>NC_069800.1:45668751-46293751 GCF_027406575.1 Nycticebus coucang | reverse complement strand
GCTGGCTTTCTGGATAATACTTAAATAAGTTGAATATTCCCAGAAAATGCTTGGGAATTCATAGACTTATCTCAGTTTGAAGATATAAATTTTTGCCACTGTTTTGTGAATAGATTTTCATACAGATTTTATCCTTCCTATTTGGTGGCAAAGTTAACAACTAGCTTAAGTACTATGAGACTGCAGCTTCAGTGATTGCCTATCTAATTTTCCATTAATTTAAGTTTTTGTCGAAGAAAATTCAGTTTTAAAGGCTGTAGGAATGTCTTATTTGCAGCATAAACAAAAGAAGTAATTTAATTTTAGCTAATTTACCTTCACTGATATTTAGCTAACAACTGTCCACAACTTAAACTTATGTGTTGGAAATACTTGAGGAATGAAAGAGAAGGAATACTACTTTCTAAGAAAGAAGATCTTATAATAGACATTTAGTAGGTCTTAGCAAAATAACTAAGAAAATGCCACAAAAGCTATGTTAACTAGTGTGATGAAAATGTGTCAAACGGTCTATGAACCAAGTGTATGGTGCCCCATGATCATACTAATGTACACAGCTATGATTTAATAAAAATAAATAAATAAATAAATAAATAAACTACTCCTTTGAAAGAATAAGTTTTGTTTCTACTTCAATAATGAAGATGAGATTTTTCTCTTCTCTTGCTGATGTTTAAGGATATTATGTTGTTTATTTAGCTAACAGAGTTGAAATGTTTGGTATAGCAACATAAATATGATAAATTTCAAAGTAAATGAGAATGCCTTTGGCTCATAGAACCCCCCTTTTTAATTAATTACTCTTGAGATACAGAAATAGTAAATTAAAATTTTACAAAAATTCTAGATCTGTTTTTTAAGCTCCATCTTATCCTTATAACCAGTAAGGTTTTTCTTATAACCTTTCAGTTGAAAGAGGGAGAAAAATCTGTGGATTTAGAAGTATTTGTTTTGTTTTTTTTAATATCAAATATACAGTAGGTAAATTTTTTTAAAGACCACCAGATAATGTGCTTTACCATCAGTTGAAACCTAAATTTTTCTTAGGGGGATTGTAGAATAAAAGGATAAAAGTATCAAATATGATACCTGTTTACATTAAAAATACTGTAAAATTAGCACAAATAGAAAATTCCACTTTTGAGTATATAATTTGTTTAAAAATTACTTCATGTGGTAATTTTTGTGTATAATTTCATATATTGGTAAAATTTAGAACTACTTTTCACTTCAGAATTTTTCTGTCTTTAAGTTTGGGGTGATGGGGCGGCGCCTGTGGCTCAAAGAGGTAGGGCGCCAGTCCCATATGCCGGAGCTGGCAGGTTCAAGCCCAGCTCCAGCCAAAAACCACAAAAAAAAAAAGAAAGTTTGGGTGAATGAGGAAGATGGGGCTGATTAAAAAGGGCTAATGGCCCAAACATTATATAGATTTCTCATTCGGAGGCCTTAATTGATATTTTATAAATAAATGACAGTTTTTATTTTTAAACTTTTCTATTCATTTTTGGGAAGGTATCCCTTAATTTAATGACACATTATTCACATAGTTTTTTATCCCAGGTAAGAATTACAGAAAATAAGCTACACAATTGAGATTAAGTCTGAGGCAAGTCATTGAGGCAGCTCCATAATAAAACATTACTCGATAAATAATTATTTTTGTAAATAATTATTGATTTAATTTATTCGTGGTCTTGGTGTTTAAAGACATTTACTTTGTTTTCCATCCCATACTTTTTTTGTCATTAAACAGAACCTCAAATGTATGTCTGAGAGTATGTACTGCATAGGAAACTATTTTATCAATAAAGATGAGTGATTAAAATTCAAAAAGATAAAATAAAATAAAACTTCAGTGACAAATCCAGTGCAGTCAGGTGGGAAATCCCCACTGAGTAATAACACCTCCTCAACGCTCATTCCCTACCTGTACTCACGTCACACTCCTCACACAGAGAAATTGAACTCTGGCCCACTGCTGAGCTGTGCACAGGTGAACCTTTGGAAAAGTCTTTCTCCCAGAGCCTCGGGACACTGAGAGGGTTAATCTTGTCATGTCAAGATTCTCCTCAGATGCCAGAGCAACTCAGCATCAATTTGACACAGATTTCTTTGGGAGAATCTGGGTTAATCTTTCTGGGCGGGCTGTCCATTTGACAGACAGATGGGAAACCATTCTGGAGTCTGCCTGTACACCTCCTCCATGACTCTTCTCCCAACCCTGTCTTGGGATTAAATATTTAAAAGGGCAATTAAATTGAAAAAAAAACTGATGTTTACAGGCCCTCATAGGTAATTTATAAATGCTACATTCCAGGTCCCATTTTGCTTAAAGAATTTAATTTGGAGAGAGGCTTCTTTGAGATGCAGAAGCTGTCCCAGATGCCCAGGAGAGATGGATTGAAAAATGCAAACAGCTTGACTGACATCACGGGCTGGGGCAGTGATGGCTACCCAGTTTCCCAAGGATTTCTTTGATCCTCTTTGCATACGTGTTTGCAAACTACCTTATGCAAGCAATACTCTGCCCTCTGTGTCCGCTTTTATATTTCTGTGCCTCATGGAGGCATGAATACTTAAGGATCAAAAAGAGCTAGACTAAATGCAATGAAATACCCCTAATTGGGTCCTGAAAGAACAACAACCAAAAACAGACAATAGCAGAAATGCTGGTGACATACAAATAAACTCTGGTGTTTAATTGTTATTAACATACCAATGTTAATGTCTTAGTTTTGACAAAAATGCCATAGTTATGCAAGATGTTAGCTTCTGTTGAAATGGGATAAAGGATACATGGGAACTCCCTGTAGTTTCACTTTGCTACTTTTCCATAAATCTAAGATTTTTTTCAACATAAAAGGGATATTTAAAAATGCTAGACACCATAAATTTAATGTTTCCAAATTATTTTTTTTGGTCTAAAGACCTGAAATGCAAATATTTGCACTTGGCCAAGCTCGCATAGCTACCACCCAGTGTAGAGAGAACAGATTGCAACCCTGATCTCTCTGTTCTCTTTTAGATGCTTCACCATTTATAATCACTTTCTTTATTAATCTATTTCCTACTTTTTGTCTGTTTCTCCCAACAGAGTTACTTTGTTTCATTTACTTATCTCTGATTCCTAACAGAGTTCCTGAGAGCAGTATATAGTAATAATATCTTGTTAAGTCCATGAAGGAAAGTTTCTACTCCTCCGTTCCCCTCCCTCCTCCAAGTATTCCCCACATTTCTGTAGTTAGTGGCTCTGGCAGTTATGGAAGCAGACGCCAAGCAAGGTTGAGCATGGGGCAAGCAGGCAATGCAACTTTTCCAAAAACAATCTCCTCCATGGGTCTCACAGCATCCCTTCCTCCTACCTGCAATGTAGTCAATGTTCCTTAAACATCTCTGAATTGAACTGTCAGTAAAATGTTGAACAAAGAAAATCATATTTATGGGACTGGAAGACTTCATGAGATCTAAGGAGGAAATCTAGATGGGGAGAAGACGGAGAAAGAGTCCCGGGGGTGCAGCAGGAGAAACTTTATGAAAACTCTGGCATCAGATTTCCAACAGGAAGGAGAGGAAGAAAGCAAGATGCAGTAATCTGGAAGATTCCAAACTGGTGGTTGGAAAAGAGGGTCTGGAAGACCTACTGATTGCCTTACCCCAGACCGTGGGACCATCCGGGATCCCCAACTTGTCCTTCAACATATTGCTTCTCTATTTCTTCCTTCCTTCCTTCCTTCCTTCCTTCCTTCCTTCCTTTCTTTCTTCTCTGAAGATAGATATGATATAATAATTGTCCTCCAAGAATGTATGGGCTTGTTGGAAAGACAATTAATTACATGAAAATGTGCAACAACAATAATGAATGCCACTCAGCAAGACATTCCCACACGTTGACACAAACACAGCTGTGAGACACTGATATACCAAGGTTATGAAGCCTTACTGAGTTGTTTGTACAGTGCTGCCAACATAAGCTCACAGTGGCAAGTTCACTAACTTAAATGTCACACCTTGTACAAGGACGGTTCTGATAGCCATTCCAGAAATAATTCCAATATTTCTCCAATATTCCTTTGTGGAATGGACTAGGTATACTTCCCAAGAGGAATATTTTGAAAGTGACCATAGTATATTCAGCACAAACTGAATATTGTCAGACCTCTTATAGCAAGTGCAAAGGTAATTCCATGATGAAGATTCAGTAGAAGGTAGAGAGTAAGTGGGGGCTTTCTAAAGATAGTGATACCTGAACAAGTTGTGAAGGACAACCAGATCTTACCTTTCTAAAGGGAGGATGTCTGGCAACAGAAATAACATGGACAAAGAAGAGAGGAAAACATATAAAAGTAAAATACTACTGGGACAAAGACTGGCCACAGCTGTCCAACAAATTTCTAAATTCATGTGTATCATGGCAAGTCTTGTTTGATTGAGTCATTCATTCAATGAGTGTTCATTGGGGACCTAATATATGTTAAGCCTACCACTGGGCATCTAGAATACACAGCCCAAATGTCATGCCTCAAAAAATTCACATTTTAGGAGAGAAATGATTGTAACACTATGCAATGAACTCTCACAGACCTCACCTATAGTACAATCTGGACCAGGAGCCTTATGTGGAAGAAATGTATTGCAAACATTTATAATATTAGTCTGAATATGTGTGCATTCATTTAATTATTCCTTAGTCATTATTGCTATTCCTATTCCCTACCTCAATAATTATTTTAATTAATATTTTAAAATCCATTCAGAAAAATGTACATTGTATTCACTCTTTTAAAAACTGATGTGATGTCATCCTATTGTATAACCCTTGATAAAAATTTTTCATGTTTGTGTTGACTCTTCTTAATCAAACTTGCACAAGATCTAAAAATGTTATTGTTTCTTGGATTTGGTTTTAACCAACTCTTATTTTTTCCTTTTTTATCCTATTTCTGCTTATTTTACTGATCTTTAACTTCTTTTTATTTATTTATTTATTTATTGTTAAATCATAGCTGTGTACATTAGTGCAATCAAGGGGTACAATGTGCTGGTTTCATATACAATCTGAAATATTCTCATCAAACTGTTCAACATAGCCTTCATGGCATTTTCTTAGTGCTTGTATGTAGACATTTGTACTCTGCCTTTAGTAAGTTTTGCCTGTACCCATTCTAAGATGCACCATAGGTGTGGCCCCACCCATTACCCTCCCTTTACCCTAACGTCCCCCATCCCCTCCCCTTCCTTGGCTCTTTCCTCATAGTCTTATGCTATAGTTGGGTTATGGCCTTCATGTGAAAGCTATAATTTAGCTTCATAGTAGGGCTGAGTACTGATCTTTAACTTCTTAAGCCAAATACTATATTTTAATTATTTTTTTCAGAATGAAATTTAATTATGCATATAGGGATATGATCAGTATAATGATGAACATTATTAATCTCTATTATATTGAATACCTTACCTTTGCCTATATGGCTTTCTTTAAATAGGCAAATATATTTCAAGACTAGAATATACTCAGAAGAATCTTTCTTTCTTTTTAATTTTTAATTAGTATAGATACTTACTAAGATACCTAGTATCTTTCCAGGGTACATGTGATGTTTCAATATAGGCATACAATATGAATTAATCAAATCAGTGTAACTCAGGTATCCATCACCTCAGGGATTTACCAATTCTCTATGTTAAGAACATTTCAATTCCACTCTTTCAGTTATTGTAAACTATACCCTAACTTACTATTGATTATAGTCACTTTGTTGTGCTGTCAAATATTGTTCAATCTATCTAATTATATTTTTGCACCCATTAACCATCCCCACTTTATCCTCCCCCTCCTCACTATATTTCCCAGCCTCTGGTAACCATCATTCTACTCTCTGTCTCCATGAGATCAATCGTTTTTAAATATTTAGCTCCCACATATAAGTGAGAATGTGTGAGATTTGTCTTTCTGTGCTTGGCTTATCTCACTTAACATAATGTTCTCCAGTCCCACCCATGTTATTGCAAATGGCAGGATTTTATTCTTTTGTGGCTGCATAATATTCCTTGTGTATATGACTATAATTTCTTTATTCATTAGTTATCCATTGATGGGCACTTAGGTTGGTTCCAAATCTTGGCTGTTGTGAATGATGTTTCAATAAACATGGGAGTAAGGATATCTTTTCCGTATGTTTATTTCCCCTCCTTTGGATATCTACCCAGCTACAGGATTGCTGGTTATATGGTAGTTCTATTTTCAATTTTTCAAAGAACCTCCATACTGTTCTCCATAGCCATTGCACTAATTTGCTTTCCTCCCTACAGTGTACAAGTGTTTCCCTTTCTCCATGTCCTCACCAGCATTCATTATTATCCATCATTGGTAAAAGCCAATTTAACTGGGGTGAGATGTCATCTCTTTGTAGTCTTGATTTGCATTTCTCTGGTGACTAATGATGTTGAGCATTTTTCATATACCTGTTGGCCATTTGTATGTCTTATTATTATTGAATATTAATGCTATGATTGTGTTACCTAGTACCATATCCCATGAAATTTGATACACATGAAGTCTATAATTTTCTAAATAGTTGATAATGTTACTTTTTAATTAGTCATATGATTGATTGAGGAAAAAGATGTCATATTTTGCTGCAATTTCCAAGTAGTTTTTATTTAAACTGGTTCTTTCAACTTCTAGAATTATTATACTCTATTAAGAGAATATGAACTGTTTAATTTCTGCCCATTAGAATTTATTGAGGACTTCTTGGCCAAGAATATGTTAAATTTTGGTAAATATTTCTCTTACTTTGCAAAGGATTTTTTTTTTGTATTGTTACAGAGCTTATGTTAAATAAATATCTACATATTCATTTAATAGCTTATAGTGCTTTAACTTCCCTCCAAAGACAAATGGAAACATATATAATTTTAGAATTAAACTGAATTATTAGTGAATTTGATCCATGAAATGTGATCAAATCTAGATAACTGCTACTGAGACTTCTCATAAAATCAGAACACTTCAGTTTATGAGGTTGTGGCGACTCTCATGAGAAGTTAGAAACTTGTATGGAGAAGATAGAGACCTTCTAGAATAGATATCCCCAAATTCAGGGAGAAAGCTGCCACCTCTGCTGGTATCTCCAGATCAAGTTGCCTCTAACACTATTACATGATTGATGTGAAATGTTGGTGTGAGAAAGAAGCTGATGTCAGGAGCGTATCATAAAATATTACACTAAACAGTTTCTTGTGACCTAAATAAGTCCACATCACAGATGTACACCTTTGAGACAGCCCAGTCCCCTTTATATCCTCTTCTTCTCCTTCATGTCCAAGTTTGACTGATGTAATCTGAGATATTTACATTATTAACACAAAATATTTTTACATTATTTATGTCCTTATTTTCACATGTATATCATGTTATAATGATGAAACAAGAATTATTTTATTAAACTTCATGTTTTATAGTTTTAGATGTTTCTTCTAATTCTCTAATACCATAATTTCCCATCTATGGTTTTTGCTTAGTTTTTTTTTTATTTGTGTTGAATCTTCATCAGCAGGTTACTTATATGAGAATTTTTCCTTCTAAGTGAATGCTGACTTTCTGAGCATCTGTATTTCTGAATATGTCTCTCTTTTGCTCTTAAACAGGCATGTTCATCTTAGCCAAATAAATTTTTAAATCTCTTTATTTTCTCCCTCAAAACTTTATAACCATTATCTAAAGTACTTAGAGTCCCACAAAAGGTCTGAGATTATTCTTGTATTTGTTTCTCTTTAAATAATCTATTTATTTGCAGGCCTGTATGCTTGTAGTAAAATCTATTTTAACTCTGAAATTCAAAATAATTTCACCAGGCTATGTCTCAACATAGCTTGCCGTCTTTCCATTGTATTTTGATAATATAACAGCACGGTGAGCCTATCCATCTAACAAAGCCATTTCATCAGACCTGAAAAGCTTTTTCCTTTCTTTTTTCAATTTGTCTCCCCTCTGTCTTCCCTTTCCATCCTCCTAGATTTTTCCTGCATCTGTCTTCTTTCATCTCATCACAGCTTTTTAAAATGTCTTTTCTCTAAGTTTTTAAAGAATTTCTTGAACTTTTTTTCTCTTTCAGTTACTTAGTTTTCTGGAGTCATGCTAGTTAATGCAGTAGTCACTGGCCACATGTGCCTGTTTGAATTTAAACTTAATTTAAATAAAAGAAAAATATATTTGCTCAGTCACAAGTCATCGTTAGTTACGTGGAGCTGGTGGCTACCAGGAAATAGCAAACACATAGAGTAGCACTGGCAAATGACAACACAGGGAGCAAATTCTGCCCATGACCTTTTTTATATATCTAGGAGCAGAATCGCTGGGTAACAAGATAATTCTATGTTAACTTCTTGAGAAATCTCCAAACTGTTCTTTATAGAGGCTGCACCAGTTTACACTTTCACCAGCAGTGTATGAGAGTCCCAATTTCCCCACATTCTTTCCAGCATTTGTTATTTCTCTTTTTAAATTTTTTCTTTTTTTTACTTTTTAAATTATAGCCATCCTAGTAGGTGCAAAGTGTTAAGTGATATCCATACATCGTTTTTATACAGCCCACCATGGGCTAAGGATTTACATATATGGGTGTTTTTTTTTTAAGTTTGTTAAAAGAAAATTAAAGAATATGCAACAAAGTCTGGTATTTGGCTCTCAAAGCCTAACATAGGTTTACTGTCTGGTCTTTTATAGGAAAAGTTTGCTGATCCTTTATGTAGAACATCGCCACCACTACAGAAATTTCTATTGGGCAATACAGAGTGCCTAATGGTCTAGTTAAGGACTGAATGGCAGTTTTAAGTTCAGTAACCTTATATTTTCATCTGCATTCAGTCTTGACTTATTTCCTGCTTCATCACAGTTTCTAGAATTAAAATTCTCTGGAATTTTGTTAAGGATGCATACTCTGAACTTTTCTTACAACATGGAGACATTTGCTCTGATGGTTCACTTAGGTCTCCTTTTTATGTGCTTGGAGAATGTTCTATGTTCAAGCCAAGAACCAGAATGGAAGATGAGACTGATGTGGGCAGAGGTGATCTGGATCTCTATCTCTATCTGTATCTCTTCTTCAAGTAAAAAAAAAAAAAATATATATATATATATATGTCAGTAGTCAGTTTAGATTTACTTTACTTTAACACTGTTGGTTCTAAAGTTCAGTAGCCTGGACATGTTTCACCATTTCTCCACAAAGCTGAACAGTTCCCCTCCTTTATGTGGAAGCAGCCAGAAGTTAATTGCACAATGCCCACTCCTTTTGACAGGCACAGTTATACAACTAGGAGTTAGTACTGGGACAAGCAATGTCCTCTGTGCGGCCCCCTTGCCAAAAATAAGTTATAGTGCTTGGCATGACCACCTAGGGTGACTGGTGGGCCCAGATGTACCTCCCAAAATATCTGTGATCTTCCCCTTCCAATCATCCCTTATTGATTGGTAATGTCGTTCTCCCAGTTTCTTTTCCAGGTCATTCTTAGACAAGGTCTTGCTTTACACATGGGAAGTAACTACTTTCTTCATCCTTCAATCCATTCTCCTCTGAGCTATATCTGTCAGGAACTCTTTGAGAATTCTAGCATATAAATGGCATCTTTCCCTAGTTTCTTCTGCTGACATGTAATTTATCCCTATGCCCTGTTGGTAAGTAATAGTGTTATGGGCACTGCGGTAAGTTCTCCATGCTCACATTATATATCCACAGATCTCAATTTAGGTTTAATCTTTCCAAGTTGGGGTGAGGGTAATTTAGAAATATGATGAGTTGTCCTCAACTACCTGCACCTGTAAGAACTCTGGGGGGTGAGAAACTTGAAAACAGAGACCAGACAGCTCCAAACTTCTGGCACATACTTAGCCTGATTCCAAGAAAATGTGCCCACGAGAAAGCTGAAACCTTTAAACAAATAACAGATGTTGCAGATGTTATAAGAGAATTGTGTTTTCCTGGTACTCAAATTTCTGGATGAATTATGAGAAGGAATGCGTCTTTCGTCTGGATGTTTGACAGCGTGTAGATGAAACGCTTGCTAAGACAGTAGGCACTACACAAATACATGGTGAAAAATGGCTGGCTGGCTGACTTGCTGAAAGACTGGATTTTTCACTTCTCATCCAGATGTTTTAGCTTTCATGGAAGCACTAGCAGGAGCAGGGTCTGCCAAGCTGATTTGTGAACTCTGAGTGAGGAATGATACGCAAGCCCAGAGCATTATACCAGCAACTGAGCATGTGGCACCAGAGTACTCGAAACGAGGTCTCACCAGCTGTGACCAAGGAATGTGCCACACTTGCTCATCCATTCCAAGAGCTTCTGACGGACAAGCCCCCCATTTACGTACAACTCAGCATGCCACACGCTGAAACTGTTAAGTTATTGTTGGTATTGCTAATGGACTCATCGCTGGGAATGTGTGCGTATTTCTAATATTGTCACTGCAAATTGTTTCACTGTTAAGAATTAAGCCTATCGGCCATAAATATTTGTGCCTGGATGGATGTCAGATTCTTTAATCAGAAACTGGATGTTCTTAGTTGTATCTTGGGGAAAAATTCAGGCTTGACGTTGATTGTGAGGCTTCTCACTTCACGTGAGCAGGGGTCTCCAGTCTATCCCAGGATTCCCTAGACAGAAGCCTCTATCCCGAGCAGGTAGGTTACCTTATAAGGAGTGCTGAAATCTTAGCTATGTTAGGAGTGGTCCTTTCGGGGGAAACTGACAGGGGATCAGATAAAGGAAATCCCCATCGTCTAATGGGACATTCCACAAAGGCATTTTACAAATAGGTCTTATTTCAAGCAGGCACAAGGCTTTAATACCCACACAGATGAGGACTGTGTCCTGATGAGGGACATCTTTTCATTATCTGTCTGGTCCACTGACTGGGACAAGCCAACTCTACAATACATGTGACGTAAATGAATACACAGATGGGGAGAGGCTGTGGTAGGGAGAATCTGCAAAGGCATCACTACTGCATGGGCAGACCCCAGAACCCCTGTGATTCTGGACACATGGAGCCCTGAGCACAGTCTTTCATTAAGGACCAGGTGCAGTGGCTGCATGAAGACCTCAGGGTCTGGAGCCAGGCAGCCTAGGTTCACATCCCAGCTCTGACACTTTCTAGCAGGATGTCACTGGGCATGTCAGTCAGTGTCTTTAGCTTGATTTCTGTTCCCCAGAGGGTCACTGTGCCCGTTCACTGCAATAACAGCACCTGCTAACATTCCCTGGACTCCTACAACAAACAGGCCAGGAATTGTCCCAATGTTTAACATGTACTATCTAGTTTAGTCCTGACAACAATCCCGAGGAAGCAGAGCCTGGTATTAGCTCCATTTTGTAGATGTGGAAATTGTATGGCCGGTTCGGGGCTCAGTATTGATAATAAAGAGATTGGGTAGACATGCTCTGTTGCTTCAATTTACCCTCAGTCTAGAGAGGTCTGGATGGATGGGGGAGAATCCTGCCCAGAAAGGAGAGGGGCTGGCACAAGCTAGGGTGGGGTGTAGGAAAGTAGATTCTTAGAAAAAGGACTGAGGCAGCACCCAGTACATGACTGGGCAGGAACGGATGCAGGGTAGCGCTCAACTGTCGTAGGGCCCACAGAAGGCTGAGGATTCTGCTTGAGTAAGCGTGACGTCCTCGAGGCAGGCAGCTCAGCAAAATAGAAAAACACATGCATTCAGTTTAGGTACTTGAACGTCCAAATGCCACCTTGGCCATTTTCTCACTTACAATCTCAGCTATTCGATCTGTAAAATAGACAGAATAATGCCCACTTCCAAGAGTTGCTGTGGGGATTGAAAGAAATCCAGAATGTAAAGTGCCAAGCATATATAGTAAGTGCTGGATAAATGTGGCCTATTTACTTTCCAGCTGAGTACTCCGGGCTCTCATGTGAAGAACGAACAGAATGTAAACTCGGGTAACAGAAGTCATTGAATTCGAGAGCAGGAGGGAGAAGGTGGAGCCTGGTGCCCTGTGCAGGCTTACCCAACCCAGCTTCTTAGCTGGATTGTCTGTGTGTGTTTATAAATGTCTCATTCAAGACAAAGTGAACTATTTGAAGGTTCTTACTCCTGTTTTTCCAACACCCAGTTCAGAAGCTGGGGCATGGCTGGTGCTCAGTAAAGGTTTGTCCCTTGAAAGAACAGTAGAGGGGTCAGTGAGTGGGCTGGGAGACTGGGGAGGTAGATGAGTAAACAAACGGAATCACCAAAGAACTGGTCTGTAGTGTTACTAGTCTGGGCAGGAAAGTTGTCACACCCTAGTCCTTCCAAGTAAAGTGAAGGACTTCTCAGGCACCTGTCCTTCCAAGTGTGATATATTTGCTGAGGGTCCTGACACTAGTTTGATTGGATCCCCTTGAGGTATAGATGTTAGATGAAGGAAGAGGAACCAAGGAAAACCAAAGTCTCCTTCTATCTCAGTGGAAATCAGCTTCCACTGCCCCAGCTAAAGTTCATTGCAAGACAACAGAAAGGTCAAAGCCTGGACCAGACCCCAGTGCTGAGCCCTACAACTCTCTCTGTCACTTAATCATTTTTCTTTATAAAACTCCAGAAACACCTGCAGAAAGAAATCCATTGTACATGCTTTCAGACAGAAATAAAATAAGCAACACAAGACCCCCAAGAGGCGTTTCCAAGTGAACCGACCTTTGAGTCATCTCAATGTCCTCACCAGCCTGTGCCTGGTGGTCTGTACCCTCCAGCGCCTCAGCCCCACAACTGGATTATCCGAAGCTGAGCAGGAAGAGATGTTCACTGTTTTCTTCTCATTTCCCAGCCCTTTGGTGCTCCCAGATGTTTTAATTACAGAGGAAAGGGAGCGGATGATTCTGGCCATATGTCTCCATTCCACACAAATAAATCTCCTTGCTGTCCTGTGCAGCTCTGTGGCGCTGAGACTGTCCCACCGAAACGGATGCTGTCGGGCCTAATCACCATCTTCAATCCTTCAGTGAGCATGTTAATTCCGGGAACACCGGCTGGGACTGCTGTCCCAGGGAAATACTCAATCTAGAAACAATTAAGCTCACATCACAGCAAGACGCTGCCCCTCCTCTGGGGAGTTGGGTGCTTTCAGGCTGAGCTGGGAGAAGCCCTCCAGGAATGGAGTAGGAAGAGCCAGGCAGAGGAGGTGCAACACCCAGAGAGTGATTTTCAGCTGGGACTGTACTAGCTTCACAGTGCCTAGAAACCAGGCACTGGGCTGTTACCTGTGGCCTGCCCAGCTGCAAAAATGCCCTGTCTTCCCAGCAACTTAGGGAAGAACTTGAAGGAGATGTTCCAGACATATAGCTGTAGTTTACACACACACACACACACACACACTACAGTGAGCTTTTCTGAGGAACTAGCACAAGCTGGCAGATATATTTAGCACTCTGATGCAGTTTCACTAAATGCTAAATTTGCGTTTAATCTGAGCATCACCACACATAGATTAAGAACAAACCCAGGAAAATTCTATATGTTCTTTGGTTACCAATATAGTTCTCTGTTTGCTACAATGCCACAGTACCCAAGAATAAATACATGGGAAATTTCAAAGGGATAAATGTTTCTGAAGCATAGTGAATAAGGTAATGAATCCTGAGCATCTCTAGTGGACATCTGGAAGTTTTACGTGCAATCAAGTAATCACACAGAGGTCACAGTGTGACCGTAACCAGTCCGCAACGATATTCCTCATGCCCTTTTCTACTCAGTATCTACCCCAAAGGCAATGAGTAGTCTAATTAATCTCCTCCAAGGATTAGTTTTGCCTCCTTCTGAATTATACATAAATGGAATCACATGTTTTCCTGTGGGTGACTTCCGTTGTCAACAGTAGGTCCAGAGATCCATCCATGTGGTGATGGGAAGCAGTAATTCTCTCTGTCTCATTGCTACTTAGCATTTCATCGTTTGAATGAACCACAATTCATTCTACTGAGGGTGGATGTTTGGGTCATTTCAGTTTGGAGCTATTATGACAGAAGTGGTTACTGTGACAATTTTTATGTATGTACCCTCCTTTTCTGTGAACATATCCTCGGGTCTGGAATAGGGACTAAGGTTAGAACAACTTGCACTTGAATCCAGGGTCTTAAGCTCCAATATTACCCCAACTGAATCACCCTCATGGATAACAGATGATCTAACTAAAATACAGATTTATTTGTTCTCAAAGACCCTATTCTGCATATCGTAATCTTTTTCAAGCTGCTAGATTTATAAATGTTTATATATATGTACAGGGCCATAGGGCTGTGACATCTGGCATATCTGCCGGATCCAGCAGGACACAACAGGATACCAGGGACGTGGCCTGAAGGGGAAAGGGACACTCGGAAGTGAGGCCTTTGGCAGACAGTGGGAGGAAGTCCAAAGGGAAACTCTGCTCAGGGAAAGTGGGACCTTTGGCCAATCTAGAATCTAGGGAACCTCGTTCAGAATAAGTGAGGTCTTTGGTAAATAAGCAAAGACATTTAGAAAAACCAATGGGTAACTTCCTGCTTGGGGAGTCATGAGAATTTGAAACTGAGGAAGAAGCAGAATTTGAAAGTGAGGAGAATAGTGAGGTTTAGTAGGAATCTGAACCTAAGGAGAACGGGGAATCAAGAGCATGTGATACACAAATAAGCAAGGAATTACCTCTTTGGCCATTATGGCTGCTCAGATCAAAAAATTGGAAGATCAGGTAAATAGTCTCACACTCAGAAATGCCAACTTAGAGCACCCAATATTGCCCTCAGCACCTCCCTATATAAATGAACCGCCTGTGACTTCTGTTATGAAGGCTGTGTTAGAAGGGGGTAAAACTGGTGACTTTAAGTGGGAAGACATTTCGGGGCTTTTTCCAGTTACGGTCACTGATATTCCTCCCAATCCACAATACCCTCGAGGGGGCCAACGTTTTGATCACCATATGATCGCCTTTATGGTTATGAAAGATTTGAAATAGGCCATAGCACAGTATGGTATGCAATCCTCATTTTTTAGAGATCTGTTACAGGGGCTAGCACAAGAGCAGCGACTCCATAGTAGAGCTGAGTACATTGGATACTTTTTCTTCCATTCCTGAGATACTTTGCTAAGAAGAATATGTTCCAGCTCCATCCATGTAAACATGAAAGAGGTAAAGTCTCCATCTTTCTTTAAGGCTGCATAATATTCCATGGTATACATGTATCACAATTTGCTAGTCTGTTCATGGGTCGATGGGCACTTGGGCTTCTTCCATGACTTAGCAATTATGAATTGAGCTGAAATAAACATTCTGGTACAGATGTCTTTGTTATATTGTGATTTTTGGTCTTCTGGGTATAAACCTAGTAAAGAAATTATAGGATCGAATGGCAGGTCTATTTTTAGGTCTCTAAGTATTCTCCAAACATCCTTCCAGAAGGAACGTATTAGTGCGCATTCCCACCAGCAGTGTAGAAGTGTGCCCTTTTCTCCACATCCATGCCAACATCTCTGGTTTTGGGATTTTGTTATGTGGGCTACTCTTACTGGGGTTAGGTGATATCTCAAAGTAGTTTGGATTTTCATTTCTCTGATGATTAAGGATGATGAGCTTTTTTTCATGTGTTTGTAGATCGTGTGTCTGTCTTCTTTAGAGAAGTTTCTCTTCAAGTCCCTTGCCCACCCTGAGATGGGATCACGTGTTCTTTCCTTGCTAATACATTTGAGTTCTCTGTGGATTCTGGTTATTAGACCTTTATCAGAGGTTTATAACCTGTGAATATCTTCTCCCATTCTGAGGGCTGTCTGCTTGCTTTATTTACTATGTTCTTGTCTGTGCAGAAGCTTTTTAGTTTGATCAGATCCCAGTAGGGTATTTCTGAGACTGCTTCAATTGCCTGGGGAGTCCTCCTCATAAAATATTCACCCAGGCCAATTTCTTCAAGAGTTTTCCCTGCACTTTCTTCTAGTATTTTTATAGTTTCATGTCTTAAGTTTAAATTTTTTATCCAGTGACAGTCTATCTTAGTTAATGGTGAAAGGTGTGGGTCCAGTTTCAATCTTCTACAGGTTGCCAGCCAGTTCACCCAGCACCAGAAGCTAATTTGTAGCTTTCACATGAAGGCTATAACCCAACTATAGCACAAGACTATGAGGAAAGGGCCAAGGAAGGGGAAGGGAGGTGGGAGGTTAGGGTGGAGGGAGGGTAATGGGTGGAGCCACACCTATGGTGCATCTTAGAATGGGTACAGGCGAAACTTACTAAAGGCAGAATACAAATGTCTACATATAGTAACTAAGAATATGCCATGAAGGCTACGTTGAACAGTTTGATGAGAATATTTCAGATTGTATATGAAACCAGTACATTGTACCCCTTGATTGCACTAATGTACACAGGTATGATTTAACAATTAAAAATAAATAAATAAAAGAGCAGCGACTCATTCCTTATGACTAGAACATGATAGCCAGAACTGTTCTTGAGCCTGGACAGTATTTACATTTCAAAACCTGGTGGAAGGAGGAGGCTGACCTGATGAGTCACCAAAACCAGCAGAAAGGAGTCCCTATAATATCAAAACAGCTCACTGGATCTGGTCAGTGGCCGGGGATTCCCAATCAACTTCAGTATGATAACAAAGCAATAGTCCAGACAAGACTGTGTTGTCTTAGGGCCTGAGAAATGGTTCAGGCTCTGGGAGATATCTCTAAATCTTTTATTAAGATAATGCAGTTAGAGAATGAACCTTATACTGACTTTCTAGCCCAATTAAAAACTGCAGTCAATAAGGCCATTGCCCAGCCGGAGCTCAGAGACATGCTTTTCCAAATTTTAGCATTTGAGAATGCTAGCTCTGAGTGTCAAAAAGCCTTGCAACCACTGAGAGCACAAAAATGCTCCCTTAGAGGAATATATAAGGGCATGTGCTGATATAGGAACAGAATTCTACAAGGCTAACTTGCTTGCTGTGGCTTTAAAAGTAGGGTTCAAACTGAACTGTGTTAAATGCCATAATTGTGGAAAGTTACTACAAACCTATTTTCTATTAAAAAAAAAAAAACTCACATGTCAGAGTGGAAGCCTGGTTTTGTATTGCATTGGGGTCGAGGTTTTGCCTATATTATTACAAAACACCAAGTGGTTACCAGCCCGCTGGATTATGCCTCAACACGAGCAGGAAACCATATTTGTTTTCACTAACTTTTCTATTATTCACAGGACCCTGATTTTTGGAGCATAGGTAATTTCATAATAGAGAAACCCTGGATCAATCTCCTCTGTGGGAACTCTAGCTGCCTTTCCCATATCACCATCCATCATCAGCAGGAAGCAGTTAAGAGTGGTCAGTGTCCTGTTTCCCTAAGAGACAGTTGGAGCTTCTATGCAGAGTGGGAAGACTGATATAGGATTTCATTATTTGGGGCTGAATACCAAGCCCCAGGTAAGCTTAGTATACATCTTCTAAACCTTTGAAGCTTATGACAACAAAGACCTCGAACAGCAGGCTTCAGGATAACAGTTAGACTGCCATCGGCGAAGATAAGAGAATTTCACTTGTTATATTTATAACTATTTCAGTTGGGCACCTGATCTTTACTTAAAGTTATACTGCTCTTTGGAAAGGGTCTGAGTTCGATACAGCCCTTTCCCCATCTAACATAACTTCCGGTGGTGGTAAATCTTCCCATGGAAGCGTCATGGGCCCTATGGGTCAGCCCGTAGCACATAGTTGGGTGGCGATTAGCACAAAGGGGACATGTTTTCTCCTATGCCTAGTTTGGGTAAAATAGTTTCCCTTATATCCAGATTAGTTCTGTTGGTGTAATTCTGTTATACTTATATGCCCTTTTGTTTCTTTTACTTAGCAGGAAGGAAAGTTCCTCGGTGAGGAGAACGGCTGAAATAACCAACAACAGATTTTCTCCCTTGCCTATCCAGAAATGTCTTTAATACACTAGAGGAGGCAAATGTAGAGGACGCCAAGAGCCAGATAACCTCTGAGCAAGATGATTTGCGGCTGGGCGGCAGACCCTCAGGCAATTTGTCTGCAGGAGTTCATTGCGGAGAAAGAGCCCGAGCCCATGGCAATGCTTAGGCACGGAGTCATTGTCTAGCACTCCCCTCACCCATCTTGTACTGTCTCAATAAAAGGCTACTGTGGAGGTTGCTCAGGACTACCCTGCAATCAAGGTTAGCCCACCTCCTGCAAGCTTGTATTTCTAATCCATGTCACACCTGGTTCCTTCCTGCCGCAATCAAGACCAGGGCATAGGGGCTGTGACAGTCAAAGATAACTTGGCGATAAGTATGTGGCTTTATTTCTGGGTTGTCTATTCTGTTCAATTGACCTATTTTTATAGTAGTACCATGCATTTTGGGTTACTATAGCTTTATTGTGTAATTTCAAATCAGGTAATGTGATGCTTACACCTTTGTTCTTTTTGCTTAAGATTGATTTGTCTATTCAGACTCTTTTTTGGTTCCATATGAATTTTAGGATTATTTCTAATTCTGTAAAGAAAAAGATATTGATATTTTGATGGGCATTGTATTGAATTTGTAGATCTCTTTGAGCAGTATGATCATTTTAATGACATTAATTCTTCTGATTCATGAACATGAGGTGTTTTTACATTTGTTATATTATCCACAAGTTCTTTCACCCATGTTTTGTAGTTTTCCTTACAAAGATCTTTCACCTCTTTGGTTAAATATATTCCTGGGTATTGTTTTTTCTTGTTATTGTAAATAGGATTGCCTTCTTGCTTTGTTCTCAGCTTGATTGCTATTGGTATATGGAAATGCTACTGACTATTGTATATTGGTTTGTATACAACCAATACAATTCAGGATATCGTATATCCTGAATCTTTACTGAATTTATTTATCAAGTCTAAGAGTCTTTTGGTGGAGTCTTTAAGGTTTTCTAAATATAAGATTATATCATCAACAGAGATAATTTCATTTCCTCTTTTCCAATGTAAAAGCCCTTTATTTCTTTCTCTTGCCTGATTGCTTTGGCTAAGACTTCCAGTATTTTATTGAATAGGAGTAGCAAAAGTGGGGGCATCCTTGCTTTGTTCAGTTCTTAGAGGGAGTGCTTTCAACTTTTCCTCATGCAATACAATGTTTTCTGTGGGTTTGTCATATACAGCCTTTGTTAATTTTTGAGGTATGTTCCTTCTGTGCTTAGTTTACTTAGGGTTTTACTGAATGCTTCCTATGCTTGCTAAATTTTATTGAATGCTTTTTCTGCATCTGTGAAGATAATCATATGATTTTATTCTTTATTTTGTTTATGTAAGGAGTAATATTTATTACTTTGCATATATAGAATCATCTTTGCATCCCTGGAATAAAACCCACTTGATTTTAGTGTATCATCTTTTTTTGACATGCCATTATATTTGATTTATCAGTATTTTATTAAGGATTTTTATGTTCATCAGAGATATTAGTGTGTAGTTTTTTTAATTTTTATTTTTACATATACATGTGTTAATTAGGTCTCAAATTTTTTGCCTTCACAAAATTAAAAAGACTTAAAATTTAGTAACAATAACAATGTTTTAAGATAAGGACTAGAAACAAAAACCTCGTAAAGAACGAACAAACATAAATACATTCAGAAAAGGAATCAGACAATTGCTACATCGAAATACTAAGCAATAATAATAATAATAATGCAAAGAAAGTAACATTAACATTTTCAAATAAGGGGCGGCACCTATGGCTCAGTGAGTAGGGTGCTGGCCCCATATACTGAGGGTGGCAGGTTCAAACCCAGCCCCGGCCAAACTGCAACAAAAAAATAGCCGGGCATTGTGGTGGGCGCTATTTGGGAGGCTGAGGCAAGAGAGTCACCTAAGCCCAGGAGTTGGAGGTTGCTGTGAACTGTGTCATGCCATGGCACTCTACCCAGGGCGATAGAGTGAGACTCTGTCTCTACAAAAAAAAAAAAAATGTAGAAAGCACATTTTCAAATAAGAGTATGTCTATTATAGATTGCTTTGATGAGATTCAGTATGGAGTCATCGGTTAACTTCTTATTATTTTTTTAAGTATCAAAATATAGACAACTAATAGATATAAATAAAAGTAAAAGATAATTTCAAAAACCAGGTGTGTAGTTTTTGTTGTTGTTGTTTAATCTTTGTCTGATTTCAGTATTAGGGTAATACTGACTTTGTAGAATGGATCAGGGAGAATTTCCTCATCCTTGATTTTTTGAAATCATTTCAGGAGCGTTAGCACCGGTTATTCATTGCATGTTTGGTATAATTTGGCTGTGAATCCACCTGGTTCTAGACATTTTTGTGGGGGGAGATTTTTTTTATTACTGATTCAATCTCATTACTCATTATTGGTCTGTTCAGGATTTCCATTTCTTCTTAGTTCAACTCTGGAAGGTTGTATGTTTCCAGGAACTCATCTGTTCCCTCTAAGTTTTCTAGTTCTGAGCACATAGTTGTTTATAATAGTCTCGGATGATCTTTTGTATTTCTGTGGTAACTGGTAACAACTGTAATGACTCCTGCTTGCATTTCTTTTCTTTCTTTCTTTTTTTTTTTTTTTTTCTTTTTGACACACTCTCACTCTGTTGCCCTGGGTAAAGTGCCATGACTTCGCACCTCATAGCAACCTCAAACTCTTGGGCTCAAGCAATCACCTTGCCTCAGTCTCCAGAGTAGCTGGACTACAGGCACCCATCATGACACCTGGCAATTCTGTTTTCATTTTTGATATTGCTTATTTGAATTTTCTCTCTTCTTTTTTTTTTATTTAGTATAGCTAGTGGTCTATCAACTTTGTTTATCTTTTCAAAGAGCCAACTTTTTGCTTCATTAGTCCTTTGTATAATTTTTGGCCTCTATTTCATTTAATTTTTCTTCATTGAAAATTAATTTACTTCTCATTTGTAAAAAAAATACAAAGAGGATTTGGCTAAGCAGATCCCTTCCAGAAATGCAGGAAGCAAAATAAAGACACAGGGAATGGCCCAGGAAGCAGTGCATTGTGGGAACACAGCCCCCTGTCCTGGGCCAGCCTCTGAAGTTGGTGTAGTAATGGCCCTTCTCTGAGAGCAGACGAGGGAGCAGGATGGCCCCTGCTCTCTAGCGCAGTCTTTCTTCTAGTCCCCAACTCACTGCTGCCTCCGAGGTTTTCCGAATACATTAAATAAAATGTATGGGTGCAAGAGCTTGGAATTCAACAGCTCATAACTGCAATTAACCACCATTAATTAATGGCTGCAAGATAAATGAGTGACACAATCCGTTTATTACCGGGTTGTAAGTATTTAAATTCACAGTGGGATGCAGGCCCATTTTTCACCGATGTGAATTTAAAAGAAGTTTGAGTTAGTCCTGCAAGCTGCTGGAGGCAGACAACAATTTCCTCTCTGTTCACATTTTGGGTCCCAGGAACTGGCAGACACTGACAGAAAACAAAGAATTCCCATGCTTGGCAGAATCTGGGAGTAGGGACTAGAATCCAAGAGCAGGCCTTCCTAAACTCAGGAGAATTGCTACATGATGAAACTGACTAGGTCAGGTACTGTGACAGAAAACTTCCAGGGAGTGTTTGATGTTAATCTTCACCATATATATCCCTTTGAGGGACATTCTTATCCCTATTCTGTGCTCTAGGAAATTGGTCCTCAGCAAGGTTAAGAACTTCTGTAGGAAAAATGTTTTGTATTCTCCTTCCTAGGCCTCTTCAGGATTCTCCCATGACATGCCACTGGGTGCTTTTGCCCCTAATTTTCACATACCCTCCATGGTCTATGCCCTTACATACCAAAATTTCTGAAATAGTAACTGAACTTCCTCCTTTCCCTTAGATATTCAAACCATCAGCTGTACAGAAATGATATTCAGAAGACAAAAAAGAGGAAAAGAAACGATTCTATTTTAATTTTTAACAAACTAAATGAAGTTCTTAACTCCTCCCCCAAGAAATTCATAATTACAAAGACAAAAACGTAGTAAAGAAAACTGGTAGTTATCATCCTAACCAAGAGATCAGAGTCAACATTACCAGTGGTAGGATATGTTAATATCACATAACTCCTGATTTTAAAAAGGAGCAAAACTTTGCTTTTGTGGTATGCATGCCAAAACTCCCTAACTTCAATCTAATCTTGAGGGGAAAAAAAAAATCAAATGAAGCCAAATTGAAGGGCATTCTACAAAATAACTTTTCAGAAGTGTCAAGGTCATCAAAGACAAGGAAAGACTAGGGAATCATTACAGATTGGAGGAGACCCAGGAGATTGACAGCTAAATGAAATGCAGTATCTTGTATTGGATCCTGGAACAGAGAAAGACCATTAATAGAAAAACTGCTGAAATTCAAATAAGGTCTATAAGTCAAATAAGGTTTAGTTACCTGACGATGCAATTATGGTATTGTAGGGGCAGTGTCTTAGTCTGCTTAGAGTTGCTATAACAGAATACCTGAGACTGAGTAATTTATAAAGATAAGAGATTTTCTTGGCTCATGATTCTTTGGGCTAGAAAGTCCAAAGTTGAACAGGTGCATTGGGGAGGGCCTTAGGTCGCTTCCAATTAAGGCAAAAAGTGGAAGGGGAGCAGGTGTGTGCAAAGAGATCACATGACAGGAGAGGAAGCAAGAGAGCAACACTAAGGAAGGCAGACTCCACTTAACAACCTGCTTTCTCATGAACTAATCCATCCCTGAGAGAGAGCGAACTCACTCCAGTGGGAGGGCATTTACATGTTCATAAGGGATCTGTCCCCAAGACCCAAATGCCTCCCACTGGGCCCCATCTCCAATACTACCACATTGAGGATCAAATTTTAATTTTGATCAATTTTCAAGTTTTGGCATGGGCAAATCAAACCATAGCAGAGAGAATTATAGAGCATTCATAGTATTATACCTACACTAATGTTCTGGTTTTGAAGATTATACTTTGGTTATGAAAGATTTTTAACATAAGGAGAAGCTGAGTGAAGAATGTGGGAGAGCATTCTCTACTAGTTTTGTAATTGTTGCCAAATACAAATATATTTTGAAAAATTTGAGGTAATGTTCAAACAGCAATTTTTTTTTTCTGAAAAATCCCTATCTTTATGCATAGGCCTACAAAAACCACTCTGTTTAAGAAATGTGTCATTGGCTCAGCGCCTGTAGCTCAAGTGGCTAAGGCACCAGCTATATACACCAGAGCTGGCAGGTTCGAATCCAGCTTGGGCCTGCCAAACAACAATGACAACTACAACCCAAAAGAAAAAAAAAATGTTTCATTCAGCTAAATTTTATAAATTTAAAAGATCAGAAGGAAATATGTCCGACTGATTCACAAAATAGTTTGAAATAAGTATGAGTTCCTGAGAACAGTTGTGAATGGAAGCTGCATGGAGTTAGTATATAATGCACATTCCCATCCATTGCAACTTACATGGCAATATTCTGCTTGATAGAAAGCTGTGAAAGGGTCAGCAAGAGAAGAAAGAAAACAGCACATGAGATCTTTCTAACATAGGAGAGAAGAGCGTAAAGGAAAATACAGTGTGGGATCTTTGCTCAAGAAATAAAATTTTTACCCTTTACTATTTAATTAGGCATCTCTCTATCAAATGGTATTTGAATTGTTTATTCTTGCATGGAATACAAATTGAAAAACAAATAATCTACATGTTGACATTTTTATGGCGAAAGCCAAGGAAGCCGAGAAAAAGTGTTATGATTTTTTTTTTCAATCTCTTCTGGTTAGAGAAATGAAAGCATGCTAACAGAGAGGAAGGAACAGGTACAAAGAGTAAAGGTCAGACACACAGAAGATGAGCTACTGTTATAAAACAACCCCCGAAAGATGTTTGGAGAACACTTAGAGATCTAAAAATAGACCTGCCATTCAATCCTATAATTCCTCTACTAGGTATATTCCCAGAAAACCAAAAAGCACATTATAACAAAGATATTTGTACCAGAATGTTTATTGCAGCCCAATTTATAATTGCTAAGTCATGGAAGAAGCCCAAGTGCCCATCGACCCATGAATGGATCAATAAATTGTTGTATATGTACACCATGGAATATTATGCAGCCTTAAAGAAAGATGGAGACTTTACCTCTTTCATGTTTACATGGATGGAGCTGGAAAATATTCTTCTTAGCAAAGTATCTCAAGAATGGAAGAAAAAATATCCAATGTACTCAGCCCTACTATGAAATTAATTTATAGCTTTACAGCACAAGAATATGGGAAAGGGGCAAGGGAGGAGAGGGGAAAGGAAAGGATGGGTAGAGGGAGGTTAATTGGAGGGACCACACCTATGGTGCATCTCAGAAAGGTACAGGTGAAACTTACTAAATGCAGAATATAAATGTCTGAACACATTAACTAAGAAAATGCCATGAAGGCTGTGCTAACTAGTTCAATGAAAATATTTTAAATTGTATATAAAACCAACACATTGTACCCCATGATTGCATTAATGCACACAGCTATGATTTAATTTAAAAAAAAAAGCCCCAAGCTCAGAGGGGTTCAGCCATTTGCACACTTGCACTCAGATTTTCACAGGGCCAGAACACTATGATCGTAGGCCAGGAGAAAATGAGCAGCTCCTTCCTAAGCTAACTAAGTTTGGAAGGAGTCAGTTTTCTGCTCAGCACTGGAGACTGATGTGCAGAGAATCCAGCTCAGCTGAGAGATGAAGTGATGGTTGAAGTTTTTTACCTGGTCCTGCGTGGCCCCATAGGACAGGTGCTACCCTCACTGCTAGCCTGGAACTGCCTTGGTGGGCCTGCCTACCCCATTTCATTTCTGGCAGGCCTTTCTACTATGCGTTGCCTCTTGTGATCTCCTTTGTGTTGTATCCAGCACAACATGAAGGTCGCCTTGGAGCTGGGCAGCTTGGGGCTTCTGTGCCCATACAGAGAGCTTCACTGTGAACTCCCCAATGCCAGCATTCATGCTACTTCAGCAATGGACCCTCATGACTTCCCTTGCTTTTCTCAAAACTACATCCCAGCCTGTCATGTCCATTAAACAGAAACATATAACAGGTGCCACACCTCTGTCCTGCAGCACAAAGCTTGTCCTGTGTGTTTATATTTCTAGCCCAGAATGTTCCCCTTGCCCTTTGATCTTTGTCCTCATTCAATCAGTTAGCAATAACACCTCTTACCATGGGCAATGACCCAACAGAGACAAATCTCTGATAAAGCTGGTAAACATCACTGTTTAAAATCTGGCTGTACTGTCATCTTCTACCCAGAACCATTTTTAGATCACAATGCCATCTTTGGGAATTTTACTCAAAGAACATAATAATTTTAAAACAAAAGCTAGCAAGCACCATGTCTGAAGATGTTTGTTGCGGTGTTAGTGTATATTTTTTTCTAAACAATTATAAATGTCATAAATACCTAATAACAGAGAAATGGTTAAGTAAATAAAATTATATACCCTTGATGGGGATAATAAAAATGTTAGTTAGGGATAAGGCAAAGAAACTCAACATTTGTTTATGATACGAGTGATGTTAAATGAACAAAGCAGAGTTATATGTATATTAGGAATAAAATTGGAAAAATATGTCTGCATGTCAACAAGGTCTGAAGTAAATATGAAAAACGAAAACAGTTTTGAGTTTTTGTTATTGTCAAAATGCTGTTATGCAAAGTAAATGCTATTATATTAAAGTAAAAACCTTTAAAAAGATTAACCAAAAAGGGGCAATCATCAGGAGAACAATGCTTATTCTGGGTCATCTTCTCCACGTTTTTATTCCCAAGGGAAAATATTACACTTCGGAGAATGGGTCACGCTTAGAATAATGAATAAAAAAGCTAAAGAAGGATCCCAGGAAAATACTCCCAAATACGAGAGTGTGAGGTTTCCCTGCAGCACTGTTCACCAGTGGGCTCAGCAGACAGGAGAAGGGAGTGGACAGGTGTGTCTGCGTCTCCCAGGGAGATTTTTGTTTATTGTTTTATTTGTGAGACCTCGCCATGTGCCCTCATCAACTGTGCACAGATGAGACTCAGAAGACACAAAAAAAAAAAGAGGGGGGGAAGAAACAATTCTATCTTAATTTAAAAAAACTAAATGAGGCTGAGGCGGAGCAAGATGGCAGCCGAGTAACAGCTTCCTTGCATCTGGGCACCGTGAGTCTGGGGAGATAGGACTCCAGGCATCTCTGGCTGGTTGGATCTGCCTATCATCACCCCTGAGAGGATACAGGGAGTCAGCGAGAGACTTCTGGACCCCAAGAGGAGGACTAAAACAGTGGAAAACCGGCAAGTGGTCGCATGTGTTCAATCTGTCTAAACCCGCCCGCAACTGTAAGTTCAGTAGCAATGAGACTGCAAACCAGAAAGGCCTTACCTGTGAACAATTTTGGTATCTTTGGACTTGGCACTCAGCTGAACTGCCTTGGGGAGAGCCTGAGCGGGAGAGCGGAGAACTTTGGCCTTTGTCTAGGGCCCCAGTCTGAGCCGCTGAGCCAGACGGAGCTAAGTGTTTGGCTCTGGGTCACAGGCAGCCATTGTGAGCGATCTGCCCCGGCAAGCTCCGCCCTCAGGGTCGCAGAGCTAGAATTGGGTGGGAGCTGGTAACCCAGCAACCAAGTAGCCTAAGGACGGGGTCTGAGACAACTTGCAGCCCTAACCCTCGGGGGCAGAGGGAGACCAGTTTTGACACACAGGGTAAGTGGATAGCCACTTCAGCAGTGATTCCAGCGGCAAGCACTTCCCTGGGAAAGCTTCTGCTCAGCAAGTGAACAAGCGCAAAGTGCCTTTTAAGGGGGCTGAAGAGAGATTTAGGGTGTCTACCTGCTGGGGTTTGAGAAACTAGCAGCCTCCAGTCATATCAGAACTGTGATTAACATCTCATACCCCAGAAGACCACGTGTTGGCCAGACAATATTTAATAACATATACATACTGCTTTGTTTTTGGTTGTGTGTGTGTGTTTTTTTTTTTTTTTTTTTTGGTTTGGTTGTTTTTTTTGTTTATTTTGATGTTGTGGATTGTTGTTTTGTTTTTTAAGTTCAACCTTTTCCATACAGATCCTTTTTCTTTCTCAATTTTTCTAGTTTAATTATAATTTCCCATTGCTGCCTATTTCAATAATTAGAACTTCATTTTTGTTAGTGTTTCTACCGCTATTATTTGGTTTTTCCAGCCAATTTTATCCCGTTAAGTTTTCTGTTTGCTTGTTTTGGTTTGATTTATAGCATTTTTGTCTTTCCTCTCTACTTGGTGGAGGTGGGGTACTGTGTCTGATCAGGTTAGCAAACAGCTGCTGACCTCAAGGGAACCACCCAAATGGGCACCCCCAGAAGGTGTTTTTTTTTTTAAGGTTGTATCAAAGTACCCTACTGTACACCTATATTGCTCTGTCTCCCTCTTTCTGTGCCTCTCTTCTTTTTGTCAATATTCCTTTTACCCACCCCCTCTCCTTTCTCTATTTTCTTTTTTTTTTTTCTTATCACTCGATCCTCCTTTCTTTCATCCCTTTTTTGCTCTTCAACCTTCTCACCCTTCTGGTCCTGTAACCCTTAGTCCACAGGCACGAGAACTTAAAGAGCAAGAGGAAGTGAAAGGAAAATTAGGGCAAGGAAACAGATAAAAGAAATCACTCATGAGGAAGAATCAGCAGAAAACTCCAGGCAACATGAAGAACCAGTCCAGAACAACCCCACCAAAGGACCATCAGGTAGCCACTGCAGAGGATTCCACCTATACAGAAATGTTAGGAATGACAGAAAGGGAATTTAGAATACACATGCTGAAAACAATGAAAGTAATAATGGAAACAATGAAGGAAACTGCTACTAAAGTGGAAAATAACCAAAAGGAAATTCAAAAACAGAATCAAATAAGAGATGAACGATATGAAGAATATAAAAAGGATATAGCAGAGCTGAAGGAAATGAAACAGTCAATCAGGGAACTTAAAGATGCAATGGAAAGTATAAACAACAGGTTAAACCATGCAGAAGAAAGAATTTCAGAGGTAGAAGACAAAGTTTTTGAGATAACTCAGATAGTAAAAGAGGCAGAAAAGAAGAGAGAGAAAGCAGAACATTCACTGTCAGAATTATGGGACTTTATGAAGCGTTCCAACATACGAGTTATAGGAATTCCAGAAGGGGAAGAAGAATGCCCCAGAGGAATGGAAGCCATACTAGAGAATATTATAAAAGAAAATTTCCCAAATATCACCAAAGATTCTGACACATTGCTTTCAGAGGGCTATCGGACCCCAGGTCGCCTCAACTCTAACCGAGCTTCTCCAAGACACATTGTGATGAACCTGTCCAAAGTCAAGACAAAAGAAAAGATTCTGCAAGCTGCCAAGTAAGCGCCAGTTGACCTACAGGGGCAAATCCATCAGAGTGACCTCAGACTTCTCTAATGAAACTTTCCAAGCAAGAAGACAATGGTCATCTACCTTTAATCTACTTAAACAGAACAATTTCCAGCCCAGAATTCTGTACCCTGCTAAGCTAAGCTTCAAAATTGACGGAGAAATCAAATCATTTACAGATATACAAACATTGAGGAAATTCACCACAACAAGACCAGCTCTACAGGAAATACTTCAACCTGTTCTGCACACTGACCACCACAATGGATCAGCAGCAAAGTAAGAACTCAGAAATTAAAAGACAGAACCAAACCTCCACACTGATGCAAAAGATAAAATTAAGGAATGGACTCTCACAAAATAAGACGAATAGAATACTACCACACTTATCAATTATCTCAATAAATGTTAATGGCTTGAATTCCCCACTGAAGAGACATAGATTGGTTGACTGGATTAAAAAACACAAGCCATCCATTTGCTGTCTGCAAGAAACACACCTGGCTTCAAAAGACAAATTAAAGCTCCGAGTCAAGGGTTGGAAGACAATTTTTCAGGCAAATGGAATTCAGAAGAAAAGAGGAGTTGCAATCTTATTTTCAGATACATGTGGATTTAAAGCAACTAAAGTCAAAAAAAGACAAAGATGGTCACTTTATATTGGTCAAGGGAAAAATACAACAAGAAGACATTTCAATTCTAAATATCTATGCACCCAATTTAAATGCTCCCAGATTCTTGAAACAGACCTTACTCAGTCTGAGCAATATGATATCTGATAATACCATAATAACAGGCGACCTTAACACTCCTCTTAGAGAGCTGGACAGATCCTCTAAACAGAAATTAAACAAGGATATAAGAGATTTAAATGAGACCCTAGAACAACTGTGCTTGATAGACGCATATAGAACACTCCATCCCAAAGACAAAGAATATACATTCTTCTCATCACCCCATGGAACATTCTCCAAAATTGATCATATCCTGGGACACAAAACAAATATCAACAGAATCAAAAGAATTGAAATTTTACCTTGTATCTTCTCAGACCATAAGGCACTAAAGGTGGAACTCAACTCTAACAAAAATGCTCGACCCCACTCAAAGGCATGGAAATTAAACAATCTTCTGTTGAATAACAGATGGGTGCAGGAAGAAATAAAACAGGAAATCATTAACTTCCTTGAGCATAACAACAATGAAGACACAAGCTACCAAAACCTGTGGGATACTGCAAAAGCAGTTTTGAGAGGAAAATTCATCGCTTTAGATGCCTACGTTCGATAAACAGAAAGAGAGCACATCAATAATCTCACAAGAGATCTTATGGAATTGGAAAAATAACAACAATCTAAGCCTAAACTCAGTAGAAGAAAAGAAATATCCAAAATCAAATCAGAGATCAATGAAATTGAAAACAAAAGAATTATTCAGAAAATTAATGAAACAAGGAGTTGGTTTTTTGAAAAAATGAATAAAATAGATAAACCATTGGCCAGACTAACAAGGAATAGAAAAGTAAAATCTCTAGTAACCTCAATCAGAAATGATAAAGGGGAAATAACAACTGATCCCACAGAGATGCAAGAGATCATCTCTGAATACTACCAGAAACTCTATGCCCAGAAATTTGACAATGTGAAAGGAATGGATCAATATTTGGAATCACACCCTCTCCCTAGACTCAGCCAGGAAGAAATAGAGCTCCTGAACAGACCAATTTCAAGCACTGAGATCAAAGAAACAATAAAAAATCTTCCAACCAAAAAATGCCCTGGTCCAGATGGCTTCACTCCAGAATTCTATCAAACCTTGAAGGAAGAGCTTATTCCTGTACTGCAGAAATTATTCCAAAAAATTGAGGAAGAAGGAATCTTCCCCAACACATTCTATGAAGCCAACATCACCCTGATACCAAAACCAGGACAAGACCCAAACAAAAAGGAGAATTTCAGACCAATCTCACTCATGAATATAGACGCAAAAATTCTCAACAAAATCCTAGCCAATAGATTAGAGTTTATCATCAAAAAAGTCATTCATCATAATCAAGTAGGCTTCATCCCAGGGATGCAAGGCTGTTTTAACATACGCAAGTCTATAAACATTATCCACCATATTAACAGAGGCAAAAATAAAGATCACATGATCTTCTCAATAGATGCAGAAAAAGCATTTGATAAAATCCAGCATCCTTTTCTAATTAGAACACTGAAGAGTATAGGCATAGGTGGCACATTTCTAAAACTGATTGAAGCTATCTATGACAAACCCACAGCCAATATTTTACTGAATGGAGTAAAACTGAAAGCTTTTCCTCTTAGAACTGGAACCAGACAAGGTTGACCTCTGTCACCTTTACTATTCAACGTAGTGCTGGAAGTTCTAGCCAATACAATTAGGCAAGACAAGGAAATAAAGGGAATCCAAATGGGAGCAGAGGAGGTCAAACTCTCCCTCTTTGCTGACGACATGATCTTATACTTAGAGAACCCCAAAGACTCAACCACAAGACTCCTAGAAGTCATCAAAAAATACAGTAATGTTTCAGGATATAAAATCAATGTCCACAAGTCAGTAGCCTTTGTGTACACCAATAACAGTCAAGATGAGAAGCTAATTAAGGACACAACTCCCTTCACCATAGTTTCAAAGAAAATGAAATACCTAGGAGTATACCTAACGAAGGAGGTGAAGGACCTCTATAAAGAAAACTATGAAATCCTCAGAAAGGAAATAGCAGAAGATATTAACAAATGGAAGAACATACCATGCTCATGGATGGGAAGAATCAACATTGTTAAAATGTCTATACTTCCCAAAGCAATCTACCTATTCAATGCCATTCCTATCAAAATACCAACATCATACTTTCAAGATTTGGAAAAAATGATTCTGCATTTTGTATGGAACCGGGAAAAACCCCGTATAGCTAAGGCAGTTCTCTGTAACAAAAATAAAGCTGGGGGCATCAGCATACCAGATTTTAGTCTGTACTACAAAGCCATAGTGCTCAAGACAGCATGGTACTGGCACAAAAACAGAGACATAGACACTTGGAATCGAATTGAAAATCAAGAAATGAAACTAACATTTTACAACCACCTAATCTTTGATAAACCAAACAAGAACATACCTTGGGGGAAAGACTCCTTATTCAATAAATGGTGTTGGGAGAACTGGATGTCTACATGTAAAAGACTGAAACTGGACCCACACCTTTCCCCACTCACAAAAATTGATTCAAGATGGATAAAGGACTTAAACTTAAGGCATGAAACAATAAAAATCCTCCAAGAAAGCATAGGAAAAACACTGGAAGACATTGGCCTGGGGAAAGACTTCATGAAGTAGACTGCCATGGCAATTGCAACAACAACAAAAATAAACAAATGGGACTTCATTAAACTGAAAAGCTTCTGTACAGCTAAGGAGACAATAACCAAAGCAAAGAGACAACCTACACAATGGAAAAGGATATTTGCATATTTTCAATCAGACAAAAGCTTGATAACTAGGATCTATAGAGAACTCAAATTAATCCACATGAAAAAAGCCAACAATCCCTTATATCAATGGGCAAGAGACATGAATAGAACTTTCTCTAAAGATGACAGACGAATGGCTAGCAAACACATGAAAAAATGTTCATCATCTCTATATATCAGAGAAATACAAATCAAAACAACCCTGAGATATCATCTAACCCCAGTGAGAATGACCCACATCACAAAATCTCAAAACTGCAGATGCTGGCGTGGATGTGGAGAGAAGGGAACACTTTTACACTGCTGGTGGGACTGCAAACTAGTACAACCTTTCTGGAAGGAAGTATGGAGAAACCTCAAAGCACTCAAGCTAGACCTCCCATTCGATCCTGCAATCCCATTACTGGGCATCTACCCAGAAGGAAAGAAATCCTTTTATCATAAGGACACTTGTACTAGACTGTTTATTGCAGCTCAATTTACAATCGCCAAAATGTGGAAACAGCCTAAATGCCCACCAACCCAGGAATGGATTAACAAGCTGTAGTATATGTATACCATGGAATACTATTCAGCCATTAAAAAAAATGGAGACTTTACACCCTTCGTATTAACCTGGATGGAAGTGGAAGACATTATTCTTAGTAAAGCAGCATCACAAGAATGGAGAAGCCTGAATCCTATGTACTCAATTTTGATATGAGGACAATTAATGACAATTATGGTTATGGGTGGGGGGACAGAAAGAGGGAAGGAGGGAGGTGGGTGGGGCCTTGGTGTGTGTTACACTTTATGGGCAAGACATGATTGCAAGAGGGACTTTACCTAACAATTGCAATCAGTGTAACCTGGCTTATTGTACCCTCAATGAATCCCCAACAATAAAAAAAAAAAAAAACTAAATGAAGTTCTTATCTCCTCCCCATGAAATCCATTAATTACAAAGACAAAAACAGTAGTGAAGAAAACTGCTAGTTATCATCCTAACCAAGTGATCAGAGTCAACATCACCAGTGGTAGGATATATTAATATCATCTACCTCTTGATAAAAAAAAAGATACAAAATGTTGCTTTTGTGGTATGCATGCCCAAAATGCCTAACTTCAATCTAATCATGAGGGGAAAAAATCAGATGAGCCCAAGTTGAAGGGCATTCTATAACTTTTCAAAAGTGTCAAGGTCATCAATGACAAGGAAAGACTAGGAAATCAGCCACTAGTATGCAACTGATAAAAATGTTAGTACCCTCCCTCCTTCTACCAATCATCCTCTCCCTTCCCCCACCTCCATCTGCCCCATATTACACTATAATTGTTTTTTATTTTTCATATAAGCATGCAATTGTTTATATATTGATTTCATATTAGTATTGAGTACATTGGATATTTATTTTTCCATTCTTTTGATACTTTACTAAGAAGCATGTGTTTCAACCCCATCCAGGTAATGTAAAAGATGTAAGGTCTCTATCTTTTTAATGGCTGAGTAATATTCCATGGTATGCATATACCACAAGGCCTGTCACTGTAGCACTGGAGATTCTGGAGCCCAGGTCTTGAACTTGGGAAAAGGTCCCTACAAAATCCAGTCCCCTGCTGGCCTCCCACTTCTGGATGAAGATCTGTGGTCCTCCCTTATTGTAATCTCTCTCTATACACTCCCTGGCATGGAGGGCAAGTTGAAACACAGAGTGAGCCTCCTTTCTGCCTCTGGGAGGACAGCCATTTGCCTGAGAGACAGTGCCACATTCTCTCAGCATTTCCTCCTTCTCGTGCTAAACCTTGAAGGGGCAGAGGTGGAGCAAACTGAGAGAACAGCATTGCCCTCCTCTTTGCACGAAGGGCTTAAGCCTGAGTGGGTGAGAACTGCAATAAGTTTTGCAGTTAGAAAAATTGGAATCTAGCTCTTCTCAACATGAGGCCTTGAGATTCAGAGAGTACAGAAAATTCAATTAATTTTTAAAGAAAAAATTCTGTGAGATACCCTGGCTCTTAACTACTTGCCCTATTTTAATGTTCCTGCCACTTTGCATTGCTCCCTGCCTTGGCATAAGCCGTTTCTTCTCTGTGGGTGACATCATTCCACTTCTTTGCCTAGAAAGCTCCAATTCTATCTCTGAAAAGTGAATATTACTGTCATCATCATATTAATGACAAAACTGAAGTTAAATGGCTTGCTTGCAATTATACCCTAGAGAATTACAGAGCTAAGAGTCAAACATAGGTCTGTTTGACTTAAAACCCTAACTTTATTGTATCCCATAAAGCAGGGTCACAGCATTTACCAAACTACTTTACTGTCATTAGTTATTTACATCTTGGTCTTCCCCACTGGGTTACGAGCTCACATTATAAACCTAATGTTTATTGAATGAATGAATATAAAACTACTCAGCTGTATTCGCTTATATTCACAGGCACACTCGTGACCGCCTAATTCAAAACCACCTCTATTACCCTCACCATGGAGTGAGGTTTGCACTCTGGCAGGGAGTGTTTTTAAGTCACCCATCCATGAGTCTCAGTAAGTACTCACATGGGGCTGACCTTCTTTTTCCTTTCAGAGAAATGATGAGACCATGGCTTCAAAATATTTAAATATTCTGGGAGGAAAAAAATGCCAGTTGCAAATAGTGCCTCATGTATCTCATGAAACATGTATTTCCAAATGCAGAGAAGTAACTGGATACACTTTCTTAATCCAAGAACAGGCCTGCTGGCAGGAGGAAAACTCTTCATAAATGTTATGCAGGTTGCAATGGTCAGAGCACAAGGGGGACATGGCAGACATCCTGATTCAGATACTTACCTGTATACCCTTCTGTCAACCCAGCCAATCCACCAGGCATGAGCAGACAGCACATGGGTTGGGCTCAGGCACTGTTAGTCATATTCTGGTAAATATTTTAACAGTCCACTCTCTTGGGAAGGAGTGGGGAAGGTACATCCTAATTTGTAGCATTTGCCAATTTCTATGGTGTAAATATTGCCAACCTGGCCACTTTCGAGCTATGAACATGACATGGACTAGTTTGCACAATTCCTGAAAAGTTACCAATAGGTTCTTGTGAGCTGGTACAAGTCGGCTCCTGCACAATACTAGATATTTCTACCCCTTTCATGGCAAGTCTTTTAGATTAGAACTCTGAGGGGATTAAAGATTCATCAGAATGTGATTCTAGAAATTCTCTTCAAATTGTATAAGCCAGATCAACATTACAGAGTCTTTTTTTAACACAAAAATATCATTGATCCACCTGTCACACAGCTCAACGAAAAAAAAACAAATAACCTTGCTAAAAATAAGCAAAGGACTTGTACACTTTCCTAAAAAGAAAAAAAATTGCCAAAACAGGTATATGAAAATGTACTCAAATTACTAATCACTGGGGAAATGTTTATCCACCCACCAGGAGATACTCGCGGTAACTTCACACCCGTGAAGATGGCCATGATCAGGAAGATAAGACACATAAAACCAACAAGTATTGGCAAGGCTGTGGATAAAAGAGAAACCTTTTACCCTGTTGGTGGGAATGTAAATTGGTATAACCATTATGGAAAGTAGTTTGGTTATTCCTCAAAAAATTAAAACTAGAACTACCATAGGACACAGAAATCCGTCTGCTGGGCACATACCCAAAGGAAATGAAATCAACGCCTTGTAGAGATACCTGCATTTCCGTCTTCACTGAGTTAGTGTGCTTTCTAAATTGTTTCCAATGAAACCTTATGTTTGAATCCATAAAAAAAAAAAAACCTGTGGAATGTGTACGTTTAATATTCAGATAGAGTGTCCATTAAGTTCGTGTGCAATTTAAATGATTGAACTGTTTTAAATTGCACATGAACTTTATGAACACCCTATACATATACACACACACACACACCACATATATATATATATATATATATATATATAAACCTGAATATTAATTAGCATTAAGCAGAGAAAGTCCTGCCATTTTCCACAACCTGGATGAGCCTGGAGGACGTTATGCTAAGTGAGATAAGCCAGGGACAGAAGGATAGACATGGCTTCACTTATATGAAATCTAAGAAAAGCTAAATAAATAGGAACAGAGACTAGAATGGGGTTAGCAGGGCCAGGGATGGGGAGAAAGTGGGAAGAGATGAGGCACAGGGTACAAACTTATAGTTATGCAGGATGGATAGGCCTAGAGATGGAATGTGTAGTGGAGGCACCACAGTCAATAACTTTGCTGAGCAAGTAGATTCAAGGTGCTCTTACCACACACAGAAAAAGGTAACTGGGTAAGGTAATAGATTAGTGGATATATTAATTTTTTTTGACTATAGTAATCACTTTACTATATATATGTGTATCTATCAAAACATCATGTTAGGGCATCACCTGTGGCTCAAGGATTAGGCGCTGGCCCCATGTACCAGAGGTGGTGAGTTCAAACCTGGCCCTGGCCAAAAACTGAAAAAAAAAAAAAAAAAATCACATTATGCACTTTCAATGTGTATAACTACAAATAAATAAAATATTATTGGCCCGATGAAACACATCATACATAGAAATAAAATGCAAAACACAATGTGAAAAATATAAGTCCATATTTACCCAAATTTGTATATCTCTGTACCAAAAAGGGATTTCTTTAGGGAATTTTTTGAATCAGCATGCAACTCCCTCCTCCTTCTTCCAAGGATGGTGTTTCATAGCAGAAAAGGGAAATCCCAAACCCAGGAGAGGAGAGGCCTGTCGGGCGCTGCTGGCTGGTGATGTGGGCGGCAAATGGAAACAGGTGGAGGCTCCAGGAGGAGCAGGAGGAGGATGAGACGGGGCCGAAGCAGAAGGAACCCACAAGGTGCTGTGCACCCCTCACCTACTCTTTCCTATTTTACAAAGTCGCTCATTCGAGTACATGGAGAGAAATGGTAGAAACCTACCATTTTGAATTAAGTTGTTTTCCTTTTTCCTCTCCTGTAACAATGGACCATTTCCTTTTGTGACCCACATATCTGCCTGGCTTCTACCTCTCCTTAGGTGCTCTTTACATTTCTCTCCAGGGAATGTGTCTTGGGACAGGTCTCAGAACTTAATGGGGTGGAGTGATGATATCATTTCAGAGAGCACCCGAAGAAGTAAACATGAAGACTGAGCAGTGGTTTTAAATTTAAAGAAGCATCCACAGCTCGCGAATCCCACTTTGTCTCCAGTATGACGCTAGGCACCAGGACCTCACAGGGGCTTGTATAGACTAGTTGAGCGCGCGTCATTATTCAAACAATTGTCTCAGAAATGGGGGCTTGTGTACAATGAGTCATGAAGGAAGGGCCCCCCACCCCAGGTAACTGGCAAGGGAGGGGGAAGGCAGAATGGGGAGGGGACACAGACAAACAGTGGTGTGATTTTACAAAAAATCCCTTGGAAAATCACAAGTAGAACCAACATATGACTCTGGAGGGTAAGTTACCACAGAAGTTTTCACCCCCACACTAGGGGAAGGAGATTTAAACTCCTGTACCAACTTAGTCATTGGTTAACCCAACACAGAGAGTGTTGCCTCAGGGACGCTGGCAGAGCTGGAGCCCCCAGAGGCAGAGCTCTGAGAAAACAGCCGCAGGTGGCAATGGGAGCACACTGGAGAGTGAGCACAGAAAGTGGCAAGAGGGTCTGCACAGAGCCCAAGGTCAGAGTCCATTCCCAAGGAGGGTCTAAACAGAGCCAAGGTCAGACCCCATCCCCCAGGAGGGTCTAAACAGAGCCAAGGTCAGACCCTATCCCCAAGGAGGGTCTGCACAGAACCCAAGGTCAGAGCCCATCATCAAGGAGGGTCTGCACAGAAACGGGTCAGACCCCATCCCCAAAGAGAGTCTTCAAAGACTGCAGGTCAGACCCCCTCCCCAAGGAACATCAGCACAGAGTGTGGGTCAGACCCCATCCCCAAGGAGTGTCTGCACAGAGTGTGGATCAGACCCCAACCCAAGGAGGGTCTGCACAGAGAGCAGGTCAGAATCCATCCCCAAGGAGGGTCTGCACAGAGCCCAAGGTCAGACCCCATCCCCAAAGAGGGTCTGCACAGACCATAAGGTCAGATCTCATCCCCAAGGAGGGTCTGCACAGAGCCCAAGGGCAGATCTCATCCCAAGGAAGGGTCTGCACAGTCCCAAGGTCAGACCCCATCCCCAAAGAGGGTGTGCACAGAGCCCAAGGTCAGACCTCAACCCAAGGAGGGTCTGCACAGAGCCCAAGGTCAGACCCCACCCCCAGGGAGGGTTTGCACAGAGCGCAGGTCAGACCCCACCCCAAGGAGGGTCTGCACAGACTGTAGGTAAGAACTGATCCCCAGGGAGGGTCTGCACAGAGCCCAAGGTCAGATCCCATCCCCAGGCAGGGTTTGCACAGAGCGCAGGTCAGACCCCATCCCCAAGGAGGGTCTTCACAGACTGCAGGTAAGAACTGATCCCCAGGGAAGGTCTGCATAGAGCCCAAGGTCAGATCCCATCCCCAAGGAGGTTCTACACAGAGCACCATTCAGACCCTATCCCCAAGAAGGGTCTGCACAGAGCCCAAGTTCAGACCCCATCCCCAAGAAGTTCTTCAAAGAGCCTAAGGTCAGACCCCATCCCCAAGGAGGGTCTGTACAGAGCCCAAGGTCAGACCCCATTTCCAAGAAGGGTCTACACAGAGCCCAAGGTCAGATCCCATCCCCAAGGAAGGTCTGCACAGACCATGGGTCAGACCCCATCCCCAAGGAGGGTCTGCACACAGCCCAAGGTCAGATTCCTTCCCCAAGGAGGGTCTGCACAGACCATGGGTCAGACCCCATCCCCAAGGAGGGTCTGCACACAGCCCAAGGTCAGATTCCTTCCCCAAAGAGGGTCTACACAGAGCCCAAGATCAGACCTCCTCCCCAAGGAGGGTCTGCACAGACTCGGGTCAGACCCCATCCCCAAGGAGGTTCTGCACAGAGTGCAGGTCAGACCCCATCCCCAAGGAGCATCTGCACAGACAGTGGGTTAGACCCCATTCCAGAGGAGGGTCTGCACTGAGCCCAAGGTCAGATCCCATGGGGATGGTTGATGAGGGGACAGAGAGCACTGGGAGTTCAGAGACCCATGCTCTGTCTGAAGATACCCTCAGGGTTCAGGTTTCAGCACATAGGTCACCACTTTTGGGGTATATTTGCAGGATCCACTCCCTTATTAGGGTCTCTATGTTCCCAGGAGAGACCTGGCAGTCACCTCCCTGGTCCTTGAATGACCACCATCCATCTTACTCAGCATTGGTCCCCAGGATGCTCACCCATCTTCATCTCTTCTTTCCTGTCCCCATCCAGGGAGGAGGCGAAGGAGGATTAGTCAGCATTACCATCAGCATCGACTTACCCAGTCAAGACACACAAAACACCAAACATATTAAGAATTGTTTGTACTTAGACATGCGTTCACACAAAGCATTGTTCCCAACTCCCTTGTGAACTAAAATAAAATCTCAAGCTACCCAGCTGACTGAATGGTCTTCCCTCTTGGCCCAGGAGAACCCAGAAATACCCTAAAGCGGAGTTGCCAGCCATGAGAAGGGAGGTCAACATGCCTGGTCATACTCCCCTCCCTTCTTGGAAACACCATTAGTGATTCATCACCAGGCCTAAAGATATACAAGAGGAAGCTTACGCCATACCTGCCGGCCAGTAATTAACAGATCATCCAAGTTTTAGTAAATGTCTTGTGGTTTATTTCTGATTAATAGACATCTTTACTTAAGTTAAAACATTCCAAACCTTTAGACAAAGCTTCAATTTTTTTAACCAATAGCAACCCAAAGAATCTTTAAACCCACCTATAACTTGTAGCCCACCCCCTTGAGATCTTGCATCTTTCCAGACCAAACCAATCTCTGCTCTTCATGTGCTGACTTAGGATCTTATGTAAATCCGTCTCCAAAAATGTATAAACCAAACTGTAACCCAGCTACCACAGGCACATTTCACAGGACCATTTGAGGCCATGTGTACCAGGCTGGTCACTTTTGGCTTAGAATAAACTTCTTTAAATTATTTTACAGAGTTTAGGTCTTCTTCTGTTAACACCCTTTTAAATTTCACACTGTCTTTGGCTCCCTTGGCAGACTGGATGCCTGTGAAGGTTAAGGCCATGCATCTTGGTACTGATGGGAGCAACAACATCTCCTGTCACAAGACCATAAATGTTTGAAAAGTCTTGCTGGTGTTACCTCCTGACACCAACCAGCCTGGCAGTCATCCAAGGATCCCCTGGTTGAATAAGAACATCCCCAAGGCAGAGTGTCTATGCATAGTAGCATCAGGATATTTCTATGGGGATCAGCATGCTATAGCCTACACATCAAATCCACCTGCTGCTGGCTTTGGTAAATGAAGTCCATTTACATCCCATATAACCCTGCTTTTACATGACAACAGCAACATTGAGTAGTTGTGACAGAGATTGAATGGCCTGCAAACCTGAAATATTTAGTATCTGGTTCTTGACAGACAAAAGTTTGCAGTCCCTCATCGTAACAGGTGCTCAGGGAGGTAATGGACCATGTCTGGCACAGAAATGGGTGCTCCAAAATTGGCCTTGAAAAGCAAGGAAGGGGAGAAAGATGGAGGAAAAAAGAGAAAGGGAAAAGGAGGAAGGCCGAGCTGGAGAAAAAGAGGAGGAGCAGGAGAAAAAGAGAATGAATCTGTTTTATGCTTTTTGCAGCTGCCTTGCTGTTGTCACAGTTGTAACTCTCTGGCTCCATGGGCCTCAAGGTGAAGTGATGTCCACTTCAGGATGTAGGACCACAAGCAAAAGATAATTCAGAATTGTGAACGTCTTTTTGCCTTTACATCTCAAACTTCTCCCCAAAAGAACACATAATTTCCGGCAACAGTTCTCAAAATTTCTCTCTGAGTCTCGGACACCCTCAGCCTTCAGAAGCTGTGGCTGCCATTAGCACCTCCTTGATTCCTGGATCCCTGACAAACTCCTCCCATGCTCTCCCATTTTCCTTTGCTCTTTTCCCCTGCTACTGAGAACAATCCTCAAACCCTGCTCTGCTTGATGGGGGGCTCCTGAGAAATCAGAGGAGGAGAGAAGATCTCAGGCCAAGTCAGAACCTTCTGTAGTGGGCAGGGGAAGAGACAAGTCCCCCAGCACAGCAGGGTTGACAGCGATGCCCTGTGGCTTTCCTTCTACACGAGATTTCCATCAGATTGAAATGGCTGGTACCATAAACACTGGGGACCCATCAGAACTCAAACCCAGCTTTGCACTTACTGTTTGAACAAACTTGGACTAGTTTACTTAATCGCTCTGTGTTTCCATTTATATGTCCATCAAATGGGTATGATAATAACAGTATTGATCTTATAGGCTTGCTATACGATTCAAGTAATTTATTCCTGTAAAGCACTTAGATCCGTACAGAGCACAGAATAATCTCCATACAAACATCTGTTAAATAAAATTTCATCTTTGCAGACTACCAGATCTTGTCCCTGAGGTCAGGCCTGCTGAAATGGAAAGTTTAAAATAAATGAAATGATAAAAGAGGGCGGCGCCTGTGGCTCAGTGAGTAGGGCGCCGGCCCCATATGCCGAGGGTGGCGGGTTCAAACCCAGCCCCGGCCAAACTGCAACAAAAAAATAGCCGGGCGTTGTGGCGGACGCCTGTAGTCCCAGCTACTCGGGAGGCTGAGGCAAGAGAATCGCTTAAGCCCAAGAGCTGGAGGTTGCTGTGAGCCGTGTGACGCCACGGCACTCTACCCGAGGGCGGTACAGTGAGACTCTGTCTCTACAAAAAAAAAAAAAAAAAGAAATGATAAAAGGAAGTAATAAAATATTCCAAAGCTATTGATATTTTCAAAGAAATGAAGGACAAAGGGAAAAAAATATATGTATAATAGTGTAGTAAAACTTAATGGGGTGGAGTAATGATATTATTTTAGAGCTTTTATTTTGTTGTTGTTGTTGTTGTTAATTTAAGGATGTAACCTTGTCCTCTGCACCCTACTGTGTTTCTGGTGCCTGGCTGGACACTAAGCACCTGCTCTGGGAGTGTATACAGAAGAGTCAAACACACCTGCCTATTCAAATAGTTATTCCCTGAGTTGGTTTCTGCTGCAGGGAATAGGGAAGACACCCCAGACACGGGAGGTGGAGGGTGTCACATTAACTATTAATGAGCAGACTAAGCTGTTAACTAATATTAACAATTAGTGAGCATTGCTGAGCTACTTGAAACTCCACAACGACTTCCCAGTGCATTTATAAGCCCTTCACAACCTGCCAGAAACCTTCTCTGTCTCATCTTTTACCACTGTCTGCTGTCCGCAGCTGGCTCTATCTCCCTTGACTCATACGGACTCCCTCCCCCATCAGGGCTTTGCACACATTGCCTCTGAGCCCAGAGCTCCTTCCCCTACAGCAGTGCCCTCTTACTCTGAACGCTTCGGCTGTGCTCACTTTCATAGGCACCTGCTATTCTTGCTCAAGCCCTTTGTTGACTTCCTTTAAGTTACTGCAATTTGTAGCCGTACATTTTTTTGACTAATCACTTTTCAAAATGTTGCTCTTGTCTGTGTTGCTCCATAAGTGACAGTATTCCGCTTGCTTTGTTCTTTGTATCCTGAGCCCCTCCTGAGGGCCCGACACATGCAGGGGCTCATAAGTGCTCACTGAGTGGTTGAGTGAATAAATGAATGGTGGGTGGGTGACAGTTCAAAGGGAGTCATAGCTAATGTAGGTCTGGTAACTCCTAACTCTAACCCTCAATCTTTGATCTTAGGCAGCAAATTCTCCATCTGTTTAGTTGAGACTTATAAACAGGGATTAGAACAGAGCTCAACAATGCATGTGTAATAGCTGTTGGTTATTATTATTATTATTACTGAAGTGCTGATAATTCTAGGATTATGTCTCAATGTCCTCTTCTAGCTAATAAATAATCTGGTCTTGCCTGTTTCTTGCGAACTGTTTCTAAATTATCAATGACCATAACTCAAATTGACAAGGGTAAATGTGTAGATTTCTTGTCTATAAGAAGAGCTCCAAGCCCTTAGCCCCAAGGTCTCATGCTGCTAGAGAGGGTGCATTTGAATGCCAGCAGGGCAGATGGCAGGGCCAGCTCCCTGCACCTCAGAGCAGACAGGCAGCCTCAATACCAACAAAGAGGAGACCAGCCCCCGCAGCATATGGACCTGCAGGGAAGCATATGGGCTTGGTTTTAGAGAAGGGACCCCCATATGCTCCCTGAGCTGGTCCCACCTTGCCCACTCCCAGCATCCCCACACTTTGGGCCGGTTCATAAATCAGCCGCTTCCTACCATCCAGTGCACCGGCTGATCCATGTGTGATTAATGCACCATTTGCCTGCAGCCTGGAGAGAACCCCAGGTACAGGTGGAGAGGAAGAAAAAGACTTAATTGGAGTGCAGGAGGGGAGCAGGGGGGAGAGGAGGTCATTCCTCATTGCCATTGAGCCAGCACTATCTTTAGAAGCCCTGGCTTAGTTAGAATGAGCTTCCTTGGAAATCTTTCTTACTGACTCCCCAGGAGCCCCACTGTCGCTTCGGCTGTTGCCTGGGCTGTACCTACAAAGGCACGGAAAGTTGACTGCTCTATTCTATCCTGTCCCTGCTCCATGATCCTCCTGGGCCTCTTCCTCTGAGCTTACACTTGCATTCAGATCCTGCAAGGCACCTGCAGGCAAGGGTCCCGGGCTACAGCAGAACTAGATGTGCCAGGCAGCAAATCCACTTTGTGCTTCAGACAAATATTTTCCAACTGTGCTCGGCAGAGGGCAAAGGGTTTTACGCAGTTGTCACAGGAAGGGAAGGCTCCTGGCTCCAAAACTGGTTCAATCAGAGCATTTCCGCTTTTACTTTGTTTTACATTTTAGGCTTTCCAAATGCAATTTAGCTTTGATTTTTGTTAAGGGTCATATGACTGGAAAAAAAATGAAACCCACTTGAATTAAAAATTCTGCAGATATAGTGAGAGTATTTCCTTCAAAAAGCACAATAATAAAACTAAGGACAGTTCCCATTCACAGGGCAGGAGACAGGACAACACTGTAATTGGTGACCTGGGCTCTGGATCACTTTTCACTTGGTGGTCATGTGACCTTGGACGAGCAACTATCCTCTTTAAGCTCTAATTTCTTCCTCTATGAGACTGGATGATATTAATGCATACGCTGCATTTGCATGATGCCTACACAATAAATGATTAGCACCTATTTACCATGACTTTTCTTCTTATTCAGTGTACTACTCACTCATTTGCATTATCTGCGTCCTCACTCCTCTATTCCATGAAAGTTTATCTCAGTGTTATAGATGAGCAGCCTGGAGATAACACCTTGTCCTTGAACTATGGTCCTAGAACATCTACTAATATCATACAGGGCACTGATGTTCTGGGTAACCCAATTTGAGAATCATCCATCAAGCTACTTACTCTATTCTTTTCATACTTTCTTGAGAACACTGTAATTTAACATAGGCTTTCTCCCCCTTTTCTTGTGTTTCTTCTCATACATGCATCCATCCATCCATGGAACTACCCATCCAATTGAACAAGCATCACCGAATGCCTACTTAGCATCAAGAGCCTTCATATAGTTGCTTCACTTCCTTGCAAAGTTCTCTTCAGCAAAATGAAGGGTGTTGAGACTAACTACAATGCAATCATTTTTTTGTAAAATAAAATAAGTTATCTGAAAAGGGTATGCAACCTGTAAAGTGCTCTCTCGGCATTAGTTAGTGACGAGGTGATCTCACATCCAGCCTGCTTAGACATTTGTGGCATAGTTATTGGTAACCTTCCTTACAGTCAAAGGGTAATCCTATTGTCACCTACTTACCAAGACAACAATCTCGGCAGCGTGTATTTACTTTGGTTTATCTAGAAGAAGGGACTATTTTTCCCTCAACCTAAGTTTTGAGATAATAATGATTCAGCAAGTTTTGAAGGAGCACAGGCTACTCTCTTGTGCTAGCAAGACTGCTTGTGAACTGCCCTGGCTGTAATCTTTATTCTGCCATTAGCTGGCACCTTGGGAAAGTCACTTAATCGTCTGAGATGCTTAATACTTCATCTGAATAAGGAGTTTATAATACTTGCACTCCTCAATTTTACATGAGATCTATTAGTTAACTTTTGCTACGTAACAAAGCATTTCAAAATTTACCATCTTGGCTGGGCACCGTGGCTTGTGCCTGTAATCCTAGCCCTCTGGGAGATCAAGGCAGGTGCATTGCTTGAGCTCAGGAGTTCGAGACCAGCCTGAGCAGAAGCAAAACCCTGAATCTACTACAAACAGGAAAACCAGCCTGGCATGGTGGCTCACACCCCACAAGGCTGAGGCAAGAGGATCTCTTGAACCCAGGAGTTTGAGTTTGCTGTGAACTATGATACCACAGGACTCTAGCCTGGGGCAAGAATGAGACTCTGTCTCAAAAAAAAAAAAAAAATCAAAACTTACTATCTTTTTTTTGTTTTTTCCAGTTTTTGTCCGGGGCTGGGTTTGAACCTGCCACCTCTAACATATGGGGCTGGCGCCCTACTCCTTTGAGCCAGAGGCACCACCCAAAACTTAGTATCTTAAAACAATGATTTTTTGTAAATAACTCCATGGTTTGATTGGACCACCCTTTGGCCTCAGAGCACCTTTAGTATAGTCCAGGAGCTGGCTGACCTAGGATGGCCTCACACCAATACCTGGCCATGGGCAGGCAACTGGCCAGGACACCTCTGGTTCTCAGTCACATGCTCTCTCCTTCTTCAGCAGGTTGGCTCAAGCTCATGGATGATGGTCTTGGGTTTCCAAGTACAAGAGAGTGAGCCCCCAGTGGCCAATATGCTGAACATTTTGTCTGCACTTTGTTAGTCCTCCTAAGTTTATAACGTGCAGGTAATTTTTAGATATGGAACCTGAGTGTAAGACCTTGGCCTTGAATAATGATACCAAAACAATTATTAACATCACTGAAGGACATTGGTGTTCTGAGGAACCCAGTGTTTCAAATTTCTGCTTGAGTCTCACCTTTGCTAACTTCTCACCGGCTGACCATAGTGAGTCACACCCGGATTAAAGAGGAAATTGAACTCGGCGGTGCCTGTGGCTCAAAGGAGTAAGGTGCTGGCCCCATATGCCAGAGGTGGCAGGTGCAAGCCCAGCCTGGGCCAAAAACTCCAAAAAAAAGAGGAAATTGAACTCTGTCTTCTCAATCTATAGTGTTCAAAACAGCATGGTATTGGCACAAAAATAGAGAGGTAGATGTATGGAATAGAATTGAGAACGAAGAGATGAACCCAGGCACTTATCATCATTTGATTTTCAATAAGCCTATCAAAAACTTAAATTGGGGAAAAGATTCCCTATTTAACAAATGGTGCTGGGAGAATTGGCTGGCAACTTTCAGAAGACTGAAACTGGACCCACACCTTTCACCTCTAACAAAAACTGACTCTCATTAGATAAAAGACTTAAACCTAAGACATGAAATCATAAAGATTCTTGGAAAGAGTGCAGGAGAAACACTTGCATAAATTGGTCTGGGAGAAAACTTTATGAGGAGGACCCCAGGGCAACTGAAGCAATACCAAAAATACATTACTGGGATCTGATCAAACTAAAAAGTTTCGGCACTGCCAAGAACACAGTAAGTAAAGCAAGTAGACTGTCCTCAGAATGGGAGAGGATATTTGCAGGTTCCGTTTCTGATAAAGGTATGATAACCAGAATCCACAGAGAACTTAAACTTATTAATAAGAAAAGAACAAGTTATCCCATTTCACTATGGGCAAGAGACCTGAAGAGAAGCTTCTCTGAAGAAGACGGGCGCATGGTATACAGACACATGAAAAAATGCTCATCTTCTTTAATCATCAGAGAAATGCAAATCAAAACTACTTTGAGATACCACCTAACTCCAGTAAGAATAGCCCACATAACAAAATCCCAAAACTACAGATGTTGGCGTGGATGTGGAGAAAAGGGAACACTTCTGCACTGCTGGTGGGAATGCAAGCTAATATGTTCCTTTTGGAAAGAAGTTCGGAGAACACTCGGATCTAAAAATTGACTTGCGGTTGCATCCTGCAATTCCTCTACTAGGAGTATATCCAAAAGACTAAAAATTACTTTGCAAAAAAGATATTTGCACCAGATTATTCATTGCAGCTCAATTCATAATAGCTAAGTCATGGAAGAAGCCCAAGTGCCCATCGACCCATGAATGAATTAATAAATTGTGGTATATGTATACCATGGAATACTATGTAGCCTTAAAAAAGATGAAGCCTTTACCTCTTTTATGTTTACATGGAGGTATCTGGAACATATTCTCCTTAGTAAAATGTCTCAAAAATGGAGGGAAAAGTATCCAATGTACTCAGCACTTCTATGAAACCTACTTATATTTACTCACACTTTCTTATGAAAGATAGAACACAACTATAGCCCAGGATGAAGGAGAGAAATGGAGTGGGAAGGGAGGGGCGGGAGGAGGTTTGACAGAGGGAGGGTAAAAGGCGGGACCACACCTATGGAGCATATGACAAGGTACAAGTCAAATCTGTCAAGTGTAGAACACAGATGTTTTGGCACATAATCAAGTAAATGAGGTAAAAGCTATGCTGATTGGTTTGATCTAACCACGTCAGATTGTATTAAAAAAAATCAGCACATTGTACCCCACATATGCATGAACATATTCATGATCTATGTGTATTTGACTTAATAAAAAAATAAAAATAAAAAATGATACATACCACTAAACCCAATTTTTATGTAAATAAAAGTTTTTACATAAAAAAAGGAAAGGAAGAAGAGAGAGAGAGAGGAAGGAAGGAAGGAAGGAAGGAAGGAAGGAAGGAAGGAAGGAAGGAAGGAAGACTGGCTTCACCTTCTCAATGGGAGAACAGCTACTTCATATTGTAAGGGCTTGGAAGCAGGGAGTAAAGTAACCTGTGAACTATTTTAAAATCTACCAAAGAAACAAGTGGAATATGTAGGAAATTTTCACCTGAACCTCTATAACCTAACATTAGACAACCCAAGTCTCCTGGAAAGAAGAGCCTTCTCCAAAGTATTTTTGGATAACCCATAAGAAAATTTTTCCCACTTTCTAAGTAAGTGACACCATCAGCTACTAATATCTACAAATGTATTTCTCTTCTCTGGGTCTCTCCCGCCCCCTCCAGCCCATGTAATTCTTCACTGTCCTAAGGGGCTTGTGTATCCCATGGAGCCATAATGCTTCCATCAAAACGGCACATCTGCCAGTCATGGAATGTCCTCCCCAGGTCCCTCTGTCTAATCTCAGCTCTGCAAGGTATGCTGCTGATGTTCTGGTCTCCAGAGAGGCCAGCGGTTATAAAGTGGGGCCAAATGCCTTCCCCTTTTACTATCAACAACTTTCAAGGGAGCCCCACAGCGGCATTTCCAGCACGCCCTGTGTCTTCTGCCATCTTCTAGTGAAACAATTCTTTTCATTCATATTCATCATTGTGGTTTCCTAGGGTCCCAGTACAAGAATATAGAAAGAGAATCCAGGAGATGAGCTTAAAACACCAGCACTAGGCTGCTCCCTGCCGTAATTCCCCCATTCATAATTCACATGGGCTTTATTAATTACAATCCTATATCCTGTTTCCGTGGAATGAGTCCTTTCTCAGAGGGTGGCTCAGGATGAGAATTCAAATTAATTTGAGGCACCATCCCTACTCCATAAAATGCAGCTTTTGATGGCACAGGCTCTGGGGGCAAGGAGGAGCCCCGTTTCAGGCTGGAATCCTTACTAACTGTGATTTTGAGCAAATTTGTGAACTGAATTTTCCTAAGCCTCAGCTTCTTCATCTGTGATGAAATGGAGCCAAGGAAAGCACATGAACATTCAGATTATCAATGGTTATGTTACCGGACTATACGATGGTTACATTACGTAATGCCTTAAATGCTTAGAACAATTGCAGTGGGTCAGTAAATGTTGACCTCTATAGTTAACATAGTCTTTATTATTATCCTAAGAATGAACACCATTGAATTTCCTTTGGGAGATGATACCGGCATCCCTGTGAAACACAGAGCACTTCCCAGTGTTATTTCAGTCTTCTCCTGCAGCTCTCATGCATTACCTTGAAAAGGCAAGCTCGCTCTCTCTCCAAGGACTCAGAGTCACAGGGTGAAGGCAGAGTGTCTGCCTCCTTCTGCCTTTCAGCTGACAGTCATTTTGTAGGAAAGTTGAGGTGCCTCATTCCATTTAAATATTTCAGTTTCTGCTTAAACATTTGCCAGCCTATTAGGAGAGTGTTGGTAACAATGAAGGATAAGAAGCGTATTAGGAAAAAAATGTAAGTGTGTGTATACATATACGTGTGGGTGTTTTGAAACATCTGTGTAAGTGAACTCCTGATTCAGGACTTGTCTGTGCTGGGGGCAAAGACTGTCTCATGCAAGTCTGTTAGGAGAGTAACTGGTTGAAAGCCAGTCCCAGATTATCACAAATGGATGCAGAGGGAGGCTGAAAATCAGGCCTCTTGCCCACTCAGCACTTCTTGGCTCTGGCCCCATCTCTACCATCTAATGCCGTTGCTGCATTAGATACTGCAAACACAATTGACTTCTATTACTTACAAAGCCAACCACTTTACTTCATTTAAACATTTAGGATGGATTTTAGAGATTTCTGAGATGCTGTTTGGCACAATCAGCCCCCACAACTCCAGCCACCTCTCAGACCCCATCACAAGAGAAGACTATTCCTTTATTCCACTTTCAGCATCCAGCCTCCATTAGCAGACAGTTTTAAAGGTTGTTATGTCTATATCTGAGAGGTAGAGTTCAAATACATCTCAAAATCTTCTTTCCTAACCACATATTCATTTGATACATATTGAAAGTTCCACTTCCTCTCTGGGCCTGGAAACACAGCTAGATTACGGGCTGGACTGGACTGGACTCCTCAGTACTAAGGAACCTTCAGGATGCTCCAACTCTGTCATGGAAAGGCAAAGAAACAGACATAATGGTACAACTGGTATGATAATTACAAAAAACAAAAACAAAAAATGGCAATGAAAGTCAGCAAGAAGTTATGGGGAAATCAATAGTTAAGGAAATGTTAACTAGTTAAGGAAATGTTTAAACTAAACTCTAAAGGAGATTTTATTTATTTATTTATTCATTCATTTACTTAGGAGATTTTATTTATTTATTTATTTATTTATTTATTCATTTACTTAGGAGACGAAGAATGTTCTAGGCAGAGGAATGTTGTAGAAAAGGCATAGAAATTGAGTTCAGGCAGATCTCTGATTAAACTGCCTGATACTTCAGCTGAAGTAACCGCAAGTTACTTCCACTCCTTCACCTGAATCTCAGCTTCCTCTGCTATAAAATCAAGCTCATTGAGCTGCTTCAGATTATGGTGGGATCAAATAGCCACATAAACAAACAGCCAAGAAGAATGGGACTCAGGGTAGAATCTGCTACATAGTGCCTATAGTCCATAGTCTGGTGTAGCTAGAGATACAGGAAAAACAGAGAACAAAGGGTTTTGAATGGAGATTCGTCCCCTGTGTACAACAGGTTCCAGCCAGTGGTGTTAAGGCAAGCAGTGGCATGGTTTCATCTGGGTAATGTTAAGTTAATGATGAACCGAAGGGAGAGTCAAAGGAAGCAGATGATAAAACCATTGAAAATACTATTAAGCTTATCTTTGGTTGTAAAAGGACAAATTTTCTTTTTTTTTTTTTATTGTTGGGGATTCATTGAGGGTACGATAAGCCATGTTACACTGATTGCAATTGTTAGGTGAAGTCCCTCTTGCAATCATGTCTTGCCCCCATAAACACATGATAATCCTTCAATCACAAGATCCTTTTTCCCCAAAAGGCAGCATTTTCTATGGAGCATTTAATCTACCTTTAAGTCTGAAACTTAAATCCTGTTTATATTTTGCTCAATATTTGAGCTACTTTCCCACCATGGAAGAATTGACTTACAAATCAACATACAAGTTGTGAGGCAAGAAGAGAGTTGCTTTCCACTGCTGGAGGTTCACCCTCCCTAGCTCTTCATTCCAAGGCCTGCCTAGAGCCACACCATCAATGTGATTGAGAGAGAAGGCATTTCTCTTGCATTTTCTTCTTTACCTTCAAAAAGGCCTAGTGGGAGCATCAAGGAAAACTGTTCTCCCAACGTTTTTGTCAATGTACAGGTTTCCTGCAGATAAAAAAGTAAATTCTAAAGGTAGTGTCCATACATAAGTACAGTGATATTCCACCACGGGGCTCAAACTTCACCTCGTGGAAAATAATCCCTTAAATATTCTCACCCCAAGCCCAGGTGGTCACTCCCTGCCCTATAAACATGAATAACACCTACTACCTCATTAATTGTTTGGTGTTGCAATGAATTCCCCATTCACACCTATCTCCCCAACTAGACCAAAGGATCTTCCAAGTCTAGGATAAGACGGTATTCATATCCTGGCTAGATGTAGTAGTTCATGCTTATAACTTTGGGAAGCCAGGGCAGGAGAAGCATTTGAGGCCAGGGGTTCTAGATAACCTAAGTAACATAGGGAGAACCTTGCCTCTTCAAAAAAAAATTTAAAAATTCACCAAACTTAGTAGCATGTGCCCATAGTCCCAGCTAGTCAGGAGGCTGAGCCAGGAGGATCACTTGAGCCCAGTTTAAGGTTGCAGTGAGCTACACTGAACTACAGCCTGGGCTAGAGAATGAGACCTTGTGTCAAAAAACTCCACCACTAGACACAACGCCTAGCACTGTGACAAGGGGACAGTTTGTTGAGTGTACACACATGGATCTAATCTCATCTCAAAGCCTCCCAATTTCCAGTTTTCACTAGAGTACACTAACACCTTCAATATCACCATAAATATGAATACACAAACAGGGAACTTCAAGGATCAACTCAGCCTTCTTATTACTCCATCCTCTGCTGTCCATATGCATGAAGAAGATTGCCGCTCAGTCACAGAGACCCAGGTGCATTCATTAAGCCTAGATATATGTAGATTGGGTAGATCCCATTCCAGACAGAAACATCTAGGCACTCAAAAGCTGTGGAGAAGATGCTCAAAGATGCTCTGTCCATCTTTTTTGTCATCCATTTCCTGGGCAAGGGACTATGTTAGTTGTCTTGGAATGTAATGGTTCACCTGAGTCAGAGCTGCTCTTCTCAAAAGTGTGTGAACTCCCCTGAATCTAGGCATGTTTGCATTTTTACCCTCTCCGTGGAGAACCGATTCCTTAACTTTGCTATTTTCCAGGACATGAGTCAGCAAACTAGGGTCCACAAGCCAAATTCAGTCTACAGTCTGTTTTTATAAAATCTTACCAGGAATGCAACATCAATTTATTTACACATTTTCTCTGGTTGGTTCACGCTGGGAGAGTGGAGTTCAATCTTTGCAACCAACACTGCATGACCTGCAGAGTCCAAAACATGAACTGTGTGGCCCTTTACAGAAAACATTCACCGCTTGATACTCTAGTCTTGACTTTAGCTGCGCTGGTTACAGTGACCATGTGTGGGCACAGTGCTGGGCACCTGATACCCATAATCTCAATTAATCATCGCCACATCTCTAGAAGGGAGCCACTATGATAAGGATCTTTCCATTAATTAATTCATTTGTGGAACGAATGGCAGGCACGTGTGGCAGGCTCTGTGCTAACTGCTGGGCCGTCACAGTGAACAAGGAAAATATAACCCCAGCAGGGAGTTAGCTTCCAGTCTTCCTTCAGTGACTGAAGAAATGCAGGCTATGGCCCAAGGATACTCTCATCTATGACCTTTGAAAGCTCCTCCATGTGACCACCACCTACCCACCCACATGCTCTATAAGACCATGTCCCCAGGAAGCCAAACCAAAGCCCAGACACTCATGAACACCCTATGATTTTCCAGACTTCCTCCATGGTGAGTTTCAGCTATCAGAGGAACATCCTCTTGCCTGACCATCACAGCCTGACCATTAGTCAGTGTCTGTCCCATCCAATCTGACCAGAAAGGTGTTAGTCACCTTCTGCTGTTGACCTCTGAGACTAGGGGACTGATTAAGGGCCCAGGTTGAGCATCCCTTCTGCATGGGCTGGAGCTCTGGGCAGGGACTTCTGCTGGCCCCTGAGAGATGAGGAAATCTACACCCTTCGAAGGAGGGTGGTAGGGGTCCCCCCTCCAGTGATGCCCTTGGCTTCTTTGCCCAGCGTCTCTGAGCAACTTGCTTTACTCTCTCCTTCGTTTTTAATGGCCCAGGATAAAAAATGCTCATGATGCTGAATTGCTGCATGGGAGGAAGACAACCAAGGGACAGGAGGGCAGCAGAAAAGGGCAGGTCACCCCAGCCCAGGCCACTCTGAGAAGATCCTAATTAGAAGGATGGCAGAGCAGCCCTCTGCAGGAAGCCAGGATCATTAGTGCCAGCACCACACACAACCTGACTACAACATGCGGCCACGGCTGCCACACTGGCACCATACGGGCCCTGCTCTTGGCCGCTGCAGCCAGAGCAGATGTCCAAACATAGTTTTTGCTTTTGTTTTTGTGGGTTTTCAGTTTTTTCTTGTTCATTTTTTTTAAGCAATTATGACTTTGTGCCAGGCATTCTTTGTGCCAGGATAAAGGTTTTTGATCAAAGAAGCAAGACAAATCAAGAGAAACTTGAACAGTGCTGTGTGGGCTCTCAGGGAGAAACATACAGACGCTGGATTGCTTTATCTATTGGAAGTTGACACATTGACCAAAAGATTCTTTCCAACATTGCCCACTTCTATGTATGCCCATGGCTGGAACCGTAACCCCAGACCCTGCTGTTGTTCATCTCCAGCAGGGGTTCACAATCAAGGTTTAGTCATTATAATAGCATGTGCACACATGCCTCACACATGTATGTAAACAGTCTGCTCACATGTGTATAACACATAATATGCCCCAACAGAATTCCTTCCCCCATGGTAGAAAATACCAATGAGACTTCTTCATTTTATTGAAGAGCAACCTACAGGAAAAAAAGTTGTTGGATGTGTCACTGAATGTTTCAGAGTAAATGGAGTCAGAACCAAAATTTCAATGTAGGCTCCCTGCATTCTACTTCAAACTCCATGCAAATGCAGACCATATTGTCTAACATAAAGCTGGGGCACATCAACTGGTCAGCAAAAGAATGGAATTTTTGAAAAACCAGGACTATTGTAGAAAATCCAAGATACATGCTCACTGTTTCTATAATACTTGATTTGGTACATTTTTAAAAAGTAAATTAATATAGCAAACCCGGCCCCTCACCCAATTTGGCATAGAAAATAAAGGTACATACATTCTATTTGGGGATTGGATTTGAAACTGAGTTCACATGATATCAAAACATTCAATTAAAATTTCATTTATCCAGATGTTTGACCATAGAATGCCAACAACTGGTTTGACTAATGTTTTAAATTTAGTTGACCAGATGTTTTTGGTGGTAGGTGTCTTAATGAGTAGGAAAAGTGTTTGTGGAATTGAATTAAATTTCCCCAAGAATAACCAGCCTCACTGGAAACAGGAACTTAAATATTGTTACTGCAATTAACCAGAAGTTGTCAGAAATTTCAGAACTATTTCACCTTCATACCTGGTCCATTAGGAAAGTGTGTTCTTCCATTGGCTAAGCTCAAAGAAGATACACTGGTCCATAGTTAGGGTTCCCCCTAATAAGAAAACCCTAAAAATCAAGAGAAAATTTAGAAGCAATCAACAAACCAAACACAGCTATTCAAAGCAAGTGGATTGAGGGTCAGAGGTCACCGACTCAATGCCAGGTATGCCATTTACTTCTAGGAGAATAATAAAAACAGAAGCTTCTATGGCTTCCTGTGTTCTCAGTTCTTTATATGGACTCATTTAATTTAACTTGGACAGCAGCTTTCATCTATTTCACAGCTGAGAAAGTCAAGGGATTGGAGGGTGAAGTAACACACCCTAAGCTACACAGCTGGGAGGCTACAGAGGTGAGATTAGTCCCCAGGCACTCTGAGCTATCAGTCACCCCTCTATTTTGTGTGATTTGGGGCTTATAACAACCTCAGTTTCCTTATCTCTGAAGGCAATTCCTGTCTTAGACAGAGGCCATAAGGGAAGCCAACCAGCAGATGGTGTGGCAGTCATACAGCACTGCACGTGTTGTGAGTGAGCACCCAATGAGTATCAGCTACTACACCCAGATAAGAGCAGGCTGTGAATGCTTGCATACTTCTGAATGCTTCTGTCCAAGCCAACGAAATGGCATGGGTGCCTGAGGCCAGGTGGCTTTCCCTTTAACACAAAAGCACCTAGCCCTTTGCTACTCAACACCACCACTGTAGAAGAGGTTGTGGCCACCCTGCCATGTCTCTTTCCTTGGCATCTCCTGCTTTTCCCACAAGCTTGGGCTTCACCAGCTCTCTGCATGACTCAAGATTCATGAGCATGGAATGTCCAGACAGAGGCTGGCCTGAAACCCACACACAAGAGTCCCACGCAAGGGACTTGCACAAGTGAGGAGCATCAGCCTCCAAGGTCACCCTCCAAAGTCACCCTCCAATATCAGCTTCCACTGAGATACTTGCAGGTATAAAGAAGCCTCCTTGGGAGGCCCAGGACAGCATTATTCTGATGTCCTTACAGGTCTGAGATCTCAGGAGGTCTTCCTCCTAGACTGACTTGTATTTATTTTTCCATTACCTGAATCCTTAGTGAGTGGCTATCCCACGCAAGATGAGAGCACAGGGTCAACAGTGAATAAGGTAAATTCTCTGTCCCTTACATTCCAGAGGGTAGCCCAAACAAGGAGCAGTATTGTTATTGTTAATAAGCTTACTAAAATGATCCAGAAATGCATGCAGCAAGGATTTTGTCCTTCTTCTAAAATACACAACCCCCATCCTGGAGGGGTGTCATAAGGGGATTTAAACAGTATCAACTAGAACAATGTGGAAATAAAATAAACTTCATGGAGGATGAGGGATCTGAAGCCATAAATCAGGCTGGAGGACAGACAGGAAGGCCGGGAATTTAGGGCACTCCATGTGAGCTGGATAGTCAATGAGAAGAGGAATGCAGCCACATGTGTTTGGGGGAAAGCTTTTCAGGCAGAGGCTCAGAGGGAGGTGTGAGCTCAACATGTTATTGGAGCAGAATTAAGGTCAGGATCCAGATTAGAGGGGCACAGACAGAGACAAGTGAAGACCAGGGTGTACTCGGGCTTGTGGACCTTAGCTGGGAGTTTAGACTTGAGTCTGAATGTGACTTCAAGGCATAGAGGGCTCTGTGCAGTGGGGTGTTCTGCTCTCCCTCATCTTTTCTGAACGTTTACTCCAGCTTCACTGCTATGGAATGAGACAGGCAGGCGGCATAGGGTAGGAGGGCAGGATAGAGTTGCCAGACAGGGTTTGGACAAAGGCATCTGAAAGCAATTGGATTTGGGTAGAAGCTTGGAACCCACTGATGGGGTTCAGGATTCAGACTCCAGGCCTAGAGAGATGGCCTCAGAAGATGACAGTAGGGTCGGCTCAGGTACAGGCAGAATGGATGCTCAGCAATACCCAAGGGAAGAGGCTGGATTCATTCAGTGCATGTGTTGAAAATGAGCAAATAAGCAAGCAGATGCAGAGAGAGAGAAATGGGGAGAAGAAATGAAGACAGTGATGATGGCAGGGAGGAGGAGGAGGATGAAGAAGAGAAAAAGCAGGGTGGAGGGCTTATGCCCAAAGTCTTGCACTCCCCAAGCACTGGTTGTGCTTCCTGCAGTGGGCTCCAGATTGAAGGACAGCCAATGCCCATGAACTTCATTCACGTCTCATGCCAGCTCTTCCAGGAAGCCGTAGTGAGAGGTACCTGAGTCCAAAATTACGCAGGAGTCAAGATCTAATCATGACAGGGCTGGGGTCACAACAGGGTAACCTTGTTCCTCCTAGGCCAAGTGTCTTTGTCCCGAAGGAAGGGAAATTTCTAATTTCTCATTTAATTGCAGGAAAACTAAAATTTAAAAAAAATTAAAATTATCTTAGTTGAGAGAATAAAAGCATCCTATTGTGATTCTGGACCTTCAGAAGTCTGCTCTTTGGAAGATAGGGTCCTCTTGGAGATGACTCTCTTCTGCTTTCAGGCGGTGTGGGAAGCATTTGGTGGAGATCTTTGTTGTGGCTAGTGGAGAATGTGCAGGGCCAAGGCATCTCTCAGGCTGAGCAGTTTATTCCAAGCCTTCCGGAATAGAAGGAAGGACAGGGCATCTTCTTGCCCAGAGCTGCCCTTTTTCTCTGGGACATCTAACACCTGACAAGGGTACAAGGAAGAAGTTGCTGGGGCCAGTGGCCTCTGCTCTGATGGGAGGGATGTAGCAAAAGAAGGTCCTGGGCCACTGCTGGGTTCCAGAGCACAAGGACTATTCTCTGGGCTCTAGAAACAGAGTTTTAGTGTCAGGATAGAGTTGGCCTGATCAAAGACTTTCTCCTGGGGCCTTGAACTTCGGAGGGTGACATCTGCCCACAGCAGGCTCTGGATCCCCACCCCATCACAGCCTGATGCTTCTCTGTCCTTGGGGGTCTGGTCATCCAGAGAATTCCCTGGGGGGTCTCATGCGCTTCTAACAAATGCCCCAATTGCAACACCAGGGACTTTGGGGAGACTTTCCAAAACTTTTACAATCTTCCTTGATTTTGTAGGGGTTTTTTGTTCTTGTTTTTTGAGGTTTTTTATCCGAGGGAGGGATGCATTCTCTTCAGTTATGAAAGTGTCTTTTAGCCAACAGAGCTCTCAACTCATTATCATGAGCTCTCCTCAGATAAACTGACTTCCCTTATAGCCAGCAGATTTTTTTTTTAATTTTTCTGAAAGAATTTGAGGGTGTATTTCATAGGTGCCTAGCTCACTGTATGCATGGCTGATCTTGTCATCTGCTTTTGAAAGATTCTTTTCAATCTTTGCAGGGTATATTATTTGTAAATCAGATATCTGATAAAAATTCTTCCTCCCACCCCCCACTTGATGCAATTCTGAAGTTTTCACTGGAGCTTCTGCCTTTTCCATAAGTTTTTTTTTTGTTGTTGTTGTTTGTTTGTTTTATTTGTTTGTTTGTTTTCTGTCAGGGGGAATTTTTCAATAGTTTGTTTTTTCTGTCTTCACTAAAGCTTTACCAGTTTGGAGACTTTTCACATGAACTTAAGTGCATCAATTATTTAATCTTCTTTAAATTTCATTCCTTTATTGTTCAAGAATTTTTAAATAAGAATTTAGCTCAGCCACATCCATCATAATGTGGAAATTTTCTTTTGACTCTCATTGTGTGTACTCCCTGTCTTCTGATTAATTCAGTCTTTCACCATCCCTGCTGTCCCCTCCAGGGGAGCATCCCAGGGACTCATTCTCCACAGGTGTCCATGAAGAGATGTGGCCAGACTTTCCAGAGCATTTTTCTGACAGTCTTTCCTTCTGTGTCCTATTTGCTCACTCTCCCTTTCATTCCTTCAGCTTCTTGAGAAAGTTGTTTTTTTAGACTTCCCTGAAGATTGCAGTGTGTCTTCAAAGCATCTTTTAGAGCTGCCTGAAGCTGTTCTTCATTCTTCTGATGAATTTTGAAGAATGTCACAGTGGCAACTACTTGATTTTGCATGTATTCTGATTTATTGTAAAGACTGTATCTTTCTGGAAACATCAACTTACTTTTCAAATCCATTTTTTGTGGTAGTAAAATAAATAACATAAAAGTTTTCACATTAACCATTTTTAAGGGTACTGTTCATTCCCATTGTGTAGTGCAACCAGCACCATCATCAATCTACAGACCTTCCTAATGTTTCCTAATTAAAACTTTGCACCCACTAAACAATGACTCCTCTTCCCCTCAGCCCTTGGCAACCACCATTCTCCTTTCTGTCTTCATGAATTTGATCACTCCAAATACTTCACACAAATGGAATCATCCACTATCTATCCTTTTGTGACTGGATTATTTCATTTTAACATAATGTCTTGAAGTTTCATCCATGCCATAGCATATGTCAGAATTTCCTGCCTTTTAATGGCTAAATTATATTCCATTGTATGGACATACCACATTGTGTCAATTCACTCATGTGTCAATAGCACATTGACGTTTGACTGTTAAGAATAGTGTTGCTAAGAACATAGATGTAGCGCCTTCCCTGGCCAGGGACTTCACCGGCAACCCACGCCCCACGCCCCACGCCCTATGCCCCGCACCCGCCAGACCTCTGCAAGCCCACCCCAGCCAGGGACTCCACCAGTAACCTCACAGCCTTGCAACCCACACCCAGTGGGCCTCTGCCAGCGCTGGCCAGGAACTCCGGGAGCCACACAACCCACATCCTCCCTCCCATAACCTTCCTGCCTCTGCACTGGCCCCACCTGTCTGGCCAGGGACTCTGGAAGCTATGCGACCCGTGCCCTCCTTGTGGAGCCCTCCCTGCCTCTGCACAGAGCGCTCAACCAGGCCAGAGACTGCTGGAGCCCCAGGCTTTCAGTGCCAAAGTCACTGGGTGCCAGGTACTCCCAGAACCATGTGCACCATCCCCCGCCCTGTTGCTGGATCTGGGTGTGCCACACTCCGGAGCTGCTCCCACAGCCAGAACTCCCTGCCTGGGGCAGTCCCAGAGGAGCTACACAGGGTCACTCCCTACAAAGATCCAGCAACAATAGAGTGATACCACTGAGGTCTAATCTTGGACAGACACGTCCCCAACTCTGAGGATGGCCAGAGGCAATGGTGAAAAACAATAATGGGGTGGAATCAATGGAAAAACTCTGATAATATGAATAATCAGAGTATATCAACTCCCCCAAGGAACAACAAAGCAGATACAGCATAAACCCATGCATAAACAAATGGCTGAGATGTCAGAAATCGAATTCAGAATCTGGATAGCAAATAAAATTGAATTAGAATTTCAAGCAGCAATCCAAAAGATATGTCAAGAATTCAATGAATTCAAAGACAAAATGACCAAATATTTTGACACATTGAGACAAGATGTTACAGCCCTCAAAGATCTGAGAAATACAGTAGAATCCTTTAGTAACAGAATGGACCAAGCAAAAGAAATGATTTCTGATGTTGAAAACAAAGCTTTCAAACGCTCCCAAACTTTCAAAGAGGAAGAGAAATGAAGGGAAAAAACAGATCATTCTCTCAGAGAGCTCCGGGATAATTCGAAGAAAACCAATATTCATCTTATAGGGAATCCCCAAAAGTGATGAAGTGGCTTCACAAGGCACAGAGTCTCTTCTTCATGAGATTATGAAAGAGAACTTTCCAGACATGCCAAGAAATTCTGAAATTCAGATAGCAGACAGTTTCAGAACTCCAGCACGATTAAACCCAAATAAGATATCCCCCAGAAACATCATAATCAATTTCACTAAAGTTAATATGAAGGAGAAAATTCTGAAAGCAGCCAGACATAAGAAAACCATAACCTACAAGGGGAAGAATATTAGAAAAACTGCAGATCTCTCTGCTGAAACCTTTCAAGCTAGAAAAGGATGGTCATCAACTTTTAAGCTCCTAAAACAAAATAACTTTCAACCCAGGATCCTGTATCCAGCAAAACTGAGCTTCATTTATGATGGAGGAATTAAATAATTTAATGACATTCACATGTTGAAGAAATTTGCCATAACAAAACCGGCGCTCCAGGATATTCTCAGACCTATCCTCCCTAATGACCAGCATAATCCTCCACCACAAAAGTAAACTTACCCAGAAACTTTTGATCAAATTCCAACTTCCACAGTCGCACAAGGATTAAAAATGTCCACTGGGCTTTTGAAAGGCTTATCTATATTCTCAATTAATGTGAATGGTTTAAATTGTCCTCTAAAGAGGCACAGGTGGGCTGACTGCATACAAAAGCTCAAGCCAGATCTGCTGCATACAGAAATCTCATCTTACCTTAAAAGATAAATATAGACTCAAGGTGAAGGGATGGTCATCTATATTCCAGGCAAATGAAAAGCAGAGAAAAGCAGGTGTTGCAATCCTATTCGCAGATACGATAGGCTTTAAACCAACCAAAATAATGAAGGATAAGGATGGACTCTTCATATTCGTTAAAAGTAATTCTCAATATGATGAGATTTCAATTATTAATATTTATGCACCCAACCAGAATGTGCCTCAATTTATAGCAGAAACTCTAACAGACATGAGCAACTTGATTTCCTCCAGTACCACAGTAGTTGGAGACTTTAACACCCCTTTAGCAGTGTTGGATAGATCCTCCAAAAAGAAGTTAAGCAAAAAAGTTTTAGATTTAAACTTAACCATTCAACATCTGGATTTAACAGACAGCTACAGAACATTTCATCCCAACAAAACTGAATACACATTCTTCTCATCAGCCCATGGAACATACTCCAAAATCAATCACATCCTAAATCACAAGTCTAACCTCACAAAATTTTAAAAAATAGAAATTATTCCTTGCATCTTCTCAGACCATGATGGAATAAAAGTTGAACACAATAACAGTAATCTGCATACTCATACAAAAACATGGAAGCTAAATAACCTTATGCTGAAGGACAGATGGGTCATAGATGAGATTAAGAAGGAAATTAACAAATTTTTGGAACAAAACTACAATGAAGACACAAATTATCAGAACCTCTGGGACACCGCAAAGGCGGTCCTAAGAGGGAAATTTATAGCACTGCAAGCCTTCCTCAGGAAAACAGAAAGAGAGGAAGTTAACAACTTAATGGGACATCTCAAGCAACTGAAGAAGGAAGAACATTCCAACCACAAACCTTGTAGAAGAAAAGAAATAACCAAAATTAGAGCTGAATTAAATGAAATTGAAAACAAAAGAATTATACAACAGATCAATAAATCAAAAAGTTGATTTTTTGTAAAGGTCAATAAAATCGGTAAACCTTTGGCTAACCTAACCAGGAAAAAAAGAGTAAAATCTTTAATTTCATCAATCATAAATGGTAAAGACAAAATAACAACAGGCCCCTCAGAAATTCAAAAAATCCTTTTTGAATATTACAAGAAACTTTACTCTCAGAAATAGAGAATCTGAAGGAAATTGACCAACTTGGAAGCACACCACCTACCAAGACTTGCCAGAACAAAGTGGAAATGTTGAACAGGCCTATATCAAGTTCTGAAATAGCATCAACTATACAAAATCTCCCTAAAAAGAAAAACTATACAAGATCTCCCTAGAAAGAAAAGCTTCACGTCAGCATTCTACCAAACCTTTAAAGAAGAACTAGTGCCTATATTACTAAACCTCTTCCAAAATATAGAAAAAGAAGGAACACTACCCAACACTTTCTATGAAGCAAACATTACCTTGATCCCTAAACCAGGGAAAGACCCAACAAGAAAAGAAAATTATAGACCAATATCACTAATGAATATTGATGCAAAAATATTCAATAAGATGCTAACAAACAGAATCCAACAACACATCAAAAAAATTATTCACCATGACCAAGTGGGATTTATCCCAGGGTCTCAAGGCTGGTTCAATATACATAAATCTATAAATGTAATTCAGAACATAAACAAAATAAAAAATAAAGACCATATGATTCTTTCAATTGATGTCTAAAAAGCTTTTGATAATATCCAACATCCCTTCATGATCAGAACACTTAAGAAAATTGGTATAGAAGGGACATTTCTTAAACTAATAGAGGCCATCTACAGCAAACCCACAGCCAATATTGTATTGAATGAAGTTAAATTGAAATCATTTCCACTTAGATCAGGCACCAGGCAAAGTTGCCCATTGTCTCCATTGTTCTTTAACATTGTAATGGAAGTTTTAGCCATTGCAATTAGGGAAGAAAAGGAGATCAAGGATATCCACATAGGGTCAGAAGAGATCAAACTTTCACTCTTCGTAGACGATATGACTGTATATCTGGAAAACACCATGGATTCTACTACAAAACTTTTAGAAGTGGTCCCTTATGCTGAGAATACAAGGAATACAGCAACATCTCAGGTTACAAAATCAACACCCATAAATCCATGGCCTTTATATATAACAACAATAGCCAAGCCGAAAAAACAGTCAAGGACTCTATTTCTTTCACAGTAGTGCCAAAGATGAAATACTTGGGAGTTTACCTAACAAAAGATGTGAAAGAGCTCTATAAAGAGAACTATGAAACTTTAAGAAAAGAAACAGCTAAAGATGTTAACAAATGGAAAAACATACCATGCTCATGGCTGGGAAGAATCAACATTGTTAAAATGTCTATACTACCCAAAGCAATACATACTTTTAATGCAATGCCTATTAAAGCTCCATTGTCATACTTTAAAGATGAAAAAATAATACTTTGTTTTATATGTAATCAGAAAAAACCTTGAATAGCCAAGACATTACTCAGAAATAAAAACAAAGCAGGAGGAATCATGCTACCAGACCTCAGACTATACTATAAATCGATAGTGATCAAAACAGCATGGTACTGGCACAAAAACAAGGAGGTAGATGTCTGGAACAGAATAGAGAACCAAGAGATGAATCCAGCTACTCACCATTATTTGATCTTTGACAAGCCAATTAAAAACATTCAGTGGGGAAAAGACTCCCTATTTAACAAATGGTGCTGGGTGAACTGGCTGGTGACCTGCAGAAGACTGAAACTGGACCCGCGCCGTCCACCATTAACTAAGATAGACTCTCACTGGATAAAAGATTTAAACTTAAGACATGAAACTATAAAAATACTTGAAGAAAGTGCAGGGAAAACTCTTGAAGGAATTGGCCTGGGTGAATATTTTATGAGGAGGACTCCCCAGGCAATTGAAGCAGTATCAAAAATACACTACTGGGACCTGATCAAACTAAAAAGCTTCTGCACAGCCAAGAATATAATAAGTATAGCAAGCAGACAGCCCTCAGATTGGGAGAAAATATTTGCAGGCTATACCTCTGACAAAGGTTTAATAACCAGAATCCACAGAGAACTCAAACGTATTAGCAAGAAAAGAACAAGTGATCCCATCTCAGGGTGGGCGAAGGGTTTGAAAAGATACTTCTCTAAAGAAGACAGGCACACAGCCTTCAGACACATGAAAAAATGCTCATCATCCTTAATCATCAGAAAAATGCAAATCAAAACTACTTTGAGATATCGCCTAACTCCAATAAGATTAGCCCACATGACAAAATCCCAAAACCAGAGATGTTGGCGTGGATGTGGAGAAAAGGGAACACTTCTACACTGCTGGTGGAAATGCACACTAATACGTTCCTTTTGGAATGATGTTTGGAGAATACTGAGAGATCTAAAAATAGACCTGCCATTTGATCCTATAATTCCTTTACTAGGTATATACCCAGAAGAACAAATCCCAATATAACAAAAACATCTGTACTAGAATGTTTATTGCAGCCCAATTTATAATTGCTAAGTCATGGAAGAAGCCAAAGTGTTCATTGACCCACGAATGAATTAATAAATTGTAGTACATGTATACCATGGAATATTATGCAGCCTTAAAGAAAGATGAAGACTTTACCTCTTTCATGTTTACATGGATGGAGCTGGAACATAGTCTTCTTAGCAAAGTATCTCAAGAATGGAAGAAAAAGTATCCAATGTACTCATCCCTAATATGAAGCTAATTTATAGCTTTCATATGAATGCTATAACCCAACTATAGCACAAGAATATGGGGAAAGGGCCAAGGGAGAGGGGAGGTGGGGGTGGAGAGAGGGTAATTGGTGGGGCCACACCTATGGTGCATCTTAGAATGGGTACAGGCGAAACTTATTAAATACAGAATACAAATGTCTTCATACAATAACTAAGAAAATGCCATGAAGGCTATGTTAAATAGTTTTATGAAAATATTTCAGATTGTATATGAAACCAGCACATTGTACCCCTTAACTGCACTAATGTACATAGCTATGATTTAATAATAAAAAAAAGAACATAGATGTAGAAATGCATGTGCAGTTTCTGCTTTCAATAATTTGTGATAAATAGGAGTTTCTGGATCACATGGTAACTATTTTCAATTTTTTAGAAAATCTCATGCATAACATTTTATATTCCCATCAACAGTGCTCAAAAGTTCCAATTTTTCACATTATCACCAACATTTACCATATTTTATTTGTTTATTTGATAAACACCCATCTTTTTGAGTTTGCTGGTATCATTGTGTTTTTGATTTGTATTTCCTTAGTGATTAATGATGGTGAACATCCTTCACATGCTATTGGTCATTTATGTGTCTTCTTCCTGAAATGTCTATTCAAATTCATTGCTTGATTTTCTTTTCTTTTCTTTTCTTTCTTTCTTTTTTTGGGGTTGTGGGGGGAATAGAGTCTCAAGCTGTCGCCCTGGGTAGAATGCCATGGTGTCACAGCTCATGGCAACCTCAAACTCTTGGGCTTAAGCAATTCTCTTGCCTCAGCCTCCCAACTAGCTGGGACTACTGTCACCTGCCACAAGGCTCAGTTATTTTTTTGGTTATAGTTGTCATTGTTGTTTGGCAGGCCCGGGCTGAACTCAAACCCACCAGCTCCAGTGTATGTGCCTAGCACCCTAGCCGCTAAGCTACGGGGGCCAAGCCCATTGCCTATTTTTCAATCAGGTTCTTTGTTGTTGAGGTGTAGGAGTTCTCTATATATTTGGGTATTAATTTCCCATCAGATATATGATTTGCACATATTTACTCCCATTCCATGGGTTGCCTTTTCACTCTGTTCATAGTGTCCTTTTATTTACAAGAGTTTTTATTTTTTTTAATTATTTTTTTTTTTTTAGAGACAGAGTCTCACTTTATGGCCCTTGGTAGAGTGCCATGGCATCACACAGCTCACAGCAACCTCCAACTCCTGGGCTTAAGTGACTCTCTTGCCTCAGCCTCCCAAGTAGCTGGGACTACAGGTGCCTGCCACAACGCCCGGCTATTTACAAGAGTTTTTTCTTTTTTTTTATTGTTGGGGATTCATTGAGGGTACAATAAGCCAGGTTACACTGATTGCAGTTGTTAGGTAAAGTCCCTCTTGCAATCATGTCTTGCCCCCATAAAGTGTGACACACTCCAAGGCCCCACCCACCTCCCTCCTTCCCTCTTTCTTTTCCCCCCCCAAACCATAATTGTCATTAATTGTCCTCATATCAAAATTGAGTACATAGGATTCATGCTTCTCCATTCTTGTGATGCTTTACTAAGAATAATGTCTTCCACGTCCATCCAGGTTAATACGAAGGATGTAAAGTCTCCATTTTTTTTAATGGCTGAATAGTATTCCATGGTATACATATACCACAGCTTGTTAATCCATTCCTGGGTTGGTGGGCATTTAGGCTGTTTCCACATTTTCGTGATTGTAAATTGAGCTGCAATAAACAGTCTAGTACAAGTGTCCTTATGATAAAAGGATTTCTTTCCTTCTGGGTAGTAATGGGATTGCAGGATCAAATGGGAGGTCTAGCTTGAGTGCTCTGAGGTTTCTCCATACTTCCTTCCAGAAAGGTTGTACTAGTTTGCAGTCCCACCAGCAGTGTAAAATTGTTCCCTTCTCTCCACATCCACGCCAGCATCAGCAGTTTTGAGATTTTGTGATGTGGGCCATTCTCACTGGGGTTAGATGATATCTCAGGGTTGTTTTGATTTGCATTTCTCTAATATATAGAGATGATGAACATTTTTTCATGTGTTTGTTAGCCATTCGTCTGTCGTCTTTAGAGAAAGTTCTATTCATGTCTCTTGCCCATTGATATAAGGGATTGTTGGCTTTTTTCATGTGGATTAATTTGAGTTCTCTATAGATCCTAGTTATCAAGCTTTTGTCTGATTCAAAACATGCAAATATCCTTTCCCATTGTGTAGGTTGTCTCTTTGCTTTGGTTATTGTCTCCTTAGCTGTACAGAAGCTTTTCAGTTTAATGAAGTCCCATTTGTTTATTTTTGTTGTTGTTGCAATTGCCATGGCAGTCTACTTCATGAAGTCTTTCCCCAGGCCAATATCTTCCAGTGTTTTTCCTATGCTTTCTTGGAGGATTTTTATTGTTTCATGCCTTAAGTTTAAGTCCTTTATCCATCTTGAATCAATTTTTGTGAGTGGGGAAAGGTGTGGGTCCAGTTTCAGTCTTTTACATGTAGACATCCAGTTCTCCCAACACCATTTATTGAATAAGGAGTCTTTCCCCCAAGGTATGTTCTTGTTTGGTTTATCAAAGATTAGGTGGTTGTAAAATGTTAGTTTCATTTCTTGATTTTCAATTCGATTCCAAGTGTCTATGTCTCTGTTTTTGTGCCAGTACCATGCTGTCTTGAGCACTATGGCTTTGTAGTACAGACTAAAATCTGGTATGCTGATGCTCCCAGCTTTATTTTTGTTACAGAGAACTGCCTTAGCTATACGGGGTTTTTTCCGGTTCCATACAAAATGCAGAATCATTTTTTCGAAATCTTGAAAGTACGATATTGGTATTTTGATAGGAATGGCATTGAATAGGTAGATTGCTTTGGGAAGTATAGACATTTTAACAATGTTGATTCTTCCCATCCATGAGCATGGTATGTTCTTCCATTTGTTAATATCCTCTGCTATTTCCTTTCTGAGGATTTCATAGTTTTCTTTATAGAGGTCCTTCACCTCCTTCGTTAGGTATATTCCTAGGTATTTCATTTTCTTTGAAACTATGGTGAAGGGAGTTGTGTCCTTAATTAGCTTCTCATCTTGACTGTTATTGGTGTACACAAAGGCTACTGACTTGTGGACATTGATTTTATATCCTGAAACATTACTGTATTTTTTGATGACTTTTAAGAGTCTTCTGGTTGAGTCTTTGGGGTGCTCTAAGTATAAGATCATGTCATCAGCAAAGAGGGAGAGTTTGACCTCCTCTGCTCCCATTTGGATTCCCTTTACTTCCTTGTCTTGCCTAATTGTATTGGCTAGAACTTCCAGCACTACGTTGAATAGTAAAGGTGACAGAGGACAACCTTGTCTGGTTCCAGTTCTAAGAGGAAAAGCTTTCAGTTTTACTCCATTCAGTAAAATATTGGCTGTGGGTTTGTCATAGATAGCTTCAATCAGTTTTACAAATGTGCCACCTATGCCTATACTCTTCAGTGTTCTAATTAGAAAAGAATGCTGGATTTTATCAAATGCTTTTTCTGCATCTATTGAGAGGATCATGTGATCTTTTTTTTTGCCTCTGTTAATATGGTGGTTAACGTTTATAGACTTGCGTATGTTAAACCAGCCTTGCATCCCTGGGATGAAGCCTACTTGATCATGATGAATGACTTTTTTGATGATAAACTCTAATCTATTGGCTAGGATTTTGTTGAGAATTTATGCCTCTATATTCATGAGTGAGATTGGTCTGAAATACTCCTTTTTGTTTGGGTCTTTTCCTGGTTTTGGTATCAGGGTGATGTTTGCTTCATAGAATGTGTTCGGGAAGATTCCTTCCTCCTCAATTTTTTGGAATAATTGCTGCAGTACAGGAATAAGCTGTTCCTTGAAGGTTTGATAGAATTCTGGTGTGAAGCCATCTGGACCAGGGCATTTTTTGGTTGGAAGATTTTTTATTGTTTCTTTGATCTCAGTGCTTGAAATTGGTCTGTTCAGGAGCTCTATTTCTTCCTGGCTGAGTCTAGGGAGAGGGTGTGATTCCAAATATTGATCCATTTCTTTCACATTGTCAAATTTCTGGGCATAGAGTTTCTGGGAGTATTCAGAGATGATCTCTTGTATCTCTGTGGGATCAGTTGTTATTTCCCCTTTATCATTTCTGATTGAGGTTACTAGAGATTTTACTTTTCTATTCCTCATTAGTCTGGCCAATGGTTTATCTATTTTATTTATTTTTTCAAAAAACCAACTCCTTGTTTCATTAATTTTCTGAATGATTCTTTTGTTTTCAATTTCATTGATCTCTGATCTGATTTTGGATATTTCTTTTCTTCTACTGAGTTTAGGCTTAGATTGTTCTTCTTTTTCCAATTCCTTAAGATCTCTTGTGAGATTGTTGATGTGCTCTCTTTCTGTTTTTCGAATGTAGGCATCTAAAGCGATGAATTTTCCTCTCAAAACTGCTTTTGCAGTATCCCACAGGTTTTGGTAGCTTGTGTCTTCATTGTTGTTATGCTCAAGGAAGTAAATGATTTCCTGTTTTATTTCTTCCTGCACCCATCTGTTATTCAACAGAAGATTGTTTAGTTTCCATGCCTTTGGGTGGGGTCGAGCCTTTTTGTTAGAGTTGAGTTCCACCTTTAGTGCCTTATGGTATGAGAAGATACAAGGTAAAATTTCAATTCTTTTGATTCTATTGATATTTGTTTTGTGTCCCAGGATATGATCAATTTTGGAGAATGTTCCATGGGATGATGAGAAGAATGTATATTCTTTATCTTTGGGATGGTGTGTTCTATATGCATCTATCAAGCACAGTTGTTCTAGGGTCTCATTTAAGTCTCTTATATCCTTGTTTAATTTCTGTTTAGAGGATCTGTCCAGCTCTGTAAGAGGAGTGTTAAGGTCCCCTGTTATTATGGTATTATCAGATATCATATTGCTCAGACTGAGTAAGGTCTGTTTCAAGAATCTGGGAGCATTTAAATTGGGTGCATAGATATTTAGAATTGAAATGTCTTCTTGTTGTATTTTTCCCTTGACCAATATAAAGTGACAATCTTTGTCTTTTTTGACTTTAGTTGCTTTAAATCCACATGTATCTGAAAATAAGATTGCAACTCCTCTTTTCTTCTGAATTCCATTTGCCTGAAAAATTGTCTTCCAACCCTTGACTCGGAGCTTTAATTTGTCTTTTGAAGCCAGGTGTGTTTCTTGCAGACAGCAAATGGATGGCTCGGGTTTTTTAATCCAGTCAACCAATCTATGTCTGTTCAGTGGGGAATTCAAACCATTAACATTTACTGAGATAATTGATAAGTGTGGTAGTATTCTATTCATCTTATTTTGTGAGAGTCCATTGCTTAGTTTTATCTTTTGCATCAGTGTGGAGGTCAGGTTCTGTCCTTTAATTTCTGAGTTCTTACTTTGCTGCTGATCCATTTTGGTGGTCAGTGTGCAGAACAGGTTGAAGTATTTCCTGTAGAGCTGGTCTTGTTGTGGCGAATTTCCTCAATGTTTGTATATCCATAAATGATTTCATTTCTCTGTCAGTTTTGAAGCTTAGCTTAGCAGGGTACAGAATTCTGGGCTGGAAATTGTTCTGTTTAAGTAGATTAAAGGTAGATGACCATTGTCTTCTTGCTTGGAAAGTTTCATTAGAGAAGTCTGAGGTCACTCTGATGGATTTGCCCCTGTAGGTCAACTGGCACTTACTCCTGGCAGCTTGCAGAATCTTTTCTTTTGTCTTGACTTTGGACAGGTTCATCACAATGTGTCTTGGAGAAGCTCGGTTAGAGTTGAGGCGACCTGGGGTCCGATAGCCCTCTGAAAGCAGTGTGTCAGAATCTTTGGTGATATTTGGGAAATTTTCTTTTATAATATTCTCTAGTATGGCTTCCATTCCTCTGGGGCATTCTTCTTCCCCTTCTGGAATTCCTATAACTTGTATGTTGGAACGCTTCATAAAGTCCCATAATTCTGACAGTGAACGTTCTGCTTTCTCTCTCTTCTTTTCTGCCTCTTTTACTATCTGAGTTATCTCAAAAACTTTGTCTTCTACCTCTGAAATTCTTTCTTCTGCATGGTCTAACCTGTTGCTGATACTTTCCATTGCATCTTTAAGTTCCCTAATTGACTGTTTCATTTCCTTCAGCTCTGCTATATCCTTTTTAGATTCTTCGTATCGTTCATCTCTGATTTGATTCTGTTTTTGGATTTCCTTTTGGTTATTTTCCACTTTATTAGCAGTTTCCTTCATTGTTTCCATCATTTCCTTCATTGTTTTCAACATGTGTATTCTAAATTCCCTTTCTGTCATTCCTAACATTTCTGTATAGGTGGAATCCTCTGCCGTAGCTACCTCATGGTCCCTTGGCGGGGTTGTTCTGGACTGGTTCTTCATGTTGCCTGGAGTTTTCTGCTGATTTTTCCTCATGGGTGATTTCTTTTATCTGTTTCCTTGCCCTAATTTTCCTTTCACTTCCTCTTGCTCTTTAAGTTCTCATGCCTGTGGACTAAGGGTTACAGGACCGGAAGGGTGAGAAGGTTTAAGAGCAAAAAAGGGATGAAAGAAAGGAGGACCAAGTGATAAGGAAAAAAAAAGAAAAATAGAGAAAGGAGAGGAGGTGGGTAAAAGGAATATTGACAAAAAGAAGAGAGGCACAGAAAGAGGGAGACAGAGCAATATAGGTGTACAGTAGGGTACTTTGATACAACCTTTAAAAAAAACCACCTTCTGGGGGTGCCCATTTGGGTGGTTCCCTTGAGGTCAGCAGCTGTTTGCTAACCTGATCAGACACAGTACTCCACCTCCACCAAGTAGAGAGGAAAGACAAAAATGCTATAAATCAAACCAAAACAAGCAAACAGAAAACTTAACGGGATAAAATTGGCTGGAAAAACCAAATAATAGCAGTAGAAACACTAACAAAAATGAAGTTCTAATTATTGAAATAGGCAGCAATGGGAAATTATAATTAAACTAGAAAAATTGAGAAAGAAAAAGGATCTGTATGGAAAAGGTTGAACTTAAAAAACAAAACAACAATCCACAACATCAAAATAAACAAAAAAAACAACCAAACCAAAAAAAAAAAAAAACCACACACACACAACCAAAAACAAAGCAGTATGTATATGTTATTGAATATTGTCTGGCCAACACGTGGTCTTCTGGGGTATGAGATGTTAATCACAGTTCTGATACGACTGGAGGCTGCTACTTTCTCAAACCCCAGCAGGTAGACACCCTAAATCTCTCTTCAGCCCACTTAAAAGGCACTTTGAACTTATTCACTTACTGAGCAGGGAAGTGCTTGTCGCTGGAATCACTGCTGAAGTGGCTATCCACTTACCCTGTGTGTCAAAACTGGTCTCCCTCTGCCCCCGAGGGTTAGGGCTGCAAGGTGGCTCAGACCCCGCCCTTAGGCTACTTGGTTGCTGGGTTACCAGCTCCCATCCAATTCCAGCTCTGCGACCCTGGGGGCAGAGCTTGCCGGGGCAGATTGCTCACAATGGCTGCCTGTGACCCAGAGCCAAACACTCTTAGCTCCGTCTGGCTCAGCGGCTCAGACTGGGGCCCTAGACAAAGGCCAAAGTTCTCCGCACTCCTGCTCAGGCTCTCCCCAAGGCAGTTCAGCTGAGTGCCAAGTCCAAAGACACCAAAGCAGTTCACAGGTAAGGCCTTTCTGGTTTGCAGTCTCGCTGCTACTGAACTTACAGTTGCGGGTGGGTTTAGACGGATTGAACACACGTGACTACTTGCCGGTTTTCCACTGTTTTAGTCCTCCTCTTGGGGTCCAGAAGTCTCTCGCTCACTCCCTGTATCCTCTCAGGGGTGATGATAGGCAGATCCCACCAGCCAGAGATGCCTGGAGTCCTATATCCCCAGACTCACGGTGCACAGATGCAAGGAAGCTGTTACTCGGCTGCCATCTTGCTCCGCCTCTCTTACAAGAGTTTTTAAATTTGATGTAGTTCAATTTATTTATTTTCATCAACTTGTTTTAAATGTTGAGATTCATCTTCCTTCAGTCTTTCTTTGTGTCTGTTCTAAGCCCAAGTAAAAAGTTGTATCTTTGTAGTTTTTTTTATTGATGGTCTCCAGTTTTTTAAATATTGATACTGGCTTCTGTTTAAATTGAATGCAAATTTGCTTTCAATTCGCCCAAGCTTCTCAAAAATGTGTTGTTTTTCTCCAGAAGAATAGCAATTCAAATACCACTTTGTCTTTAACTGAAAGAAGTCTGTTCTTAATAATGACAAATCCAGTGATGGCCAATCCCGACATCTCACATAGCAACCCATGGGGACCTGGGCCTAATCTAAGATTCCCTGGCACTGCTGCCATCACCTGACACCCTCTTTCCAAAACCAGCATGGCACAGAGCAGACTGAACGACATACATGTATATGATCACCACATTAGACAGTATTATTTTGTTCGGTCAACAAACATAGTTAAGAAAATCAAAGATGAGAAGGAAAATCTATTGTATTTAATTTTTTATCTTAATGTAGCCTTTCTTTTTAGATAGTCAAACTTTTTTTCTTTTGTCCTTTTCTTTTTGTTTAGACAAATTCCTTTTCCCTTTCTTTTAGATTATGTCTACCCAGGAGAGATTATTATAGTTTCTCTTCATCTGAGAATATCTTGATTTTTCCCTTCCCAAAAGATTGTTTTCACTGGACATAGGACTTTGAATTGGCAGTTTTTTTAATCTCAGCTCTTGAAAGATACTCTATCACTCCTTCTAGCCTCTATGGTTTCTGATGAGAAATCTATGGTCTTTCAAAATGTTTCTCCCCAGTCTGCTTTTTGTCTGCTTTGTCAAAAGTCAGATGGTAATGTGGGGATGGTATACCCCCTTAATATTCTGAAATTAAAAAAAAAAAATCTCTCCCTTATACATAAGGTATTATTTTCCTCTAGCTGATTTTAAGATTTCTTTTTTCTTGTCTTTAGTCTTCAGAAATCTAACTTTGATAAGTCTAGGTATGGATTTCTTTGGGCTCATCTTATTTGGGATGCATTCACTCAGCTTCTTCAGTCTGTTTATGTCTCTTGGCAAATTTGGGAAGTTGTGGGTCATTACTGACTCAAGTACTTTTTCAATCATTCTGTCTTTTGCTTCTCATTTGAGTCTCTAATAATATAAATATTTAGTGTCATATGAAAGGAGAGACCAGCACTTCCCTTGTGTTGTCAGCCCTCGGCCTGACAACACACACAGTTTAGGGCATTGCCACCTACATCTAACCATCATTTTTACACATTCATACGAATGAAAGAACACAAAGATAGTCCAGAAAGAAAGGGGGGAGGAGGGAGAAGAGAAGGGAGAGGAGCAGAGGAGTGGAGGGAGGGTATTTGGCAGGATCTCACCTATTGTACACAATACGAGGGTACATTTCAAAACTATTAAGAAATGAGTATAATTGTCATGGATGTGTTACTTAGTTCAATGTAAGCATTTCACATTGTATATAGAAGCAGTACCCTGAACCCCATAAATGCATCAATGTACAAAGTTATGATTTAATAAAAAACAATTTAAAAAAAACTAAGAGTATATTATAAGTGTCTTACCACAAAAATAAGTAAGTGAGGTTATGGTTATGTTAATTCGTTTGATTTAAGCATTCCACATTGTATATCAAATCATCATATTGTATCCCATAAATGTATACAGTTATGATTTAATAAAAATTAAGTAAATATATATGTAAAAATTTAGAGTTTTTTTGCTATAATACTACAGGTTCCTGAGTCGCTGTTCATTTTTTTCCAGACTATTATATCTTTGTTGTTCAAACTGAGCATTTTCTAATATTAAATATTCAACACATTCTTTCCTCTGTTTCCTTAATTCTGCTATTGAACTCATACCCTGAGCTCTTTCTTTTTTTTTTTTTTCATTTTGGTATTACGCTATTTAGTTTTAAAATTACCATGTGGCTTTTCTTTATATATTTTATTTCTTCACTATGACCTTTCTAAGGCCTTCTAATTTTTTTAATTTGTTTTAAGCATGTTTATATTTGCTCACAGAAGGATTATTATCATAAAGTCTTTAAAACATTTGTCATATATTTGTAACATAATCTATAATCACACTGTTGGTGCTTTTTTTATTGATCTGTACCTATTGGCGTTTTCAGGTTTCTGAATTTTTCAGGGCCATCTCTAGGACGTATGAGGCAGAATGGAAACTCCAAAGAATTCACCATCAAGTGCTGAGGTCCTAACCAGTCTGCATTTTTTCTCCACTTTTCAGAATATTATTATGTTTGCTTTATATATAATTCCAGGGTTTTTTATTGTACATAATGGGACGAATAGAAGAATGTACATATAGTCCATCTTCCTACTGCAGGAGTATTTTTATGAGCAGGACAGACCACAAGTCTGTCTGGACAAGGACTAATACCCCAGAAGCAACCCTCAAGCAGGGATCGACAAACACCCCAGGGCCCTCAATCCTGGGTGCTCCCGTGAAGTACACGGCCTCTCAGAGATTTTTAGTCAGATTGCACCCCAGTAGCCACAGTAATCACCTGGTCATCAGTGACCCTGCATTAATTCCCTTTTCCTCCCCTTGACTTTCTCCCTCCCCTAATAGTCCTTCCTGGAAGCCCCTCCCAAATCAACTCCTGCACGCACATCTTTGTCTCAAGATTTGCGTCTGGGGGAACCCAATTGAAGTCAGTTGGTTTCATGTAGTCAGGAAAGATGGCAAGGATGATATCAAGGAGAGAGTTAAGACACAGGGAATAAAAGGCAAGCTTAGGGTGGTGTGCATCGCTTCATGGGTTAAGTGTGCAGTCATCAGTCTCCTCGCCTCATATTCCCCCAGAGAATTTCAGACTAAAGACTCTGAGTCTTGCTGCGTCCTTATGTGACATTTGTAATACCAACAACTTCCAAATCAGCGCTGCCTGCAGACTTCATTAGGGAGCCACAGATTCCTGTCCCAGCCTCTAATTTTGCGCATGCTCTGTGCAAGCAAAGTCCTCCTGGTAACCTGGCGTTGGCCCTGGGGGCGGGGACCCTGGTGCTGGAGGCATGTGTGTGTGCTGTGGCTGACTTTTAATAAACATTAATGTGGAGGAGGAGATTGGTTAGAACAAAATTTGCTTCAAATTAGAGCTGGCAAAGCAGAATCCAGTTATCCACGGGAAAGAGCAACTTGTGAGCAGGCCAAGATTATCACGCCATCATAAATCAGGGGGAAAGAAAAGCACGCCTTCCCTCTCCTCCACCCTCCTCCTCCTCACACTAATGGTTTCCAGCCCTGACCATGGAATGTTTTGTTTAAGGAAAGAGTTGTTGGGTATAATTAGTAATTCTATTATAGTAATATATCTTTATCTAAATAAACACAAACTGCTTTCCTACCATGAGGAATTATGTGGTGAGGCTGGGGGAGGAGATAACCTGGCTGAGGTTTGGGGGTGCTGAGTGTATCTGCCCTGGATTTCGTGGGAGTCCTGGAGTCAGGGCCGCTGTTCCCAGGTCATCTGCTGGGTAAGTAAATGGGCTGATAGGAGATGTGTTATCAGAGGCTGAGTCATGGCAGCTGGCCTCTGACAGGATCCCCAGTGCAGGTGTCTCCTGATGCCTTCCCTAAAAAAAAAAAAAAAAAAGAATGCCGGAGAAGAGAGACGATTCCAGGTAACAACTCACCTTCTCTAGGGAGAAGAGGAAAGCGGGCACAGGGAGAAACCCAGCAACCCACACAGCTGCATGAATGGAAGGTCTAGTGCACACACACCACACTGAGGACTATATTCGTCCACATGGCAGCCTCCAGCTATTTTCCCTTGGAGTTCCTGGTAGAGGGAGAAGTGAACAGGGCTTCCCTATATGTGGTAGATCAGAGAAGGTGACACAAGGTTCCACAACAGATCAAACTTTGAAAGCAAAAACTAATCAGGCACCTCCAGCTTTCTCTACCTGCTTCCTCCAGGAAGTTCTCACGTGTTCTCGTGGCAGTGAAAAATAATCACGTATTCTTCCAATTAACAAATGTTGGCTTTATACAAAAAGGGATTTTTCTATGTTACTATGTATAAATATAATATAGGTTCATTTTAGAACATTTAGAAAATAACAGTTATGGGGGGGTGAAGAAAACAATTCTTAGCCACAAAAAACAACATATAATAACTCTGCTACAATTCCTTCTAGTGTTTTTTTTCTATGAAGGTATGTTGGTTGGTTTGACTGACCTAGCTGTGATCAATCTTATAGACAAGTTTGTGAATGCCTGCTATGGTCGGCCTTATGCTTATCTAAGCCAAGCCTGGACACACCAGTGGCCCTAAAAGACAAAAAAAAAATGGATTTGGTGATTGTATTTGCCATTACCTCTCTGCCCTAGTCAGACAAGGGCAAGGATGATTCTCTGGCTATGGAAGCTTTTATAAATTCATAATTGCCTGTGTTCCTTCATTTGCAAAGATTTATTTTGGAAGATGATTAAGTCCTCCCCAGTGGAAGCCCTTCATGATAAGAGTCATACAAGCTAAGGACTTTACCCTGAGATGACCTGGGTGGAGTCAAGGCTAACTCAACTGTTACTAAAGTCCATGCAGTCTCAAAAGCCCTGGATTCTTCACAGGGACACTCTGTAAGTCAGAGTTCTTTGTGACCCAAGCTGGCTAAGTAAAAGAAAAGTTGAGGTAAGAATTTAAAAGAAAGAAAGAAAAATAAACTTGAGGAGTTTCAGCACAGATGCTTCAGAGCACTTGAACAAGGTGATCACTACACAGTCACCTTTTCCATTGTTCTGGTCTGTTGTTCTCAAGCTCTTCCATTACAAATGACTTTGACTTTTCCCATGCCTCTTTGGGAGCAGAGAGATCATCTCTTTTCCAGCATCAATTCAGCAAAGGATTTTAACTTGACTTGGTAGGATCAAGGGCCTGTGCAGGGATTCATCTGCATGTTCTGGGGGATGAACTTCATACAACCATTGCTATGGCCAGAAAGATGGACCCTGTGGAATGGGGAGGGTCAAATTTGCCAGACAGTCAAGAGCAGTTTCCCATATTCTACTCTGAGTTCATAGAGCTCCTGGGTCTTTGAGTCCTCCATCAGATGTGCTGAGAAGCATATTGGCAAAGTATCCATGGGGTCGCCCCACAGCCAGTTGTTGGTTCCAATGACACCAAAACCACCTACATCCACTTCCATTTTCCTCCTTATTTCAGACATGCCATTGCACATACAGAGGGACAAAAAAATAATAATAATAACTTTAAAAGACCATCCCACTTTCGATGTGTCTCCTTAAGGAGTGAGGTAACAAAGGTTGGCCTGGAAGGGATGAAGTTGATCAGACATGACTTGGAATTCGCAGGTGGCTCAGCCTTGTTAGAAAGGCCAGCACCAGGGATGCCATCACTCCTGCAGTCTAAGAAGTTAGGAGGAAGGGGATGAGCCCTCCATTTTCACTCCTCTATATCCAATAGAACTCCACACAGCCATAGGCACTGGCCTTTTGCTGGGCATCCAGAAGCTCATGTTCCCTTCACATTGCAAACAACTTCACTTTGGCCACCTGTCAGCAAGAGGAGAGCAGGTTGATCAGAACATCAGATTAGAACTCAGTTCAGGGTGCTGAGTAAGAGAAAGCCACTAATACTCTGATCTCCTTCACACTGCCCACTGTCAGGCAAACTGGGATGGTAGGGGGATCTCAGCACCACCAGAATCTAGCAGGTTCAGAGGCCCAATATCACTCAGGATCCTAGAAGAAAAGAGTATTTTAATCCCTGATAGTTAAAATTAAAGGATTCTAATGAAGAGACTTCTTAACAATATCTGCAGAGTTCGGGGAACAAACAAAGGGTGCTAAGGTTTTGCAGGGCAAAGTCGCTTACCATCCCTAGGCTGCAGGAATAAGAGGGGAGTATAGTGTTATTGGAGAAAGGTCCTCCAGGTAGGAGCTGTAATCACAGTGGGGGTTGGGGAGCTACTGTCAGAAAAGGGGCACCCAGAGGGATGGAGAAGAAGCACTCTCTCTACTTCTGCCCTCTGAGCACCTGCTGGAAGCTCCCACTGGCCAATCTTGACTAGAGAACAGTGGCAAGGCAGCCAGGTGATAGCGTCTATAGAGGCTGATCTTACGAGTACAGAGAACAGAGAAGGGGATAAAGGTTTGCCAACATAATAATACATGAGGAAGAAAGGGGGAGGAGAAAGCATAATAACCAAAGCATATCCTTCCCAGTGGACACCCACTTGCCAGTCCAAGAGGCAGGCAATGAGCTACCAGTGCGAGCTCTCCATTGTCCCCTGCCCAGCTCCTAGTCAAACCCAGAGGTTGGTTGCCGAGTCTTAGGCCATCACTGTCTCTGCTCAGACAAGGGAAGACAGAACCAAGAGCAAGTCAGGCAGCTGACCAAAATACCAGCCCAAAGGCAGAGCCTCCATCTGGAGTACTCTGATATCTGGGTGAACCTGAGAACAGCATGGATACTGTTCTCATCAAATAATGTATAGTTTTATTGTCCTATGAAATTCAGGAAGATCCCTGCCCTTGGAAGGCCCATGTCCACTTTGTAGGGCCATCCACACCTGTGGACTCTCACACACACACGAGGAATTAGGGGGTATCAGACATAAGGGAACAGTTGGATTAAACTGAATTATACTCCGTATTTTTTTGCATTTGAATTCATTTATTGGCATAATAACTATGAATTTTGGTCTAGGATCTGAAGCATGCAGGAAATATAGTTACTTTCTTTTTTATAAATTAAAATTCACTCTAATTCTTACCCCTTTTGCCAGTAAGATTGCACTAAATTTGATCTTAAAGGCTATGATTTCTCCTCTAAAGATAGGTGAGGTGCTTTGCGGCACAGAAACTCCTGCAGGAGCTCTCTAGGCTTTGGCTCGGTCCTGTGTTCCCACTCTCAAGCCTGAGGCTGGGAGACAGGTGCAGAGGATCCAACCTCTGACTGCTTCTGGAAGCCCTGCCTGGCCTCCTCCCCTGGGACCTACAAGGCACCAATCCCAGCTTCTCCTGGTCTCAGAACACAAACCACTGTGCTTCTCTGAGCCTTGAGAAATCTATCCCTTCTTTGTCCCCTGCCCACCTCAAAAAAGTACATCTATACATACTTCTTAAGCTGGAGATGGTCCATTTCCCTTCCTGAGCCACAGTCTCCTAAGTACTGGAGGCTGCCTTTAAAGACCACGTCAACTACTCTCTTGCCCTGTCTTCAGGTTGGCTTTACCCCATAAGGGGGCGCCACTTTGGTCCACATATTAGAGAGTAGAAATAGAGCGAAGCAGGTGCTTTATTTTCTCAGATTCTCTCCTGCCAGGACCTCACAAATTGGGCTTCTCCCTCTACCACATCTCCTATCTGGGGGCTGTCTCTGGCTTTCCTCATCACCACCAGGCCTTGCTCCATCAGGTCTAGAACTGGTGAAGGCTCCTCTCTGTTCCTGGCAATGAGGGGCTGCCGCCTCCTGTGTCTCCTTTTGCCCTGCCCCCACCTTTGTAAATAGCTGCTTCAGTAAACACCCTTCATGAACCCCTTTTGAGTGTGCTGTTTTCTGTGGTGACCCCCCACTAATAGTCCTTCCTCTCTTGTCCATGGCACAATCACCTTGGTGAGTTACGACTTCCTAAAACAGAATTCAAATGTGGCAAGTGCAGGTGTGAGGGCTGGCGGTGTAGAAGAGCACTTCCAGGCATCTTCCGGTGAGAGAAGCAAGGGCACACAGAGGCCTGCCCACCTCTTTGGAGCTGGAGGAAGAGAAGATTCAATGAGAACTAAACACATACTAAGACCTCAGTTATACTTCAATTATCATAGTATACATGGCCAAGAAAAATCTGATGCTCATCAAAGCATTCAGCTTATATGTCTACTAAGTTAATGTTCAATGCTGAATTTTGAATACAAACTCATTTCTTTGACACGAAGTCTGTGCCTCTCAGCGTCCAATTTGCAAACTCGTGCAACACACTGACCTTGCATCTCTTTGACTACCTGAATCTAACATCTTCCATTTGCTGCCCTGCCTCAGTCCCCCTCCACGTGGCCCTGACATTGTGCAGATATCCCTCAGAACTGCCCTGCCTCTGGAGCTTTATTTTGAAATCCCATTCTCTGGATGCAACTTCCTCCCACACTCCACCCTCTTCATCTCTCCTCCACTGACCCTGTACATTTTCTCATCATTATATCATCAAACCCATACTGAATAGTCTCATTCTCTCCACTCCATTCTTACATTCAGCTCTCTACGCTGCGTTTATACTATCTGGTCCTCCTATCCTCTAGCCTACAAACGAGCCACTGCCAGTACACTTTTATGTCCAAAAAACTGGGAACACCTGTTCAGATCACTGTTTTAAGAGGATTGTGAGGAATGAAGTATCAGAATTGATTAATCATGTCTGCCGCAGGCACAGGTGAGGGTGAGAGTGCATGGGCCACTCATTTGCCAGCCTGGTCACAAACCTGCAACACTCACGTTTTACAGAACTGCTCATCATTCTGAGAAGACTGGAATCATATGAGGTAATTTCCTTCAATGTGTGGATCTTTCTGTAGTGTCCTTCCTTAAGTATCTCCCACATCTGAAAAAAATTAGTGTCCCTACTAATGACTAAGGTTACCCAAAATTATGTACTTTGAGCCTCCCTGGGGTATCATATGTAGAATGTTTCATCAGTGTCTGGTGAAGTATAATCTGATTTTTTTCCAGGCCTCAGCAGCCAATGGTACAAGATAGATTGTATTTGGGGGTATTACTTATTTCTCTCTGAACACTATCATCCCCTCAAAGTGACTGACTCTAACAATTAGGGTTTTTGGTGGCAAGCAACAGAAACTGCCTCTGATTTAAGCAGAAAAAGGGAAATTTGTTGAAAAGATGGCTTATATCATTTTGAGGAATTTGGGAGCGCCAGCCCAGATAACAAATATAAGAAAGGTTGGCCATGCACCCTATGTTAATTTCTTGTGGCTGCTTTTAAAAATTAGCAAAAACATGGTAGCTTAAAAAGAAACAGAAATGGGGCGGTGCCTGTGGCTCAGTCGGTAAGGCGCCGGCCCCATATACCGAGGGTGGCGGGTTCAAACCCGGCCCTGGCTAAACTGCAAGCAAAAAATAGCCGGGCATTGTGGCAGGCGCCTGTAGTCCCAGCTACTCAGGAGGCTGAGGCAAGAGAATCGCTTAAGCCCAGGAGTTGGAGGTTGCTGTGAGCTGTGAGGCCATGGCACTCTACCGAGGGCCATAAAGTGAGACTCTGTCTCTACAAAAAAAAAAAAAAAGAAAGAAACAGAAATGTATTTTTTTATAGTTCTGGAAACCAGAAGTCTAAAATCAGGGTGTATTGCAGGTCACACACTGGCCAAATGTCCTACCAGGGAATCTTTTGTTAACCTCTTCCGACTCATGGTGAAGCCAGCACTCCTTGGCTTGTGACAGGATCACTCCAGCCTCTGTCTCCTTCTCACACTGGTTTCTCTTCTGTATATATTTCTCAAAATACCCCCTGTCTCTCTCTCTCTCATAAGGATGCATGACATTGCATTTAGGGCCCGATAATATAGGAAAAACTCCTCTCATAATCCTTAACATTATCACAGGTTTTTCCATGAGAGGAAACATCCGCCAGTTGTAGGAATTTGACATAGATCTTTGGGGTAATTTTTCAGTCTACCTCGCAGTAGGAGCCCAGAACACCCTGAACTTCTGTCTACACCAAACCAAGTGTTGTAGTCGAGCCAGTGCTGCTCTTGAGAATGGATTCTTCTGCCACTGCTCTTGCTGTCACCACTGACCCCAAGATAGTTTCCCCAGTGTCACTGTTTTTTTGGCTTCTGAAAAGTCCTGGAGGGGCGGCGCCTGTGGCTCAAAGGAGTAGGGCACCAGCCCCATATGCCACAGGTAGCGGACTCAAACCAAGCCCCGGCAAAAAACTGCAAAAAAAAAAAAAAAGAAAAAAGAAAAGTCCTGGATGAGTGTGTCTGACTGGCTGAGCCTATGTCATATATATCCAAGTCTCAACCTCAAAGGTAGCAGGGACAATGGGTACCTGTCCTTTGTGGCTCCACAGTCAGAGGCAAGCTGCGCTCTTCCTCAAGGCTCATAATTAGGGAGTGCCTACAACACAGCAGGGGGTTATGAACTAGACATGGAAAACAGCAAATATCCACTGGACTCTCCCAGACCTTCGCCAGGCATCCGTGAGGGTCTCATGTGCCTCATGGGCTGAGCTCCCCTGATCTTCTGTTTTGACTATACATCAGGATCTCATGATTGTGCATCTTGTCTTACCACAACCACGCTGGCCGCCGTCACTGTGAGAGTGTTGGGATCTACATACATTTGCCTTTTCCTGGTGACCCCAAAGCCACACACACATGCAGTACCAGAGCATCTGTGTAGTCTTGGATATCCTGTAGGCAGGCTACGCTCTAAGAGAGGGGCTGTCTCAGTCCATTTGGGTTGCTATAACCAAACTCCATAAACTGGGTAGGCTTATATACAATAAAAATTTATTTCTTACAGTTCTACAGGCTGGGAAGTCTAAGATCAAGGCACAGACAATTTCCACGTGTGCTAAGGGCCTACTTCCTGGTTTACAGATGGCCTCTTCTCACTGTGTCTTCACATGGTAGAAGGGACAAATGAGGTCCTTGAGGTCTTTTTTTATAAGGGCATTAATCCCATTCAGGAGGGTGCCACCATTGCAACCTAAGCACCTCCAAAAGACCCACCTCCTAATACCATCACATTAGGGACTGAGCTTCAATCAAATGGATTTTTTGATGGGGCACACATATTTAGTCTACAGCAGAGGCCGATCTCTCTGGGCTCCCCTCTGAGTGGCACTGTGCCCCCTGAGCCCTACATCAGCAGGTCTTCTGCCCTGGTTTCTAGGGAACTGCCGCTCCCGCAGCATTTTAGCTGGCAGCACCTATATCCCCTATTTCCATGAGGCTCAGAGAGGATTCCATGGGCCTGACCCCAGGAGTCACTGTCTGCTAAATCTCTAAACTCTTCAATCCCTCTTCAATGCAGCTGTGTGTGCAAGCACTTCCCTGTTCCTCGTTCAGCCAAAAGCCCTCCAGCAAAGCATGTGTCTCCACCTGACAGTCCTGCTCCAGGCATAACTCTAAAACAGGGTGAAACTAAACACCCGCCAAATAACATATAAGCCAAGTGCAAAGAAAAAGACTGACTTACTTGGAAAGTATTATTATGGAGGACACAGAGTGTAAACGGCCTTCCCAGTGTGTATAACCAGCCTCGTCTGTTCCATGCCACAGCCCTGTGTGCCCCAGCTTATCCCCAGCTCAGATGCCCCATCACACCTGAAAGACTGATCTCCAGCTTCCTCTGGACTCTTCATTCTATTTCCCAACAGAGACCAGAGGGATTGTTTCTTATGTAAAACAGATAATGTTGTTCAACTCCTTAAATCATTTAAAACCTTCCCATATCACTCAGTGTTGTGAGTTGCATTGTGCTGATAGAAAAAAGATATGTTGAAGTCCTAACTCCCAGTGGCTGTGAATGGGACATCACCTAATTTGGAAACAGGTTCTCAGCAGCTTTAATCAAGTTCAGGTGAGGTGACTAGGGTGGGCCTGAGTCCAGGATGCTCGGTGTCCTTTTAAGAAAAGAAAAATTTAGACACCAACACACAGAGAAGACAGCATGTCAAGACGGAGGCAGAGTTGGGAGACATGCCACAGGGAGCCAAGAACTGCAGTGAGACACAGGAAGCTGTGAGGGAAGAGGGAGGGGCCTCCTTACCGCCTTCGGGCGGAGCCTGGTACTTCCCATGGCTTGTTTTCTGGATCCAGAACTGTGAGACAATGAACTTCTGTTGTTTCAAGTACCTGGTTTACGGATACTTTGTTCTGACACCTGGGTGGCGCCTGTGGCTCAAATGAGTAGGGCGCTGGCCCCATATGCTAGAGGTGGTGGGTTCAAATCCAGCCCCAGCCAAAAACTGCAAAAAAAAAAAAAAAAGAAAACAATTCAAACCACTTATGTGGCCACAAAACCATGCATGATGTGGCCCTGACATTCTGTGTTCAGTTTCCAGAATAGATTTCCATGGCTTTCCTAGAAGGTACCAAAGTCTCTCCCATATCTGCTTCTCCCACGCCTCCCACATCCCACCCCATCCTCATCCCTTACGGCTCAATGTAAACAGCTCTCACTCTAAAAGAATATCCCTGACTTCTTACGTGGATCCCCCACCATCCAGCCTGCGTTATCTTCACCACAGGGCTCTGATTTATGTCAGAACACACACCACCATCTGCATTTTGTCATTTCTGCATCCGCTGGCTTTCTTAATAGCTTACCTCCCCATTGGAATGTCAGCTCCAAGAAAGCTGGGACACTGGCTGCCAGAAACATCATTTCCCTCCAACTCTCACCTTTCCTTGGCATAAGGCTGGGCATGCACATAGCATTGCCTAAAGGAATGTTTGTCAAATGAATGAATATACATTTCAATCGGGAAAAATAGTGTGAGCATAGCCATGGGGTTCAGAAGAGTACCACATGTTCTCAGAGTGCTGAGTAGCACAGTACAGATGGAGGGAAGAGAGTGGGCAGCCTATTGGGGAACACACAGTGGACATTCCTTACTAGCAAAGGGTCTGATTAACGATGCCTTGGAATGCCCACCAAGGCATTTGGACTTAATTCTGTATTAAAATGGGGATCATGAGAGATTTTTGAATAGCAGTAACCCAAGATGACCTACGCTTTAAGGACATTGCTCAGGTAGATTAAACAGGTGGATAACAGGAGCCAAACAAGATAGTTATTAAATATTCCAGGTGAAAGGTGAAGGTAGTTTGACCCAGGGCAGGAGCCATGGGAATGAAAAGAGCCGATGATGCAGAGATTGAACTGATAGAATTTAGCAAATGATTGCATGTGGGAATGGGAAGACAGTTCCAATCTTCTGGGCTAGAGTAACTGGACACATAGAAAAGGCCCCTCCATAGGGAGGGAATTTTCAAGGAAATGTGCCAACCCTTCCCCCAAATTGAATAAGTAAATGTTTTTATTGGTTCCTAGTAAGTTAAATGGCTCAAGCTTAACTAGCCAAGCTAGTTACATTTTTCAGACTTTTCTGTTCAAAAGGAAAGAAATCAGATTTGATTGTTTTACATGCTCTCCCTCTCTCTAGGAGGGTGTGGTTGTCTGGCAGGACCCCAGAGAGAAGCCATCAGGCTATGGCTAGCCAAGCAGGGCCAGAGGGCTGAGCTCAACTCCTGAGCCAAAATCACTCCAGTTAGGACTGCTCAGAGACCTTTCTCCTCCCACTGAGCCAGGATGAATTTTTAACTCACTATTGATCAGGCAATTTTAAAATCAATTTTAATTAAATGAAAGATTTCTATCAGGATTGCTTCTTTCTGGACAGTAAATTGGACCTTGTAATAACACTTACATTGGGACATCTCTCATACAAGTAACAGAGCCCATCATAAATAAGTAAAGACTCTACTCCTTCTTACGCATTTGAGGGAAACCAAGGTTAGAGGTTTTGCCTGAAGCCCTGCCATAGTGAGAACAGCAACCGAGAATTCCAACCTGGGGATGCCAACATCAAAGGCCACTAATGCCCCTCTCGCCTTCCAAAAACTCTCTCCTTTCACATGGGAGAAAGAGAAACTAGATCTTTGTCCAACACTAGGGAAGGAAGAGCTGGGGGTATTTAACTGACAAAGATGCAGCAAGTTCACTGAATGGTAGGTAGAGGAGATAGTTTTGTGATCCAAAGGCATTTTCCTAGTTAGAAATGGCTATGCTTGGTTGGCCTGTAGAAATATTTTCCCAACAGGGAGAAATCCTGCTTAAATCCTTCCTTTATAGGAATCACTGATACAACCCTGTTCCTTCTCTTCTGATAATTGCTTAGAGCTCATGGGGGGAAGACTGGACATACAGACCCTTGCTCAAAATCTGTGATCAGTTCCTGTCTTCCCCAAAATGCTTCAGCGAAGCTTTCCTACATCATCTCTTTATAAACCTAGCCCCTCACAGCTCCTGAATCAGCCTTGAGGAAGCCTCAACCAACATGTGAGGCACAGACCTCATCTTGCTTCTGCTGACCCAAGACTCTGAGATGCAGGGCACTGGCAAGCTTATCTCTGCCCCACTTCATAGCACAAAGTCCTCATCTGCCCTCCCAGATGCATCAATGGCCTTCACAACTAAAGACCTTCAGATTACAGCTCAGTATATGACCCTTCATTATGCATTCATCCGCTGCTTGAAACTTCATTTTAGTTGAGTTTAATAAAATACAATTTATACACAATAAAAGATACCATTCTTAGTGTACAGTCTACGAAATTTGACAAACACATAGTCCATAGTTGCCTAACCAGAACCTCCATAATGAAGAAATAGAATAGCTTCATCACCCCCCAAAAGTCCCTCCTGCCCCTTTATAGACAACACTAACCTGGTTTTGCCTCTAGACTGTCACATAAGGATCCTACAGCACCTCATTTGCCAGCATGATTGGGTTCTCTTCCAACCAGTTTTGGTACTGGTGCAGAGAAAAATAATTCGATTTCATCAGGGTTGGCATTTTACCAGGCAAGTATGAGGGAGGACAATAGCAGCAATGGAAGAAAAGGATGCTGTGAAGTACGGGGGTCTCTCAGCCCTGATCGGAGATGGCCTTCAGCCGGGGACAGCCCTGACAAAGTCCCCATTCACTAGGCTGCTTTATGTCCCACGTTTGGAACTGGAGTGTAGCCCCACCAGTACCAGTCCTGCCTAAACCTTTTTGTACCTTCAGTTCATACTGTTGACATTCCAAAAGGAGCTTAAGAAACTCTCATCAGGATCTCCTAAATATCAGTTTGCTAGCGGTGTCAGTATAAACCTTATCCAACACTGACCACATATTTCAGTCAAAATAAGACTGATCCAGAATTTCATTTCTCTCCTCTTGGACATATAGGACTATCCCTTCCCTGGCTGTGCTATATCCCACTGAAAGGTTTTATCAAGTGGAGGTAAAGAACTCAAGGTCAAGACTCATAATGCCTGGGCTTAAATCGTGGCTCTGAAGCCACCTAAACTCAGAGCTGTGTGTCCTCTTCTGCAAGGACTGGGTAAGATGGAACTGGAAGGTTTCTGGGAAGGTCTTAGCCGTGTGCCCAGCAGACAAATGGTGTCATTACTATATTATCACACGATCTCATTCTCTGCATCATCCTGACTGCATGCTGCAATGGACAGGTTTATATCCCCAGGCAAGAAGTATTTAAAGAAAATTAACCAGATTAAAACCTCACCTAGAGGCTTCAAAACCATTTACTTGTCTCAAACAAACAAACAAACCCAAGTGGACTTAATTCTCTAAAAAGGAAGAATGTCACTTCATGGAGACAGCTGTGCTGTAGGCTCATTGAAGAAAGACCTTACAGTTTCTTTGAATTCAGTGTGTGTTTGAACCCAGCGTGGGTCTGCACAGCTGTGTACACATGGCAGCCACGTCAGACTCTGGCAACAGGGGACAAAGCTTGGCCAAAAGTGGTTTCTTCTCTGGGCAAAACCCCATCATACCCTCAGTTATGGCTACTGGAGCTTCCCTCGTCCATTAGAGAGAGGAATCTCCTCTTCACTGTAAAACTGAAGGGATATAATTTTATTTTTGACTATTCGTCCTTTAACCTGGATGGGTAATGAGATATCTGTCTTCTTAAAAAAGAATTGTCTAGTCTTCCCATTTATTTATTTCCTAATACCATATGGCTTTCCTCTACCCCAGAACACCACTCCAATAAGAAGTGACATCACCATACAAGTAAAGGGGAAAAGGCACCATCTTGACGTCTTGATAAGACATCAAGAGACCAGGAAGTTTGCTTGCCCAGGCTCTTGTCCCCCATTTTAGGGACAGTTTCTAGATGAACTGCAGGTACCTTCAAGATTTTATGGAAGTGTTCCTCAAAATTCTTCGAGATATTATAGTAGTGTTCCTCAAAAAGACGCTCACCCACTGTATCTATTAGAGTCCCCTGGAGGTGAGCTCAGGAATATAAAATTCAACAAATACACTGGGTCATTATTATACACACTCAAGTTTGAAAACCACTGTAGTCCATAGGCCAACTCCTGCCACATACCTATTTTCGTAAATAAAATTGTATTGGCACATAGCCACACCTATTTATTTGCATATTGCCTATAGCTGTTTTCACACAGTACAGCAGAGCTGAGTGCTGGCAGCAGACTGTGTAGTCCACAAAGCCTGAAATATTTACTACCTTGCCCTTTATAGAAAAAGTTTGCTAATGCCTGTTCTAAAGAAAATGCTATGTGATATTTACACTAAGTCAATGTGAGAAATCAAAAAATATTCTAGGTCTATTGTATGTTAACGATAGTTATTCCTCTCCTCATTCTGGGTACATATTATTTTAAATAACAACATCAGGGAATCAACACAAATGTTTAGCATCTGTTTCAGGTCAGCAGGATGCCACATGTAGACAATGTGGTGGTCTCGGTCCTCATGAGTCCTCTGTGGTGTAGCTTGTGGATAAAACTTATTTTATCACAACTTAGTTGCTATGATTAAAGGCATCATTATTTTATGTACTATTGAGAAATAATACTACACACTAAATCATAACATAGTATTTCCTTATGTCTTAGACATTTTATTTTCTTTTTTGTTGTTGTTGTTGTTGTTGTTTTATTGTTGGGGATTCATTGAGGGTACAATAAGCCAGGTTACACTGATTGCGATTGTTAGGTAAAGTCCCTCTTGCAATCATGTCTTGCCCCCATAAGGTGTGACACACACCAAGGCCCCACCCCCTCCCTCTTTCCCTCTTTCTGCTTCCCACTGCAATAACCATAATTGTCATTAATTGTCCTCATATCAAAATTGAGTACACAGGATTCATGCTTCTCCATTCTTGTGATGCTTTACTAAGAATAATGTCTTCCACATCCATCCAGGTTAATACGAAGGATATAAAGTCTCCATTTTTTTAATGGCTGAATAGTATTCCATGGTATACATATACCACAGCTTGTTAATCCATTCCTGGGTTGGTGGGCATTTAGGCTGTTTCCACATTTTGGCGATTGTAAATTGAGCTGCAATAAACAGTCTAGTACAAGTGTCCTTATGATAAAAGGATTTCTTTCCTTCTGGGTAGATGCCCAGTAATGGGATTGCAGGATCAAATGGGAGGTCTAGCTTGAGTGCTTTGAGGTTTCTCCATACTTCCTTCCAGGAAGGTTGTACTAGTTTGCAGTCCCACCAGCAGTGTAAAAGTGTTCCCTTCTCTCCACATCCATGCCAGCATCTGCAGTTTTGAGATTTTGGGATGTGGGCCATTCTCACTGGGGTTAGATGATATCTCAGGGTTGTTTTGATTTGCATTTCTCTAATATATAGAGATGATGAACATTTTTTCATGTGTTTGTTAGCCATTCGTCTGTCGTCTTTAGAGAAAGTTCTATTCATGTCTCTTGCCCATTGATATAAAGGATTGTTGGCTTTTTTCATGTGGATTAATTTGATTTCTCTATAGATCCTAGTTATCAAGCTTTTGTCTGATTCAAAACATGCAAATATCCTTTCCCATTGTGTAGGTTGTCTCTTTGCTTTGGTTATTGTCTCCTTAGCTGTACAGAAGCTTTTCAGTTTAATGAAGTCCCATTTGTTTATTTTTGTTGTTGCAATTGCCATGGCAGTCTTCTTCATGAAGTCTTTCCCCAGGCCAATATCTTCCAGTGTTTTTCCTATGCTTTCTTGGAGGATTTTTATTGTTTCATGCCTTAAGTTTAAGTCCTTTATCCATCTTGAATCAATTTTTGTGAGTGGGGAAAGGTGTGGGTCCAGTTTCAGTCTTTTACATGTAGACATCCAGTTCTCCCAACACCATTTATTGAATAGGGAGTCTTTCCCCCAAGGTATGTTCTTGTTTGGTTTATCAAAGATTAGGTGGTTGTAAGATGTTAGTTTCATTTCTTGGTTTTCAATTCGATTCCAAGTGTCTATGTCTCTGGTTTGTGCCAGTACCATACTGTCTTGAGCACTATGGCTTTGTAGTACAGACTAAAATCTGGTATGCTGATGCCCCCAGCTTTATTTTTGTTACAAAGAACTGCCTTAGCTATACGGGGTTTTTTCCGGTTCCATACAAAACGCAGAATCATTTTTTCCAAATCTTGAAAGTACGATGTTGGTATTTTGATAGGAATGGCATTGAATAGGTAGATTGCTTTGGGAAATATAGACATTTTAACAATGTTGATTCTTCCCATCCATGAACATGGTATGTTCTTCCATTTGTTAATGTCCTCTGCTATTTCCTTTCTAAGGATTTCATAGTTTTCTTTATAGAGGTCCTTCACCTCCTTCGTTAGGTATATTCCTAGGTATTTCATTTTCTTTGAAACTATGGTGAAGGGAGTTGTGTCCTTAATTAGCTTCTCATCTTGACTGTTATTGGTGTACACAAAGGCTACTGACTTGTGGACATTGATTTTATATCCTGAAACATTACTGTATTTTTTGATGACTTTTAAGAGTCTTCTGGTTGAGTCTTTGGGGTGCTCTAAGTATAAGATCATGTCATCAGCAAAGAGGGAGAGTTTGACCTCCTCTGCTCCCATTTGGATTCCCTTTATTTCCTTGTCTTGCCTAATTGTATTGGCTAGAACTTCCAGCACTACGTTGAATAGTAAAGGTGACAGAGGACAACCTTGTCTGGTTCCAGTTCTAAGAGGAAAAGCTTTCAGTTTTACTCCATTCAGTAAAATATTGGCTGTGGGTTTGTCAGAGATAGCTTCAATCAGTTTTAGAAATGTGCCACCTATGCCTATACTCTTCAGTGTTCTAATTAGAAAAGGATGCTGGATTTTATCAAATGCTTTTTCTGCATCTATTGAGAGGATCATGTGATCTTTATTTTTGCCTCTGTTAATATGGTGGATAACGTTTATGGACTTGCGTATGTTAAACAAGCCTTGCATCCCTGGGATGAAGCCTACTTGATCATGATGAATGACTTTTTTGATGATAAGCTGTAATCTATTGGCTAGGATTTTGTTGAGAATTTTTGCATCTGTATTCATGAGTGAGATTGGTCTGAAATTCTCAATTTTGTTTGGGTCTTTTGCTGGTTTTGGTATCAGGGTGATGTTTGCTTCATAGAATGTGTTGGGGAAGATTCCTTCCTCCTCAATTTTTTGGAATAATTTCTGCAGTACAGGAATAAGCTCTTCCTTGAAGGTTTGATAGAATTCTGGAGTGAAGCCATCTGGACCAGGGCATTTTTTGGTTGGAAGATTTTTTATTGTTTCTTTGATCTCAGTGCTTGAAATTGGTCTGTTCAGGAGCTCTATTTCTTCCTGGCTGAGTCTAGGGAGAGGGTGTGATTCCAAATATTGATCCATTTCTTTCACATTGTCGAATTTCTGGGCATAGAGTTTTTGGTAGTATTCAGAGATGATCTCTTGTATCTCTGTGGGATCAGTTGTTAGTTCCCCTTTATCATTTCTGATTGAGGTTACTAGAGATTTTACTTTTCTATTCCTTGTTAGTCTGGCCAATGGTTTATCTATTTTATTTATTTTTTCAAAAAACCAACTCCTTGTTTCATTAATTTTCTGAATGATTCTTTTGTTTTCAATTTCATTGATCTCTGATCTGATTTTGGATATTTCTTTTCTTCTACTGAGTTTAGGCTTAGATTGTTCTTTTTCCAATTCCTTAAGATCTCTTGTGAGATTGTTGATGTGCTCTCTTTCTGTTTCTCGAATGTAGGCATCTAAAGCGATGAATTTTCCTCTCAAAACTGCTTTTGCGGTATCCCACAGATTTTGGTAGCTTGTGTCTTCATTGTTATGCTCAAGGAAGTTAATGATTTCCTGTTTTATTTCTTCCTGCACCCATCTGTTATTCAACAGAAAATTGTTTAATTTCCATGCCTTTTGGTGGGGTTGAGCATTTTTGTTAGAGTTGAGTTCCACCTTTAGTGCCGTATGGTCTGATAAGATACAAGGTAAAATTTCAATTCTTTTGATTCTGTTGATATTAGTTTTGTGTCCCAGGATATGATCAATTTTGGAGAATGTTCCATGGGGTGATGAGAAGAATGTATATTCTTTATCTTTGGGATGGAGTGTTCTATAAGCGTCTATCAAGCACAGTTGTTCTAGGGTCTCATTTAAATCTCTTATATCCTTGTTTAATTTCTGTTTAGAGGATCTGTCCAGCTCTGTAAGAGGAGTGTTAAGGTCCCCTGTTATTATGGTATTATCAGATATCATATTGCTCAGACTGAGTAAGGTCTGTTTCAAGAATCTGGGAGCATTTAAATTGGGTGCATAGATATTTAGAATTGAAATGTCTTCGTGTTGTATTTTTCCCTTGACCAATATAAAGTGACCATCTTTGTCTTTTTTGACTTTAGTTGCTTTAAATCCACGTGTATCTGAAAATAAGATTGCAACTCCTCTTTTCTTCTGAATTCCATTTGCCTGAAAAATTGTCTTCCAACCCTTGACTCGGAGCTTTAATTTGTCTTTTGAAGCCAGGTGTGTTTCTTGCAGACAGCAAATGGATGGCTCGTGTTTTTTAATCCAGTCAACCAATCTATGTCTCTTCAGTGGGGAATTCAAGCCATTAACATTTATTGAGATAATTGATAAGTGTGGTAGTATTCTATTTGTCTTATTTGGTGAGAGTCCATTGCTTAGTTTTATCTTTTGCATCAGTGTGGAGGTTAGGTTCTGTCCTTTAATTTCTGAGTTCTTACTTTGCTGCTGATCCATTGTGGTGGTCAGTGTGCAGAACAGGTTGAAGTATTTCCTGTAGAGCTGGTCTTGTTGTGGAGAATTTCCTCAATGTTTGTATATCCGTAAATGATTTGATTTCTCCATCAGTTTTGAAGCTTAGCTTAGCAGGGTACAGAATTCTGGGCTGGAAATTGTTCTGTTTAAGTAGATTAAAAGTAGATGACCATTGTCTTCTTGCTTGGAAAGTTTCATTAGAGAAGTCTGCAGTCACTCTGATGGATTTGCCCCTGTAGGTCAACTGGCACTTACTCCTGGCAGCTTGCAGAATCTTTTCTTTTGTCTTGACTTTGGACAGCTTCATCACAATGTGTCTTGGAGAAGCTCGGTTAGAGTTGAGGCGACCTGGGGTCCGATAGCCCTCTGAAAGCAGTGTGTCAGAATCTTTGGTGATATTTGGGAAATTTTCTTTTATAATATTCTCTAGTATGGCTTCCATTCCTCTGGGGCATTCTTCTTCCCCTTCTGGAATTCCTATAACTCGTATGTTGGAACGCTTCATAAAGTCCCATAATTCTGACAGTGAACGTTCTGCTTTCTCTCTCTTCTTTTCTGCCTCTTTTACTATCTGAGTTATCTCAAAAACTTTGTCTTCTACCTCTGAAATTCTTTCTTCTGCATGGTCTAACCTGTTGCTGATACTTTTCATTGCATCTTTAAGTTCCCTGATTGACTGTTTCAGTTCCTTCAGCTCTGTTATATCCTTTTTATATTCTTCATATCGTTCATCTCTTATTTGATTCTGTTTTTGGATTTCCTTTTGGTTATTTTCCACTTTATTAGCAATTTCCTTCATTGTTTCCATCATTTCTTTCATTGTTTTCAACATGTGTATTCTAAATTCCCTTTCTGTCATTCCTAACATTTCTGTATAGGTGGAATCCTCTGCAGTAGCTACCTCGTGGTCCCTTGGTGGGGTTGTTCTGGACTGGTTCTTCATGTTGCCTGGAGTTTTCTGCTGATTCTTCCTCATGAGTGATTTCTTTTATCTGTTTCCTTGCCCTAATTTTCCTTTCACTTCCTCTTGCTCTTTAAGTTCTCGTGCCTGTGGAAGTTGCGGGCGGGTTTAGACGGATTGAACAGACGCGACCACTTGCCGGTTTTCCACTGTTTTAGTCCTCCTCTTGGGGTCCAGAAGTCTCTCTCTGACTCCCTGTATCCTCGCAGGGGTAGACATTTTATTTTCTAATAACCAAAAAGTTGTTTTAGGTTTATTTTTATCACTCTCATCTTACATAAAAAAAATTATATGCACTACTACTGGTTAAGAGCTACAATCTCTAGGATAGTCTTCCAGGTTGTGGACCCCCCACGCTGAAAGTTACTCAGAGACTTCCTCTTGATCTTATCAACAAGTATCCACAGTTTTCAGACCAAGTTCATGCATGTGTAGGCAATGATAACCATGTCACAACTGCCACCTGGCCAACAGTGTTTGTAAGAAGCAATCAATCATAACCCATTTTCAGGTGTGTTAAATGGCTTTTCAAATATGTGCATCATAGAAAGGACAAGATATGATTTATTGCTTGATGAACAAGAAGTCAAGGGATAACGGGCTAAATTCCAGGAAAATGGCCTCCTACAGGTGAGTCAAAGCAGGGTTTGCCAGAGCAAACAGGAGGGTGAACTCCTTTCTTGAGATTGGGAGAGACAGAGGTGACTTCTAGCTGCTCCCAGCTGCCCCCTCAGCCTGTACTCACTGTGCTAACCTATACGTGCATCAGCAGGCTATCTGTTTCCACTTGGGACCAAGGTAACTATCAGGGTTATGGGCATAGCCTTGTCCATCTCTGAACTCTAAGAAAGCTGAGTGCCTGGGAAATAGCATACAGCAGTCCTTGCTTTGTAAAGAGGAAGAGAGGAGATTCCAAACTTGAACCAGGAGAAGATTCTGCCACAGGAGCTCTAGGGAAGAATTTCTGGAGCAATCCCAGGTGGCCACGGATGGTGGAGAGTCACAGATGAGCAAATGAGCCTCCCCAGGAGTTGACCCAGGCTGGAGCTGTTTGAGGAATGGACATGGAGGAATTTCAGAAGGAAGACACAGGACTGTATCTGCACCTGGGCTTGGTTGATGGCCATTGTGAAACCAGTGGAAACTTCCTGATTTTATCTTGTCAGCATCACTATATCAAGGAAGCAGCTGTCATGTGATTCCACTGGGAATGCCACTTAGGGGCCTTGCTTCTTCTCTGAGTGACCACAGAGTGGGCCTGGCCAGCTTGTCTACTAGGCAACCATGGATAGCCCAGGCCCACAACCCTTTCAGAGGCATGTGGGAAATATTTTGATTTCTGTGAAAATCAGAAGAAAAAAAAAAATGAATGCAACCTGGCCTGAATTAAATTCATCTTTAGACCAACTCAATCATAAAACATAATTTTTTAAGGAGAGTGGGACCTGTAAAGACAAAACCATGCAAGGTTCATCAAAGTCATAATGGGGTCCTGAAAGCAAACACGTGATACGAGTCAGCTGCTCTCCCAGACACATGACTTGGGGACATGAGTCATGCCAACAGAAGGGCCAAGACAAAGGCCTCCCGCCATGCTGGTCATGAAGACACACATGAATCAGAAGCTCTGGAGTGGGAGGGGTGCCACATGCATAGTGACCTTCACCTCTAGACTGTGGGGTGGCAAATGGGACTAGAGGCTGAGAAGAAATTAAGTGGGTTTGGTTTCATTTACTTAGCAAAACAAAACAAGAGCAAAAAACAAAGGTAAGAATAAAACAAAAGACTCTACCAGAAGCAAATAATCCAGAGGCTATTTCTGTTGCTTGCAGACAGGGAGCCCTGATTTACCCAGATGCTCTACCAGCTAATGGTGGTAGAAGTGAGTCATTTTCTAGGGTGAACAGGGCCTATTAACTTGGCTCTCACCCAGTCTGGAGACCCTTAAAATGACAGTTGCATGTGGCACAGGTGGGTTTGGGTGACCACTAGCCCTCGATAACTAGCCTACCCTGGCATAATTTCAAGGCTGCATTTGGGCAGAGGATTCCTCAAAAAGAAAGGACCTGCCTGGCCAAGGGAACTAAGGCATTTGAAGGTACAAGCAAAAAAGTATAGGTAATAAAATGACAAAAAAAAAAAAAAAAAAACTTGGAATTTCCTGAGTAATAGAGGTGGCCCTTTGTTATTTGTAAGCCCCTTCCATAGCACCTGACTTTAATAAGGAGGCTTTCAGTGGATAGCTTTGGGATGGGAGCTGGTTGCAGAAGAAACAACCACGTAATTAGAGGGTAGGAACTCTCGGCCCCATCCTCAGTCTTCTGGGGAGAGGAGAGGAGCTGGACTTGAGGCTAATCACTAGTGGCCAATAATTTAATCAGCCATGCCCTGTATATGAAACCTCCATCAAAAGCCTAAGTGACTAAGCCTCCAGGCTAATGACCACATGAAGAGGTTGGGGGTGGTGCACCTAGAGAGGGCATGGAAGCTCCAAGCTTTATACTTTATAATAAACCAGCAATAGTAAGTAAGCTGTTTTCCTAAGTTCCATGAGCTACGCCAGCAAATTATTGAAACTGAGGAAGGGGTGGCAGGAACTCATGGTTTCTAATCAGTTGGGCAAAAGTACAGGTGACAACCTAGGACCTAGGACCAGCATCTGAACTGAGCCTTTAGCCTGTGGGATCTGGGAAACTCCAGATAGTTAGTAACAGAAATGAATTGAACTGAAGGATACCCAGTTGGTGCCTGGGAAGTTGGAGAAGTGGTTGTTGATGTGGAAGGAACTAACACATTTGGTATCAGATGGGTCATGAGTGAAAACAGTGTGAAGACATTCACATGTACTTAGCATGGCGGTGTGATCAGTGATTCTCCGCATCCTCTGTAAACTCCTAGCATCTCATGATTTAGTCATCACTTACTTCATCTTGACAGCTGAAGTTACTGAACAACAACCATACACTTTGCCACCCAAACCAGAATTCGTTTAAGAATGAACTGGGGGTGTTCTTCTAATTATGCTGGGACTATAGAGCACACTGTCCTTTCCTCCCTGTCCAAGAATGTAAGTACCCAAGATCTTCATGGTAAACGGCCTTACCACTGACCTCCACAGGGTGCAGAGAGGGGCAAAGGGCAGAGATTTGGGCATCCCGGAAATCCAGAATTCTGAGATTCCAACATGGAACAGTCCTAGGCAAATCAAGACACATGTCACCCCAGTTATGAAGCTCAGTTGCCTGCCTTCCCTAAGGTCATGCAATTAATCAACGGTCAAACTGGGCTCTGGGTCCAGTAAGTTTCATCCCGAAGGAGAGAACATTTTAGGGGAATTTTGAGAATCCCATATGTTATAGGCTAAATTGCATCCCCCTAAAAATTCGTTTGTTGAAGACCTCAGAATATAGTTGTATCTGAGCCTACATAAGGCTTTTATAAAGTTGAAATGAGATCTGTAGGATGGGCTCTAATGCTGTATGGCTGGCATCCTTATATGACACAGAGAAAGACACCTGTGCCCGTGAGACCACGTGGGAAGTGGTCACCTGCACGCCAGGGAGGGAGGCATCGGGAGAAGCCAAATCTGCCGGTGCCTTCTGAGAATGTGTGTCTGTTGTTTAATCCACCCAGTCTGGAGTATTTCATCATGGCAGCCCTAGCAAACCAACACACCATGGTATAAGAGTTGATAACAAAGAGCAATGCTGGTGAGAACTCTGGGATTCCAGAATCTCTGTCCCTCTGCGCACCCTGTAGGGGTCAGCCGTAATGCCCATTTACCCCGCAGAGCCCTGGGTACTCGTGTTCTTGGACAGCCAGGGAGGCGCAGTGTGCTCCCTATATTGCAGCTGTAGCAGGGCCCAGAAGCCCCAAAGGGACAGGGTGAGTGGTGGCCGCCCTAAAGACAAAAGGGAAGGAGATGGGCTCCACTGGTGGACAGAAGGACTCGAGCACCCAGCTCAGCCCACAGCAACCCCCCACCCAGACCTCCCCACAGACTTAAAAGTCAGAAGGTCCCTGCTCATCTCCTGCCCCCAGCAGACTCCAGGAAGATTCAATTACATTAGAGACACGATGTCTGCCTCCCCTGGATTAATTTCCGGATCCTGCCAAAGCTTGTCCTTATCTCTTTTTTTCTTGCTGAGAGTAGGAACCTATAAAATTGTCTCTATCGGGGACCAAGAAATGAGCCAGGGCACGATGAGCAAGAGGACCAGAGCCCTGTGTCTCTCCTCACACAGACCTGGGAGGGGCCTGAGCATGACAGCTCTCTACAGAGCTCACACACCTTCGTTCTATCTCATAGGGTCCATTTTACCAGGACAGTGGGTGGGGGTAGGTTACCCTGTGGACACCAGTTACATAATATTATTTTTAACTCAGAGTACCCCCCATGCCAGGCCTGGGGCCACCCTGCTCACAAAGCTCTTTATAACAGCAGTAACAGCAAAGCTAACAACAGGAGCTAGCAGTTACAGAGTGGTTATAAAGTGCTAAGCCCTTCACATAGGCTGTCTTATTTAATCTGTATGACAGCCCTATGCAGTAGATAACATTTCCACCTCCATTTCGCTGATTGTTGAACTGTGGTTTAGACAAATGAAGCAAGTTGCCCACAGACACATAGCTGACAAGGAGAAAACAAACAAACAAAAAAATCTCTTTAACGCTAACACCAATGTATAAACCGGCGTCTTAAAAATCAGTGTGAGGCACTCCATGGGGTGTAAAAGTCATGATCAGATTTTGACCTACACCGTGAGTGTTAAAAAAAACATAGTAGCATTCATTGAGTAAATGTTATGTGCCCACGCTTTGCAGGCATTATCTCATTTCCATGCAGCAACCCTGGGACACAGGTACGTTTCTCATGGTCACCATTTTACAGATGAGACAAATTGAAGCTTGTGGAGGTTACCCAGCAGGAAAGTGGAAGAGCTCTAATTCAGAACTTATCTTCAGGGTACTGCCATCTGCTCACTCTCCCGCGGCTGAGAGGTTTTGCCCGTTTACCAGTGAACTTTGCCTGTGAGGTAAGAGGTCTATGATGTGATAGGACCGACACTGTAATCTGTGACATGTCCCCTAGGGCTTTGCTTCGGGGTCAGAGATACTCCAATTCCAATTTAAGAAATATGTCTCCCCCTACCAGCTCCAATTCCCTGAGCAGGCCGGACGGTGTTGCGTTTCTCAGATGTCGTACTGTTTAATGTTCTAAGTGTGTTAGACCCTATCGCCCACAATTACTCCCAGGTGCAAAATTGTATGCACAAACAGTTGCAGCAGCAATTTACTGACTGTGAGCTCAATCAGCCAATTGTGAGCACAATTAGCTGCTCCCTGCTCATTTGGAAGGAGCCGGGGCGATGATTGCCTCCGCAATTAGCCAGTTGTGGGCAGCTCAGTTTGCTTGTGCAATTTTGCACCCCCAGACAAGGAATGTGCAAAGGGATGCATGCCCAGAAACTTCACACTCTGGCCTCCGACCATCCTACTTGAAATCCAACCAACAGTCCCCGTACACATGGCTAATGGGGCATGCCTCATGGCTCGGTGTGGAGGCCACTTCAAGCACAGAACTGGTAGAAAAATCTAGATCAGACCTCGCCGCATGCTGCTCTGGCTGAAGAAGAACACCTCTTCACATTTTGCAGAGAAGGAAGGGAGAAAGATGAGGCAGAACTTGGGTTTGCCAAAGGGGTGGTGTATCCAGGCTTGGGGTAACCTAAACATGAATAATTTGGGTACAAGAGACATCCATCGAATGATTCATCCACTCAGAATGGGAGACTTTTTGTAATATCAGAATAACTTGCTTTTAGGGAGTCAGTGGAAAGTAGAAATTAGATTGAATAGGGGAATTGCAATGCCATTTTAAGTCATTTGTGCAATCAACAATTTTTTTTCTTCTCTCTTCCTGTATCCCGCTTAAAAAAGAACAAATCCCCCCACTAGAGTAGGGCAGATTCCTACCCACCTGTCCCTGCTGAGGGAAACCCAGAAATCCAGAAATTTTTAGTGCAGCTGTCCACAAAATGAGCTGCAGAATGATTGAATTTGTTCTTGTTTTCCTTTTTGCTATGGGTTGATTAAAAAGAAAAGTTCACTATATTTTAAGTGAGATTTTGTTGCATTGACAGGACTTTGTACCTAAAAGCGATACATCTGTAAGTTTAGACAGAAAATCAAAAGGAAAGGTGGCTCTGGGGCTGTTTGGGACCAGACTTCCCTGTTTGGTATCGCATCTGTCCTATGATCCTTCTATAAACTGAGAGGTACCTGCCTGTTCGCTCTCTCTATTCTAAACCTATTAGAACAGTACAGTATTATTGACTGTAAACAAAATGTGAAAACAACCTACAGGTCCATGAACGGATAACTGGATAAACAAAATCATTCAGTCATACAAAACAGTGAAATACTGATACTCACTGTAGTATGGATGAACCATGAATGTTATGTTAAGCAAAAGAGGCCAGAACTAGAAGGTGACATAATGCATGAACCCATTTACATGAAGCGCTCAGAAGAGGCTGAGATAGATATTCATAGATATAGGAAGCAGACGAGAGGAGAGAAGATGGGAATCAGGAGCAAGTGAATTTGGGGTTCTTCTTGGGGTGATGAAAACATTCTGGAATTTCACAGTGGAATTAGATGGTTGCATAACCTTGTGAATATAACCAAAACCACTAAATTGTATGCTTTAGAATTAGATCGTTGAACTTAATGGTATGTGAATTACAACTCAAAATTTTTAAAAAGCTGTTAGAGAAAATTTTCTCTTTGGGAGATTAGGAATATTGAGCCAGCATGAGCATACCCTTACATCAAGCTATCTGCAGGCCACGTGGAGAACCCCCAAGAAACACCCTTCTCTCAACAGGGAAGACAGAGCTGGAGGGCTGTTTCTGCTGCAGGACATAAGCCCTTTGTCAATCATCAAAAGTAATTACTGAACACCTACTGCATAGCTAATTATTTAGTAAGCAAGACTGTCTTCTTTCTGAGAAGAAAGGCTCAGTGCATTTTTAATCAGTGGTGGGGCCAGGGTATGCATGGGAGGGGAGTTTTAAGTAAATAAGTAGGCCACTCCCTGGGTTGGTATTTCCAAATCTCCATTCAATGTTTTGACTCACAAGACAAAACTGTCTTAGGCCATAATGGAAAGCAAGGGTTTATAAGAGAACTTTCCTGAGCCACATTTTAGCCAGGACTAAGCCAACACGGTCAAAAGTACAATTTAGTTCTTAATCTCTCCTCACTGACGGTACTGGACTTCTTATTCCTCAACTGAACATTTGATACAATATGGATTTTAAGCCCAGCTGGCATATATACAGAAGGCCATGTATGCAGAGTCCTGGGTACATGTAAAGGGAAACACCAGTGCCCTAAGATAGACATCTACTTTCTCCCCTCTGACTGGTAGCCCAAGAAGCTATATATTATATAAATCCTAATTAGAATTTAATTAGAATTAGATTTAATTCTAATCTAATCTAACAGAGAGCAGAAATCAAGTAGGAATCAAATTCTGTGCTATTGTTGACTGGACAAGTCAATTTCCAGCTCTCCCTCCACCCAGTCATCCTGAGATGTAGTTCTTACAGTGGTGTCTAGACACACATTGTCTTTCATCTTTGCACTTAATCTTGGTCACGCTTGCATCAATCATCACTCCACCAGGGTATATCTGGTTGATTGTGCCTGATGGATGCCTCTCACCCATGTTGTGCAATTCATGCTAGGGCCTGTGATCTCATTGTTTTGGTCCGCTAAATTTCTCTTGAACACTTCTCCATTTGTGCCACTTTAATCCAGGCACTGCTGTCTCACCCTGGAGGACCTCAGAGACCCCGCGAGTGGCCTGCTCCCATCCACACTCGCCCCACATCATAACCGGTCCGACTGAAAACAATTAAATCTGGTCTCATTGATCCCTTGGTTAGAATCCTTCAATGAGGGTCTTGATGCAAATGTGAGTGGGACAGAAACGAAAACCAAGTTATCCTGAAATGTTAATACCATGCACCCCTCCTCCCCATCCCACCAACACGACCCCAGGCCGGGTTTGTATTATTAGAGTGGGATGGCACGTGTACGTATTCTTGAGTGGACATAAAAGATGAACGTGTCAGACATGGATGTTTGCCAACCCCTCTTTCAATGCTCTCCCTGGGCACACAGGCCGACTATGTTTCCCAGCCTCCCATAGTGTTCTGTCAGGGGCTTGTGACTTGGTCTGGCCAATGACGCATGAGCAGAAGTGATATAAGCCAGCGAGTCTTCAATCTAGCTCCACAAGGGAATGACTTAGAGGAGTATAAAACATACTGATGCATGGCTCTCAGCTTCAGAAATTCTAATTTAATTGGTGTGGAGTACGCCAGAACATTAACATTTTTAAAAGCTCCCCTGACACTTCTAAGATGCAGCAAAGCTTCAGAGCTGGTGCAAACTACTCCCAGGACCTGTCCTTAAAAATATCCTTCCTCTTACGCCTTCCTTTGGTAACTTCAAGACCAAGTTCTTCCAGCCAGCCTGGGAATCTGAGTGATTTGAGGATCTATATTGCACGTGTAACCTACATGAGAAGTACACTTTACTAATTTTAAAATTAATTTGTTTTCACAGCGTAGTTTCTCCTATTCTGACTAGTGTAGTAAAAATCATCTGAAGATAAAATTACAATACCTTCAGCATGCCTTTAGGAATTGTACTCAGTGAAGTGACCAACACAGCCCATTTTCCCTTCAGCATTATTTCTTCAGAAAAAGAAATAGATGGAATTGTCACCTTTCATTTACAAGGTGTGGTGTGTGAAAATACAATTTGTAAATACTGAACTCACAGAGAGATTTTCATAGCGTAAGAAGCAGGTAGGAATTGCAACCTGCGGAAAGAACAGTAAATTCATATTGCCTGTCCGACGATCATTACAGGGCAGTGGTTCTCAGTCTGAGTTAGGACACTTAGAAGTAGAGCATTTAAAATTATGCCCATGGCCACAGTGTTCCTGGCCGTGTGATGGCACATTGATCCTCCAGCTCCCTCCACAGGTCCTGATCTGTGGAGGTGGAAATGGAAGTCATCCAACCAAGAGTTTCTCAGTCTTCATAGGAATGATTACTTACCAAGTTTGTTACAATGTTTGCCTTCTAGCCTCCCAAGGAGTTTAGGTTTCCTCTTTGATTTCCTTTCACATTGCTTCTTATCATGTTGTCAAATGTTAAACAAACCAAATATAGCGAGGAGGGATGAATCTCAAAAATATTATCTTTAATAAAACAAAGCAGATATAAAAGGTACCTGCTGTGGAACCCCATTTGCATGTGATCCACAAGTGGCTTAGACTCCCAAGCTGACTGTGAGCAGAACAGTGGAGTGGAGCTAGAGATTCACTGGAGAGGGGCTGAGGACTTTCTGGGGGCAATGGAAATGTTCTTTATCTTGATCAGAGTGGCAGTTACATGGGATTAGAAATACATGGGTATCAAATTATCATATTTAGTGAATGATATACATCCTGTGTATTTCACCATGTATAAAAGTTATCTTAGTACACTAAATTTAAAAAGAAAATAAAAACTAAAAGTAAGTAATACAGTGAAGGTTACCTTCTCTTCAAGACCAATGACCTTCATTGGCTGCTCTTCAGTTTTTCTCTGATAAATCCTGAGGGCTGATGCTGCCCTGTGGTCCATGATCTATGTGCATCACCTTGAACGGCTTTCCCAAGCCTGGTAATTTACAAACCACCATCCCAGATCATAATGAATTAGAAAAAAAATCAAGAACAACTTCCTCCAGATACCACTCCCTGCTGGATCACTACAAGAACGTAGGAGCGGGCTTGAAAAGAAGCAAAATGGAGACACCCAGAGAACACTGGCTGTCCTCTTAGGCCTGCCTTTTGGCTAAAAGGCTCATAATGAAGAACCTCAGAAAAGCTGAAGTCTAAGAAGTGTTAGGAGGCTGGGCCAGCTCTGCTCTTGGGAGAGCACAAGATAAGAGGCCATGATGTTCGCCTAACAAAATGTCTACTTTGCTCCCCCCTAAAAGATTAAATATCAACAGTTGTAGGTTTGTAAAAGGAAAAGTTAAATTTCTTAGTGTTGAAAGAGGAGAAGAAGGACATTTATGCTATTAGGCTGTGGTATCTATCAGTCATTCACACCTTAATGTAAAACATGCCAATCAATCGTTTTGACACCTGCTTCTAAGTGGCCTCACTCTCAGTTCACTTATCCCCTCCAAGACCAAAGTAGTGACCAACTTGCCACTTAGTTCAGAATGAAGACCCTTCCTCTATAAAAACCATCATGGAGGGACAAGTGAAAATGTCTTCCTATTAGTTTATTCCAGATTCTCCTAAGTCACCAGGGACTTATCACTGCGATACAAAGAGAACGTAACTAAATGCCAAACTAACATTTGGGGCTGGAGTTGGTTGTGGTTGTTGATGCTGCTTTTACTATTAGAATGTCTTTTACTGGTGTATTTAAAAATATTTGGTTTCTGAGGACGTGTAGGAAATTTATTGCCTTTCTCAAGCTAATTTTATATCTAATCTAGTCATTTTTGTATTGAGTACTAGAATCTTTCCAGTTACTTTTTTCCTAGAAAAAAATGTCTTCTGAAAACCACAATAACTTACCTCCTTTTGTCCATTTTTATTGGGTATATTTCCTATTTCATCTCCTTGTCCAGAATTTGTCAACTAAAACAAAAACTCATTTAGTTTGTACCTTATGTTATATGATTGCCTCAATCCAATAGCTGTGTCAAATGTCTCCAATGAATGTGTCACAATTACATGTCTCATTGGCTTTAGCTTGGCAATTTTTAAAAGATCAGAAGATTCTAATGTGTGCATTTTTTCTTTAGAACACTATGGTAGTCTGACAATGGCTGCCAAAGATACATCCAGACCCTAAACCATGGGACCTGTGAATGTTACCTTTAGTAAAAGTTTTTGTAGATGTGATTAAATCAAGCATTTTGAGATGAGCTTATCCTGGATTTGCCTGATGGGTCCCAACTGCTGTCACAAGTATTGTTATAAGAGACAGGCAGGGGGAGATAAGACGAGGAGGAGAAGGTGACATGAAGACAGAGGCAGAGACTGACTGGATACAGCAACAAGCCAAGGAGTGCTGGCAGCCACCTCAGGCTGCAAGAGGCCAGGAAGAATTCTAATCTCTCCCAGAGCCTCCAGAAGAAGCAGGGTCCTGCCAACACCTTGCTTCCAGATTTCTGGCCTATAGGACTATGAGAAGAGAAATTGTCTGTTGTTTTCAGTTGCCAAGGTTGTGACAATTTGTTACAGCAGCTGGGAAATGAATACAAAGACCAAAATTGCACCACTTAATCTGACTATAGAAGTAATAGATGTTGACTATAATTTATTCAAGTGATTACCACAGGATCCTACCACCAAGAAATAGCCAAAGTTAACTTTGCAAATTTTATGAAATGCCTATACTATTTTAAGTGTGCATATGCATATTTTTTATCCCCTTAATGTTGTTAAAAACTAAAAACTCCAATCTAAAATAATTCTTAAACTTTCAGGGGAATAATGATAATGGCCTCCAATAGGTGCTCTATGAGTAAGGTGCTTGCAGGTAACCCATGATCAGGATTCTGGGAGCTGCAACGTGCTATATTGATAGCATTTCTACTAGTAATATTCCCCTTGAATTTCTAATAAACCATATTTTGTAATGGAATATTATTCGTTTAATACATAATTCTATCAACAATATTAAAGATGTTGTACCAATAGTAACAAATGATATTAACCCAGACATTACAGTCTCGATTGGGTTAATGTGTGTCATGACTAGGTTATTTCAAAGATTATTTTAATCTTTTGGAGGTAATAATAGTAGCAAATACAAATTTCAGAACCCTTCACTTTGTTCCAGGCACCGTGGGAAGTGCTTTCCACCCTGTTCTGCCTTTGATACTTACAATAATCCCATTAATTCTATAATTCTACCCATTTCAAAGATTAAAGATTAAAAGGTGCCTCACAGGATCAGAATTCAACTCTGATAAGATTTTGAGATCTTTTTACTATGTCTGGAACATACCATGAGCAACCTCAAACTCCTGGGCTCAAGCAATTCACCTTAAGTTCTCTCTCCCTCTTCCTCTCTTTCCTTCCACACACTCAGGCGCTCCCTGCCATTCTCAACACATCAACATGTTTGATATTCTCAGTAACCCTTGGCACTCTCTCCAATTATCTTATTTATCCATTTATGTACTCATCTACTCTGAATGATCCTGTTTACAGACACATCTTCAGTAAATATGTACCTGGCACATAGTACGAGCTTAATAAATATTTGTTGAATGAATAAATGGCTCTCTGCAATGTATAACAGTTTCAGAGATCTGATGTGAAACCTGATAAAAGAGGGTAATAAATACAACCTCCAACTATAATAAAAATTCTTAAATATAAGCCATGAAATTAATACCAGGAAAAGGGGCGGGAGGGGGGCAGGAGGTAGAGAGGAGATTGGTGTGGAAAATTTCTGCAGGAAAGCCAGCTAGATAAAGCAAGGTCAGACCATGCTCTTTTTTCCAAAGATCTCTTTGCCTCCAGGGGCTGGTCAAAGACAAGAATGGTAAACTTTGGGAAAAAAGGTCTGTTATTTTAATCTGAAGAAGCAGAAATAGAAGGTCAAATAATTTGACCAAGAAAAAATTGATATGAAAGAGACAATCAGATTAAAACATATGTTTTATGTTTTAAGGTATATTTTGGTCACCAATAAGATCAAACTGATTCTCCTCTTTGGTCGGCAAGAGGAGAGAGCGGTGAGAAAAGTAGAAATCAAATAAAGATCCCTCCAGCGGGGACCTAAGCCTCCACGCTCGTCCTTACGGTATCTTCCAGGTCGGATTCCTTTGGCTGAGTTTTGAGCCCTAGGAGCAGAATTTAAGCTGGTGTGTGAGCCCGAGGATGACAAGCCCAGAGCAAGGCAGCTGTTTGAGGTGGCTTGGCTGTTAGAAGCCCCATCTCTGCCCACTTTTAAATAATGCTTGAAACAGCTCCTTTTTCAGACGTAATTTCTCTTTTAATCACTTTCAGATCCTGCAGGCGAACTTTGAAAAAGAGACATCTTTAGTTCGACTTTGAAGTGTGTTGTTTGTTTTGGGCTAACTGCAAATTAGCAGACGTTTTAATTGTTGATGTTTGTTGTTATGATTGTGTCTGGTGGTCGGTGCGGTTGCTTGGCAGAGTGAAAATAAATGCTCTGTGAATGAAACTCTGGTCCCTAAACCGATTTTTGGAGCGGGTGCCGCGTCGGCAGTGTGGGTGCCATTCCTGTCTCCAGCTCTGTCCCAACCATACTTTATCCTAGAAAACCCGAAACACATTTGGCCCTGAGCACTTTTTTCTCCTTGATTTTTAATCTCGAGAGCAATTTAAAGGAAATGTAATCCATATGTTTCTGATTCATTTAAATCACAAAAACATTGGGTTTTGAGAGTTATTTGATGTCCAAATGCCTTTCGAGACTTTTTAATAAACTTTCTAAGTCTTACTGCTTTTAAAAACACATACTCACGTTTTGCCAGGGGTGAATGGATTCAGGCTCGAAAAGATTTGGATTGAATTTGGAATTCTGAATTTGTAAGTTATGACCATGTGACGATAAAGCACCTTCACAATACTCAGGCAGCCCAGCAGAGCCAAAATACGAGGTTGTCATCCAGATGTCGTGTAACTTCTACGAAACAGCCGGATGGTTTACCGACTACTCCCCTCTTTAGTCAGATGTTTGCTGTTACGGCCTTAAGGATGTGGGCACCAGCTGTCAATCCTGGCACGCTATGAAAAGTTTATTTTAAAAGGGTCTCTACATACATATGTGATCACAATATTCAGGGGCTGGGGGTGGGGGTCGGGGCTGAGGAAGGAACCTGCTTTTCTTTTTAAAAGCAGGTTGTGCTGAGAAAGTGGCAAGACTTGGAGGGCTGAGAAAGAGACCATGCTAAGTGTGACTGAGCATTGCTCAAGGAGAGTGGCAAACAGACATGAGTGGTTTAATAACACGTTTGCTGCATTTTTCTAATTGGAAGGAATACGTAGTATGGCATTACCAACAAGAAGAAAGGTCTTGGTGAACCTATCTCCTGAAAGGAAGAAAATCTGGGAGGTCCACGTGAAAAACAAAGGTGATTTCAGGTCTTCCATGAGATGAAGCAATAATAAATCAGCAACAACAATTAACTCCTGTATAAGTATTTCAAAACATATGGAGAATAATTATTCAAGTAGTAATAATATAAACAACCTATGTAGATCTTTCATTGACTATACATTATTCTATTATAATAATTATTAAAATAATAATAAAAATACCTAACTCAGTATGACAATTTTGATAAGCCACATACTGTTCTAAGGGCTTGTCAAATGTTTACATTTAATCCTCCTAACAACTGTGAGGTGGGTATTGTTCTTTCCTTAAGAAAGATCATTGACTTGGTGGTCACTGAGAACAGACATGTGAATAGACCAATGGCCCTCAACTTCTGCATCCAAGGGGACATTTGGTGATGTCTGGAGATGTTTTGGTTGCCACATCTGGAGTAGGAAGGAGATGCCAACATCCAGGGCCATCCCTGCTGCTGAATATCCTATGATACACAAGACCAACCCCTACAACCAAGAATCAACCAGCCCCTCATTATTCATGCTGAGGTTGAAGAAGAACCCTGAGACAGAAGAACTACAAAAGCTGTTGGCTTTCAAATTCTAGGCTCTTTGCTGTTGATGTCAAGCAGATTTGAATAGCCAAGACTTTCAATGCTTGGAACATTGCATGTTACAGAAAGCAAAAATGCCCTTGAGTAATGGCTTCAAACTCAAGCATACATCAGAATCATCTGAAGCAGTTGTTGAAACACCACAATTGCTGGGCCGCAGGCCCAGAGCATTTGATTCAGAAAATCCTGGATGTAGCCTAAGAATTTGCATTTCTAACAAGTGCTCAGAGGCTGTGGATGCTGCTGATCCATGCACCACACCTTGAGAATTTCTGAGGCTGGTGTATAATTGTGATGCCCAAAGTTAGAAGAATGTGCCTCTGCGGATGCCCCCAAGATGGGATTCAGCCCTCCTGAAACATAAAACATGAAGAAATATAGCAGAATACAAGAGGAAGTTAGCTGAGCTACGCATATCCAAGTCCCACTCTCAAACCATCCATCTTCTATGACAAGGAGGGCAGTTTGTGAAGAGTGGGTGAATGGGAACAGAGCAGGTCAGTTAGATCTGCCACAGGGCATGAAACTCCAGCACTGGGTAAGAACTTCTCCCAGCCCCAAACAAGGTGGGCCTATCATGAGTGACTGAAAATGTTCTTCCCGACCACATGACCTGAATTAATTCCTCTCACTCTCCCTAAGCCAATCTCTGCCAACTCACCCAGTTTAATCTTCTGTCAAGGAGGTTAGTGAAATAATGAATTTTGATCATTTATTATCTTCCCTCTTGCATCCACTGGAATATAAGATTCATGAAGATAAGGACCACACATCTCACAGTCACTGTGGCTTCCCCAGCACCTAGGAGAGTGCCTGGAACATAGTAGGTACTCTACAAGTGTTAGCTTATTGAATGAATGAATCAGTGAGTGAATGCTGGAAAGGTCAAGGCAGAACCTGTGGTGTCTCTTTTCTTCACAGTGAAGTCCCCCAGGCCACCTCTCCCATCCTCTTCCCTTCGCCTGCCCTCTCACCACCACCACCACCCCGCCATTGTTCCCTCCCACCCCCGTCCCCCCACACAGTCCTCAAGACCCTGTGCTTCTCTGTAAACCCTAAATATCCACAGTGTGCTCACCAGACTCACCAGACCAAGGGTCCCACCTTATAAATTTCTTAAAAATCCACATTCCCTATTTCTAGAGAACATCATAAAACCAGCCTGAAGAAAAGGAAGCCTCCACAGTCACCTGGGATATCCAGAAGTGACAACAGTCACAGCAACAATGGCAGTCACACCAGAAGCATCAAACACAGCAACAGTAGTAGCTGACACTTAGTGAGTCCTTGCATCTCATCTGGTCCCCACAACAACCTCTTGGGTTAAATGTAATTATTTTCTTTATTATTTGGAGAAAAAATTGAGGCTCAGACAGGTTTGGGAACTCTCCCAAGGAAAAAAATCACTGGCACATAAGAAAACTTGGGTTTTGAATGCAGGCATCTGATTCCAAGGTCTGTGTTTTTACCCAAAACAGGAGATCAATAAATAGTTGCTAATTGATTGATTGAATGATTGATTTAAGCAGAATTGCAGGTTGAGGGTTGTCACCATCTGTCGTCATCTGTCATTGGGTTGCCATGTGAAATGAAGATTATTTGTCTTTCTGGAGCCAGTTCTTGTCACTGATCTCTCAGTGAAACTCCTGTCTAACCTGTCATATTGTTATTTTTGCTACTAAAAGTTTACTGAGTAACAAGCACTTGATTCTAATTACAAGGCCAAAAAAAAAGGCCATCTCTGTGGAATACTATGCATTCCACAGTTTTCAGATGCCTAAATGCAATTTCCAATGGAAGAAAAAAGCCAACTAAATTCAAATCAGACACATAGATATCTTTATTTGGGCAGCTTCCCAGGAAACCATAAAGCAGAAGGACAATTTGAGTTAGAAAGTTAACTGTGCTTCTTGTCAATTGATCTAGATTTCCCAGGAAGTCTCTAACCCCATGGCCAGAATAACAGGGTTAGGGCACAGGGATCCGTAAGGTGGTCTTCAGTCAAGAGCAAGAGGAAAGCCATCTGCAGTGTGGCTTAGAGACCCCAAGCTTGTCTTTGGGGACATTCGGCTAGACATGATTTGAATGGAGAAGGTATCCTTTTTTTTTTTCTTTTTTTTTTTATTGTTAAATCATAGCTGTTTACATTAGTGCAATCGCCTATACCCATTCTAAGATGCACCATAGATGTGTCCCCGCCCATTACCCTCCCTCCACCAGAACCTCCCCCCTCCCTTCCCCTTCCTTGGCCCTTTCCCCATAGTCTTGTGCTATAGTTGGGTTATAGTCTTCATGTAAAAGCTATAATTTAGCTTCATAGTAGGGCTGAGTGCATTGGATACTTTTTCTTCCATTCCTGAGATACTTTGCTAAGAAGAATATGTTCCAGCTCCATCCATGTAAACATGAAAGACGTAAAGTCTCCATCTTTCTTTAAGGCTGCATAGTATTCCATGCTATACGTGTACCACAATTTGCTAGTCCATTCGTTGGTCGATGGGCACTTGGGCTTATTCCATGACTTAGCAATTATGAATTGGGCTGCAATAAACATTCTGGTACAGATGACTTTGTTATACTGTGACTTTTGGTCTTCTGGGTATAAACCTAGTAAAGGAATTATAGGATCGAATGGCAGGTCTATTTTTAGGTCTCTAAGTATTCTCCAAACATCCTTCCAGAAGGAACGTATTAGTGTGCATTCCCACCAGCAGTGTAGAAGTGTGCCCTTTCCTCCACATCCACACCAACATTTCTGGTTTTGGGATTTTGTTATGTGGGCTACTCTTACTGGGGTTAGGTGATATCTCAGAGTAGTTTTGATTTGCATTTCTCTGATGATTAAGGATGATGAGCTTTTTTTCATGTGTTTGTAGATTGTGCATTGGTCTTCTTTAGAGAAGTTTCTCTTCAAGTCCCTTGCCCACCCTGAGATGGGGTCACGCGTTCTTTTCTTGTTAGAACGTTTGAGTTCTCTGTGGATTCTGGTTATTAGACCTTCATTGGAGGTATAACGTGCAAATATTTTCTCCCACTCTGAGGGCTGTCTGCTTGCTTTACTTACTATGTTCTTGGCTGTGCAGAAGCTTTTTAGTTTGATCAGGTCCCAGTAGTGTATTTTTGATACTGCTTCAATTGCCTGGGGAGTCCTCCTCATAAAATATTCACCCAGGCCAATTCCTTCAAGAGTTTTCCCTGCACTTTCTTCAAGTATTTTTATAGTTTCATGTCTTCAGTTTAAATCTTTTATCCAGTGAGAGTCTATCTTAGTTAATGGTGAAAGGTGTGGGTCCAGTTTCAATCTTCTACAGGTTGCCAGCCAGTTTACCCAGCACCATTTGTTAAATAGGGAATCTTTTCCCCACTGAATATTTTTAATTGGCTTGTCAAAGATCAAATAACGGTAAGTAGCTGGATCCATCTCTTGGTTCTCTATTCTGTTCCAGACATCTACTTCTCTGCTTTTGTGCCAGTACCAGGCTGTTTTGATCACTATGGATTTATAGTACAGTCTCAGGTCTGGTAGTGTGATTCCTCCTGCTTTGTTTTTATTGCTCAGTAATGTTTTGGCTATTCAAGGTTTTTTCTGATTCCATATAAAATAAAGTATTGTTTTTTCAAGATCTTTAAAGTATGACAATGGAGCTTTGATAGGAATTGCATTAAAATTATATATTGCTTTGGGCAGTATGGACATTTTAACAATGTTGATTCTTCCCAGTCATGAGCATGGTATGTTTTTCCATCTGTTAACATCTTCGGCTATTTCTTTTCTTAGAGTTTCATAGTTCTCTTTTAGAGATCTTTCACGTCCTTTGTTAGGTATACTCCCAAATATTTCATCTTCTTTGGCACTACTGTGAATGGAAGAGTCCTTGACTGTTTGTTCGGCTTGGTTATTGTTGGTATATATAAAGGCTACAGATTTATGGGTGTTGATTTTGTAGCCTGAGACATTGCTATATTCCTTGATCACTTCTAAAAGTTTTGTAGTAGAATCCCTAGTGTTTTCCAGATATACGATCATATCATCTGCGAAGAGTGAAAGTTTGATCTCTTCTGACCCTATATGGATATCCTTGATCGCCTTTTCTTCCCTAATTGCAATGGCTAAAACTTCCATTACAATGTTAAAGAGCAATGGAGACAATGGGCAACCTTGCCTGGTTCCTGATCAAAGTGGAAATGATTTCAATTTAACTCCATTCAATACGACATTGGCTGTGGGTTTGCTGTACATGGCCTCTATTAGTTTAAGATATTTCCTTTCTATACCAATTTTCTTAAGTGCTCTGATCATGAAGGGATGCTGGATATTATCAAAAGCTTTTTCTGCATCAATTGAAAGAATCATATGGTCTTTATTTTTAAGTTTGTTTATGTGTTGAATTACATTTATAGATTTATGTATATTGAACCAGCCTTGAGACCCTGGGATAAATCCAACTTGGTCATGGTGTATAATTTTTTCGATGTGTTGCTGGATTCTGTTTGTTAGGATCTTATTGAGTATTTTAGCATCTATATTCATTAGTGATATTGGTGTATAATTTTCTTTTCTTGTTGGGTCTTTCCCTGGTTTGGGGATCAAGGTGATGTTTGCTTCGTAGAATGTGCTGGGTAATATTCCTTCTTTTTCTATATTTTGGGAGAGGTTTAGTGGTATAGGTACTAGTTCTTCTTTAAAGGTTTGGTAGAATTCTGACGTAAAGCCATCTGGTCCTGGGCTTTTCTTTTTAGGGAGATTTTCTATAGTTGATGCTATTTCAGAACTTGATATAGGCCTGTTCAACATTTCCACTTCGTTCTGGCTAAGTCTTGGTAGGTGGCGTGCTTCCAGGTATCGGTCAATTTCTTTCAGATTTTCATATTTGTGAGAGTAGTGTTTCTTGTAGTATTCGTTATGGATTTTTTGAATTTCTGAGGGGTCTGTTGTTATTTCATCATTACCATTTCTGATTGATGAAATTAGAGATTTTATTCTTTTATTCCTGGTTAGGTTGGCCAAAGGTTTATCTATTTTATTGATCTTTTCAAAAAAACAACTTTTGCATTTATTGATCTGTTGTATAATTCTTTTGTTTTCAATTTCATTTAATTCTGCTCTGATTTGGGTTATTTCTTTTCTTCTGCTGCGTTTGGGGTTTAAGTGTTCTTCTTTCTCCAGTTGCTTGAGATGTTCCATTAAGTTATTGACTTCCTCTCTTTCTGTTTTCTTGATGAAGGCTTGCAGTGCTATAAATTTCCCTCTTAGGACTGCCTTTGCAGTATCCCAGAGGTTCTGGTAATTCGTGTCTTGGTTGTTGTTTTGTTCCAAAAATATGGTGATTGCCTTCTTAATCTTGTTTATAACCCATGTATCCTTCAGCATAAGGTTGTTTAGCTTCCATGTTTTTGTATGGGTATGCAGGTTCCTATTGTTATTTAGTTCAACTTTTATTCCATGATGGTCTGACAAGATGCAAGGAATAATTTCTATTTTTTTAAATTTGCTCAGGTTAGATTTGTGTCCTAGAATGTGGTCAGTTTTGGAGTATGTTCCGTGGCCTGATGAGAAGAATGTGTATTCAGTTTTTGGGGGATGAAATGTTCTGTAGAAGTCTGTTAAGTCCAGATGTTGAATGGTTGAGTTTAAATGTAAAATTTCTTTGCTTAGCTTCTTTTTGGAGGATCTATCCAAGACTGCTAAAGGGGTGTTAAAATCTCTAACTACTATGGAAGTGGAGGAAATTGAGTTGCTCATGTCTGTTAGAGTTTCTCTTATAAATTGAGGTGCGTTTTGGTTGGGTGCATAAATATTAATAATTGAGATCTCATCATATTGAGTATTACCTTTAACAAATATGAAGTGTCCATCCTTATCCTTAATTATTTTGGTTGGTTTAAAGCCTATTGCGTCTGCAAACAGGATTGCAATGCCTGCTTTTTTCTGCTTTCCATTTGCCTGGAATATAGATGACCATCCCTTCACCTTGAGTCTATATCTGTCTTTTAATGTAAGATGCAATTCTTGGATGCAGCAGATATCTGGCTTGAGTTTTTGTATCCAGTCCGCCAACCTGTGCCTCTTTAGAGGACAATTTCAACCATTCACATTAATTGAGAGTATTGATAAGCCTTTTGAGAGACCGGTGGACATTTTTAATCCTTTTGCGACTGTGGAAGTTGGAATTTGATCAAAAATTTTTTGGGTGGGTTTACTTTTGTGGTGGAGAATTACACTGACCTTTATGGAGGATAGGTCTAAGAATGTCCTGGAGAACTGGTTTAGTTGTGGCAAATTTCTTCAACATGTGAATGTTGTTGAAGTATTTAATTTCTCCGCCATAAATGAAGCTCAGTTTAGCTGGGTACAGGGTCCTGGGTTGAAAGTCATTTTGTTTTAGGAAATTAAAAGTCGATGACCATCCTCTTCTAGCTTGAAAGGTTTCAGCAGAGAGATCTACAGTTATTCTGATATTCTTCCCCTTGTAGGTAATGGTTTTCTTTCGTCTGGCAGCTTTCAAAATTTTCTCCTTCATATTAACTTTAGTGAAATTGATTATGATGTGTCTGGGGGATGTCTTATTTGGGTTGAGTTGTGCTGGAGTTCTGAAACTGTCTGCTATCTGAATTTTGGAATCTCTTGGCATGTCTGAAAAGTTCTCCTTCATAATCTCAGAGAAAAGAGACTCTGTGCCTTGTGAAGCCACTTCATCACTTTCAGGGATCCTTATAAGACGAATGTTGGTTTTCTTCAAATTATCCGAGAGCTCTCTGAGAGAGTGGTCTGTTTTTGCTCTCCATTTCTCTTCTTCTTTGAGGGTTTGGGAGCATTCGAAAGCTTTGTCTTCAATGTCAGAAATCCTTTCTTTTGCTTGCTCCATTCTGTTACTGAGGGATTCTACTGTGTTTCTCAGATCTTTGAGGGATGCAACTTCTTGTCTCAATGTGTCGAAATCTTTGGTCATTTGGTCTTTGAATCCGTTGAATTCTTGAGATAACTTTTGGAATTCTAATTCGATCTTATTTGCTATCCAGATCCTGAATTCAATTTCTGACATCTCAGCTATTTGTTTGGGCATGGGGTCTTGTGCTGTTTCTGCCCCATTGATCCTTGGGGGAGTTGATCTACTCTGATTATTCATATTGCCAGAGTTTTTCTGTTGATTTCACCTCATGATTGTTTTTCACCATTGCCTCTGGCTGTCCTCAGAGTTTGGGAGGTGTCTCTCCAAGATTAGACCCCAGCAGGATCACTCTATTGTTGCTGGATCTTTGTAGGGAGTGACCCTGTGTAGTTCCTCTGGGGCTGCTCCAGCTAGGGAGTTCTGGTTGTGGAAGCAGCTCCAGTTTGTGACACACCCGGATCCGGCAACAGGGCTGAGGGTGGTGCGCACGGTTCTGGGAGTGCCAGGCGCCCAGTGACTTTGGCACAGAGAGCCCAAGGCTCCAGCAGTCTCTGGCCAGGAGAAGAGCTCTGCGCAGAGGCAGGGAGGGCTCCAAAGGGCATGCAGCTACCAGAGTCCCTGTCCAAATGAACAGGCTAGTGTGGAAGCTGTGAGGACACAGGAGGGAGGACACAGGGTTGCATGGCTCCCGCAGTTCCTGGTCAGGGAATGTGGAGGCCTGGTGGCTGCGGATCATGCGTCAGGGGTTGCTGCACAGCTCTTATAGAGGTCTGGGCGGCACCAAGCCTAGGAATTTGAGGTTGCTATGAGCTGTGATGTCACGGCACTCTACCCAGGGCAACAGCCCAAGGCTCCAGTGTGCCAAAACCATCTCACTCTGCCCTTAAGGATTAAGGCTGTAAGGCAGCTCTGCCCCCGCCTTTAGGCTGCTCAGTCAATAGGTTACTTTGAACAGCCCAATCCTTACTCTGAGACCCTGAGGGCGGAGCTTGCTGGGGCAGTTCTTTCACAATGGCTTCCTGTGCCCAGCTCAGTGGCTCAGTCTGGGGCCCCAGACAATGCCCAAAGTTCTCCACACTCCTGCTCAAGCTCTCCCCAAGGCAGTTCAACTGAGTGCCAAGTCCAAGAACACCGAAACAGTTCACAGGTAAGGCCTTTCCGGTTTGCAGTCTCACTGCTGCTTGTACTTACGGTTGCCAGTGTGATTAGGTCGATTGAACACGCGCAACCACTTGCCAGTTTTCCACTGTTTTTGTCCTCCTCTTGGGATCCAGAAGTCCCTTTCTGGCTCCCTGTATCCTCAAAGGGATGATTATAGGCAGATCCCACTGGCCAGAGATGCCTGAAATCTTGTCTCCCCAGACTCGCTGTTCCCAGTTGCAGGGAAGCTGTTACTCAGCAGCCATCTTTAATCTCTTCCCAAAGGTATCCTTTTTAACATGTGAAGATCCCTGGAAGGATCAGCAACTGGAACCCTCTTCACCCTGTCCAGCCATGGTCATCTCTTCCCCACAGATCTTTCCTGGACCCATGGTTTCTCTCCTTCCCCCATTGGCCCTGACTGGTGTTGCTTCCTCACTTGCTTCCCTTCTCTCTTTCTTAGCAATATGTCTCACATCATTTTCTTCCTAGAGCTAGAAAGACCTTGTCAAATACAGTTTCTGAAACTTGTTTTGTAAAGCATTAGGTACAGTGCCAGAGTGTTCCACCCTCTCTACTCTGTTTTGTTTCCCCACCACTGTTCTACTTCCTGGGTGATCTCATGCACTCTTACTTTAACATTCAATGAATGTTACACTCTATCTTCAGATCTCAATGGAGAGCTTCAGATGCCCAAGCTAACCAGTGTCTTAAATGCGTCACACATGGACCATCACATCCCATTCTGCCCAACATGGTGCACCCCTCCCTATTCCTTGAATCAGCCAGTGGAACCAATAGTTATCCAGTCACTTATGCCAAATTTGGAGAATTGTCCTGATTTTCTTTTTCATTCAATCTCAACTTCCATCAGTCACCACACCCTGTTGACTTTCCTCAACATCTATCAAACTTCCTCCTCTTTTCCATCCTTATTGTCATGCCTTAGAGAAGACCACCATCTTCTCATCCCTGAACCACTACAGTTGTCTCCCAGGGGTCTTCCTGACCCCAGTCCTCTGCTTCCCCCTTAAATCTATCCTCAAAATGGTTATTGGAGCATTCTACCTAAAAAATAATCCTTCCCTGGATATTTCACTGCCTAAAAACCTTCTATGGCTTATTTTTTTGTGTGTGAAATAAATTTCAAGCTTCTTAACATAGTACACAACACTTTCCAGGACCATGCACCTTCTAATAGCACAACTCCAGCAATATTCATCTTCCCAGAGTTTTCTGGATGCTCCATAGTAGTCACACATCATTGTCCTTGTTTATGTTCATTTATTTACCAGTAACACCCTTCTCTTCTTTTTTCCTTGATTGCCTCTACAACTTTGGGGACTTAGGTTTAGAATCACCTCTTTCTAGAAGCTTTTTCATGTACTTTCCCACCTGTTAGTTTAAACAACCGTCCTCTGGTCCTCCATCACATTCTACACTTTTCTGAATCTCAGCATTTGCCTTGTGGTATAATAATTTTCTATCTATTTATTATCTTAATAATACAATGAGCTTTGACAAAGCAAGGAATGTGGATTTACTTTCATATCCCCAGGCCTGTGTAATTGTCTCACGGTCAAGAGCATTCATCTTGGAGCCTGAAAAACCAGGATTTGAACCCTGGTTTTGCTACTCACTAATCACCTGAAAAATGGGTGTTGCAACTCTAGTCTTCAGATTCCTCATTTGTAAAGTGGAAGTTTGAATAGAACTCACCTCACTGTCTTGTTGTGAAGGTCCAGTGAGAAATGCATGTGATGTAATCTTCACACTATCTGGTACATTATAAATATTAAAAACTAAATATCCTATAAATGGTTCTCATTTGTTTTGCAATAAGAATTTTGAACTGAGTATAGAGTGAATGTATTTAAAGGAATAATGTCTTTCAAGAAAGACAATGGTCCTATTTTGAACACCCAATAGGCACCTCTGTCATGTCCTAAGGGGCCACCATGTTGCCCACTGAGTCTCTGATCCTCCTGGGAAAAGTGGCACAAAGAATTAGGCCCCATCAATGTGCCTGTGGCCAGGAGGCCTCCCAGGCTCCCTCATCTCACTGTAACCCCTGGTTTGCACATCTTCCCAGCTTCGTTTTCTCTGTTGTACTTATAACCACAGAAATTATATTCTATATTTAATTGCTAAATTTTTTGTCTGCCACCCCAGCTAGAGTGTCCATAACAGCAGAGGCTTTGTCTCATTCTCTACCTTTCTCCATAATTCATATTAAATAGTGCCTGATGCACAGCAGCCATCAATCTTCCTTTCTGAGTAAATAAATACATCAACATTCATTAAACTTTTTGGTTTCAGGCTTGTTTACCGGATTACTCCAAAGTACTGTGTGCATGTGGGTTCTATCGATACCATATTAAAAATTAAAACTGAAAAATCTCCAAAACCCACAAATACATGTTGCCACATCCCACTCACCACCAGGACAACAAAGTCATGACATGGCCTGTGGAAACTTCACTCTACTCTCATGAAAGCAAGAACATGAAAAGGTAAAAAAAATAATAGCACCTTAGTCGCATCAGTGAATTAGTTTTGACTGCACAGACTCCTGAAAGGGTCTGGACCACATTGTGAGAAGTGTTGAAATAGAAAAGCAGCCTAGAAAAAAAAATAAAGTGAATAGTTGGAGGGAAACTGTTTCAGGGATTTTCTGGGGATTGCTGGTCAGTGCCAGCAGAAGAGCGACTTTTGAAGAGAGCAGCCAAGGCAGCCAGCTCGGAGCAACCTGTCCATTCTGGATTGCGAGAGCACAGCAGACACACTTTCTTGTTGAGGAAGGATGCGGAGGGAGCTGTACATAGCATGGAGAGAAGAGCAAGACCAGGCGAGGCAGATCCAATGACCAACGACAGAGCCTAAGCAGAAATGAGTGGTTTCATTGACGGGAGGAGAGCAGCAGAGAGGGCAACTGGAGAAACTAATGCCCACCAAGACCACCTGAGATGAGAAGAGAGGGGAGGCGGGGGCCCCGGTGGTCCCAGCAGAGCTGGTGGAGAGCCCCAAAATTTACCAACTGCCCTTTGCATTTGCCCTTCCACTGGGCGTTCTGGAAAGGTGGCTCTATATTTCCCACTGGGATGACTCAAAACCATGGACCTGGCTGAAGTATGGAATCCAGAGAGGGACTTCAGCACATCCAGGGTTTGAGATTCAATAGTGAATTAGGGAGAGCGCGCAACACTGGGGCTAAGACAAGCAGAGCATGAACCCACCAGAACAGCTGCCTCCAGATTCTGCCTGTACAGATGTGTGGGCATCCACACCGTGAGAAGGCAAAGAAACAGCCTTTCTTCTTAAAGAGATTCGGAAACTCGGGAGAGGGGACCAGGCTGAAAAAGTAGAACAGATGGCTCCTGTTGAGGCAGAAAATTTTGAATAAGCAGGGGAAAAAAAATACTTTGATAAAAATGTAACGCTCTCTTTCAAAGAGATGTGAGTAGAGCAAGAAACAGGCTTTCTGGGGGGAAATTGTTGGCAGAATTTAAAAATTTAATAGAAGATTTGAAAAAGTGAAGAGTCTTTCCTCAGATCTGAGTTAGTGTTTAAAAAGATCACTCAGAAGAAACATCTTACAAATCGGTGCAAACCTAAACACATAAATGCATAAGAATTAAAGTTTTAAAAAGAGATTCAAGGATGAACCAATAAGCAACTCCGAGGATGAATCCCGAAGACTCAGGTAATTAGTGGGACAGCTAAAGGAAGAAAGGAAAACAGAGGGGAGAAAAGTAATCATCAAGTAACAGAAGAAAACTCTGAGTTGAAGCCCCAGCTGGTTTAGTCTTCATTTTGAAAGGGTTCCCTGAGCCCCAGGCAGAACAAATGAAAAAAGATATACACTCTAGGTATCTTGTAAAATTCCCAAACTTCAAAGATAAAGAGAGATCCTTACAAGTTTTCAGAAAGAAAACAAGATTTTTAAACGATTTTTACCCATAGCCCTCAGGCTGGACTAGCTTGGGGGAGAAGATGTTAAACATTTAACTAGCTGTAACCAGAGCTGGCAAGAGAACAGGGCTGAAGGATCAGACAGACACGATTTAAGAAAACAAAAGAATCCAAGAAGCCCAGGTGTGGTGGCTCCTGCCTGCAATCCTAATACTCTGGGAGGCCAAGACAGAGAATCGCTCGAGTTCATGAGTTCGAGATCAGCCTGAGCAAGATGAGACTCTGCCTCTACTACAAATAGAAAAAATTAGCCAGGCACCTGTAGTCCCAACTACTTGGGAGGATGAGGTGGGAAGGTGGCTTGAACTCAGGAGTTTGAAGTTTCTGTGAGCTAGGCTGATGCCAGGGCAGTCTAGCCCAGGTGACAGAGCAAGACTCTGTCTCCATAGAGAAAAAATAAATAAAAATAAATAAATAAATAAATAAAAGGGTTACCTGGGGACAGTGTTGGTAGCAGAGTTCACCTGTCCCTACAGGAGGACATTGGGATCATTGCTCGGCTTCTCTACAATGCTGTGTGCCCATAAGGCATTGGAGAATCATTGCCTGATGAGCCACAGTTTACTTACAGGTGCAATGTCATGAACGCTTATCTTCTTTCATCTATTAATTCAACTTGTGTTCACTGAGTAGCTCCTATGTCCCAGGCACTGGAGTGAGGCTCTGGGGGTAGAACTTTGAACATGACAGACAAGGTCCCTGTCCTTAAGTTTACATTCTAGTAGGAGAGACAAATGAGCAAGCAAATACGTTAGCAGACAAGATAATTAAAGACTGAAATCAATATCATCTAGGAAATAAACAGAGTGATGTTAAGGAGCAGACATGAGGCTGTGGATGTGGGATGGGGGTGTCCAGGGAAGGGAGAGGCAGCTACAGAGCCCTGAAGCACAAGAATGAATCATGGAAGGGAAGAGTGAAGGTTACAGGCCTCCGGGCAGAGGGTACAGCACAGGGTGAGGCCAGAAACAAGGAAGGTTTTAGTGCAAGTAAGAACACAGAGGAGATGGTTGTGGTTAGACAGGAAGGCAGAGGGTGGAAGGTGATAAAGACGGAGAATAGCCACAGGATGTCACCGTGAGGAGAAAAGAGTCAAGATCTGGACTACCCAGCAGCAGCAACTGGTGGGCCTGCGACCTTCCTGCCTGGCAAAAGGGTGGCTTTTGGTGGCTCCATCCTGAATCAGAGCCAGGACCTGGGGTGGGAAACTCAGCAGTGGGGAGGTGGAAGCTGTCTGTGGTGGCTGTCACACCTGGTGGGCTGGAGAAGCTGTCATTACAGAGCATTAGCATAAGAAAAGGAGGCTCCCTGTGTTTGGGCTTGTCACCCTGCAGTGACAGGGTGCACAAATGTGGGCAGGCATGGGGAACAGAGGCCATCAGCATCTGCGCTGACAATGTTGGGTACCACAGCTGTCACTCTGCCGGGGCTGGCCCACCCCCACTACCCACGCTACCATTAGAAACTGCAGCTCCTCGCCCACTGCTTTTATTTCCACACAATGTGTCAATAGTTACTTGGCAGGTCTTTGCTGAGAGACGGGGTGGGGTGCACCTGCTTGCTGGGGCAGAAGAGCGTGCAAGCACCACCCCTGTGCTCCAGGGTTTGCGTGTCCCTCCACCTGCTTCCTGGAGGCTCAGCCCTCTGTGCCATGGGGTTAGACCCTCGACCTCGGCTCTCCCTTCCTGGTTCACTTCCTGAAACTAAAACACAGACACGAATAAATATCTCGTTAAATGGGACCAAAGACGATTCAACAGATGGGTTTGTTTACCAAGAAAACTTCTAAATGGCTCAAGAAATCAGGTTGTGGTTTTTTCTGGGTTTTCTTTATGCCAGAACCTTTTTTGCATCTGCCCCCTCCTCAAAAAAAAGACTGTCACAAGTAAGAAACTGGACAATGATGTCTAATACTCTATGAATCTGGAAAAAGATAGAACAGAATAAACACAGATAGAACTGACACTCACTGAGTGTTTACTACAACCACCACCAGCAGCAGTAGCAAATAGACCACAGGGTAAGCAACCCCGATCTGGAAATTCATAATCCAAATGCTCCAAAATCCATAGCTTTTTGAGCACCCACTAGCTACTCAAAGGAAATGCTTATTGAAGCAGTAAGTATCACACAAACATTTCAAAATCTACAAGAATCTGAAATCTGAAATATTTCTGGTCCCAAACATTTTGGACAAGAGATACTCACTCAACCTGTGCAACGGTAATATTGCTACTGTCTAGAGAATGCTCGTTATAATACCCTTGACTTTGTATTATCCTTTTATCCTCACAAAACCTTGGAATGTGAAACAGGCCCAGGGTGAATGAAAAACTGATTTAAGTTCACACGAGTAAGTTGTGAATAGGGCTATTTGTGTAGGTTGTCCGATCCCATAGCTTTGCTTCTCATTTAACCCTCAGGATGACCTGGAGAACTAGGAGTTAAGAATTAAGAAACTGAGATCAAGTGAGGTTAAGCAGCTGGTGCCACGATTCAAACCAGGCCTTACTCTTTCACTTTTCCTAGCAGCCATTTGATACTTCATTTTATAACAACTGCTTAAGGGTCTGGCTTCTCCGTGGCCAGCTTCCCAGTTAGATCTTTGCTTTTGTTTATGTGAGCGTTGTCCAGCTGTGTGACAATAAGCAGACTTCAGCTTCAGAAGAAAGCAAGGTGCAAGTGCAGGCAGGGACTGATCTCCAGCTTAGACTGTCCTGCATCCATCATTCTGTGCCCTGCTCCACTTTTCCGGACACTCATCCTCCTCTTGTTTACAACACAAGGACATTGAGGCATAGGAACGGGACACACAATTTTGTGTGCTTACAAAATTCAGAGTGGCAGAGCTGGAAGGTTCCCATGGGGACCACCCAATGCAACCCCCTCATTTTACAGCTGAGGAAACAGGACCCCAAGGTTAAGTAACTGCCCCAAGGTCACATAACCCATTAACGGCAAATCCCAGATGGGAATCCCCATATTCCAGCTTTGGGCCTGAAAAAGCAAGCCAAGTGGAAAAACAGATGCAAATGCCTGCACATCCCTTTGGGATCTGGGGTCTGGGTGGCATCCGTGGAAACCACCCTTGACATCCCTGCCTCAAGCTTGCTTTGTGCCTCTGCACCTGGCTGCAGCATCTTACGCAGGGGCCGGCTCCTACGGGCATTCCCTGAAGAGCTGCCATTGGCCAGGGTTCCATGGATGTTCACAGATGTGGGGACAGCTGTAGGGGCCAGAGTCCCTGAAGGTACCCTCTGGAGCTCCTATTCCTGAAAGCTTTAGGGTCCACAGCAGACTTTGAGTAACCAACAGCCACCAACATTGAGAGCTGACGTGGCTGACAACCCAGCAGAGCAGGACTTTCCCTAAGGGAGGAAATGTGCAAGCAAATACATTTGTAACGTATGGTTTTAATAAAAATAGGCTTTTTTCCTTTCTTTGTGATAGTTTTAAGGATTCTCAGAGCCTAGATGAACATTTTTATTCCTCAGAAGGGAAGATACCACACACCATCTCCCCAACTTTTCTGTTCATGGAATCTCCTAAAAGCCATTGACAGGTGCTCTGAAGGCCACTTCGAGGGCATCCTGACCGGACCAGGAGGGCTGGTGTGAGGGCAGTATGGAATTTTGGGGCCTTGTCAGAGGCCCAGTCTCAGCCCAGATACACTAGTACTTAGGTTTATGGTAAAAACAACAACAAAATAACAAATGTCAGGTTCAATCTTCTGTGTCTTGGAGTGCCAGGGACCTCTTATTCAGGTTGGGATAAGCTCTCAACTAGTATGGGATTTTTCTTCTTGAGTTCTTGAGTTCTTGACCACAACTGGAAGGACTGGAGAATTCTGGGGAAAGCAGAAATAGCTAAGGGGACTTTGCTGCAGCCAGTGGCTTCGGAGACAAGAGAATCTCTACACACCATGTCCATAGCACTTGAGCCTACTAATGTTTAGCCTTCTGCAAGAGATACCCACTGCAGAACCCACTGCAAAGATACCTCCGCCAACCCCCTCTTCCCCTTTGCATTTCCTTTCCTTCTGAATGGGTGCATTCTGTTGCTAGCTATGAAGATATGGCTGAAAGCAAAATTGCAGACTCTGAATAAGGTCACCACTTGAGTCTGGAATGGCACAAGTTAAACATCATGAGCCCTTTGTCCTCAAATTAACATGTAGAGATTTACACTGATCACCCTTTATAAATACCACAGTTCTCTGGTTGTGCTAATGACATTCCTGACACGAAGCTACTCAAAATGGAGACAGGAGGAAAGAAGCCATATTCCTATCCCCCACATGACACAGTTAGGGAAGACGTCTCCCAGTAAACACCCACATGCTGTTATGTAAAGCCTTTTGCTCCCAAGTTTGTCAAAACAATCAAGACATCCACACAAACAAGATGGAGGACAACCATACTGTCCATAAAGAGAAGAAGTCTGGAAAACACAGGAGAGATGACAACAAATCAGCCTTCTTACGGACTTAGTTTCTTCCTCTCACCAATCTGAAAACTCTTGAGGGCAAGAACTGTGTTACTCATGGCTGTATTCCCACTGTGCCCACAGAGGGTCCTTCACATGAAAGGCCACTCTGTTAGTAATCATTTAATGATGAACTGAGATCCAGATGAAGACAATTCAAGCAGAAAGTTGCATTTCACACAGTGATTGATTTGGCAGTAGGAAGGAGAATGGAACGAGGAACAAGCACGTGACCAGTGCAGTGGCGCCTAATAATTAGTTATACAGATATGCTGGTATGTAGTAAAAAGAGATTTCAAAAGATCCTGATTGGTTACTTAGAACCCACAGCTGGACTATACAAGGCAAATCTCTCAGTCCTCACATCTGTTCACCAAGGGACTTAATTCTCTGGTCAGATCCTGCCTTCCCCAAATCAGTTTAGCAGTAGGCACTGAAGACCTTTCTCCAGAAAGCTCTGTTCTGGTCTCGTCTTGATGGGATTAAAGTATAAAAACCTTCTACTCCTCAACATGGATTGTCCAGTGAATAGACTTCTTATCATAAAAACTTGGTGGAGAACTGCTATCATGAGCTGGATATTCTCTCTTTGCCCTTCAAATCCAATATTTACTCTTTTTCACCTAGCTCTCTGTTCTGGGATGCTGACCTTGGTGGACTACACTGGTATGATCTTTTCTTTCTGACTTCTAGGGGAAGATGGTCAATGGAAGTTACCCACAGGTGACTGGAACATGGAAGAGGAGCAAAGTTGCAATATTTATTCCCTGAGACCTACCTGTGCTGCTCCACCATGTAGCAAGCTGGGTTCCTCTACCAGACCCACACCTGCATCTCTGAGCTACAGCTCCCTCTCCAATGTCCTCTAACAGGACCTCCCTTGCCTCTTCCCCCTGAGGATCATGATGACTTCCAACTATTGCTATCCCTAGCACTTCACCACCCATTTTTGGTGTATATTCCTATGAAGAGTTCTTTATACTCTTCCCTACAACACTCATCTGAGGATGCCGTCTGTTTCCAATCAGGAAACCTGGCTACACACAGTAGGACATCAGAAGAGCAACCTGTATTTTTTATTCCATAATATTTATACAGTTCACATATGTGAGACTATTTTTAGTGCCTTAATTTTTCTACTGAAAGTAGAATTTTATGTATACACTAGCTCCATCCCCTTCATCCATTCAAACGTTGGCATCTACCCTCATTCCATCATAGAATCTTAGCATGTGAGTTCTCAACTGCTATTTCTTAAGACCGTGGTGCTGCAGCTGGCTGGGCTCAGTCATCACCCAATACCTGTGTTTCAGCAGCAATGCTTTTCCCACAGAATTGGAGTTCTTTGAAACTGACATCTTTACACGATGGATCTTCCTAGCCATGAACGTGATAAATCTCTCTTATATTTCCCTTTATAACTTTCAGTAAAATGTTATCATTTTTCCCTAAGGTATTACACATCCCACTGGTGCTTCTATAAATATGTATCTTTTATTATGGTTTCTAATTGTTTGTGGTATATATGAATTTTTAACACGTTGATTTTATATGCAGCAATCTTAGCAATCTCTTTATTAGTTATAATGACGGTAAGTAGATTTTCTACAGGACCCTATATGAACAATCATATTGCTTAAAAATAATGACCTTTTGTTTCTTTTCAATCTTCATACCTATTATTACTTTAAATTGTGTTATTGCGTTGCTGGAAGGTTCCGATGAAGTATTAGACAAAATGATGATAGGCAGTCATACCTTGTTCTTAACCTTAAAAAAAAAATGCCGCTATGTTTGTTACATTAACTGCAATGCTTGCTGTCATCTTTCAGAAGGCATCCTTTGTCAGGTTAAGGAATTGTTTTCCTGATTAACCTAAAGGATGTTTTTAAAATATTAACACAAAGGAAATGCCATCACTTCATCAAATTTAATTTATTTTTATTTACATTTATTTTTTTTTTTTTTTGTAGAGACAGAGTCTCACCTTATCGCTCTCGGTAGAGTGCCGTGGCGTCACACAGCTCACAGCAACCTCCAAATCCGTGGGCTTAGGCAATTCTCTTGACTCAGCCTCCCGAGTAGCTGGGACTACAGGCGCCCGCCACAACGCCCGGCTATTTTTTTGTTGCAGTTTGGCTGGGGCTGGGTTTGAACCCGCCACCCTCGGCATATGGGGCCGGCGCCCTACCTGCTGAGCCACAGGCGCCGCCCTACATTTATTTTTATTTTTATTACAAAACTCCTTTATAATAAAGTGGTTTATAATAAAAACCTTCTCCTTTTTAATGTGTTAATGTAGTAAATTAGGTTACGGGAAACTCTCAAACATCCTTCTATGTCTGAGATATGATCTTACCTGGTCATTTGTCACATTGATATATGCTTATCACATTCACAGGTGATACAGAGTTTGAAGTGGGCATAAATAAGTTAAATATCGAGAATTAATCTCCAAGTATGTTCATCATGTATTTCTAATACTCGGCACACAAATGAGTACTTGATACATATTTGTTAAATGAATGAATGAACAAATAAGTTAAAATTAACAAGAATATTTAAACAGGTTGGAAGAATGGATCACATTTAATGCAGTGAAATAAGATGACAGAAGTGTACATTTCTGTAGCAAAGTCAATAAGCCAGCTGTGAACGTACGGGACAGGAAAACATGGCTAAAGAAAACTACGGGTGAAACAGCTAAGGAACTTAAGTTGATGACAAGGTTACTATAGGACAAGCACATGATGAGAAAGTTGAGCAAACAATTCAACCTTGGGCTGCATTTACAGTACCTACAGTGATGTGGCTGTACCATTTTCGTAGCCGTACCCTGTGCCAGCCATAAAGCCCTGGAGCATTCTGCTCACTGTTGCTAGCACCCAGAAACAGTCTCGGGTAGATGAAGCATCTGGAAACCATGACAAAGGAAAATATCAAAAGGAATTGTTGCTATTTTGCAAGGAGTTCCTAAGACCCAGCATCAGAAGATTTTTGGTTGCTTTATTGAAATAATTAGCACCATCAAACAGAAGAGGAATTAGATACTGCTATAGAATTCCAAAGGGTCAAAAAGAATACTTAACAGAAAAATTGGATTTCTTTAATATAATGAAAATCTCTTAGATAAGTGAAGTGCTTGATAAAGACCTAAATCACTCTACAGGAGACTGAGTTCTTCTGTAATAGTTGTGTGCCATTCATGTCTAGATTGTCACCTACCCAAGGTGTTATAGAGAAAAGGCACCCCAGCATAGACTCTGGGAATCAATGCTTAGGCCTCTTCAAATTCCAAAACTGGAACTCACAAATAGATAGTGTGACAAATGTACAGATCACATGTGATGCAGACAAATAAAAAGTCCTGATCGGCATAGATTTATTGTGACATCCCAACCACAGCATGTAGAATGTTCAGTATATTTTGGTAGCAAAAAATAGTGCATCTGATCCAAAAATGTAATCTGCCTGCTGAGTTGTCACACTGAAACTTTAACTCTAAACCATTTTTAAGGACCTCTAGAGTTCAAAAACTTTCAGCCTAAGGAACATCTTCAGCCCACAGGAAGTTTGTTTGGCCTTTATAGTGGTTGTATGGGCATGTGTGTGAACTCTCAAGAAGATTACATATAAAAATCATGACTTCCAGCTTCTCTTGAAAAATTAGAAAATTTGGCAGCACTGGGACTATATTTTCATACAGCAACAAGCAGTCTAAGCTGATAACCATAGCTACCTCTAGACAAGGCCTTGTGGTCCGGGTGAGCAGTCCCTACCATATGCTATGGTTTTAATACCTGGACATCATTCAATGTCCCTACTCACCAGAAAGAACATGAATTTGCAACCTGAAAGGCGTGCAGGAAGTAATTGAAACATAAATTTAAAAAGTATTTTCATGGATGTACAAATTGGTATGGGAACACTCTAGGGGAGTTCAGGTAGTAATCTCAAAAGCTATGGCAGGAACACAAAGGATGAGAAGGATTCTCTCAGGTTGAGAATGAAGAAAGGGTACTCGGGTATAACAGGCTGAACCCATTTATGGAGGCATAAATAGTATGTTTAAGCATTGGTTAAAAGTTCAATATGCTCTGGGAGGCTGAAGCAGGATGATTGCTTGAGGTCAGGAGTTCAAGACAAGCTTGAGCAAGAGTGAGACACCCATCTTCAAAAAAATAAAAAATAAAAAAAAGTTAACCAGGCCTGGTAGTGGGTGCCAATAATTCCATCTATTCAGGAGGCTGAGCAGAAAGATCACTTAAGTCTAGCAGTGTGAGCTTACAGTGAGCTACAATTGCACCACCAAACTCTGGCCTAGGAGACAGAGCAGAACTCTGTCCCTAAATAAATGAATAAAGTTCAGTATGGATGAAGTATGGAGTTCATAGCATAAGATGTAAAAAGGCAACAGATTGTGAAGACTCTCAAGACACAAAGTTTAAGAACTCACATTTTTATTTTTTGTTTGAAAGGGGTCCTTCAAGGACTTGAAGCATGAGAATGATATAGTCAGATTTTTTTTTAAGTACTACTGTGAAATTTCCATCTCCAGCCAATGACAAATTAATTAGTATTACACTTATCAATTTGCCATAATTAAGCCTGAAAATGAAGCATATACATATGAAGCAGTTGTTTTCAGGCATTGGACGATAAGCAAGAGAAACATATGAGGGAAGTCCTGGATTATCTCTAACCCCTACTTATGGACAATTTCCTAACCCTGGTGCAGGGAGGTGGCAAGCTCCAGCAAACTGGGGTGGTCCTACCAACTGGGAAGAGGGCACTGAAGTTCAGGGCTGTCAGACCAATTAGCATGTGTGAGACGTCCAGGCACCGTGGCTCATAGCAGTAATCCTAGCACTGTGAGAAGCCAAAGTAGGAGGATCACTCAATCTCAGGAGTTCAAGACCAGCCTGAGCATAAACAATATTCCATCTCTACTGAAAATAGAAAAACCAACCTGGCCTGGTGGCAGGCACATGTAGTCCCAGCTACTTGGGAGGCTGAGGCAAGAGGGTTACTTGAGCACAGGAGTTTCAGGTTGCTGTGAGTTGTGACACCACTGCACTTTACCTAAGGTGACAGAGTGAGACTCTATCTCAAAAAACAAACAAACAATTTTTTAAAAAAGCAAAGAAAGTACCTACCATAGTTATAAAATGAGGCAGCTCCAGAAGTCTGAGTGGGGGCTTCCCTCAGGTCCTTGGCTAAGGTTTCAGCTAAGAAGTAGAAACAAGTTGCCATGAGACCTATCAGATATCAATGAGTTAAGTAGAACAAAGATATTAGATCTTGCCCAGTGCTTAGAGAAAGTATTTCAGTCTACTCTGAGGACAGAGCCTTTATTAATATCGTAGATAGTTCACTGAGACACCAGAAAGACCACTGTCTTTTTGAATGGCCTACAAACTAAGAATGGAGTTTATATTTTCAAAAGGTGATAAAATAAAATGAGTAAGAATATGTGACACACACCCTATGTTCCCCTATAGAGTGTAACATATTTACTATCTGGCCCTTCACAGAAAGCTTGGTAACTCTTCCTAAGAGTAAGGGCTGGTTTATAAAACCTAAAACAAAGATGCAATGAAGTCAAGGAGAGGCATCATCAGTCCATTAACTACCTCCCAGAACAAAATTCAACCCTCTTCAAGGGAAGACAACATCAGTCAACCTCCTGGCAATGAATTATCCACAATATTCAGTATATGCTGAAGATCCCCAGACATGTGAAGAAGCAGGGAACCTGGGCAATAATGAATACAATAAGAACCCACCAAGTAAGATGCTGAAATTAGCAGAAAAGGATTTTAGAGAAGTTGTTACAAATATATTTTTTAAAAACTTGAAAGAAAATGAGGGAACATGAAGAACATCATCAGAGAAAGAGAATGAAAAAATATTTTAAAAAAAGAATGAAATAAAAGTCTAAGAACAGAAATACCATCTGAAATGAAAAAATACTTTGCTGCTCTTAGTAGCAAATTGTAAATAGCAGACAAAAGGGTCAGTTAACTTGAAGACAAATTCTTAGTAATTATCCAATTAGACCAGGTGCAGTGGTTCATGGCTGTAATCCTAGTGCTCTGGGAGGCCAAGGCAAGTGGATTGCTTGAGCCCAGGGGTTCAAGACCAGCCTGAGCAAGAAAGAGACCCTGTCTCTACCAAAAATAGAAAAATTACCCAGACATGGTGGGTCCATGCTCGTAGTCCCAGATACCTGTGAAGCAGAGGCAAGAGGATCACCTGAGCCCAAGTGTTTGAGGTGGGGGGTGTGAGTATGATGATGCCATGGCACTTTACCCCAGACAACAGAATGAGACTCTGTCTCAAAAAACCAACAAAAATTAAGAAAAAAATAAAAATGGTTGAAAAATTATCAGGGCTTTAATGACCTATGGGATAATTTGTTGTTGTTTTTTTATTAATATTAAATCATAGCTGTGTACGTTAATGTGATCATGGGGCATGATACACTGGTTTTATAAACAGTTTGACACATTTTCATCACACTGGTTAACATAGCCTTCCTGGCATTTTCTTAGTTATTGTGTTAAGACAATTATATTCTACATTTACTAAGTTTCACATGTACCCTTGTAGGATGCTCCGCAGGTGTAATCCTACCAATCACCCTCCCTCCGCCCACCCTCCCCCCTCCTTCCCCTCCCTCTCCCCATTCCCCATATTCTTAGGTTATAACTGGGTTATATCTTTCATATGAAAGCCATAAATTAATTTCATAATAGGGCTGAGTACATTGGATACTTTTTCTTCCATTTGAAGCAGTCCAACGCAAGTATAATTGGATCCCAAAAGGAACAGGAGAGAGAAAATGGGACATAAAACATATTTGAAGAAATAATTATCAAGTTTTTTATAAAGAACATTCTGATGGCTGAAAGAGGATAGTTTAAGCAGAAAAAAAAAATATGTCTAAAACTAGAGCCATGGTAATGAGAATAAAAAGCAAATGGGTTTAAGACATAAACTTAAGCATCAAATCAATGAGACATTTCATTTTTATATAAAACATAACATGGAAAAAAATAAAGGAGAGCTCTCAGTCTCGGGACTAACTGATGCACACTTGCATCACTTGTTACGACTACCAGTGACAAATATGGAACCAGACATTGTCCATCTCATTAGCCAAAAGCAGGCCCATAGTTCCCATTGAAATACTGAGAGAGGGAGGACACAAGATGGCTGACTGAAGCCAGCTTTCCACAGAGGCTCCTGTCCAGAGGAGAGTTAAAGGACAAAAATTCACCAAGTAACCCGGTGGATTTGAGCTGCACTAAGAGAGAAGGTTGTAGAATGCACGTCAACCCCGCTGAGGCGAGCTGCGACCACAAGGATACAAACAAAAGGTACAAAATCCATCACCAAGCAGATGGGAGTCCCCTCCCCCATGAGAATGGCTCGGAGTGCCCCACAAACAATCGGGCAGAGTTCAAAGGTCCTCCCACTACACTCCATGGTAGAGACCCTCTAAAAACTGGACCTACCTCCCCTACTAGGGTGCCACGGCGTCCTCCTGCCAGGCATAAAACTGTATAAACTGTATATAGTCTCTACCTGGAATTCTGAGCTCCCAGCGCTCCCCTTCACTCACTGAGGTCTGGAGGCCAGTCCCGGTCAGCGGAGAGGGGACTGCACCAGAGTGGCAGTTCCCTGAGGCACAGTGTGACAGCCGTCTTTTGGTGACAATACAGCCAGGCATAAAACTGTGTAGAGCTGTGTGTGTTCTCTTCCCACAGCCCCAGGCTCCCAGCGCTCCCCGCGCTCCCCTCTGCTCTCGCTCCAAGGTCTAGAGGCCTGTCCCCCAGGGGTCCAGACTCTTGGGCGATTGCTCGAGGGGTGTAGACAGTGCTGGGCCACATCTGGTCGGTGCAGACTCTGGGGTATGAGAGTGGAGAGAGGACGGTTGGCCGGAAGGGAGCTACACCAGAGCAGCGGTTGCCTGACCCATAAAACAGCAGCCCTCTTTTGCTAGCAATAGGACTCATTACCGAATATTCTGAAGCCACACCCCCTGTCTCCCTGGGCAACCAGAGACTCTGAGTTTGCCTGAGGCAACTCCAACTTGTAAACCAGGGAAACTTCCAGGACAGGACTGACCCAGAGGTCCGCTTTACTAAACCTAAGACGCACCTGGCCCTCAGGGGATCGTCAGCATATAGACAATACAAGAGCAAAGACAAGCTGATTTGGAACTCAATTCAGCTTCTCTTCTTCAGGGGAACCGCAGAGTTGTTCTGTTCTGTTCTGTCAGTAACATTAATCAGGGGCGAGACTGAACCTGAGTGAAAACCCCCCAACCTTCATCAAGCACCCAAGGTTGTCAGGCCTCACCTCCTCCTGCTGGAGAGAGGCAGAGCACAGCAGCCTGGCAAACTTCCTTGTGATTCAGGCAGGTACAAACTCCTGGAGTACCAATTCACTACAGGCAACTGGGTCAGCCAACTGCAGGGCTATCAGTGACTGGGTGTGACAGTGGTGCAAGGTGGGGAAGTAAGCAGCAACCTTCCCAGACTGATCTGTTGGCTGGGTGGCTCCTCCTGACTCCACGCGGCACTGGAGCGAGGCACACCAGAGTAGTCACCAGACCCCCGTGATCCAGTTCCCAGAGACCTCTTAAACTCTCTCACCCGAGACAGGTGCAACTGAGACAATTGATTTGGACCTTTTGCAGCCCTCAAAGATATGAAAAATACAGTAGAATCCCTTAGCAACAGAATGAAGCAAGCAGGAGAAAGGATTTCTGACATCGAAGATAAAGCCTTTGAATGCTCCCAAACTCTCAAAGAGGAAGAGAAATGGAGAGCAAAAATGGATCATTCTCTCAGAGAGCTCTGGGATAATTCGAAGAAGGCGAATATCCGAATCATTGGAGTTCCAGAAACAGATGAAGTGGCCTCGCTGGGCACAGAGGCCCTTCTGCATGAAATTATGAGAGAGAATTTTCCAGACATGCCTAGAGATTCTGAAATTCAGATAGCGGACAGCTTCAGAACCCCAGCATGACTCAACAAAAACAAAAGAATAATACAACAGATCAATAAATCAAAAAGCTGGTTTTTTGAAAAGGTCAATAAAATAGATAAACCTTTGGCCAAACTAATCAGGAAAAAAAGAGTAAAATCTCTAATCTCATCAATCAGAAACCACAAAGACGAAATAACAACAGACTCCTCAGAAATCCAAAAAATCCTTAATAAATATTACAAGAAACTTTATTCTCAGAAATATGAAAATCTGAAGGAAATTGACTAATACTTGGAAGCACGTCACCTTCCAAGACTTAGCCAGAATCCAGTGGAAATGTTGAACAGGCCCATATCAAGTTCGGAAGTAGCATCAACCATACAAAACCTCCCTGAAAAGAAAAGCCCGGGACCAGATGGTTTCATGCCTGAATTCTACCAAACCTTTAAAGAGGAATTAGTACCTATATTACTCAACCTGTTCCAAAATGTGGAAAAAGAAGGAAGACTACCCAACACATTCTATGAAGCAGACATCACCCTGATCCCCAAACCAGGAAAAGACCCAACAAGAAAAGAAAATTATAGACCAATATCACTAATGAATATAGATGCAAAAATATTCAACAAGATCCTAACAAACAGAATCCAGCAACACATCAAAAAAATTATACATCATGACCAAGTCGGTTTTATCCCAGGGTCTCAAGGCTGGTTCAATATATGTAAATCTATAAATGCAATCCAGCACATAAACAAATTAAAAAACAAAGACCATATGATTCTCTCAATCGATGTAGAAAAAGCTTTTGACAATATCCAGCATCCTACATCATCAGAAGATTTAAGAAAATCAGTATAGAAGGGACATTTCTTAAACTGATAGAGACCATCTACAGCAAACCCACAGCCAATATCATATTGAATGGAGTAAAATTGAAATCATTTCCACTTAGATCAGGAACCAGACAAGGCTGCCCATTGTCTCCATTGCTTTTTAACATTGTAATGGAAGTTTTAGCCACTGCAATTAGGGAAGAAAAGGCAATCAAGGGTATCCATATAGGGTCAGAAGAGATCAAACTTTCGCTCTTCGTGGATGATATGATAGTATATCTGGAAAACACTAGGGACTCTACTACAAAACTCTTAGAAGTGATCAAGGAATACAGCAGCACCTCAGGTTACAAAATCAACATTCATAAATCGGTTGCCTTTATATATACCAACAACCGTCAAGTTGAAAAAACAGTTAAGGATTCTATCCCATTCACAGTAGTGCCAAAGAAGATGCAATATTTGGGAATTTATCTAACAAAGGATGTGAAAGATCTCTACAAAGAGAACTATGAAACTCTAAGAAAAGAAATAGCTGAAACTATTAACAAATGGAAAAACATACCATGCTCACGGCTGGGAAGAATCAACATTGTTAAAATGTCTATACTACCCAAAGCAATATATAATTTCAATGCAATCCCTATTAAAGCTCCACTGTCATACTTTAAAGATCTTGAAAAAACAATACTTCGTTTTATATGGAATCAGAAAAAACCTCGAATAGCCAAGACATTACTCAGAAATAAAAACTAAGCAGGAGGAATTACGCTACCAGACCTCAGACTATACTACAAATCGATAGTGATCAAAACAGCATGGTATTGGCACAAAAACAGAGAAGTAGATGTCTGGAACAGAATAGAGAATCAAGAGATGAATCCAGCTACTTACTGTTATTTGATCCTTGACAAGCCAATTAAAAACATTCAGTGGGGAAAAGATTCCCTATTTAACAAATGGTGCTGGGTGAACTGGCTGGCAACCTGTAGAAGACTGAAAGTGGACCCACACCTTTCACCATTAACTAAGATAGACTCTCACTGGATCAAAGATTTAAACTTAAGACATGAAACTATAAATATACTAGAGGAGAGTGTAGGGAAAACCCTTGAAGAAATTGGTCTGGGCAAGTATTTTATGAGGAGGACACCCATGCAATTGAAGCAGCTTCAAAAATACACTACTGGGACTTGATCAAACTAAAAAGCTTCTGCACAGCCAAGAACACAGTAAGTAAAGCAAGCAAACAGCCCTCAGAATAGAAGATATTTGCGGGTTATCTCTCTGACAAAGGTATAATAACCAGAATCCACAGATAACTCAAACGCATTAGCAAGAATAGAACAAGGGATCCCATCGCAGGCTGGGCAAGGGATTTGAAGAGAAACTTCTCTGAAGAAGACAGGCACGCGGCCTTAAGACATTTGAAAAAATGCTCATCATCTTTAATCATCAGAGAAATGCAAATCAAATCTACTTTGAGATACCATCTAACTCCAGTGAGACTAGCCTATATCACAAAATCCCAAGACCAGGGATGTTGGCACAGATGTGGAGAAAAGGGAACACTTTTGCACTGCTGGTGGGAATGCAAATTAATACATTCCTTTTGGAAAGAGATTTGGAGAACACTTAGAGATCTAAAAATAGATCTGCCATTCAATTCTGTAATCCCCCTACTGGGCATATACCCAGAAGACCAAAAAGCACATCATAACAAAGATATTTGTACCAGAATGTTTATTGCAGCTCAATTCATAATTGCTAAGTCAATGGAAGAAGCTCAAGTGCCCATCGATCCATGAATGGATTAATAAATTGTGGTATATGTACACCATGGAATATTATGCAGCCTTAAAGAAAGATGGAGACTTTACCTCTTTCATGTTTACATGGATGGAGCTGGAACATATTCTTCTTAGTAAAGTATCTCAAGAATGGAAAAAAAGGTATCCAATGTACTCAGCCCTACTATGAAACTAATTTAGGTTTTCACATGAAAGCTATAACCCAGTTACAACCTAAGAATAGGGGGAAGGGGGAAAGGGAGGGGAGGGAGGGGGGAGGTGGGTAGAGCAAAGGGGATTGGTGGGATTACACCAGCAGTGCATCTTACAAGGGTATATGTGAAACTTGGTAAACGGTCTGTGAAGCTAGTGAATGATGCCCCATGATTATATCAATGTACACAGCTATGATTTAATAAAAAAAATAATAATAATAATTTTCTAGAAGTAAGTAATAATTTCTGGAAATTTGTTTAAAACTCTATAGTATCATTCAGTGTACTGTGTACTTAATTTTCTAAATGATATCCTTATTCTCTGAATTTCTAGAGTAAACTGAGTGTTAGGATTGTTCATTGGCTGGTGAACTTGTAATAAAACTGCGACAAATATGGAGAAAAAAGTAAAATAAAATAAAAATAAAGGAGAAATAGAATTAGTAGCCTAATTATAAAGATGTCTAAAAATTCTCTTCAAAAATATATATGTATACATAATATATATTATATATGTAGTGTATATGTAATATATAGAAAAAATGAGAAAATTGCAAACTTAAGGTACATGTGATACAAGAGGAATAAAAACCACTAACTATAGTCAGGTAGTATATACTACGTATAACTATAGTCAGGTAGTCCTGATTCCAACAGAAATACAAGCTCTGCAAGTCCTCAACATCTAATCAATGTGCTGATGTAAATTCTTGACAACTAAAAATGGTTCTATTAAAAAGCCTTCTATTAGATACTCAAAACCCTGGAGCCAAAAATACATTGGCCTAAGGGAGCTGAAAGGGGAGAAAAGAAGGAACCTAATTTTATCCCTTGAAAAGTACAGGCCTGGCTCGGCGCCTATGGCTCAAGTGGCTAAGGCACCAGCCACATACACCTGAGCTGGCATGTTCGAATCCAGCCCAGGCCCAGCAAACGACAATGATGGCTGCAACCAAAACAAAGCCGGGCATTGTGGTGGGCGCCTGTAGTCCCAGCTACTTGGGAGGCGGAGGCAAGAGAATCGCTTAAGCCCAGGAGTTGGAGGTTGCTGTGAGCTGTGATGCCATGGCACACTACCCAGGGCGACAGCTTGAGGCTCTGTCTCAAAAAAAAGAAAGAAAAGTACAGGCCTGAACTTCAAGAACAACTACCTAGGAGATTCCCTAGTGACACCTAAGAAAGAACTTGAATTTTTGAATTGTTCAGAGGTAACATGATTTTTAGATGATTATTATTGTACAATAATGTACAATAAAAACTATCATCTACATAGTCTTTATATAGTCTTTATATTATCTATATTGTCTTTTTTTAAATATAAGAAATTCAAGAAAGGAAAATCTCTTATAATTCCCCTGATCTAATTAGTCAGTTTTATTTTTCTCTTTCTTTAAGTTTCTCTTTTATAAGTAGTTGTAAAGTTGACATAGTTTGAACTGTAAAATATGGGTACGAATTTACATTATTTTTTCATTAAATGTAACCTAATTATTTCCCATTTTTCTATTGTTTACAAAATAGCTTTCATAGTGTGAAATAATTACTATGTACTAAATCACAAGTTGGCAAACTTTTTCTTTAAAAGCCATCTAATAAACATTTTCGGCTTTGCAGGCCATGTGGTCTCTGTAACAAATACTCAACCCTGCTGTTCTAGCTTAAAAGCAGTCATAGACAATAGGTAACAAATGGGCATGGCTGTGTTCCAACAAATCTTTATTTACAAAAACAAGCACCAGGTTGAAAACTATAGTTCATAGATATCTACCTAATCTCAATGCTTGCCCTCTTCCAAATATTGTAAATTTTCTGTTTTATGTGTTTTATTAAATTTGTTCTTTACAAAAACTCCATGAAGCAGAAATAAGTAGCCATATTTTTATATAATATGAAAGACAATATACTTAATAACTTTACTACTTATCCATGGACATACAGGAGTCAAAATTTGAACCCAGGTCTATCTGATTCCAAAGTGCTTTGCTATGATTTGAATGCGTTAGCAAAATGCAGGTGTTGACAATGAGATGATATTAAGAGGTGGGGGGTTAAGAAGAGGTTAGACCAACAGGACTCCCCCCTTGTGAATAGGACTGTACATCTTATGAAAGGGCTGGCCAGAAGGAATTCATCCTGCCTGATTTTCTGCCTTCTGCCATGCGGCGCACAGTGTTCCTCCCCTCCAGCGAAGCAGAAATAAGGTGCCCTTGTGGAGCATAGAGAAGCTTTCACCAGACATCCAAACCTGCCTGTGCCTCAACCTTGGACTTTCCAGCCTCCAGAACTGTGAGAAAATAAATTTCTGTTCTTTATAAATTACTCAGTCTAGGGTATTTTCTTATACAGGGTGTCCCAAAGGTCACCATATGTACATAGTAAAAATGGGAAATTATGACTAACTGTACCTTTATTTACAAAATATTCATTAAAACATTTTCAAAAATATTTATAAAATATTTCTTAATGTGTTGATATATAAATATTAAAAATGTAAAATATAATATAAAATATGAGTTTGTTAATTGTTCTATATATAGTGACTTTGGGGGCACCTGTAGAACAGTGTTTTTCAACTTTTTTTTTACCTCATGGCACACTCAAAGCTATAGTTAAACTTCCGTGGCACACTTAAATTATGTTGATCAAAGAAAGAGCATAATAGCGCAGCAGTTATAGCACCAGCCACATACACCAAGGCTGGTGGGTTCAAAACTGGCCCAGGCCAGCTAAACAACAATGACAATTGCAACAAAAAATAGCTGGCATTGTGGTGGGTGCCTGTAGTCCCAGCTACATGGGAGGCTGAAGCAAGAGAATCGTCTAAGCCCAGGAGTTGGAGATTGCTGTGAGCTGTGACGCCAGGCACTCTACAGAGGGTGACATAGTGAGACTCTGCCTCAAAAAAAAAAAAAAGAATGTAAAAGAAAGAATACCTGTGCTTTGAACTTTTTTCAAAAATAATTTAAGTAATGATCTTTAAAAGTTTTCGTGGCACAGCTAAGATCCTGCCATGGCATATGGGTTGAAAGTCACTGCTGTAGAAGGACAAAAAGGCTAAGACGTGCTCTTACAATCATTTGCTAATGTCACTGAGTGAATATAATCAACATTTTATTTCTACTAATATAGCTTTTCTTTTACCATCATTATTAATCTTCAATAAATTTGTTGTGACATGAAATTGTGTTTTCTACTTTGAGATTTCTTTTTTTTTTTTTTTTTTTTTTTTTTTTTTTTTTTTAATTTGGCCGGGGCTGGGTTTGAACCCGCCACCTCTGGCATATGGGACCGGCGCCCTACCCGCTGAGCCACAGGCGCCGCCCTACTTTGAGATTTCTTAGGATAAATTCTCACTAGTATTATTTCTGGGATACAAAACTCTGACCTAAATATTGTTACATCCAGATAATAATCTGATATCTTAACATCTTTGCCAGCATTCTGTTTCATTTTTCAGGTATTACCGGTCTATAACATATAGGTATGCATTTCTTGATGTCCGTGTTTATGGGAGTTCTCTGTTTTTCTTCCCTAGACTTGCCTACAAGTCATAATTTTGTAATTTCTTCTATCTGGATTAAGTGAAGAAGGTAGTTTGGGGGTTTGTAAAGCAGTGGGGCCATGAATCAGCATGAACTGAAATACTGGTGAGCACATAAAATTAATAGGCTGAGAAAAGATCTACAAAAGGTTACCTGACAATAGATTAGCAAGATGGGAATTGTGAGTAGAATATAAGTTCACTGTTACTTAATTTTACACACTGCTATAATGTTGGAAATATCAACAGTAGTCTGCAATCCTTTTTCAATTATTGAAAGTAAACAAACTCAAATGTTGTTATTTTTCATTTCCACATAAGGGCTCATGTTCTCATATAGAGCTCATGGTCCTTCAAAGATGGTGCATGTCTTTCTGGTTAGAGAAGCTTTATGTACAGCATATTTAAAATAATTATCTACATAGTCTTCCAAGGCATGAGCAATTGATCAAATCCATCTTCCATTCATTCCCTCTATCAACAATCTTCATATAAATGTCCAAAGCATCCATGTGTGCCCTGCCTCTTCCTGCCCACCCATCTGAGTATCAACTCATTTTTTTATATGAGGGAAGTTCTTGCCTTCCGGTGGTCGCTAGTTCTTCTGTCATCCTATTGTAGAGTTTCTTTACTTCAGCAATAGAACTATGACAGAAATGGAAAATGATGTATAAATAGCAGTCACCCTAAAAGCATGACTGATGCTTCAATTTATTAAGTAAGAAGAATAGAAAAAAGATGAGCAATGTGCTTGAAGGCACATTCCAATGCAGTGTGCCCTTTCCTGGCAATATTCAACTTCCAGATCTCACAAGCCACTTTTAGCATTTCATGGATCAGCCTCTCTTGACACCAACAGCTTTTAACATTTCTGTTGATATCTCTAAAGTTTTTATGCACCCAGGGAGCTAGCAGAATCTCTTCCTCCATTGATATCTTACTTCTGGAGTTGAAAGACAGTCAATTTGACCACTTCAATTATTCAGCATGTGCACTACTAAAGTGCATCCCACTTGACACTAACTAGATAGTCATAAACATCACATGGAGGTGACAGAAGGTAAAATCTGTAAACTTAAAGTAATAGAATTTACTTAATTTGAGCAAAGAGAAAACATAGAAAAAAAAATTAAGAGATACTTAGAGACCTGTGGGACAATACAAAAGATATAGCAGTTACATCATCAGGGTTATAGACAGAAAAGAAGAAGAATATGGAGATGAAAAAGTATTCAGAGAAATAATGGTTAAAAACTTTCTAAATTGGGTGAAAGACACAAACAATCAAAAAGCTGATCTTACCCCAAATAGGATAAAAGTTAAACCTAAAGAAATCCATGCCAAGCACATCATAGTGAAACTTCTGAAAAAATAGGTACAAAAGACAAATCTTAAGAGCAATGGGAAAGAAATGATGCATCACATATAAGGGCACACCAAGTCAAGTAATAGAGGATTCCTCATGTGAAACCATGAAGGCCAAAAGAAAGTGTCACAACATTTTTCAAATATTGAAGAAGAGCTGTCAACTGTGAATTTGATATCTACTGAAACTAACTACCCTTAAGAATAAGGAGAAATAAAGACTCTCTTAGATGAGAAGACATTGTGAAAATGTGTTACCAGCTGTCTTACCTGTAAAGAATTGCTAAAGAAAGCTCTGAAAAGGTAATAATAAGAGAATACTAAGGACAAATTTATGTTTATAAATTTGACAATTAAGAAAAATTAGACCAATTTCTCAAACTGCCAAAATTCACCCCAAATAAATAGAGAACCTGAAATCATAGACAATTATTGAAGGAATTGGATTTATAATTAAAATGCTCTTTTCAAAAACTCCCCAGGCCCTGATGGTGTCACTAGGAAAATTTATCAAAAATGTAAAGAAGAAATGACGCTAATTTTATACAATCTATTCTAGAAAATGAAAAAGAAAGGACACTCCCCAGCACATTTTGAGGTCAATATTATCTTGATATCAAAATCAGGCTCAGCACCTGTAGCTCAAGCAGCTGGGGTGCCAGCCACATACACTAGAGCTGGTGGGTTAGAATTCAGCCAGCTCACCTAACAACAATGACGACAACTACAACCAAAAAAAAAAAAAAAAAGGCAAATAGCTGGCATTGTGGTGGTCACCTGTAGTCCCAGCTACTTGGGAGGCCAAGGAAAGAGAATTGCTTAAGCCCAAGAGTTGGAGGTTGCCGTGAGCTGTGACACACAGCACTCTACCCAGGGTGACAGCTTAAGACTCTGTCTCAAAAAAAAAAAATAATAATCGGATAAGGTCAGTACAAAATAGTAAAAAAAATCTCTCATCAACTAAGATGCAAACATCCTCAACAAAATATTACTAAATCAAATCCAATAATCTGTACAATTGTTTAGATCCTATTACCAAATCAGATTTATTCTAGATATGCAGGGCTGGTTCAGCATTCCAAAGTCAATGTAATTCACAATATCAATAGTCTAAAGAAGAAAAATTGTATAGCCATGTCAATTAATATAGAAAAGGCATTTGACAAAATCTAATACCCATGAACAACAACAAGCAAAAAAAAATCTCTCCACAAGTTAGGAATTTAGCAGAAAAACCTCTTCTTGATAAAGAACATCTAAAAAAACATCCTATAGGGAACATCATCATTAACAGCAGAAGATCAAATGTTTTTCCTTTCAGTTCAGGAGGAACTCCTCAGTTTGGGAGAAAGGCAAGCATATCCACTCGCACCACTTTTATTCAACATAGTGCTAGAAGTTCTAGCCATTGCAATAAGACAAGAGAAAGAAACGAAGAAATGCAGATTGACAAACGAAGAAATAAATTTCTCTTTATTTACAAATGGCATCATTTTCCACATAGAAAATCCAAAAAACTACCAAAAAAAAATTTTAGAACTAATAAATGAGTTTAGCAAGGTCACAAGATCAACATACAAAAATCAATGTTGTTTCTAAATGTTGACAACGAATATGTGGAAACCAAAATTTTTGAAAATATATTATTTATAATGATTGACTCCAAATAGATTAAATACTCAGATATAAACTTAAGACATGCTAAAATTAGAAAACGCTGATGAAAGAAATCAAATAAGACCTAAATAAGTGGATGAACATACTATGCTCACGAGTGAGAAGGCACAACATTGTAAAAAGATCAATTATCCCCAAATTGATCTATCAGTTTAACATAATTTATATCAAAAATAAAGGGATACCTCGAAGATATTGAGTGTTTAATTCACGGCCATTGCAATAGAGTGGGCATTGCAATAAATCAAGTAATACATTTTGTTTTATTTCCTACTACATATAAAAGTTATGTTTACACTACACTGCAATAGCATTATGTCTAAAAATATATACATACCTTAGTTAAAAAATTCTTTAGGCTGGAAAGCAGAGGGGAAAGAGAAATGAAGAGAGGTTGGTTAATAAGAACAAAAATACAAGTAGAAAAAATTAGAGCTAGTGTTTGATCGTACAGTAGGGTGACTACGGTGCACAATAATATTCAAACTAGCTAGTAGCAGAGAATTGAAAGGTTCTCAACATTAAGAAAACTGTCTGAGGTGATGGATAGCCCAACTCCCCTTATTTTATCATCCTGTATTATATGGATGAATCAAAATATCACCAAAAATATGTGCCCCCAATACAAATATTATATATTAGTAAAAATTAAAAAAAAACTTTTTCTTTTCTTATTGTTAAATCATAGCTGTGTACATTAGTGCAATCCCCGTACCCATTCTAAGATGCACCATAGATGTGGCCCCACCCATTACCGTCCCTCCACCAAAACCTCCCCCCTCCCTTCCCCTTCCTTGGCCTTTTCCCCATAGTCTTGTGTTATAGTTGGGTTATAGTCTTCATGTGAAAGCTATAATTTAGCTTCATAGTAGGGCAGAGTACATTGGATACTTTTTCTTCCATTCCTGAGATACTTTGCTAAGAAGAGTATGTTCCAGCTCCATCCATGTAAACATGAAAGAGGTAAAGTCTCCATCTTTCTTTAAGGCTGCATAATATTCCATGGTATACATGTACCACAATTTGCTAGTCCATTCGTGGGTCGATGGGCACTTGGGCTTTTTCCATGACTTAGCAATTATGAATTGGGCTGCAATAAACATTCTGGTACAGATGTCTTTGTTATATTGTGACTTTTGGTCTTCTGGGTATAAACCTAGTAAAGGAATTATAGGATCGAATGGCAGGTCTACTTTTAGGTCTCTAAGTGTTCTCCAAACGTCCTTCCAGAAGGAACGTATTAGAGTCCATTCCCACCAGCAGGGTAGAAGTGTGCCCTTTCCTCCACATCCACGCCAACATTTCTGGTTTTGGGATTTTGTTATGTGGGCTACTCTTACTGGGGTTAGGTAGTATCTCAGAGTAGTTTTGATTTGCATTTCTCTGATGATTAAGGATGATGAGCTTTTTTTCATGTGTTTGTAGATCTTGCATCGGTCTTCTTTAAAGTTTCTCAAGTCCTTTGCCCACCCTGAGATGGGGTCACGTATTCTTTTCTTGTTAATACATTTCAGTTCTCTGTGGATTCTGGTTATTAGACCCTTATCTGAGGTATAACCTGCAAATATTTTCTCCCATTCTGAGGGCTGTCTGCCTGCTTTACTCACTATGTTCTTGGCTGTGCAGAAGCTTTTTAGTTTGATCAGATCCCAGTAGGGTATCAATTGCCTGGGGAGTCCTCCTCATAAAATATTCACCCAGGCCGATTCCTTCAAGAGTTTTCCCTGCACTTTCTTCAAGTACTTTTATAGTTTCATGTCTTAAGTTTAAATCTTTTATCCAGTGAGAGTCTATCTTAGTTAATGGTGAAAGGTGTGGGTCCAGTTTCAATCTTCTACGGGTTGCCAGCCAGTTTACCCAGCACCATTTGTTAAATAGGGAATCTTTTCCCCCACTGAATGTTTTTAATTGGCTTGTCAAAGATCAAATAATGATAAGTACCTGGATCCATCTCTTCGTTCTCTATCCTGTTCCAGACATCTACTTCTCTGCTTTTGTGCCAGTACCAGGCTGTTTTGATCACTATGGATTTATAGTACAGTCTCAGGTCTGGTAGCGTGATTCCTCCTGCTTTGTTTTTATTGCTCAGTAATGTTTTAGCTATTCGGGTTTTTTCCAATTCCATATAAAACGAAGTATTATTTTTTCAAGATCTTTAAAGTATGACAACGGAGCTTTAATAGGAATTGCATTAAAGTTATATATTGCTTTGGGCAGTATGGACATTTTAACAATGTTGATTCTTCCCAGTCATGAGCATGGTATGTTTTTCCATCTGTTAACATCTTCGGCTATTTCTTTTCTTAGAGTTTCATAGTTCTCTTTGTAGAGTTTTTTCACGTCCTTTGTTAGGTATACTCCCAAATATTTCATCTTCTTTGGCACTACTGTGAAAGGAATAGAGTCCTTGACTGTTTGTTCGGCTTGGTTATTGTTGGTATATATAAAGGCTACAGATTTATGGGTGTTGATTTTGTAGCCTGAGACATTGCTATATTCCTTGATCACTTCTAAAAGTTTTGTAGTAGAATCCCTAGTGTTTTCCAGATATACGATCGTATCATCTGCAAAGACTGAAAGTTTGATCTCTTCTGACCCTATGTGGATACCCTTGATCGCCTTTTCTTCCCTAATTGCAATGGCTAAAACTTCCATTACAATGTTAAAGAGCCATGGAGACAATGGGCAACCTTGCCTGGTGCCTGATCTAAGTGGAAATGATTTCAATTTAACTCCATTCAATACGATATTGGCTGTGGGTTTTCTGTAGATGGCCTCTATTAGTTTAAGAAATTTCCCTTCTATACCAACTTTCTTAAGTGCTCTGATCATGAAGGGATGCTGGATATTATCAAAAGCTTTTTCTGCATCAATTGAAAGAATCATATGGTCTTTATTTTTAAGTTTGTTTATGTGTTGAATTACATTTATAGATTTACGTATATTGAACCAGCCTTGAGACCCTGGGATAAATCCAACTTGGTCATGGTGTATAATTTTTTTGATGTGTTGTTGGATTCTGTTTGTTAGGATCTTATTGAGTATTTTAGCATCTATATTCATTAGTGATATTGGTGTATAATTTTCTTTTCTTGTTGGGTCTTTCCCTGGTTTGGGGATCAAGGTGATGTTTGCTTCGTAGAATGTGCTGGGTAATATTCCTTCTTTTTCTATATTTTGGGAGAGGTTTAGTAGTATAGGTACTAGTTCTTCTTTAAATGTTTGGTAGAATTCTGATGTAAAGCCATCTGGTCCTGAGCTTTTCTTTTTAGGGAGATTTTGTATAGTTGATGCTAGTTAAGAACTTGATATAGGCCTGTTCAACATTTCCACTTCATTCTGGCTAAGTCTTGGTAGGTGGCGTGCTTCCAGGTATTGGTCGATTTCTTTCAGATTTTCATATTTGTGAGAGTAGAGTTTCTTGTAGTATTCGTTAAGGATTTTTTGAATTTCTGAGGGGTCTGTTGTTATTTCATCCTTACCATTTCTGATTGATGAAATTAGAGATTTTACTCTTTTTTTCCTGGTTAGGTTGGCCAAAGGTTTCTCTATTTTATTGATCTTTTCAAAAAACCAACTTTTGGATTTATTGATCTGTTGTATAATTCTTTTGTTTTCAATTTCATTTAGCTCTGCTCTGATTTTGGTTATTTCTTTTCTACTGCTGGGTTTGGGGTTGGAGTGTTCTTCCTTCTCCAGTTGCTTGAGATGTCCCATTAAGTTATTAAGTTCCTCTCTTTCTGTTTTCTTGAGGAAGGCTTGCAGTGCATAAATTTCCCTCTTAGGAGTGCCTTTGCAGTATCCCAGAGGTTGTGGTAATTCATGTCTTGATTGTTGTTTAGTTCCAAAAATTTGGTGATTTCCTTCTTAATCTCATCTATAACCCATCTATCCTTCAGCATAAGGTTGTTTAGCTTCCATGTTCTTGCATAGGTATGCAGGTTCCTGTTGTTATTGAGTTCAACTTTTATTCCATGATTGTCTGAGAAGATGCAAGGAATAATTTCTATTTTTTTTTAATTTGCTGAGATTAGATTTGTGGCCTAGGATGTGGTTGATTTTGGAGTATGTTCCGTGGGCTGATGAGAAGAATGTGTATTCAGTTTTGTTGGGATGAAATGTTCTGTAGATGTCCATTAAGTCCAGATGTTGAATGGTTGAGTTTAAATGTAAAATTTCTTTGCTTAGCTTCTTTTTGGAGGATCTATCCAGCACTGCTAAAGGGGTGTTAAAATCTCCAACTACTATGGAAATGCAGGAAATTGAGTTGCTCATGTCTGTTAGAGTTTCTCTTATAAATTGAGGTGCATTGTGGTTGGGTGCATAAATATTAATAATAGAGATCTCATCATATTGAGTATTACCTTTAGCAAATATGAAGTGTTCATCCTTATCCTTAATTATTTTGATTGGTTCAAAGCCTATTGCGTCTGCGAACAGGATTGCAACACCTGCTTTTTTCTGCTTTCCATTTGCCTGGAATACAGATGACCATCCCTTCACCTTGAGTCTATATTTGTCTTTTAATATAAGATGCGATTCTTGTAGGCAGCAGATATCTGGCTTGAGTTTTTGTATCCAGTCAGCCAACCTGTGCCTCTTTAGAGGACAGTTTAAACCATTCACATTAATTGAGAGTATTGATAAGCCTTTGGAGAGTCCAGTGGACATTTTTAATCCTTTTGCGACTGTGAAAGTTGGAATTTGATCAAAATTTTCTGGGTGAGTTTACTTTTGTGGTGGAGGATTATGCTGAGGTCTTTATGGAGGATAGGTCTGAGGATATCCTGGAGAGCTGGTTTAGTTATCGCAAATTTCTTCAACATGTGAATGTCATTGAAGTATTTAATTTCTCCATCATAAATGAAGCTCAGTTTAGCTGGGTGCAGGATCGTGGGTTGAAAGTTATTTTGTTTTAGGAGATTAGAAGTCGATGACCATCCTCTTCTAGCTTGAAAGGTTTCAGCAGACAGATCTGCAATTATTCTGATATTCTTCCCCTTGTAGGTAATGGTTTTCTTTCGTCTGGCAGCTTTCAGAATTTTCTCCTTCATATTATCTTTAGTGAAATTGATTATGATGTGTCTGGGGGATGTCTTATTTGGGTTGAGTCATGCTGGAGTTCTGAAACTGTCTGCTATCTGAATTTCGGAATCTCTTGGCATGTCTGGAAAGTTCTCCTTCATAATCTCATGGAGAAGAGACTCTGTGCCTTGTGAAGCCACTTCATCACTTTTGGGGATCCCTATAAGACGAATATTGGTTTTCTTCAAATTATCCGAGAGCTCTCTGAGAGAGTGGTCTGTTTTTGCTCTCCATTTCTCTTCTTCTTTGAGGGTTTGGGAGCATTCGAAAGTTTTGTCTTCAATGTCAGAAATACTTTCTTCTGCTTGCTCCATTCTGTTACTGAGGGATTCTACTGTGTTTCTCAGATCTTTGAGGGATGCAACTTCTTATCTCAATGTGTCGAAATCTTTGGTCATTTGGTCTTTGAATCCGTTGAATTCTTGAGATAACTTTTGGAATTCTAATTCGATCTTATTTGCTATCCAGATCCTGAATTCAATTTCTGACATCTCAGCTATTTGTTTGGGCATGGGGTCTTGTGCTGTTTCTGCCCCATTGATCTTTGTGGGAGTTGATCTACTCTGATTATTCGTATTGCCAGAGTTTTTCTGTTGATTTCGCCGTTGCCTCTGGCTGTCCTCAGAGTTTGGGAGGTGTCTCTCCAAGATTAGACTCCAGCGGGATCACTCTATTGTTGCTGGATCTTTGTAGGGAGTGACCCTGTGTAGTTCCTCTGGGCCTGCTCTAGCTAGGGAGTTCTGGTTGTGGAAGCAGCTCCGGTTTGTGACACACCCAGATCCGGCAACAGGGCTGTGGGTGGTGCACACGGTTCTGGGAGTGCCAGGCACCCAGTGTCTTTGGCACAGAGAGCCCAAGGCTCCAGCAGTCTCTGGTCAGGAGAAGAGCTCTGCGCAGAGGCAGGGAGGGCTCCAAAGATCACGCAGCTACCAGAGTCCCTGTCCAGATGAACGAGCTAGTGTGGAAGCTGGGAGGACACAGGAGGGAGGACGCAGGGTTGCGTGGCTCCCGCAGTTCCTGGTCAGGGAATGTGCCTGGCTGGTGCGGGTCACCAGTTGGGCATCGCTGCACAGCTCTTATGGAGGTCTGGGCGGTGCCAAGCCCAGAAGTTTGAGGTTGCTATGAGCCGTGACGTCATGGCACTCCACCCAGGGCAACAGCCCAAGGCTCCAGTGTGCCAAACCGTCTCACTCTGCCCCTAAGGATTAAGGCTGTAAGGCAGCTCAGTCTCTGCCTTTAGGCTGCTCAGTCAGTAGGTTACTTTGACCCGCCCAATCCTTGCTCTGAGACCCTGAGGGCAGAGCTTCCCGGGGCAGTTCTTTCACAATGGCTTCCTGCTCCCAGCTCAGTGGCTCAGTCTGGGGTCCCAGACAATGCCCAAAGTTCTCCACACTCCTGCTCAGGCTCTCCCCAAGGCAGTTCAACTGAGTGCCAAGTCTAAGAACACCGAAACAGTTCACAGGTAAGGCCTTTCTGATTTGCAGTCTCACTGCTGCTTGTACTTACGGTTGCCAGTGTGATTAGGTCGATCAAACACACGCAACCACTTGCCAGTTTTCCACTGTTTTTGTCCTCCTCTTGGGGTCCAGAAGTCCCTTGCTGGCTCCCTGTATCCTCAAAGGGATGATTATAGGCAGATCCCACCGGCCAGAGATGCCTGGAGTCTTATCTCCCTAGAATCGCTGTTCCCGTTGCAGGGAAGCTGTTACTCAGCCACCATCTTTAATCTTCAAAATTAAAAAATATTTTACAGTGAAAAATGCTCATGAAGGGAGTTAATGCTTTTGGAAAAATGATGCTAATAGATTTTTTGGATGCAAGTTTGCCATAAATCTTCAATTTGTAAAAAACATAATATCTGTAAAGCACAAAAAGCAAAGCACAGTAAAACAAAGTATGCCTGTACCTCTAAGGTGGTGGTGGAGAGAGAGAGGAGCTTATTCTAAAATATATATGGAAAGGCACAAGCCAAAAATAGTTTTAGGAGGCTGAAGGTAGCCAGGAGTTCAAGACCAGCCTTGGTTGTCTCTTGAACTCCTATCTCTGTACAAAAAAAAAAAAAAAAATTTTTAATTATACAGGAAGCTGGATGAGCTTACATGGTCTCAGGGCATTAAAGGTCCACTCCATAATGAACCATCACAGGTCCAGAGCAAGGAATGGAAACCTTGTACATCATTACCTTACATCAGCAGTCTGAAGAAAGGGAAGCTGCCAGCTTTGTACTGGCTTTCTGTGAAAGTCATCAAAACTCAACCTCAGAACATGTCTGAATTTTGTATTGCTCCTAGAAAGGAAAAAGGAAGTGGTTAAAGAAAGGATGAAATTAAAACCAAATCAGAAAAAAAAAAATCTGAAACAGCTGTGTTTTAAAAAGTAAACCTCAGAGGAATGAAACGAATTTTATCTCTAATAGACCTGCTTCAAAATCCAAAAATGAGAATGACCTGGTCACAGATGTATTAAGAAAAGAATACAAAAGACCAACTTATTCTTGAAGCAGATGCATTGTAAATTTGTGGGTTAAATCTAACTTGTAAGTCAAAAGGCTCTTGGTCCTCTTCCCATTCAGTAACTAAGATATGTCTTGATTAATCAATAAATTCTCTCTCTCTCTCTCTCACACACACACACACACACACACACCCCTACCTCTCACTAAAAAGAGGAAATAGAATTACGAAGTCTTCAATGAAAGCTGAATCTATCTCTGTCCAAAAGTGCTAGTCCCCTTTCCAAAACACTGTTATAAAATTGCATGTAGACAAACATACTTCAGAGTCCACAAGTCAATGAAGATCAATAGACTTCAGTAAAACTTCTGTGACACGCACCTTGCTGAGATTCTGGGGCTACACTGAAGACATTTCCCTTGTCTTTTATAAGTTCCAGGAAGAGTGAAAGTGACAGCCATGGATACAAAAATCCCAACACAGTGCAATCAATGATGTTAAAGGACAAAGTGGCCTATGGGCCCAGAGGCAGGTGTTTCTAACTTCACAGCAAATAGGTTTTCAAGGATGGACGGTAGTTCTTCCAAGGAAAAATCTCTCTTTTTTTATTTTCCCACTGCTTGGGGAATTTTCTGAGATAGACATCTGCATATACACAAACACACACACAACTGAACACATATGAAAGTTTGCGTAGCTTATAAAGGTCAAGGTTCTACACTTTGCTAATTAGCCAGCCTTTCATAGCACTGAAACCAGATAAAATTTCTCCTACAAGTCTTTATAAAGGATATGATGTACGCTGTAATGAACACTATTTTATAGCATCATTAAAGTGGACTTAACTATAAGTTTAATAGATCTGTTTCTTATCAGAACCTCAACATACAATACCAAAAGGTCATGTGGTGGAGGCAGATCTAAAGGGAATTAACCCAATGGCCACGTACCCTATTTCCTTGGCTTATTAATAGAATTTGGAATATTTGGAAGAAGACTTAGACTGCAGATCTTTGAATCAGCAATACTTCTTAAATATTACCAATAGCTAGAGCAGAGATTTTCAACTGGTGTGCCATGAAAATTTTTAAAGATCATTAATTAAATTATTTTCAACAGAAGTTCAAAATACAGTAAATATATTCTCTTTTTTACTTTTTTTATCAACATAATTTAAATGTGCCACAGAAGTTTGACTATAGATTCAAGTGTGCAGTGAGATAAAATAAAGGCTGAAAAACACTGGTCTAAAGGCATAAAAAGAAACTGAGGGGCCATGACCACTAGATTATACTCAGGAAAATGCTTGTGATAAACTAATCCTGTGTTGCACTTTAACAATGTCTCCAAATGCCATATGACAGTCATACTCGGGATAGTTCTAATTGTATCTTATGAAAATCAAGAGGGCAAGATGGGATGTGAGCTCCCATTGATTGGGATAAAAGTCAAGAATCTTTCCTAACGGACCAGATGAAGGTAACAAGTGCATGTGTTGGAGAAGAGCAAATAGAAAAAAAAAAAAAAAATTACAAAGACCATCCAGGTTCCTCTTCCTGGAATAAAACATTCTCTAACAGCTTTAGCTCAAACCAACGGCAAGGAGTCTATCGCCACCTGAACAGCCCCATCCATTTAACAAACATTTCCCAGGCACCTGCTATGCACCCTAAAAGATGCCAGTTAGTGTTGGAGGTACATGAACTCTAACTTCTACCCTTGAAAATGCAAGTAACTCATCATATAATAAACAGCCTCTAAGGCACACCTGCCTTTGCAGTTCCATTGTTAAGCCTGGGACAGAACAGAGAAACCTGCACACCTGGGTGGAATTCCCAGTACTTTCCATGGAGGTCACAGAGGCATCCCCAGATTCCTAGACATTTCCAAGGGTGAGCAATGGATCCTGTGCACTTGAGTAATAAAATCTCACCACACAGAAGACACATAAAAGATGACCAGGTCAAGGAAAAACCTGTCTACCTGCTTCCCCAGTCCCAACTCTTAAGCTGATAAAGCCACTCTCAAATTTATCATCTGCGCTAGTCAATGTCCACCAATCCTGTTAAACAATAGGGCCGGGCAGAGTGATGGGCCAGCATTGCTGCCAAGACCTCCCAACCCTCATTAATAAACTTCATAGCAGCACCGAGATATCTCAGGAGTGCAGTAGGTTATAGGTGGTGCCTTTCCTTGGGGTATAATTTTATGTTCTTGCTCTGAACCAAAGTAATGTTATTTATTCCAAGTTAATTCTTTCTTTCCTAAAGTCAGTTAGTTGTGCTCCTTGGGTGCTATCTTAAAATGACAAATTTCAGGCTGCTGGGGTTTGTCATCTGAAGGAAGAAAAAGTTGAGAAGCCAGTAATCAATCTGCATTGTGTGAAGATTAACATGCCTGCCCCTCAGGTTAGCCAGACCGAGATGCAAATTGAATTGAAATGTTCACAAAGTGTTCCTAATCACACATGCTGTGATTATAAATCCCATGTTTATTTATCATTCATTGAATCACCAAACACTAGGCAACTGGAAGAGACAGAGGTCAACGAACCCAAAATGAACTATTATCCCAGGGAGGTGGCAGGAAACTGATTAACTGAAGCAAGACCAGATCGCTACAGGTCCAGGAAAAAAATGCAAATACTTTCTCCACCAGAGGGCCTCTGAGCTGTAGCCTTGTCCTGGTTGTGGGCATGGCCGGGGTTGTTCATGGACAAATCCAAGGGAGGATGTCAAGGGCATGGATGAGTGGTGTAACTAAGAGCCCACATGGGTCCTTTCTCAAATACCAGGCCACAGATTTATTTCGAGGACTTTGTGGGAAAGAGCTCTCGGAAGTTGATATGCAGAGATTGACGGAACACCATGCTCGTGGGTGGGATTGGGAAGCACAGCTAAGTTTAGTGACCTCACTGGATTTCTGGTTTGAGCCCTGTGTCTCTCCAGCTTCCGTGTGTGTCTATGTGTCTGCATGTGTGTGCATGCTCACTTCAGGGTGGGCACGTGAAGTTAATATGAGTGGCTGTGCCTGTGCAGTGAGCATGCACACAGCACGCATGTCTGAGTGGAGATATGGTCTGTGTTCATTATTTATAAACTAGCAGCACCTGACTTCAAAGTAGACTACATTTTTAAAATTAAGCTACATCAATAGTTTGTGTCTTAAAACACATTTCCCAAAGAAATAATGCTCCACCAAGCATCCAGGTTTCTCAGAAGTTCATAACTTACCTGAAAGGCATGGTGTGGAATCCCACCATGGGTGGGCCCAATTCTCCTACAATTAGAATAGGATTCAACTAATAGAGCATCATGTATTTAATGCCATGCTAATTGGCTTGGCCTTTATTATGAAAGTGAGACTTTTATTTCAAGTATCAGAATTTTTCCTAAAGAATGGAGGGACTAACTTTTTATTTTGCCAAGTAAGAACTTCCCCAAAGACACAGCAGCAACAGAATCAACAAAACTCTCCTATTTCATTAAAGAAAGAACATCTTTTAGCACCCCAAAATAGGAAGGATATAAATTTTAGTATGAAAAAAATGGGTTGAGGGTGAGACAGTTCTAGGAAGTTAATAGTTTTACCTATAAGAAAATCTTATCACATACACTCTATTTTTTTACCTTTTGGCCATGAACTTTTTCACAAGTTTCACAACTTGTGAAAAAGTTCATGGCCAAGTGTCCTATTGCTCAGACATGGGTTTGAAGAACTAATGGCATCAGGGAACCTGGAGCAGCTCCATAAGTGTAGCTTTTTGTGTTGGGGCCAGATAAAGTACAAGTTCTGAGACTGGGGAAAGAGGCAGCGAGCTTCCTGTGACAAAACTTCACCTTGTAACCAATAGGGATCAAGAGAAGGGTCATGGTCTGAAGGGTGAAATGACATTTCAGAAAAATAACATCTAGACAACAGGGTAGAGAAAAGATTAGATGTAGTGCTCTAGTTATTAAGGACGTGTAAAAAATCACTCCTAATCCTAATGGTATAAAACAACCATTCATTGTGCTCTCAGATTCTGTGAGTCAGAATTTAAATGGCCCAGCAAGGATGGCTTAATTCTGCTGCACAATCTCTGGAGTCTCAGACTGGAAGGCTGGGGGCTGGGACTGTGCAGAGGCTCACTCACAGGTTCGTAAGTTGATGCTGGCTGGCAGCTGGGGAGACCACCACTTCTCTCTGGTGCTCCCTCCACACAGGCTAGTTTGGCAGACGAGCAGGAGCTGTATGGGGTATCATTTGCTCCACAATCGATTGATTGGAGCTATCAGAAATCCCTGTTCATATTCAGTGGAAAAGAACACAAACTGTACTTCTCAGTGGGAGGAATGTTAGTTACACTGCAAGGAGGGAGAGAGGGAGAGAAAAATCGAGAGAGAGAGAGAAGGGAAAAGAGAAAGAGAGAGGGAAGGATGGAAGAGGAGAAAAAGAGAGGGAGAGAGGAGGAGAGAGAGAGAATGCAGCCATCTTTACAAAATGCAACCTGCTGCCATAGAGCTCTTACTGGGAATAAGAATAGGAAAGTCAGTCTCTCTCTCTCTCTCACATATATATATAATATGGCTAATGTTATGTGTCAACTTGATTGGGTCATAGCTATTTAGTTAAACATTAACATGCCAGATATTTAGTTAAACATTAACATTTCTGGGAATGTCTGTAACAGTGTTTCTGAATGAGATTGACATTTAAATTGCCAAACTGAGTAAAGCAGATTGCCCTCCCCACTGTGAGCGAGACTCATCCAATCTACTAGACACCTGAAAAAGGGCAAAAAATGAGGAGGGCTCAGTCTCTTTCTTAGCTGGGATATCACCCCCTGCAGCACTCAGGCTGGGACTTCCTCCATCAGCTCACTTGGTTCTCAGGCCTCTGGACTTGGACTGGCACAGCACCTCTGGCTCAGATTGGAACCACACCAGCAACTCTTCCGGGTTTCCAGCGGCAGGTGGCAGATCATGAAGAATTCTCCACCTCTGAAATCACAACAGCCAATTCCTTATTGTGTGTGTGTGTGTGTTATGTGTATGTGCATATACAGACGCCTGACAATTAAGTTTGAGAACTCATCTTGGAAAAAGTGCTACATACCTCATTGCTTAATATCACTATGGTCACCTTTGAAGTACTCTCCTTGGGAAGCTATGCACCAACTCTAGCACCTAGCACCTTCAAAGCAATTTTGGAACTCTTTTTCTGGATTATATATATATGTGTGTATATATGCCAGAAAAATTATTACATATAATTTATTACATAATAAACCTATACATACACTACAACATCATAATTTTGTAACTTTGCATTCAGTTTCAGTGGGTTCACTAGCCCCCTGAAAGTCACCATGAACCCCAAGACAGGGAGCCCTGCCCACTATGCTTCTCCATCACCAGGGCTAGTCTTCATATCCATTGCATTATAGTGGAGTAAACTCAGGACTTACAGTCAAATACACCAACGTCAAACCCCAGATCTCTTGTTTCCTGATTAGCCAGATTGCACATGTCAATAGCATCCCTTGGTTTTCATTTGCTCGTCAGTACAATTGATCTCATGGTATTTGTGTCATAGGATAGTGGCCACTGCTTTTTAACCTACTCTTTTCATTTTGCCTTATTTCTTCGTCACTCCCCCCTTCTTTACTCAGTAGGTATTCTGCAGCTGGCCCCAGTCTCCTTCCCCTCTGCCCACTCTTTTTCTCTCTACCACAGACCTCACTGGCCACAGATTCTGCCCAGCAAATTATCTCAGCAATTCCATGATCTAGGTAGGGAGCAGTGAAAGGATTTACTACTCTCTTCTTTCTGTAGTTCAGACAATTTGTTAGGACAAAGCAGAGACACAGATATTGACTTCACTGAAAATGTATGTTGACAAAACAAAATAAATGCACTCCAAGGTCTACAAATACACCCAAAGCTACACCCTTTCCAAGCTGCGTGATCTTGGGAAAGTTACTCCACCTCTTTGTGTCTCAGTTTTCTCAAAATGAAGATAATAATTGTACTTATCACAGAGGGTTATTCTGAGCAACAAACAAGATAAGGCATTAAAAGCCCGTGGCACAGTCTAGCACAATGGTTCTCAAACTCAGAAACACCTGGAGGGCTTGTTAAACTGCAAATTCTGGGAACGAACTACAGAGTTTGTGACTTACGAGATCTGCAATGTGCTGCAAAAGTTTGTGCTTCTAACAAGTCGCCGAGTGTTGTCAATGTGACCAGTGCAGGACCGCACTTTAAGAACCACTGGTCCAGCAATGCGTTTTCCATTGTATGATGGTGATGATCATGATGACCCAGGATGGTGGCCGGGGTGATGACAGAATAGTCACAGCAATGATGGTGACGGTAAAATATACATTTGTTTTATATAATGAGGAGGATGTTGTAGTAAGCCTCATGTTATGGTCCGGCGACTATTGATGAAATCTTTTATTGGAGTTTAAGTATGTTAGACTTTACATTTGGTACCAAGTACTTAGGATAGGAATCATATGCAAATGGCTCAGATAGAATCCCTATCAGGCAATTAGTGGGGAGGAACTTACTATTAGTGGAGAGAAGCCCTTATTGCTTAGAAAGAAACAGAAGTGGGTGGAGAGTAAGGAGAATGCTCTCGTTTTAAGGGAGCATTTCTTTTACAAAATGAAAGGATTGAATGAAACTACCTCAGAGATTCAGCTCGATTCTTCCTAGCAGAGATTCTGTAGTTATCGCCATCTAAAGCAATACTCTACCCCTTAGAGTGTTCTTAGGGATGAACAACCATCCAGTCTTCCCAGGTCCTTGAAAGAGAGGCCACTTGTAATTCATTTGTGGATACTGGACATGAAACCTGACACACAGTGGTACTCAGCAAATATGTGCTTCCTGAATGAATGAATGAATGGCTGTTCATCTTAGGAAGACATAGATTTTGAATCTCCTAAAAGCCCATGATAACAATTAACATACACAGAACACTTACTATGTGCCTAGAACTATTCAAAGCACTTTCAAGTAACAGCTCATTTCCCTTGAAAAATAGCCCCCTGAGATTGAGTACTGTTATCACCACTATTATACATATGGGGAAACGGATAGTTGAGGCTACATGACCAGTAAGTGGTAGAGCAGATATTTGAGCCCAGGCAGCCTGGGTCCCTTGGGGAGCACTTAGGATGGTTCTCTGGCTCCCATCCAAATATGCACAGGCAATCAAGCCACTAGCGGGTACCCTTCTGGAACTCTCTGGCTCCCACCTTCATTATGGCTTTTGCATTTTGTAGATCTACCTTCTGTCATGCCATCCACCCAGGTACAAAGGTAGGAAAGCCTGGCCTCAGAGCTAAGGGTCTCAGTTGCCGTGGTGGGGAAAATAAACAGTGACACCCTTTAGTTTCTCTCTCTCTGTTCATACTGAAGACATCAATCATCATGTGTCCTCATGGAGATTCTACTTAGCAGTAAGACCCCACACCATCATTTGTCTTCCCTACAAAGAATCCTCCAGGGGAAAAGGAACTGGCTTCATTTCCACGTTACTTAAATTCTCTGTGGCAAGTCCCAAGAAGTCTCAGCAGACTCATTAGTCAAGGGAGGGGAATGAACTGACCCATTCTGATAGACCTAACCCCAGCCACATAGGCAAGATCATAGCTACACAGGCTCATGGTCTCAATGGAAATATAAAACTTTCCCTTATGGAATAACACTTCCTTGGCAATATCTCTTTATGATAGTTCAGTTGATTACTTAATAAAACAAGTCCAATTCTCATCATACCTATTAATAAGAATATTAAGTCTAAAACAAATAGGGGAAAAAATATATATTCTCTCAGATCCAGCAGGTCTTTAAAAAAAAAAAGGTTGTGGTCTTCAAACGACTAAGAAAATTGTAGTTCTCTCTTTAGGAAATAAATTATACCAGCCCTTCATTGTGCTACTTGGAGCATCTTTTGCATATGGCTGCCCTTTTCTTCCCAGTTAGAGGACAGTAAGTCACCCGCATCTCACAGCAAAGCTCTGCAAGATACCTCCTCCAGGGCTGTCCACAGCATCAGCCCCTGGTGAGTTTCCCCCACAGATGTCAATGTAAACAGCTAACCACTGAGGCAGAATGGAGCAAGATATTTGCCTTCTCTTAACCTGTGTACACCAACCAGCATAGGTGGTTTCCTCCCATCCACTGTGTCTCCTTTTGATTCAGAAGGGGCAGAATCTTTGGAAGCTACATTTCCCATTGCCTTCTGAAGCCTACACCCTTAAGTCCAACTTTTCTTCTTTGTTCCAATACCCAAGGACAGCCTTACCCTGTGTCTGCCTGGGGTGGATCTCCCCACAGACTATCTACCTGGAAGCACTCTCAGTAAATCTGTAGGACACAAGTAATTATCATATGCTAATCTGCCTTCCTCCAAGTCTGGAAATTCTAGGCAGTGATTGCAAGCAGGGTCTGGATAAGGGATAAGTTAATTTTTTATGTTATTCCTCTGCCAGGGCATAGACAGAAATAAAATTAAGCTACCCCAAATTCCAGCTACCTATTATTGAATTAACAACATCTAATTCCAAAGATGCTCTAAATCCAGTTTAAAAAAGTTCACTGTCCAGTTAGTTATCAAATCAGCTTTTATTTATCAAAAAAAAAAAAAAGTCTGATGCTACATGGATGAACCTGAAGGACATTATGCTAAATGAAATAAGCCAGGAGCAGAAAGAAAAATATTACATGATCTCATTTATATGTGGATTCTATAAAAAGTCAAGCTCGTAGAAGTAAGGAATAAAACATTGATTGCCAGGGGCTGAAATGGGGAGATGATGGTCAAAGGGTATAAAGTTTTAGTTATGCAGAATAAGTTCTGGAGATCTAAGATACACCAAGATGATTTTAGTTCATTATACTGTATTGTGTACTTGAAATTTGCTAAGAGAGATCTCACCACACACATACATAAAAAATGTTGGCTATGTGAGGTAGTGGGTATGTTAATTAGCTTGGCTGTGGTAATTATTTTACAATGTACATATATATCAAAACATTGCATTAGATGCTGTAAATACATATGATTTGTATTTGTCAATAATACCTTAATAGAGTTGGAAAATAAAAGTGATGCATTTTCCTAAATCCCTATTGAGCCTCATTAGTGGTTTTCAACTGTGGCCATGCATTACAATCACTTGAGAAGCTTTAGGATATCTGATGCCCAGAACTACTACCTACTTTTGTTTCCAGAAGGAGCTGTCACATTGGTGCTTTTCAAGATTCCCAGCTGATTGTAATGTGCAGCCAGGCACTGAGAATGGCCATTCTTCTAAGTGAAACTTTTCAGGAATGGAGAAAACAAATACATGTGCTCAACACCAGGTTGGAACTGATCAATCACGTGCACATAAGGAAGTAAATCCCAATGAAAATCCAACTGGGAGAATGGGGTCGGGGGGAGTGAGTAAATTCACATCTATTGGGTATGGTGCACTCTGTCTGGATAGGGGACAGGCTTACAAGTTTGGCTCCATCTGTGCAAAAAAATAAAGCATGAAACAAAACACATGTACCCCCTAATATTCTGAAATTTAAGAAAATAAAAAATAAATAAAGTATTAGCTGAGCCTCCGCATGACTTTGGCCCTACCTATAACAATCCCAGCTTAGCTGTTAGGATTGCCCAGCATAGAGTAAACTCGTCATGTCTGCTAATGGACTTTTGTGGATGCTCCCCAATCCTTGGTGGCTGCAGAATCCTTTGAGGCACTAATCAATTAACCAGTTTGCACATCAGATGATACTGGCTGACCTCCTGAAGCAGTGTAGCTCATTGGGTCCTTTGTCCCTCATGTAACATCATCCTTCATTCTGACTCTCCCATGGCCAGACAACGCCAGGAAGCACTGAGCATTTCTGTGACAAATACCAAATAGGGAGGGAGGTGGATATCCTCATTGTTCAGTAAATCGAAGGGTCTTTTGTATCCATTTTGTCCTGGGCAGGAGGAGGACATGGTGATAACTAGTCTGATTGCTGAGCTCCAGTCCTCACCAATACACTCCCCTTAACCAACTCATTATGTCCCTCTTAAACCACCTCTTCCAAAATGGTTATCACAGGCACATTCTTTGAACACAAGCCAGGTGCCAGGTTCTATTGAAAGGATTCAAACACAGTCTACACTATTTTCAAGAAGAACTTTCCTCTGTTTACCCACAACCCTAGGTCAACATATCAACAAAACTTCACATTGCTCTCCTTTTTATCAACCTATTATATCTGCTGTAAGAAGCCTTCAGGAACAGCTGTTCCACTACTGAACATTGTTACACTCTGTCATCTTACAGAGAAATCCATCAGGAATAATGAAAAGCTGTTTGCAGCTTTTATTGACCATTCATTGGCCTTTGACTGGGAACAGGAACCAGCTATGGGTTAAGCCTCATAAACTCCAGATAGACTTTCGGTAATTGAAGCTCAGATAAAACTTGCATTTCAATACCACAGTAAGATTAACAGGTCTTTGCTGGACCAGACAGCAGTTCTGAGCTGTGTGAAACAAGGTTTGCACCCTTGTCCCCATCATAAAGGGCTAGAGGTTGCTTTGGGGTAACAGGTGCACCTGTCATAATAAATAGAAATGTACTGTCAACCTATACACTGATTGAATGGTTTGACATCATCCATGCATATGGGTGTCATGTGGTGCCAACCCATGCACATTCTCAGTATTTGTTGCAGACCTACTATGTGCTAGCGTCTGCTAGGTTCTGGGGATGCAATAGCAAACCAGATAGGCACAATGCCTCCCTCAGTGCACTACTTGAGTTGGGAGGAAGACTGACAAAGAACCAGCCAATAAAAATAGAATACAAGGTGTCCTTTTGGCAGGGCCAGCAAGGTGCTTCAGGTGAGCACTGTGTTGAAGGCCGCCACCAGCTACTCATTGCTCCAGTTATAAATCTGGGAGGTTTCTTGTCCTCTTTCTCCTCCTTTTCTCCTGGTATCCTATCCATCACCAAATCCTATCAATCCCACATCCTAAATATCAGAACTGAATGTACCTCACCAATATCAATGCTATCAGTTTTAACTTCTGATATGAACTAGAGGGTTTGTACAATAATGTGCTGATTTATTCATTCCCTCATTCAACACAACATTTCTGAGCACTTACTGTGTACTAGACACAGAAGATGCAATAGCAAAGAAGACACAACCATGGAGGATCATGCAAAATCCCCAATAAACCACAATGCCACCAAATTAATCAATCAAAAAGTGAATTGGAAAGCTGGTGAATTTGCTTCATGGGCCGCTCTGAGCATACAGTCTTGGGCCTCTCCACCTGCAAATTTATCAGAATGGCTATAGTTGGTCTCTCCTTCCACTTGGTCTGTCCCTGCCCCACTCAGATTTATACCATTGAACCTAATTTATTCTGCTGACTGACTTCAGCTTTCAAGAATCCAAAGAATTAATGTTAACGTCTGAAGGGCAAAAGTCTGGTTGACCTGGTTCATGAGGTAGTCACTGTGGTTTCCTGGTCACAAATGTGACAAGTGATAGAAATAGGGTGTTGCCTAAATCTAGGACTCACACCAATCTCTGAAAAAAAAATAGGATATGTCACTAGATAAAGGATGGCAAACACCTGGCTAGTTTACAACCACTCCTGTGCCCATGTAAGACATAACTAATGGATCACAAATATCTCATTTCCTGCTGACCCTCTGCATGACGTTGGCCCTACCTATAACCTTAGGTTCTTTCTTTCTTTTTTCTACACTTTCTAAAATATTTTATTTATTTATTTTTTATTAAATCATAGTGTGTACATCAGTGCAGTCATGGAGTACAATGTGCTGGTTTTATATACAATTTGAAATAGTTTCATCAAGCTGGTTAACATAGCCTTCACGGCATTTTCTTAGTTATTGTGTTAAGACATTTATATTCCACATTTAGTAAATTTGAGATATCTTCTAACTCCAGTAAGATTAACCCATATCACAAAACCCCAAAACAAGAGATGTTGGCATAGATGTGGAGAAAAGGGAACAGCTGGTGGGAATGCAATACGCTCTTTTTGGAAAAGGAATTTAACTAATCAGGCCTCTGCTCTGGGAACAGGGTCAAGAGCAAACAGATGGCGGCACCTTCCAACAAGGGCACCTGCTTGGGCACTGGGGGATCAGGAGGTATGAGCAGCAGATTGGGGTTGCCACAAGACAAGGTACTACTTGACATAATGAGGGGTGAACTCTTTTTGGAAAGAGCGTATTTAATCCTACAATTCCTCTACTTAGGTTCTTTCTTAACAGAGCTCTTTAGCAGCAACCACTGACAATCAGGATTTGGTCCTGAGGAAAAAAAATGTCATCTCTGCATTAGAAACTGTAAAGAGAATGTAGGAAACTTCACAAAAGAGGAGCAAAGCCATACAAAAGCAAGAGGGACACCAGGATAACAAGTGAAACTTCTTGACCATTTATACCCACAGGAGTGTCTCCTCCTCTATAGGATCCTCACCCCGGACCAACCTCTGTATGTAAGAGAGTGGGTTCTCTACTAGTCAATCTGGGACAAAGGAGCGGGGTCATTGGTTAAAACTCCAACCTCAACCCCCATGGAATGGGTAAGGAGCATTGCCCAATAAAAAGAGAGAGGGGACAAACCAGCTAGTGTCCACTCAAGAGCAAAAAAAAAAAAAAAGAGTATGGGGTTCATCGAAGGAAGAGCTTTCACTTGGTTGGGGCCCTCAGAAAAGGCTTCCTGAAAGCTAAGGCATGTGGGATCAAGAGCACAGAACCATGGCGGGAGAGAGTGCAAGAGACTGACATGGACTCAGTGACAGACACAGAGAGACTGGGCCCATTATCGGGCCTGTACATTCAGTCTCTGTCCTGCCTCTGTAATCTAACCATTTGCTTATGACTAAGCCAGCTGGGCTGGCTGCAGTAATCACATGTGAGTAATTTTATTAAAAATCTTGGTTAATTCGTGTGATCCGGGAATTAGCAACTGCCTGCTCTGATTTCAAAGATTATTTGAAACACTAAATATTCTCAGAATAAAATTGGGATCAAAGAGGCGTGCTTTTAGGTACACATTAAAGTTCAACTGAACGTCTCCTATAATGAGGTGTTGTAGAGATTTATAGCAATAGGTCATTCCTGTAAGGTTCACTACCTTCTTTGCTTAAGTACCCTCTCCCTTCTCCCTCCCTCCACACCACACACATACACTCATGGGCTCACACACACACACGCACACAAGCATGTGCACACACACACTTTCTTTGCCCTTTGAACTGGAACAGTGATCTGTTCCTTGTGATTAAATTAGTGTAAGTAATAAGATATCATAGGTTTGATTGATTTCCCCAGCAATGGTTATTAACCAGCCCAATTCAGAGCCAGGCAGAACCATTATTCTAAACATTGATTTCTGAACAGGCATGCAGTGGAAGGAAATTCTCAGCTACAGAGATATTCCATAAGGAATGATCAGATAGGATGATGTATAGCCAGGATTCTCAGACATGGCAATGAACCCCGTGCAATCCTCAAATACCTCAACACACAGATGTCAGGTTCCACAGGGAGACGGAGCCACGCTGTAAATATACTTTACCAGTGTTTTCAGGGAATATTTAAACACACCACAAAACGGAAGCGCTGAGAACTGTATTATATCTCAATCATTGTACTTAATCCAACAAATATAAACGTAGTAACTTCTCTGAACCATATTTGTGAGAGGCTCAGGAGACAAGAAGGAATGTGGCTACTCCCTTCAAGGAACACAAGGTCCACATGTTGTGTTTCTGGAAGAAGCTTGGACATGTGCTCTGTTCAGAAAAAATGGATACTAGGCATATGAGTCCTGCATCCCAGGGCCTCCTTTGCAGACAGGCTGCCATCTCTCAACAAAGAATCAGAGGGGGCTGGCAAAGCAGATGGAAGACTTCCACAGAAATGTGGGGCCTCCCTTTGACAACATACACCAAGCGGTAAGCGTGATGTGAATCTCTCTGAGCTCCAGAGAAAAATCCATCAAGGAAATGGAAATCCTTCTTCCCATTTTCTAAACGCCTATGGCTTCTTCTGTCCTCCTAGCAGGAGGGAAGAGAATTAGGAAATGCCTCAGTGCAGTGCCCTTCGAGGCTGCCCACGTCATATCTAGCAGCCAGCGAACAACCTGACTCTTCAGAGTACATCCAGACCCTGACACTTGAGTTTTTTGTGTGTGTCCTTCCTGTGCTAAGGGCAACACAGGAACGTGACACTATGTTCTTAGAATGTAGTATTTCTAAGAACAGGCTCTGGAATAAGATTTTCTGGGTCCAAATCCTGGCTCTACTACTTTTGGGGATATATTAATTAAATTCATCCATTCTGATTCTACATCTGTAATATGGGATTAATGATAGAAATTACTTTATAAGTTTGTGCTAAGAGTGAATGGGATAAGGCATGCTCTCAAAGTGCTTACCCCAGTGCCTAGCACATGGTGGTGTTCAAAAATGGATGTAATAATTGGTCTTAACCATTTTCTTAAAGAAGAATACATTTAAAATGGCCTATTATCTTATAAGGTGATAAATGCATCCCAGTTTTCTTCCTTTCTTTGTTCTTTCTAATAATGGAGGCACGATCAGAAGCAATGAGAGGATGTTACAAGGTAACAGGTTTCCCTGCTGTGTGAGGGAGCACATGCTAGCCATCAGAGCTGTACCACATTGTAAGAGCTTCTTTTTTAGGTAATGAGTTCCCCATCATTAGAAGTATTCAGGTGAAGGATTGGGGACAAACAATAGTTTCCAGAATGTCTGTCCTATTCTTAGGCGTGAATTAGTTCATACTGGGGTCTCTCTTAATTGGTTGGCTATGATTCAGTGGTATAGTATGTCATTGCTTTGCTCTGGCCACTCTTGAAATAATGTTGAAGGAAGAAAAGAAACAGAAGTGAGACTATGGCAGGACTAGATATCTACCTGCCACACCTTTTAGCCACAGCACCCAGCAGAGAGGTGATAAGAAAGAGGGATTCAGTGACTCTTAATTAAACTAAAAATAAAGAAAGTGTAAACGGAATTAATGGATATTGATGTCCAGGTTTTTCAGAATACAAAGATCTTAAGTCTCCTAAAAACAGAACCTGCAGATGGCTTCTCTGTGCCTATTTTTTTCAAGTTCACAGGAGCCGTGCATACCTCCCACCCCCACCCCCAACTCATGTGCTTTCCAGTTGTAAATGAGAGGCATTATGGCTTTTAAAGGGTGTGTGTGTGTGTGTGTGTGTGTGTGTGTGTGGTGTGTGCCTATGGGACTTTTTCAAGCCCTGTATTTGTCTGAATGTCATTGATTTTTTGCCTAATTGTTATTCACTATGCTAATTTCACCCACAAATCTCACATTTTATTGATCAAAAAGTAATAAACTCTCCCACAAACAAAACAAGCATTATTGCAATGTTGGGAAAACATCAGTTAATATCAATACTATATTTACAATTATCTTTAACCCAAATTTTGCCCGTGATGCAGTGCATAGGCAGCCCTTTCTGGACTGAGCAAGGGAAAGCAAGAAAAGTCTGAAGAAGTCCAGCAAGGAGCTGACGGCTGGAGTACATGTCATTACCCCAATACGGAAACCCACCATCTGTCTCCGTTTCTCTCTTCCTTTTTCTTTCTTCTGTTTAAGGTACCGTGTTAATCAACGTGGAAAGCACGAAGGTGAGCAAGACATCTTTCACTGTGCTCCAAATAAACATTTCCTTGAGAAGAAAAAATATGTACCATTGTCTTAGTAGGGAGCTTATAGCACTGTTGATCTGGCTTACTCATCCCAAGTCTCTGCGGAGGGTGTCATTGTTTTGTATGTTCAATCTTCCTTCCTCCTGGATGGGGACATCATCCTCTTTGGGGGAGATGCTCCTTCGCACATTCCCAGCTTCTCATTGCAGGGACAGCCTCGGCACTCTGCTCCCCTTGCCTGGCCATACTTCATGGGCCCAGGGTGGGCACCCAGGCCAGCCTACCCAATCAGCACCTGTCTTTGGTATTTTTCAAACAGAAACTAAAGAAAAAGAAGATACCGGTTGGAAGGTATGAGAGCTAACAACAAATGTATTTCCAGCCAAGCTGAGGAAGCCAGTCTCAAAGGATTCCTGGTGACATTCAAGACTCTCATTCCAACTGGTTCTAAATTTAGTTGAAGTTTTACTGATATGCACTGATAAGTTATGACAGTTTAAGATGGATGTTTGTCACCATGCAAACGGTCCTGTCTAATACAAGCCTGTCATAAGGTCTTCAAGGCAGATGACCCAAGAGGGCCCAGAGCAGAAAGCTGTTTCTAAGACATGGGCATCAGAGGGTAGGACGAAAAGACAACAGGTGAGATTATCATAGACCTTTTCTCTCTCTCTCTCTCTCTTTCTCTCTCTCTCTCTCTTTCTCTCTCTCTCTCTCTCTCTCTCACACACACACACACACACACACACACACCACACACACACACCCCACACACACACACATGCCCTTGATCCAATTTAAACTGCAAGTTCTCGGGAGCTGGACTGAGTTTGACTCTGGTATAAATGCTTCCATATCATCCAACCAATCTCTGGCCTAAAACTTGAAGAAATTCAGGATACAGGAACAGTGAGAGGGGATGTCCATTTATTGTTTTGTTTTGCTTTGAGCCAAATGACCACAGAGACTTTTCATTGAGGGGCAGTGATGAATGAGAAATTCCCAGTGAAGGTGGAACTTAAGCCAATTTTTAAATAAAAATAGAAGTTAGCCAGATAAAGAAGCAAAGCAGTGCATCCTAGTGAGCTGGAACATCAACAAAGGCAGCAAGGTGAGGAAGAACAAGGTGTGTGGGATGAATTGCAGATGGTGTAGTGTTGCAGGAAAATAAACAATGACCCAGGGGGGTCAGGGAAGACTCTCTGGAGCTCAGAGGAGGCTTTGGAGACACAGTTAAGATGCTTCGAACAAAATGGATGGAAAACCATTGAATGCTTCAAGAAAATAAGTGGGAGCAACGGTTTTGCTTTTTAAATTTATCTCTTTGATAACTGCCCAGAGGAAGATTTGAAGCAAGATAAACTCTGGAAAGGGAGTCCCATTGAAAGGCTACTTCACCAATCTGGGTAAAAAAGAATAAAGTCTTAAACAAGCTTAGAGGCAATTCAACTTTTACATAAATTTGTATACCCAGTGACAGAGGGCTAATACCACCCACCTAGCCTAGTGGCCCCTCTGCCTGTTAAAAGGGTCTACCTTATATTAAATAGAGGCTTATCCCTCAACAGCTTATACCTATTGATTTTATCCATGGAGGAAATTTAAACTCAATTCAATCCGTGCTGCACACAAGGATTTTTTAAGACATTAATAGTAATTATCGTTTTCCCAAAGAGACATTTCTTTTTTTTTTTTTTTTTTCAGATCAAGGTGGAGGAATAAACAGCTCAGTTCCTTAGTTTCCATTTGTTGGGTTAAAGTCCAATTTGTAGGTTAGGCACTGTGGCTCATGCCTGTAATCCCAGCACTTGGGATGCAGAGGTGGGTGGATTGCCTGAGCTCACAGGTTCAAGACCAGCCTGAGCCAGAGCAAGATCTCATCTCTAAAAACTAGCCAGGCATTGTGGCGGGTCCCTGTAGTCCCAGCTACTGGGGAGGCTGAGGCAAGAGAATCACTTCATCCCAGGAGTTTGAGGTTGCTGTGAGCTATGATGGCACAGCACTCTACCAAGGTTAACAAAGTGAGAGTCTGTCTAAATAAATAAATAAATTAAACAAATAAATAAAATCCTATTTGTAAGTATGTCCTTGCACAAGCCCTTCTGTGTCTTTCAATCAAGTTTCACATAACCTAATTTTTTAGATTCTTCACCACATTTGGAAGTGGAGCTGTCCCAAACCACTTCCAGAAAGGACGTGAACTCCCACTTCCCCCTCCAGTCTCTACACCTCATTAATGCATCTTACAGTAGAAAGTCCTTTCTGTGACAGTCACAACTGCTCTGAAAATCACTTGGGTGATTGACGCTGTCGCCCCAATCCTGGAGCCTCTTCCCAGTTGCTGAAATCAAGCTTCTTCTCCTTCACACTTTATGCACGAACACAAACTTTTTATTTACCCCATAAGCAAAATATCAGATTTATGTATATTTAATTTTATCTTCATAGGGTTGAGATGACCATTATTAGCGTGTCCTTCAAGCCAAAAACAAGAAAGGAAAAAATTAAATTTGTTCATTAAAAAAAATAATAAAACTTGTTATGGACAGAGATGCTGTAATCAAAGATAAAATAAAAATTGGGGGACTATTTACAAAGTATATACCGTTAAAGATGATTTATATGGTTGATCAGTGGAAATCACAGGAATCAATTTAAAATGAACATTCCACTGGGAAGCATGGGAAAGGACATGAACAAGCAATTCACAAAAGATACATATGAGGCCAATGCACAGAGGAAAAAAGTGCTCAGGAGCAACCACAGCCAAAAAAATGCACATTAAGGGCAGCCCCTGTGGCTCAAAGGAGTAGGGCGCCGATCCATATGCCCCATAAGCCGGAGGTGGCGGGTTCAAACACTGCCCCGGTCAAAAACTGCAAAAAAAAAAAAAAGAAAAGAAAAAAGAAATGCACATTTTAAACATCGACATCTCTTCTGGGCTTATCAAATTGTCAGAGAGTGAAAAGGTCAATATTATTCCCTGTTGTTGAGGATGCAGGGAATTGTGCACTCAAACAATTATGAGAATTTGACCTGGAATAATCCTTCTGGAGGATGATTTACCAATAGGCATCAAAACCAGTGTTCCTCCACCTGACTAGCCATTAACGTTGTAGAACTTCATTCTAGAGAAATGATCAGACAACTGTATGCAGAACACACACGGATGTTCCCTTCAGGGTTGTCTGGAACACAGCACTAGGAAACAACCCGAAGGTCCACCTGTACACACCTTTTTTATATTTTCAAAATATATTATGCCGCTTTTAAAACAAATTTATCGGCGTTATATTTAAAGGCAAATTGACTGCACCACGAAGTGATGTAAGCAGGTTACAAAAATGTTTCATGTGTGGGGTGTGTGTGCGTGTGCCCGGGAAAAATCCGGAAGGCTATATCCCCAAATATAAATGATGCTTTTTGCTGTTAGATTTTATTTCTTTTACATACTTGCATTATTTAAATTTTTACAATTATGCCTCATTTTTATAACTGGAAAAAATAAGTAAAAATGGGACAGCGCCTGTGGCTCAAAGGAGTAGGGCGCCGGCCCCATATTACGGGAGGTGGTAGGTTCGAACCCAGCCCTGGCCAAAAAAAAAAAATAATAATGATAAACAAAAACATTTGCACTGACTAGGGAATGAAATTAAAGGGAATGTATGAGGGAAATGAAGTCAGAAGAAAGGAAGTCTGAGACACAACAACCAAGAAGAGTTCACTACTGTGAGGAAGAGGAGGAGAAGGGGGAGGGAGAGGCCTTGCGGACGATCGTTCAAACTTCAGCATTTGTACCAGAGACTTTCACCTACTGAAGGTTCTACCTACCTCTCTATAGTAGACTCTCCCTTGAAACTCCTCCATCTGTGAAATCGTGTGTCACCTATCATCTGGACTCTAGACTGTAAGGTGTCCAACACTTTAACCTTGTCAAGGTTTCCTAAAAAATGTCCTAAGAGGAAAAACACCCCGTGGTCACCCACCTTTACAGAAACACATGCAGAACAGGCTCACGCGTACCCTACCCCCACATCGTCCTGGGCTCCTCCTTAAGAAACGAGAACTGATTCCTTACCGATCCGCCCATTTCATGATTTCATGTGTGAAAAATGCTTCCTTTAAAACACCACCTTAGCCAAAGTCGTCCAAACTCAACAGGGGGTCTGCGAAAACTTCCAAAACATTAAATACAGGAAAAAAAAATCTGTTGAATGCATAATCTTTTGAATTTATAGATAGATAGAGACACGCTCTAATCACATCTCTTCCTTTATGTTTCTTTATGCACGGTTCTTCCGTGGCAGAGGCATTTTTCAAAAACACAGACCCTCTTTTGTTTAATTAATAATCCCCCCAGACATAAATCACCCCAGCAGCACCCTCTCTCAGCAGCCCGTGGCAATGACCTACTTTAAGAGCCTTTCATGTATAGCTTGGGTTTACTATGTATTTTGAAAATTACTGCTCAATAGCTATTTTGGGAGATCAGCATTTTCCTTAGGAAGGGTAGCAATGAGAACCCATTTTTCCCACCTAGGAAGGAAGAATCATAGAATAATAGAACTGAATTAAGGCGTAATGAGCAAAGGCTACTTATTTTCCTAGGAAACTAATAATAATAACACTAATACAGCAAACATCTATCGAGTGCTTTATATGCACTGCTTCATGTAATTCTCACAGTAACCCTGTATATTAGGCCATGCTATTGCCACCATTTAACTGATGGGAAACTGAGATAGAGAGCAATTAAATGACTTCTCCAAAACGATCCAACCAGCAAGTAGCAAAGATAGAATCCAGACCCAAGCAGTCTGGCTCCAAGGCCTTTACTCATCATTAAGCTATGAGCATCCTTCCAGTGGACAAAAAATGTCATTCATTTACTGCCATTGACATGCCAGGTATCCAATAAACATCACACTTAACTCATAATGACACTAAGTTGTCATTATCCCTGTTCCCAAAGAAGTGAATTGAAGCTTCTTGGTGGGGTTGAGAATGTAGCTACAACTTTTTTTTTTTTTTTTTTTTTGTAGAGACAGAGTCTCACTGTACTGCCCTCGGTAGAGTGCCGTGGCATCACATGGCTCACAGCAACCTCTAACTCTTGGGCTTATGCGATTCTCTTGCCTCAGCCCCCCGAGCAGCTGGGACTACAGGCGCCCGCCACAACGCCCGGCTATTTTTTTGTTGTTGTTGTTGCAGTTTGGCCGGGGCCGGGTTTGAACCCGCCACCCTCAGCATATGGGGCCGGCGCCCTACTCACTGAGCCACAGGCGCAGCCCCCGCTACAACTTTTTTTAATTATTATTTTTATTTTTGATGTACAAGAACACTTCACGAGAGATCTGCCTTCTTGATAAAATGTTAACTGTGCAGTACCGTGTTAACGACAGGTGCAGTGCTGTGCAGCTAATCTCTAGAACTTACTCATCTTTCAAAGTGTAATTTTATACCCATTCAAGAGCAGCTTCTCATGTTCCCCTCCCTCCGGCCCTTTCTACACTGTTTCTCTGTGTCTGACGACTTTATACATCTCATATGTGGAATCATACAGTATTTATCTTTCTGTGACTGGCTCATTTCACTTAGCATAATGTCCTCCAGATTTATCTCTATTGTCATCTACAGTAGAATGTCCTTCCTTTAAAGACTGAACTGTATTCTGTTGTATCACACTGTGGCCATTCATTCATCTTGGAGGCACTGTGGCTGAAAGACAGGGCAGGTCTAGAATGGGGAAGAAGGGCTGGAAGGAGAGCGTGCCCAGCCATGAAATAGACATCTTCAGGTGGACTCTGTGGATGGAAGAGTGGGAATGAGTATAAGACAGTTGTGAGGGGAAGAAGGTGTTAATATGACATTTGCCTTCTGATTGACCCTGATCTTGGCCCCAATCCAAGTTATAAGCAAGGGAGTCTGTGGTTTCAACCATACTATTGATTAATTAAAACCTTTATCTTCTCTTAGAATGACACAATTTCCTGGATGGTTCAGTAAATCCCAGAGAGTGTCTTTTGTGAAAAAGAAAGGATCCCTTGCTTACAGAGGAAATGTATACCGCATGCTATATCCCCACTGTACACAGGTACCTCACCTCAGCCCAGGCACCACAGATAGCTACAGGATGGCATAAGCTAGGAAAAAAAAAAAAAAAAAGAACCTAAACCTAATCTCTTTTCTGCAGAATTGACTTGAAATATTGGCTTGAGTTTGAGAAGACTAAAACAAATGTGATAAATGTTTTTTGAAAACTCTAGGATGTCATTACGCATTGCATTTGTTTGCCCTAAATCCATTTTCTATTAGGTTATTATTAATTAGTATTTGTTTAGCATCCACTATGTACTAAAAGCCAGACTAAATACATAAGAGAATATCACTGCCCAGGATGGACCACCAGTAATAATTCTCTAAATACTTCACCACCTACATTTAACCCCTGCAGGAATTACACATGCTCAAAAAAAATGTCTAACAATACATTTTCAGGAAAATAACTCAAATTAAAAGAATTCCTTTCCACCAAGGGACTTTCCATGCACTCACCATATGGGACAGGGAGACTCTAACACTAAAAAAAAATTTTAAAGGAAGAAAAAAAGCCAAATCCCTTACCAAGTGATTAAAAATCTTTTGGACTCAAAATCTCCTGAAAATTATAAACAATTGAAAATAGGAACTGAGCATAGAAATGATTTTCAATTATCACAAGAATACTTAATGGAAAGGTAGATAAATCTTACCATAAATCTTGTATGAATATGAAAGCTATATCTAGACAAATAAATAAATCTCTCTGAACAATAGCAATGTTTAAAAAAAAAATACCTAAATGGATGTTTGCCAAAGTTGGAAGGTATGTGAGGGGACTGTCTGAGTTTGAATTCCCCCAAAGCAGCCCCTGAGGATTTCAATGGGAGTTGGTTATTTTGGATCCCAGGAAGCTCAGTGTAGAAGTGTGGAAGGGAAGAAAAAGGTATGAAAACAATCTTAGTACCCCTGTGGAAACCTGGGGCTGAAACCCTATGGGGAGGGTTTTTCAATGGGTCAAACATGCCTCAGAGTTGACCCACTGAGAGGTGAGAAGCTGGATATTTTTTCAAGCACTCCTGCTCATCACTGGTTACACAGCTAATGAAGGGTGAATTTCAATAACCTCAGGCTGCTCTGTGTGTTACTGGATGATAAAGGCCATGGGCAGGGAGACAGGGACAGATGCAAAGGAAGTCTGGGGTATGTTTCAGTCAACTAGAGTATGTGTGTGTTCATACATTATGTGTGTATACCACATACTCATATAGTCTGCACATAGAATATAGCCAGTATGTATAAACTACACGTATAACATAGACTGTATACATTCCATAGAATACATATAGTTTGTGCTCTCAGACTTTCCCTGGGACTAACAATTACAGATGTTTTTTGTAGGCATTTCTGCTTTGCTTCATTTTGGCTTTGTTCCTGCAACTTCTTTAAGCATTATTCTTAATGGTTTTATATTTAAGTTTACTTTGATATTTTTATTTTAAAACTCAATTTACTTATAATCTACTTTCAGTACAATAGTAGCTATCTGAGGAAAAGAGTCTTTTTTTCACTTTTGGTTCCTATCCTCTCGCCCAATAATTTCTATCCAGAGGAGTGCATAGGCCCCTTGAGGAGCAGCAGGCCTCCAGGCAAGAAAAAAAAAAGCACATGGGGGGCGGCACCTGTGGCTCAAAGAGGTAGGGCGCCAGCCCCATAGGCCGGAAGTGGTAGGTTCAAACCCAGCCCTGGCCAAAAATTGCAAAAAAAAAAAAAATGTGACTTTGTATTTGGAGATTTTAGAATGCCTGCTCTTGGCTGGGTGTAGTGGGTCATACCTGTAATCCTAGCATTCTGGGAGGCCACAGCAGGTGGATTACTTGCGCTTAGGAGTTTGAGACCAGCCTGAACAAGAGAGAGACCCCCATCTGTACTAAAAGCAGAAGGAAAAAGAAAACCTAGCCAGGTGTGGTATGCATCTGCAGTCCCAGCTATTGGGAGGCTGAGGTAAGTGGATTGCTTGAGCCCAGTCATTTGAGGTTACTGTGAGCTGTGATGATGCTATAGCACTCTACCCAAGGGGACAGAGTAAGACTCGTCTCAAAAAGAAGGAGGAGGAGGAAGAGAAGGAGAAAAGAAAAATAGAAAACACCTATTTTTTTCATTCGTGAAGCTCAACCATATAAGCAAAAGGTAGTGACTCCTAATCTTGGATGTGATCCACAAGATAGGGGTGCATATTAGAATCCCTGGGCCTTGCAGGCATGATTTGCCCGAGGAATAAGGCAGGCATGGCTGGAGCCATCCTCTTCCTACCACTGAATTCTCCTTTTCATTGAAAAATCCAGGAACAACACTGCCTTAGTGGCTCAGCAAAAACAAACAAACAAAAAAAGAAAAAAAAGCAGCAATCCATTAGACGACTCATAGCCCACCTGACCTGAGTGACCTAAAGTGAACATATAATTCATTCCATCAATGAATTCAGTCGGTAATAAGGTGTCCTACCTGTGTCACCTGGATCATGTGCCTTAAATTAGACCAATCCTGACCCTCAGATTGGGAACTGCAGCCTTTCATGATGCACCTCTGTATTAACCTTTCTCCATCTGTCAGGGATCCAGTTATTATTCCATCCATCCCTGTGCATTGCCAACTCAGAGATGGCCTAAAGATCCTGTGTGACAACCTCTGCTCTCTGTGATGCCTTTCGTGGTCCTCCCAGACAGGATTCATTTATCCTTCTCTTATGCTCCCTTAGGAGTCTGGAGTGTATCTACGTCATCGTGTATCATATAGTTCCAAAATTATTTGTTCACATGTCCGTCTCTCTAATTAGTCTGTGATAGTCCCTGTGCCATGGACTAGTCCCACACTAATGCATTGGTTTATTTATTCATTAATTACTGTGCACCCAGGAACCATCCCGGGTCCTAGGGATGCAGCAGAGAGCAGGCAGACAAGTCACTCTCCTCTTAGAGTGACCCATTCAGGGGATTCCAAAGTGTCCTCTCTAAATTCTCACTCCACGCTCTCTTCCAAGGACCCAGTTTCTCACTGCAGTATTTGTCCCTGGCTCTAGTTCAGAGAACAGTTTTGAAACAAATGTCTTCTGTGTAATCTTTATTTTGAAAATCATGAGTTGATGTTAGCATTTATCCTTCCTCTAAAATTTGCTCATCTGGCAAAGGGTACATAGGCAAGTTCTCTACTGCCTCTGTCTTTTCATCTATAAAATGGGCATAATGAGAATACGAAGAGCTTAAATAAGGATTAAATGAGATAGTGCAATGAAAGCCCATTAGATGATGCCTGGCACAGAGCATTTGTTAAATAAAAGCAACCGTTAATAATACAAGTTGCTTTCACGTCAATAGTTATTTTGTCCTCGTCCTCTTTTCTAACTGATGAGCTAAGTTAATGTCAGTATATTCATTCATTTATTCTGTAACTTTCGGGGGGGTTCCTTTTTCTTATTTTTTTAGTCAAGCACGGGTAATTCTAGGTAAACAGGGATCAAAAAGGCATGTCTAGTTAATCCCATCAAAGGACAGCGGTTAGGGAAAAGGCCGTGGAAAGAGAAATGAAACATCAGAAAAATATCTTAGTAATTACTCTCTGCATATCTCATGGTTTTTTTTTTTTTGTTTGTTTGCTTGTTTTTTGTGTGGGGTTTTTTTGGCTGGGGCTGGCTTTGAACCTGCCACCTCTGGCATATGGGGCCAGTGCCCTACTTCTTTGAGCCACAGGCGCTGCCTGATCTCATGGGGTTTTTTGACCTGATGACTTTCTTCTATGCCCACTTTTACCTATGGCTGGCATCATTACCTTACATAGATTGGATGAAGCAGGCCTTTCATCAGTAGCAAAGTAGAGTTCACAATCCCAATTAGCCATATGAACTTGGGAGTAACCATTGTGTAAAGGAGGCAAAATAAGGGTAATCTGCTCAAAGCACGTTTCCTTCACACATTCGTCTCACAGTCCTTCCCAACCCAGGTTCCAGGAGAGCTCTAATGCCCTAATCCGTTAGCTACATAGCAGCCTAAGGATAGCTTAGAAAGGGTTTGTTTTTTTGTTTGTTTGTTTGAGACAGAGTCTCACTATGTCACCCACAGTAGAGTGCTATGACATCAAAGCTCACAGCAACCTCAAGCTCTTGGGCTTAAGCAATTCATTGTCTCAGCTTCCCAAGCATCTGGGATTACAGGCACCCGCCACAACACCCAGCTATTTTTTTGTTGTAGTTTTCATTGTTGCTTAGCAGGCCCTGGCCGAGTTCGAATCCACCAGCCCCTGTGTATGTGGCCGGCACCCTAACCACTGAATTATGGGCACCAAGCCATCTTAGAAAGTGTTTACTTGAATTGTGATCTGTGGGTTTTATTTATTACTATTAATTTATTTCTTTATTTTGCATAGCCCAGCTGAGAAGCACCATCACCTTTAGGTACAAGCAGCTTATGTTTTATACAGGGTGGCCATAAAGTTCATGTGCGATTGGCCACACTGTATATTAGAATTCTACTTAAGATGTACTTTGGGGAAAGGGTTCTACTGTTTTAAAAATAATATTTATAGACTGTTGCTTCATGTGAATAGCAGATGGAAATGGGTAAAGGTAAATCCATCTTTTTTTAGCTGCCCTAAACCTTTATGCTCCAAACAACGAAGCAGCCTGTTACATAAGGCAAATGGTTCTAATAGTGCAAAGAGAACTTGACGAAGGCACTATTACAATGGAAGAGTTCAATTTCTGGTTAAGACCAAACATCAGGCTGCACAAAGAGATTCCAATAATATAATCAACAAGTTTGTCTCAAGCAGACTTTTGAAAGTAATAACACTTCCAATTTCAGCATCACTGTAGGGAGCATTATAGGTTAATGGAGCTACTCAAGACACATTTGCCCCTGCTTTTCTATCATAAAAACTTAAATTATTTAAAATAGAAACATCCTCTTGAGTGGTTGCAGGTCACTTTGGATCAGTGAGGTTTCCCTTTAGAGTTTAGATGTGAAATATTAATAGGCTTGAGAGAGACAAGATTTACCAACATGGGGTGTTATCTGCCTTGCCAACTCCACCCTTCACCTCTCCCTCTGGGAGAATTTTCCCTTTAACAGCTTAGACTAGCAGTCCTCAACCTGTGGGTCGGGTCCCACAGGAACTGTATTAAAGGGCCACGGCATTAGGAAGGTTGAGAACCACTGGCTTAGACTCTGGGACTTTGAGAATCACAGGCAGAAGATTTGAGAGGGGAAGAAAAAGAGGGCAGACCAGCACTCAATAGGCAAGAATTCAGGGCTTTCTCTGCCACAGAATCTGAGAAAATTTGGGAGGCACAGAAAGGTTTTGAGAACTATTGCCCTGCCTTATAAACGTGATCCTTTTCAATGTTTATTGAGAAGCGGGAGTCCAAAGGAGCATTCCTTTTAAATATTTTGAGCTGCCCTTTTCTGCACTACCCTTGACTATGATACCTGCGAAGACTGGTCCATGTGAAAATAGCCGGGTATTGTGGTAAGCACCTGTAGTCTCAGCTGCTCAAGAGGCTGAGGCAAGAGGATCGCTTAAGCCCAAGAGTTTGAGGTATCATGATGAGGTACTTTGAGCTATGATGATGCCATGGTACTCACTCTACCCAGGGTCACAGAGTAAGACTCCATCTCAAAAAAAAAAAAAAAAAAAGACTTGTCCATGTGGCTTTTTGTATGATCTCCCAAAATCAGTGCTGCTCAACCAGCAGCGTCAACAGCAGCACTAGGAACCTTGTTAGAAATGCAAAATCTCAGGTCCCAGCCCAAACCTAGTGAAAAGAATCTCTCCACGTGAAATCCAGGAATTTGTGTTTTATCCAGGTGATTCTTCCATACATTAAAGTTGGAGAAGCACTGGCCTATGTAATTGGGTAGCCTGTCTACAGAATCTAAGAGTTTGATCCAGGGAGAAAGTCTGCTTCAGAATGCCTTGACTTCCATTCTCCAAGCACATCTGCAGGCTCCAGGTGTGTGTACCTGCAACACAGGAGCTGCCTAGCACGTGGGGCTCCTCACAGTCTGCAGGGCTCCGTCCTATAAAGCTTTCCACACAGATACTAGAGTGATCTTCTCCATAGACATTTTCCAAGTGTGGAGGGAGGCAATTTGACAGAAGGACACAAAATTAGGTTCTGGCAAAGGGTAGAGACTATCAGTTTCAGTATTTTAAAATCTTTGGGTATGGTGTACAATTCCCTGCCCTTCCAAAGGGTAGTGGCTATATGGGCTAGGAGAAAGAGTCATGTGCTTCCTTTCAAAGGGCCAAGGTACAAATGCCTGCTATACCACTATGCTGGGTTGAATGGTGTCCCCCCAAAATATATGGCCAAATGCAAACCCCCAATGACCGTGAATGTGACCTTATTTGGAAATAGAGTCTTTGCAGATGTAATTGTTACAGGAAAACAAGGCCCAATGGAGAGAAAAAGCACTTGAACACCTGTGTTCAAAAGAGGAAATACTTTATTCCAGCCAGCAGACCCATAGCAAACTAAAGTTCAAAAATGGCTGAGCTCCCCGATCAGCTCTGTCCCTGCCCTTTTATTAGACTTACAAGTAGACAAAGGAATTACCATTTACCCTTTATTGGAGGTGTCAAAGAATGTGCAGGGTACAGAAGCAGAAGCAAGCAGTGTGCATTACTTCCAAGGATTCAGGAAGCTGTTTTACAAATTCTTAAGGGCTGGGTTACCATGAGGAGGACCTTGCAGGTGTGTCCTTGGGCTTCTGTGAAAAGTCTTTGTTCTTTCAGATTTTACTTTTCCCAGGAATTCTCCTTCATAATTAGGTTAGGAATCTGGAGATGAGATCATTTCATAAGAGAAATAAGAGGGAGATTTGAGACATAGAGAGCCAGGCAAGAAGTTAATGTAAAGATAAAGGCAGAGAGTGGAACGGTGTTTCCACAAGCCAAGGGATGCCTGGAATCACTCAAAGTTAGAAGAGGCAAGGAAAGCATCTCTATTCGCCATCAGAGGGAGTATGGCCCTGCAGATCCCTTGACTGCAAACTTCTGACCTCCAGCATAGTGAGAGAATTAATTTCTGTTGTTTTAAGTCAGAAATGTTTTGGTAATTTGTTGTGGCAGACTTAGGAATATAATACAACCACCTAATACAGCCATGGCCTTAAACTTACCCTTCCTTCACCCTGGATTCCCTGGATCAGAAAATTTAAAAAAAGAAAAAAAAACACTGAAGTTTGTTGTGAAAATTTCACAACAAACACATTAGCATTATTGCCTATTGAATGGGAACTGGAGATAAAAGAGTTAATTAAATAATTATCATCCTTGCCCAAACCAGCAACAATACCATGCCATGAGCCATATGTAACGTTCAAAGATTGTGTAACATCCAAACTTTGCCTCTTAATGTCTGCGATCCCAAAAAGTTAAGTAAACTGTGACTGAGAATTTATTGATAATGAGGATTAAAAACAGTGCTGGCCTATTGAGTGGTTGTGGGCTTTGAGCAGGTAATTCAAGCATCAGTCCTTCTCTCCTGTTTGTTTTGAAAATGAGGTTTGCTCCAAAGCAACTGGTATATTAGGGAACGATTTGAGCATAATGTGAATTGTAGGTCTGCTTCTATTCAATTTCGTCTGCAAGACACACTAAGTGAATACAAACACTGCACCCCTCTAAACTGAGCCATATAGAAACACACACACACTTGTACACACCCCACACATGTGCACCCCTCACACATCTACCAGCCCCCTCAGCTGACCCACACTCTTTTTCATGATGACTCACAAGCTGGGACTTTCATGAGTAATCCAGGTCTTTTGAAAGGTAAAGTGCCCTATTTATGGTAATGTTTATATATGTCTATTTAGCATGTAAAATTGTGGTACCATCTTATTAGGTTCTTTTTTCAAAAACAAAGTTTTTGAGCATTGCACACCAACCCCATTGTTACCGTGAACCCTGTTTTTTATTGCACAACTTTGCATAGTATGGTGCCTTCTAGGAACATATATGTCAGATGTTGCATTATAGCAGCCCTGGCTGTACAATGCATAGTGCATGCTGGGTCCCACTTAAACACACAGTGGACAATAGCCTTCAGTATTTGTTCAAAGAGAAAGTGCTGGGCACATAGTAACCACTCAATAAATATCCACTTCCTTCCTTTTTGTAATCAGCTATATAAAGACTCCTTAACACATTAAACCATTATACATTTATGATATGAAAAAACAAAAGGGAACAGAAAGTAATTATCATCTAGATCAAAACCCAGAGTCAAAGTTAGCACTGAGAACCTCTTGTCATTTATCTCAACTGACAATAAATTCTTTTCAAGGCTATTATTTAGCAAGTTAGTCCTTTAAACAAATAAATTCATTGTTTCTTATATGACCTGTAACCAAATTTCTGAGCTTCATAAAATTAACTATTTATACTAAAATGGAGTGCCAGATTTTCCCTGTTTTCTTAGGGAGTTTTCTGTCCCCTTTGTCCAGTGAGGACAGAGAGAGGAAATTGGGGGAGGAAGATATTTTCACAGAGACATCAGGGCCTACACCCAGGATTTGGAAGTTCAGAACCTCATCTCATTCTATTTCTTGCAGAACCCACCTGTGTACTGCCACCAAGGAATGACATATTTTCCATTGTCTGACTTTCTAGGATGACAAGAGCAAATTCCAACCAATTCCTGCAGATATGTGTGTACACGTAGGGTGAGCTTCTTCTTAAGCAACCACATTCTTTTCTGCATGGGTGGATTACAGTGGAACTCAGAATATTTTGCTTTTAGGGGACTGGGAGAGGTCAGAGAGGCTTGTAGAAATACTAGAGGTCTCTCATCCCTTTGCCTCCTGAGTTATCCGTAGAAGATAGGTTTAGATCCTGAACTTGAAGAATCACAGAGTCCAAAGCAAGCTGAGAAAGTCAAGACACTTTTCAAATCACGCCTTGGCCATTCCCGGAACCATGACTCCTTTAGCCATGGTGCTTGCAGCCTAGGAGGGATCCAGCTCTGTCTATACCTCTGATGTGGGAGCCCTAGCTTCAGTGGGGGTCATGATAAAGAGAGGACTGAGCATTCTAGAATGAGTGCTCAGTGATGAACTCCTCATATCATCCTCCCCTTTGGGGCAAAAGAAAAGAAATGTATCCCAACCTCCCAATAACCATTGGCTCACCTCACTGTGGGATCCCTAAATATGGCCCAAATAGAAAACATGCTGGTCCAGTCCATTAACAGATAGAAAACCAATCCTGTGTTGATGTTCATGAATACCCATGGTGCCCATAGTGGATAAAGCAATAATTTTTCAAAGACATCTTTTAGGCAAGTGTCTAGGAGGAGTCCCCTCTCTCACACAGCTCCCTCTGTCTTCTCTCATACCTTTATGAGGATCCTGGATGCTGCTCAGAGATCAGCCTGCAATTCTTAGGTCTGAGCTGAGGATCTGACTCCTGCCTGGCCTTTCATGATTCTTAACAGCATCCCTGAGACTTTTCTGGATGTTCTATCTCAAACAGCTGCACAGTATCACTTTGATGTGTTCATTTCCTAATAAAGACTTCATCTCATTACTTTCCCTTTCCACCAGAAGTGAAAGATGAAAGGAAAGAAAGGTCATGTTACCGTGCAGAAACTCAGGAAACCTGAAATGGAACCTCTTAGCCTTTGAAAGCAGCAGCACAGGAAAGAGATAATCATCCTAAGAAACAGATATAACCTATTTCTCACTGATTCCAGGCTCCTCTGTGCTGGAATCTTCACTCAGATCTTCCTCAATGGCTCCTTTTCCTACCCACTTGCAACCTGTCACAACTTGAGCCTAGAAGGGTGCTTTAGTTGGGGTTCTTCAAAAAAACCAAACCAGTAAGATACAGAGAGATATGTATAAAGAGAGTCATTATGTCGATTTGGCTGCCACAACCTGCTACCTGAGGGCCTGAGAACCAGGGGATCTAGTGGTGTAAGTCCTAGCCCAAGCTCAAATGCTCAAGAACTGAGAACACTGAGACCTAAGGGCAGGAGAAGGTGATGCCCCCGTTCAAAAAGAGAGAAATTTTGCTCCTCCTATGCCTTTTTGTTCTATTCTGGCTTGCGTGATTTGGATGGTGCCCACCTGTATTGGTGAAGGTCATCTTTGTTACTCACTCTACTGTATTCAAATGCTGATGTCTCCCAGAAATACTGTCATAGGGACACCCAGAAATAGTGTTTTACCAGCTATCTGGGCATCCCTTAGTCCAGTCAAGTTGATGGATAAAATTAGCCATCACAAGATGGAAAGGCACAAGTAGGAAGTATTGAGACCAATAAAATGATTATGATGATGATGATAACAGAATATACAACAGTACCTTGTACTTTTCTGGGTTCTTTACCTGAACAGCATTGACATATTTTGTCTTGACACAACATTATAGGATAGGCACCAATATTCTCCTTATTTTTTAAATAAGAAAACTAAAGCACAGAAAAATTAGGCAATTCTCCTAAAACCATATGCCTAGTAGGTGACAGAGCAGGAATATGAACCCAGGAAATCTGTCTCAAGATCCAGTCATCCTATGGCTTTCACATGAAAGTTATAACCCAGTTATAACCCAAGAATAGGGGAAAGGGGGAAGGGAGGGGGGGCAGAGGAAGGGTGATTGGTGGGATTACACCTGCGGTGCATCTAAAAGGGTATATGTGAAACTTAGTAAATGTAGAATGTAAATGTCTTAACACAATAACTAAGAAAATGCCAGGAAGGCTATGTTAACCAGTGTAATGAAAATGTGTCAAACGGTCTATAAAACCAGTGTATGGTGCCCCATGATCACATTAATGTACACAGCTATGATTTAATAAAAAATTTAAAAAAATTAAAAAAAACAAAAAAGATTCAGTCATCCCTCCTCCACCTTTGTTTGAAATAGTGCTGGACTATTATTTACCCTCTCTGAGCCACATCACTTATAAAACAGAAAAGTTGCTAGGAATCCTCCTTGGAGCATTGTTGTAAGGAAAAAACTGAGACAAAGTCTTATAAGGTGATGCCTTAAAAGAGGTGATGTCTTTGTTAATAATGCACAACAAACATCCACCTGCTCCATCCTACGTTGTCTACCAACACTGCTATAGGAGCTGGTCTGTTTCTCTGACACCTGCACCACCACCTCTCCATATGTGTGCCTCCATATTGAGATTCAGAAAATAGACATAAAACTGGGGCATTTTATTCTCCACAAGTCCAGCTGTCATTTCTATCTGGCCCATTGCTCTTCAAACTAGCCTTGCCTTCCTGAGGAGTCCCAGCCTTTTGGTCAGTCCCCATCCCTGTGAAGTTGATTGCAAGTGGGACTTTGCCTAACAATTGCAATCAGTGTAACCTGGCTTATTGTACCCTCAATGAATCCCCAACAATAAAAAAAAAAGAGGGTCATTCATTCAACAACATGCTCATCATTTAAACTGTGCATCAAACACTTTACATGGTTCCAGCATATAACGATAAGCAATACAGACACAACCTCTGACTACACAAACTTACATTCTACTGGAGAAAACAGCCAAAACATAGAGAGGAGGGTAGAAATAAATAAATACAATTGTAATTAGTGCCTTAAAAGAGCCAAATAGGTGGTGGGATCTTCTTTGGTTTGAGTGATCAAAGAAGGCCACATGAAGAATAAGTAGGAGAGAGCCAGGAGAAGGGCAGATGTAGAACATTCTGATCCACAGTCGACAGAGATTCCCCCTGGACACCTTCTTCCAACTCTCCAAGCTCCTCCAATGACAAGAACAGTCTCCTCAGTTTTGTCACTTCTGCCTCAATCTGGCCTCCTACCTACTTGCTCTGAAAGCAATCTTGTCTCTAATGGTATCAATTGCTCCATCTGTACAATGGGGCTAATATTTGTTTTGACAGGAAAGAGCTATTGCCCAGGAGTATTAAATAAGGTAACATTATCTACCACTAGTTAGAATATTCTCACTTCCCACAGCATAGAGAAGCCTCAGACTTCCCCTCCCCATGACACCCTCCATATGAGCACCTGCTCAGGACAACCTCTGTACCAGGCCTCTAACTCCCAAATACTGTCACCTGAGTGACAAAAAAACCAAACAACAACAACAAAAAAAAAACACTATCCCCTGATGCTTATAGTGGCTTAAAATGCAGTTCTGGCTTTTTGGAGACTCTGACAGAATTGCCCCATACATCTATGCCATCATCATGGAAGTGGTAAATAATTTCCCCACATCTTTCACCCAAAACAGAGGTGCACATTTGGTCAGGGAGCCAGCAGGGATGCCTGAGCTCTCAGGATGAAGGCCTCATTCAAACCTCAGTTCATCCTCCAAACAGGCTTAGAGGAGAGAACCATGGTCCTGGAGGCCACTCAATAATTCCTGGCCAGTTAAAAGAGCCCCTGAAACTCAACTGAAGTAGCTGTGGCTTTCTTTTGTTTGAGTTCAGATAGAATGAAAAATTCCATTTCCCATATTTACCTTGGTTCCTGTGTTGGGAAAATATCCCACCTCAGCCTCCACCTTCCTTCCCCCTCTGGCAGCAGCTGACCTCTGCTTCTACCAAACAAAGCCTGCTTTTCACTAGCTACAGCCCCACATTATGCCAGTGAGACAGTCACCAGCCCCCTCCCTCGTCTGGCCAGTCTCAGAGGAAACTCCCTCTGACCTCCGCCTGTTATTACTGCTATTATCATCATTGCCATTATCCTCGTCACCATCCTGTGCCCGCCCTGCCCCCAGCTCCTTGCTTCCCTGTACTCCATTGTATCCAAAGTCCCTCCTCAGTGGGAGCCACTTCCCCTCGTGTAACCCCAAAGCCCCCATCCGCCCCCCACACCACAGCCTTCATCTCCTTCTGCCATGGCCCAGCCAGCTTCCTGTGCACACAGAGAACCTCTGCTTCTGATTCACTCCTTCCTTTCCTAACCTCTTCCCACCCCACATCCTGGCTTCACCCCACCCACAGTCCATCAAAATGAACTACCTACAAGATCTTCAAGCTCTGGAGTCTTGAGCTCACACAGGAACTGGCTGCCTTAGGTCAAGCTCCTGGTGTGTCATCACTGTGGCAATAGTCCCTGTGCTGGCCTCACCATCTGCACAAGAGCTACCAGAATGATCTCCTTAAGACTTGGGCTGACCAGACAACTCCTCTGCTTAAAACCCTCCAATATCTCCCTATTCCCTAGACCAGTGTTTTTCAACCATTTTTTATCTCACAGCACACTTGAACCTATAGTTAAACTTCCACAGCACACTTAAATTATGTTGATCAAAAAAAAAAAAAGTTAAAAAATATATACTTACTATGCTTTGAACTTCTTTTGAAAATAATTTAATGATCTTTAAAATTTTTCGTGGCACACCTAAGATCCTGTCATGGCACACTGATTGAAAATCACTGCTCTAGGGACTAAAAAACAAACAAGGTTTTTCGTACTTGGTTCTTACTGACATAAATAACCTCACTCCAAACACAATGTCCCAAACATCGCAATTTATTATTTATAAACACTATTCCCTTCTTAACTGCTGCCTCCTGCCTCTATGTTTCTGCACAAGCTGTTTCTTCCATGAGAGTTACCTTTTTCTAGTCCCTTTCCACCTGGAAACTTCTTTTCACGCTTTAAAACACAGTTCACTGTTTGTTTTCATGGCTGAGTAGTACTCCATGGTATATATACACCACATTTTATCAATCCACTCCTGTATGGATGGGCACTGGAGTTGATTCCATATCCTTGCCATTGTGAATTGTGCAGCTATAAACATTTGAGTGCAGGTGTCTTTTTAACAAAATTGCTTCTATTCCTTTGGGTGAATACCCAATAATGGACTTACAGGATCTAATGGTAAGTCTACCTTTAGTAATATTCTGAAATTTAAAACACACACACACACACACACACAGTTCAAAGGCAACTCTGTACAGGAAGACCTCCTTGATAGCAGTAACAAAGGGGTCAGCAAACTTTCCCATAATGAGAGTCAATATTTTAGGCTCTGCAGGCCAAGATGGTGTCTGTTGCAATTACTCAACTCTGATGTTGTTGTGTGCAAACAGCCATAGACAATGTGAACCAGCAAGCATGGCTATATGACAGTCAGACTTTATGTACGGACACTGAATTTAATTTCATAAAATTTTCATGCATCATGAAACATTATTCTACTTGTGAATATTTTTCAATACTCGATTTCATTTTTCAGTTAAATTTGGAAAATACTTTTTGCTACAGAGCCAACGAAACTAGTCTGACTGTCATGGTTTCCTGACCCCTGCAGGAAACTGTCCCTCTGTCCTTTGGTTCCTCAGTGTCCCATGGTTCCTGTGGGACTTCGGGTGCTGGAATGTCTGACACCTGAACAGCTCACTCTGCCACCATGCAAAAAGCCACCAAGGACAATTTTACACTTGTCATCTCAGGGAGTCCAGACGTATAACATAAAAGATGCATGATCAGTTTTAGTGGAAGGAAGGAAATAACTTAGTGGGGTGTTAGAAGAGAGTGATGACAACAAAATGCAGACAGTGGTGTCATTCCTCCATGGACAGCGGACTTCTTACAGAAGCATATCACTCATTCGGATGACTTTGGTTATTCTTCCCAGGGTGGCATGGGTCCAGGCTGATGTAAAATACAACCTATTTAAAAAACTACAATATGTTAGCTTCCTTTTTTAAAAAGGTTATTCCTAGAGATGTACAGAACTGGGGATGGATTGTAGATCAGGCTCTCAAGAAGCCAAGTCAGAGACAGATATTCACCATGCAAATGGGTTTTTCGGGTCAACATCTGTGAGGGGTACAGAAAGTGTATTTGAACTGTGATATGGCTGCAACAGAAGCCTTTGCAGTCCCAGAAAGGATCCTGAAAGTAGGATAGCCCTTCAAAGCTGCCTCAAATTGGTCTGAGGGGTCCACACCATTATTTCCTTCATAGTCCCGGGATATGGGCTGCCTCAGAATATGACATGACCTGGGCCAGAAAATGTCTTTAGCTGAGAGAAATTTCCTAAGAAGGACTCCACTGAGGGCTCTCAGCCACCAACGCCCCAGCAGCTGTGAGAATGAGGTATGGGAATCATAGCATTCCTGGAGCTGCACTGCCCAGCATGGTAGCCACCAGTCACACATGGTCACTTAAGTTTAAATTAATTAAAATTCAATAAATTTAAAAAGCTGGGTGTGGTGGCTCACGCCTGTAATCCTAGCACTCTGGGAGGCCGAGGCAGGTAGATTACTTGAACTCAGGAGTTGGAGACCAGCCTGAGCAAGAGCGAGACCCTGTCTCTAAAATAGCCAGGCGTTGTGGTGGGAAACTGTGGTTCCAGCTACTTGGGAGGCTGAGGCAAGAGAATCACTTGGGTCCAAGGGTTTGAGGTTGCTGTAAGCTATGACAAAGTGAGACTCTATCTCAAAAATAAATAAATAAATAAATTTAAAAATTAGTTTCTTAGTTGCACCAGCCATAGAGAATAGACAGTGGTAGGTGGTTTCTGAAACAATAAAGGACATAAGGTCGATATATGATAGTTGAGAGAACTGAGCTATAAGGTTGAATTGACTCCAGATGATGGATTTATACTGACCACAACCCTCAACACACCCATCCCTGCCTGATCAGGCCAACAGAGTCCAGCCCACTGTCATGGCAAGAAACAGGTTACCAGTATACTGATAGCCAGGAAACCTAGCTTCACACTTAGTTGGTAGCTCAGTTGCATGAAGAGAATATATTTGGGGAGCTGTTTTGGGTCTTCCATGTGGGTATTGGGCTCCTTTTACACACCACTCAAAACAGTTGGCTCAAATGGAAAGTATTCACTTATTGGAATGCTATCAGCAACAAATAACTTGTTTGATCCAAATGTCCTTCTTTGTTATGTTGTAGTCACTTACAAGTCAGTCTAGAGCAGAAGGTGAGGCTGGATAACTCACAGCCCATCTCTGCTGCCACCAAATAGTGGTGTGATCTTGGGTAAGTCAAGCTATTTCCCCATTTTCTTGTTTTTCTCATGCATAATGTGAAAGTGATAATCTCGTACTATTTACTCTATAGGAGTTTTGCGAGGATACAAGTGGAATAAATGAAAGGCAGAGTATTTTATAAAATAAGTGCCTAACATACAAGGGAAACAAGCCATTTAATGCAATAGTCAAACCTACTAATTATTGAAGGTGCCTAAACCCCATACTCAGCCAAAAGTGGTCCTCCCAACCATAGCACAGCACATAAACTTGTGCCATTTTCTAGGTTCTAAAATAGTGGTTCCCAACCTTCTTTTTTGGTATGCTTTTGCATCACACTTTTGAATATTTGAAATTTTAGTAGCACGCTTAGCAGAATTAAAATCTTTGAATAGCAGATTTTAACAAGTCAGCCATACTAACAACAGCACAATCACTGCTACATTCTAATAATGTCTTGCAGGATCTATAAAAGCACCCACTTACTGTGTTACTATACTGCGCACTTGCTCCCCCTTCATTACTGTGATACTGGAGTGCTTAGCTCACCATTCTGACCGTCCTTATTAGGTGACCTTCCCATGCACGTCAGGAGAATTAGTTCTTTCACTGGTACTGGTTTGGCATTAAGCTACAACTCCGAGCTCTTAAAAATCACAAGACATTCCATCTCATTCCAATGCACTCAGCTTAAAAATCCATGCACAGCCAGAATAGCCTTAAACTCAGTTGCACAAAAATGGGTGTTACATGTGATCAAGAACGTACCAGTATGCCTTCAATGGGGTAGATTACATCTGCAAATCATGGCTTCCTATTTGAGAATGATGGCTCCACATGAGCCAGAATTTCAAAAGTAAGAATATGAGACTAAAATCCACAGTGAAGACTGATTTTAGGACCAAAATCCCAGAAAAAGTCTTGTGTTTTGGTGGCATTACTGCACATACATGTGGGCAGCCCTTTACCCATCAAAAGGTATTTATTTATCTCTTCTCTTACAAAGGCCTACAGATCCCTGTTGTCTGACAACCTCCCCCATCCCATCACCCTACCATTACCTCTAGGGCATGTCCTTGTATTCTGTCTGCTAATTAGTGCATGAGAAAAGAGACCTCATGAATGGGATTAGTGCCCTTAGACAAAAAGGACCACAGAGAGCTGTGTTGTCCTTCCCACCACGTGGGGACACAGCTAGAAGCCATTCCCCATGAATTAGAAAGTGGGCTCTCACCAGACACAGAATCTGCTGGCCCCATGTGGTATTTTGTTACAGTGGCCAGAATGTACCAGGGCACCCTCTTGTTCACCGCAATGCCTTCTTGCTTTTTTCTTGCAGGTGACGGACTAGCTCACTCTTCAGAGATTCAATACCTACTTACCTGACCTAATATGCTTTCCCCTAATTATCCCTGTGACTCTCCCATCTCCTTGATCAGTTGTCACTTTATCCATGTGGCTTCCCCTACACCAGTGGTTCTCAACCTTCCTAATGCCGCAACCCTTTAATACAGTTCCTCGTGTTGTGGTGACCCCCAACCATAAAATTATTTTCGTTATGGTTGGGAGTCACCACAACATGAGGAACTGTAGTAAAGGTTCACGGCATTAGGAAGGTTGAGAACCACTGCCCTACACATTTTAGACCTCCCCCCACTACACTTTACTCTTCCAGTTAGAAATTTTAGAACTCCCCCAGCACACTTTACTCTTCCACCTCCCACTTAACACCTGCTGGCCCTCTGAACTACTGTCTATGACATTCATTTTATTAATTGTCTTCATGCACCAAATGATAGGTGTAAGTGCCATTGATGTAGGGGTGGTCATTACTATATCTCCAGCACCTGGAAGAATTTCTGACACAGAATAAGTGCACAGTGAACACTATTGGATGAATGAATGTATGTCAGAGAGAAAATTAAGGACTGGCGAGAGTCAGTGATTTGCCTAAAGTCATGCTATTTAGTATCAGTCAGACCTGGATTTTAATCCAGACTCAGAAATGCAAGCTTTGTGTTTTAGGGTTTACTCAATCGAGCCTAATTTTCTTCCTTTCTCAAAAGGGGCATGGAAATCCCTGTCTCAAGCCCTCACAAATGTCCTGATCGTAAAATACAAAGGCAGCAGAAACAGTGAGGAGGAGGAGGGCACAAGCCTGGTGAGCCTTGGGTGGCCTCAAGGAACCGCCATAGTCAAGCAAGTGAACCAAAGTCCCAGACAGAGAGAGGAGCTGTTCAGCCACTGTTCAGCTGTTCAACACTACTTCATGGGATCCTCTCCTGCTCCTGCAGAACGCTGGCCCTTTCACTGTGTCCCTGGGAGACTATTATCTCACTAAGCAAACACTCAGGGCTGAGCACAGTTTCTAGTTTCCACCCACTTTCTCTTTCACAAGCACACAGGGCAAGGAGCAGGCCCTCCTCCAAGCCAGGCCCCACAGACTGATTGCTTTGACACGCACTGACGGGGCTGTTTTCTATGGCTGGCCCTCCCAAGGTTGTTATCATTCTCCTTTTTTAAGAAATGGCTGAGGTATCGTGCCTCCTTTCCAAGTTTCCCTATTCATACCAGGGACTATGGCTTGGAGCTCAAACCTGAGCCCCAAGTTCACCTCAATTTGACATTTCCCCTCCTGCAGTGGTGTTGCTTGGGATGCTGTCAAAAGGGATGAAAGAAAAAAAAAAAAAAAACATTTTCACTCTGGCTTGAAGTTGGCCACGTTTGCAGGTGCTCAAGTTGCTGCCTCGAGGAAGTGAGAGATTGGGGGTTGCAATTTGAGCTCAAAGGTCAAATGACTTTCCGACAACTAACAGGGAAGCGTTTGGAAGTGTTGATGCCTTGAGAAAAGAAGTAAAAATACAAAAATCTCTGGAAAATTTAAATAGGTGCGATATTTATTTTTCAACCCGTCTGTGGATAAAATTCTCTTCACGGTCTTTTGAAACTCTAATATCCTCCATTTCAATACAAATGAAACAACCCTTGAAAATTTTGGTTGGCTCCTAGAATAATATAATTTACTATTTTACCAAGAAAATAAGTACAAATTCAATAACTGGATCCCTTTTTAAAAAAAAATAAATTTTAAACGGTCCTACACATCAAGTTATACTTTGCTGACCTTTATAAGACCAAATTTTTTAGATTTGCTGGATTTATTTAAGACTTATGTCTCTTATATGGAGACATAAGAGCAATCTTCAAAATTGTTGTCAGACTCAACTACAAAATCATTCAACTTTACAATGAAATTCTTGCAGCTCATCCTCATGCCCTGCTATAAAACAACAAAGAAAAATATTCCTGGAAATTAATTAATGCATATAAAGGTATATAAAGGCCTTCTCAAAGTCCTAGTGAGCCCAAAAGGCCATCAACAGGGACCAAAGTCTGGACCAGTCCCAGAAATATTCTAGCTGGGAAGGGAGGCAAGGATGGCAGACCTTTATAAAATTGTAGCCTTTCTATGGAGAAAGTAGACAGCCCCAATAGAAAGCCACTCTGGGGATTAGCTATAGATAAGGAAGTTGAAGGGAAGTGGGGGAGCCCCATTTGGAGTCCATCTCACCACTAGAAATCAGTGGTGTTTTGTCACTGAAAGTTCCCCACACCTCCCAGCCCCATCAGTCACCAGGTGTAGAGTACCTACTGGTACGTGATGCTAAAGAGAGGGACATGGCTCTACCCAACTTTTGGACACCATGCCAAACACAGAGAGAACATAGATGTCCCACAGATGGAGATCTCTTCCATGCCACCACCAGATCCACTTCCTAACTCACCAGACGCTCCTGGACATCAGAATCAGAAACTGGAATAGAGAATAAACTCCAACATTTCTTATCTAACTTTCATGCTAGAGCAGCGGTCCTCAACCTGTGGGTTGCGACCCCTTTTTTCCATTTGTAACAATGCGGCAATTAGGAAGGTTGAGAACCGCTGTGCTAGAGGATTGTGTAAAAACATGTGGGAACATGTATGAGAAAACTTACATGAGTTCTTATTTAACTAGGAGCTGATGCTGGTCAAGACTGGTCTTTTTCTTAATAATAAGATTCTGATTGTACAGAATCTTTGTTTAAAATACAGATTAAAGAATTTGTTCTCCAACATCTTAAGTTCAAGGAGAGGAAGGCCAAGGAATTTCAATTTTAAGAAAAAATCAAGATGATTCCCATGTCGGCAGGCTGCCGCCAACACATTGAGAAGCACTGCTCTAAAAAAAAATTATAAACAAAGGTCCTGAATCTAAGAATGAACACTTCAGTTCAAAAACTGATGGACAGTCAGAGGAGTCTAAATAACTAAAAGACAAGCAAAAACAAAAAGGATTAGGGAAAAAAAAACAGTTCTTGTTCACAAGGGGAATTAAAAGGATGTTGCATTTATAAAACTACTATTGTCAGACACAAAGATAATTTGAGATCAGGAAAAATTGCAGAGATAATCCACATGAGTCTGAAAGTTAAAAACGAAATGAAAAGATTTTTAACTTCTGGAAAAATGATATACTAAGAGTTCTGAAAATGTACTCCCTCTTATAAAAAAAAAATGGAAATCTTGGATATAATCCAGGATATAAATTTTTTCCCCAAAAAGTGCACAGAAGCTCTTGAAGGAAAGAAAAATATATCCCAAGGTTCTGAGATAAAGGATGGAAACATATGCGCTGACACTGCAATGGCTCAGGAAGCTTTCAGAGTCAGATACAGATGTCAGGAGCTCAAGGGTTTCCCTGCCGACAAGAGGACAGGAGTATAAAAGTCAAGGTCTGTACAAGACAGGGTGGAATTAGCAATGTATATAAAGCTAAAACTCTCAAAGATTATTTATATTCTGAAGGATTACTAGGGGAAAAAAATAGGCATCGCCATGAAGATTCAGAAAAGAAGCTTCTGCCAGACAGACCCAACAGATGCTGACAGAACCATCAATCACTGCTGAAGATGAGTTCAGAATCAAAAGTCACAAACCAAATGAAAAAATGGACCACAGCTATGAAAAGCCATCAGGCATAACAAATAAGAAAATTAAGAAGTCATAGTTTGTTATCTGAAAGAGATGATTCAAAAACTGATTAAAGAAAATGGCAATTGGGCGGCGCCTGTGGCTCAACGGGTAGGGCGCCGGTCCCATATGCCGGAGGTGGCGGGTTCAAGCCCAGCCCCGGCCAAAAAAAAAAAAAAAAAAAAAATGGCAATTAAAAAAGGAGGAGGAAAAACTGAAAAAGAATAACTTTAGAGCTTTTCTATTTTTCCCAGATTCATAATGGTATAATTGACAAATAAAAATTGTAGAGACTTACAGCATATAACATATCAGCATATAACAGTGTTAACATAACAGCATATAACATAACAGCATATAACAGTGTTTTCATATAGGCACACATTGTGAAATGAATAAATAAAGATAATTAACATATCTATTACTTTACGTATTTGTTTTTTGTAGCAAGAACACTTGAGATCTGCTATCTTAAGGGGAAAGGGAGGGGAAGGGAGAGGGAAGGATGGGTGGAGGGAGAGTAATTGGTGGGACCACGCCTATGGTGCATCTTACATGTAGAATATAAATGTCTTAACACAATAACTGAGAAAATGCCAGGAAGGCTATGTTAACCAGTTTGATGAAAATATTTCAAATTGTATATAAAACCAGTGCATGGTGCCCCATGATTGCATTAATGTACACAGCTATGATTTAATTTAAAAAAAGAAAGAAAAAAGATCTGCTATCTTAGAAATTTTCAGATATTGCATAATTAGTAACTACAGTAAACCCACCACACCATACATTTTTAAAAAATGGTCTCAGCAAACTGGTGGAAACCTCTTGATACAACATACATAGCACATCTAGTTAAAAGGTCCACACAGATCATATGAAACGGTGAGAGTTTAGCAGCATTCTACCTAAACCCAAGACAAAGAAAAAATTGTACCAACTCAGAATTATATAGAAGGTTCTGATCAATGTGGGCAGGGAAGGACAGGTACAAAGAACTAGAAAAAAAAAATGGCTGTTAGCTGCATAGACAACATTGTAAATAAAAGACAATACTAAAAATCATTAAGCTACCAAAAATGTTTAGCTTTATTGCTGGATGTAGGACCAATATATTAAATTTATTATCATTCCTATAAAAAATTAGGAATTACAATAATTATTTTGAGACAGAGTCTTACTCTGTTGCTATGGTAGAGTGCAGTGGTGTCATCGCAGCTCACAGCAACCTCAAACTCTGGGGGTCAAGTGATCCTCTTGCCTCAGCCTCCTGAGCAGCTAGCACTACAGGCACGCACAGCCACGCTCAGCTAGTTTTTCTATTTTTAGTAGAGATGGGATCTTGCTCTTGCTCAGGCTGGTCTCAAACTCCTGCACTCAAGCAATCCACCTGCCTCAGCCTCCCAGAGTGCTAGGATTATAGGCATGAGCCACAAAGCCCAACCCCTATAATAAAATTTAAAATGTCATTTTTAGAGTAGCACAAATTATAAGCTATAACAATAAGTGCAACATAGTAAATGCAACAAGGCAGGATTTATAAAGGAAATGATAAAATCATATGTAAGTAAATAATTCTAAACATAGAGATCATTACACCATGCCACTGAATTTTAAAACTCAATATTGTAAATAAAGCAATAGCTTCTAAATTTTTATATAAATACACATTTCTAATAAAATTCATAACATGACAGTCATGAAAATTGATAATAACATGATAATTGATAGTTAAAATTCACATAGAACAATAAAGACCCAAAATTAGTCAAGACAATTGTGAAGAATAAGGATAGGTGATTTTCCCTGTCATTTACTTGGAATTATTATGAAGTCACAGTAACTTCATAGTAGGCATGAGTATAAGCAAAGATACACTGACCTACCTTACTAAGTAAAAACTCCAAGATGGACCCACCAATATACAGTATACAGTACACTGTATGCCAATATACAGTAGCAATAGAAAATTAGATAATAAGGATTTATCTAATGATATTGCAGCAACCAGCCATCTAAATTGAAAAAAAAAAAAAAAGAATAAGTAGAATCCCTACCTCACACCATACAGAAGCATAAATTTTATATGGATTAAAATCCTAATGATAAGAAGCAAAATTGTAAAACTTTTAAGAGAAAAATATCTTTACAGTCAGAGGGAAAGATTTTTCTTAAGCAAAAGATTAATTGAACAAAACATGAAAGAAAATATTGACAAACTTATTAAATTAAAATAAAAGTCTTTTGTCTGACAAAAGACAACATAAGCAAAAAGAAATAAGAAGCTACAGATGTGTGCAGAAGTTATTTCTAACTCATGTAATAGGGAAAAAAAACAAATCCAGATCATGCAATACATTTTTATAAATCAGTAAATAAAAGACCAATCAAAAGAAAAAAAGCAAAGGCTATCCTCAGAAATTCCTGGAGGAGAAAGACAGAATAGCTTAAGAACATATGAAAAGATGATCAATTTTTCAAGCAATTAGAGAAATGTGAAAGAAACCACAATGAAATATTATTTTACAACTATCGGATTTACACAAATTAGAAAAGCCTGACAACAGCAAGTGTTAGTGTGTTGTACTTTTAAAACAAACCAAAAGGAGAAAAGTCTTCTTTTCCAGAGACCTAGAAAATTTACAAAAATATGATTACGTAATTAGGCCTTGATGAAAACCTCAAAACATTCCAAAGAGGAAAAGTCTCTTAAAGCCTCTTCTCTGACCACAGGAGAGGAAAACCAGAAATTTGCTTCTAGAACGTGAACTAAGAAAACGGCCTCTTGAAAATGTGACCTAAATAGAAAAGGCAAAAATGTAAAACCTTTTAGGAGAAAACACAGGAGAACATAAAATATACAAAATCTCTCCAAAGTAATAATTAGTTTGAGTGAGAAAGCAAAACTGCAAATTCAGAATATTTGAAAATCCTCCTAGCAAAAATAACATTATAAAACTTGCAAAAATAGTGAAAAATACTAAACTTCAAATTTCCATGTTTCTATGATGTCCCATAGGTCTTTCTGTATATAGCAGTGATTCTCGACCTTCCTAATGCCTCCTAATGCCACAACCTTTTAATACTGTTCCTCATGTTGTGGTGGCCCCCTACCACAAAATTATTTTTGTTGCTACTTCATAACTGTGATTTTGCTACTGTTATGAATCGTAATGTAAATATCTGATATGCAGGATGTATTTTCTTTATTACAAAGGAGTCCCGACCCACAGGTTGAGAACCACTGATATACAGCTAAAAACTTCAGTAAACAAGAATGAATTATTCATACGAATACCTTTATACATATGCACACATACTTCTATGTGCACACATATGCGTTATGCATTTATCATACATGTACCTAATGTATACCATAGGTATGCATAAACATATATGTGTGCACACAAGATAGTCTCTGTTATATATAGATACTTAGCATAGAGAAAAACTGAGGTACGTAACAAAGAACAGCACGATGATCCCTCTTAGTAGAAATATTGCCAGTACCATGAAATTTATTTTTATTGTATACTTCCCTAATTTAAATATATATATTTACATATAAATAAATAAAGCTATCTAAGTGCAACATAGTAAATGCAATAAGGCAAGATTTATAAAGGAAATGATAAAATCATATGTAAGTAAATAATTCTAAACATAGAGCTCAATACACCATGCCACTGAATTTTAAAACTCAGTGTTATAAATAAAGCAATAGCTTCTAAATTTGTAAATACTCATTTCCAATAAAATTCATAATAGGGCTTTTCATGACAATTGATAATTAAAATTTGCATAGAAGATTATTTTATATATGTATTATATATAATACAAGCAAGAATAAATTTTAAAACATCCTCGAATTTTTTTGAAAAAATAGCATATGTCTAGATTTTGGGTGTTTTCTTTCTTTTTTCTTTTTTTTTTTTAGAATTTGCCAAATAGAACTTGTCTAACATTTCTTTACCTCTTTAAGTTTCTTCCATTGTATCTTTTTAAAATGTGTTTATTGGATTATTTTAAAATATTAAGAAAGTACAAATGTTTTGTCACATAGATAGACTTCATAATGCTTAAGTCAGGACTGTAAATATGCCCGTCTCTCAAATAGTGTTCAGTGTACCTATTAGGTAGGATTTTACCCCTTCACTTCTCCCTACTCTTCCCTTCTTGATTTCTAGTAATTTTTACTTTTCTTTATGCCCATGTGTGCCCATTAATTAGTTCCAAGTAATTAAGAGTACATGTGGTCTTAGTTTTTTCATTCTTTTTTTTGTTTTTGGTTTTTGTTTTTAGTTTTTGGGGTTTTTTTTGAGACACACTCTCAATCTGTTTCCCCAGGCTAGAGTGCCATGGCATCAGCATAGCTCATAGCAACCTCAAATTCTGGTTTCAAGTGATCCTCCTGCCTCAGCCTCCCAAGTAGCTGGGACTATAGGCACCTGCCACAATGCCTGGCTAATTTTTTTTCTGTTTTTTAGCAGAGATGAGATATCACTTTGCTTAGTCTGGTCTTGAACTCCTGAGTGCAAGGGATTCTCTTGCCTTGGCCTCCCAGAATGCTAGGATAAGAGATGTGAACCACTCCACCCAGCCTATTTTTCCACTCTTGAGATACTTCACTTAGGAAAATAGTCTCTGGCTCCATCCAATACAGCTAACACTGCCTCCCCATGCCAACAAACCTGGCCTCTATCTTGGCCAGGCTAGATTGGCCACAGAGCTGCACGTCGAGTGAAGGATATGATCAGAAATGGAGAAAAAAGAAAGAAAACACAGGTCCTATTGGCAAGGGAAGCATTGCTCAGTATCCAGAATGTAAAACGTTTCTTCCACAGTTTGGCTTGCTTTACTACAAAAAAAAAAAGCTGATCTTGGCTTAACCTGTGTCCATTCCTACCTTCACCTGGCCAGGCTGCGCCCTGTCCTCATTCTGTTCTTAGCAGCAGATAATACAGGTAGACATGCCCAAACAGTTGCTTGTCAATGTGCCCATTTCAGTTTCTCAAGACTTTACCCAAACACCAACACCTCCCACAAAGCAGCGCTGTTGGCTGCCCGTGACCACACTCTGCCTGCAATAATTGGAATGGAATCTGAGCTCGCCCTGGAATGCCTGGGACGTGCAGAAAGAGCCCAGCGGCATGGTCCCTCCAGCCCTATGTCCTGCCCTAGCGGAAAAGCACATGGGGTGGAAATACGCATCGCTCTGCACTAAATATCTCAGGATGCCGCTCATACAGCATTTCTGACATACATGAGCATCCTGGCCCTTTCCCAAAAGCAGCAGTTCTTTCACTGTGTGCTCCCCAAACTTACAACATCAGCCTTGACTCAGAAACCATTAGGAATGCAAAATCTCAGGTTCTAACTCCAGACTCACTGCCTGGGAAATGCTGAGGATGGGTCCCATCAATTTGTATAGTTTGACAAGCCCTTCGGGTGATGCAAACTGAAGTCTGAAAACCAGTATTACCCAAGGTAAACTGTCCTTGGGTTCACTAAGCCCAGTACTAATCCTAAATCAGAGGCGCATTTATGCCATGGAGGAAAGTCACTTCCATTACAATCCCCCCCCAAAAAAAATTCCAAACCACAGTCCTTTATTGGCAACCATCAGCACTGTGTACAATTCAATCAACATAATCCATGCAGGAGGTAATAGACCTACCTCTCAAGAGGCAGCAAAGAAGTGACGGGTAAGACTCTGAGAAACAGGTCACCTGCATATGAATCCCAGCACTGCCACCCTCATACATGACCTTGAGAAGTTACTTAAAACTTCCAAAGCTGTTTCTCCATCTGTGTAATGGGTAAGTGTATAGTAACAATGTCTTCTTAGTATTCTTAGTAAGGCAGTGAGTCTCAAAGTGTCATAACCAAAACAGTATTATCAGCTTTTAGAAATACAGATTACACCAGCCCCACCAGACCTAATGCATTGATTATCTGTTGATGCATAACAACATATCCCAAATCTTAGCAGCTAAAAGCAACAGTTATTTTCTCATAGTTTCTACATTCAGAAATCTGGACGCCACTCAGCTGGGTGCCTCTGGCACCAGGTCTCCCATAAGGTTGCAATCAAGTGGTCAGCTGGGGCCATGGGCTCAGGTGAAGACTCACTTAGGAGAGACTTTATTTCCAAGTTCATTCACATGGCCCTGGAACACGTCAGTTCCTTGCTTTGCGGGCCTCTCCACAGGGCTGCCTCATGGCATAGTAACCACCTCCTCTGCAAATGATTGAGCAGAGAAAGTGCATCTAAGATAGCAGTGTTTTATATGTTTATTTTGGAAGTGGCATCCCATTTCTTCTATCATATTTTATTCTTTATTAAGTCAATAAGACTACGTTTGCACTTGAGGGCTTATACAAGGGCATAATTCTTCTGCAGGAGGACCATTTTAAAGGTTGTTCCCACATTAACTGAATTAGAAAACGGAGGTGGACACCAGACACCTGTTATCTGACAACTCTTCAGGTGATTCATATACTCATTGCTTAAGGATCCTGTGAAATGATACAGGCAAAGCACCCCACCCAGTGTCTTGGGCCCCAAGTACTCCAAGATTAGTTATGGCTGTGGTGACAGATGGGAACATACGGCCATGGTACTAAAGCTTTCTGCCTACATCCAAATATAAGGTGTCAGATAGACTACTGGTTCTCAAACTTACCTGAATCTTAGCATCACTGTGGAGCTTTTAAAGATCATGATGTACAACCTACAACCCAGGCAATTAAATCAGAATCTCTAGGAAGGAGACCTCAGCGTCAATATTCTTTAAAGCTCTCTAAGATGAGGATCACTGAAACAGGCTCAGGTAAACTGTTAGCCTACCTTCTTAGAGCCATAGTGTTGGCAAAAGAATCATTGATTTGTGGCTCAAAATCAAAAGAATCAGACATACAAGAAAAAGCAAATACAAGACAGGCCTCTGACATGCACACCTCAATAAGCGACTTAGCGCCCTTCCTGCACCCTCGCCTTCAGCTTGTTTACTCTGACCTCTGGCAAGGAACTTTGATGTCCTGCCAACTGAGTCAGGAGAGAGGGAAGGTTCATGTGCACCTGCATTTGTACCACAGCTCATGACTCAGACGCTGGGTTGGTGCCCCTTACAAATCGTAATGCTGGAAAGGAGTTCCCTATGTGTTCTCTCCACCCTTGGAGGAAACTCACGCAGTGACTTAGTCTCACCTGAGGCAGCTGGAAATAAAGCTGCCAGGCAAGAGGGGCAGGGCCATGTGCCAGTGCAAAACCCAGGGTGATAGGCCCATTCTTGCCATGAGCAAGGGTCATTCTTGCCATGAACTCAGCTCAGCTAATCTGCCTTTCTCCCGCCTGACAAGCAAAGTCCTCAGCTGCCCACCTTGGCCAAAATACACCTTGACACTGTGCAAGCTTAAATAAGGCTAAATCTCTGCCCCACCAGCAAGCGCTGCCTGGAAGGAATCGGTGTAAATGCCGACTCTCCCCCAGACACTTCCCCAGCCTTCCCCAGGGATTATGTTTTGGGAATTGGAGCTCTGATGGTTCTGGTTAACGTCATGATCCAGCTGTGCTGACCAGAGGATTGTCAGATGCTCAGATACTGCTCTGGAATATTCTTCTTGGAAGCTCTCACCGAGGGCTAATTTGGTCAAAACTGTACCTTTCACAGGACTGTTCATAGAGAAGCAAAGAGGATGCAAGAGGGGAAATTTTTTCTAATTTAAAAAGAAAAAAAGAAAAGAAACCTCAATTCCCACAGTCCTCTTAGTCAGCTCAACCTTTCATGATTCGCCAAGGCACCCAAAAACCAAAAGCCACAGCTGGCAGCCTCAGAGTGAGGTGGGGAGGAGGAGGGGACAGCGTAGGGCCATGGACGTCACAGGGGACAGCAGCAGCTCCAGCTCCAGAGTCCTGGGTCCTCCTCCTGGCTGTGTCACCTCAACAGGTCTCTCTGTGCTTCCATTTCCCAACCTCTGAAGGTGGACTTTTAATTAAGAGCATCACTCAAAAGTTCAATAAAACGGTAGATGCGAAAGGACTTGGCAGGAGGTGTTTGGCACCAAGTGAGTTTCCTTTCTATGACAAAAAAGAAAAGGAGAAGATGGAAAAGGAGAAGAAGGATGAGAATGAGAAAAGGAGGAGGAGGAGGAGAGGAAGCAGAGGATGTCCAAAAGAAGACGATGATTTCAAGGAGCAGCCATGGAAAGACCATGTGGACCCCATGAGGTCAAGACGCTGCCAGCTGCACTTAGTACAGAAGGTCACACTCACCGTACACAGCCATTCCTGTCCTCGTCCATCTCCAAAGCAGGCATCCCTAAAAGATCTTCAGGCAGCCACAGCTAGAGGACAGGATAGAGAAAGCTGATAAATGGCTAGGCTAGGTTCATCATCTTACAAGGGTCTATGTGAAACTTACTAAATGTAGAATGTAAATGTCTTAACACAATAACTAAGAAAATGCCAGAAGGCCATGTTAACCAGTGTGATGAAAATGTGTCAAATGGTCTGTAAAACCAGTGTACGGTGCCCCATGATCACATTAATGGACACAGCTATGACTTAATAAAAATAATAATAATAATTTATTTAATAGTAAAGAAAATTGCCACCATTCAGGGAATATCTACTTATCATCCATATAACTCTCGAAACTTGGTCCGAATCTTTAAGTCTGACTCTGATCTCAAGTCTGAGTCTTTACCCAAATGCTGGCAGAAATGCACAGCAATCATAGCATCCAGACCAGAGAGGTCACAGCAGTCTGTGAGGTATCTGCTTGGCTCTGTGTCCCCTGGTGGGACTGATTTTCCACCATTTGGGGGGCATTTTGTGGGATTCTCTGTTGACTACAGCAGCCTCTGTCAAGGAAACAACTCTGTCCACAGATTACCAGGCAAGGTCCATGGTTGCTTTTATGAAAATAACGTGAACGGCAGAGTCACAGTCTAGATGAAAGACTTTTCATTCGCTCTTTCTCTCCTGATGAACTCTGCAAACAAAAGAGCCGAGACTGGCAGTTCCAGCTTCAAATCCCAAGACCCCAAAATAAAAGGTCTTTTCCAACTTGACTTCAGTAGCAGTTTCCCACATCAAAAATGCATCAGCAAACATGCACTGTAGAATTAAAAATAAAATTTGGCTGGATATGCAAACATTTGCAAATGATTCCTTATTTATTACAACCCCATATTTAGATAGGAAAGAAAAAAAAAAAAACTCTTCCATGACAAATGTTTGTCTTCTGGCTGGAGGTGAGCATCTAGGAAACACTCCCTTCCCTCTGCCTGACGAAACCAGAGTCAAGGCCTTGGCAGCTTATAATGAACTGTAGGAAAGAACACCATGGCCTACTTTTCAGGAAACCTTCTGCCAAATCCAAAATAGAGGGGGGGAGGGAAAAAAGGAGCTTTGATTCTGGAAATTATGACTCGATGACATTCTTCTTCTCTTTCCTTATAATCTATATAACTGTAGACATGACCTTAATTATAGATGGGTAGGTGGGAGCAAGCCAAGAAGAGGCCTTTGGCTAGAATTGGTGACAGTGGAATTGCTGGGTTTGGTGCACCCAGCTTCTCGCCCACGCTTCAGCTACTCTCGTGGCTCCTCTCTCAAGGCTAGCAGCACCCTCCTTTAATCCTAAGTGGACAGCAGGATTCCATGCCCTGACCATACCCTCCTCGGACCTAAATTAAATTAAATTCATAATCACAGATCATAGACTCTGAGAAAATTATTGGTTCTGTCCAGCTGGAAAATTACTTGCAATAAAGCCACTTTGTTCTTATCTGAACCACAGAGAGGTCCAATTCTCACATTTCATCCTAAAAAAGTATATAAAGCATTGTGAAAAGAAGGTGCTACAGGATCATTATTGAATATCTCATCCTATCAAATACCACAATCACCTTCTTGTATGTTTTCTCTCATTAAATTCAGGTAATAATCATATGAGATTGGGATTATTACCCCTATTTTAATGATAAAGAAACTGAGAGTCGTAGGTGAAATGATTTCTCCAAGGCTACAAGTCTGTAAAGGGAAAGAACCAGGATTGGAAACTTGGAGTATTCTATTTTCTAGCCTCTGGCCTCGGTTCTGTTTCCCCTACCAGTTAACAGTTTGAAATCACTTCTCTGCCTACAGCCCACAATGGTTCCTCATGCCCAGAAGATAGAATTCAAAGTAAGGTTGCACATCCAGGAGGACTGGGGTGCTGAGCTGGGGGTATGGCAAGGCACATCCTCCCAGGGAACAAGGCAGCAGTCTTGTGAATAGCACGTTAGATCCGGGACCTACACACACACAGGTGTCCAAGGAGGAAAGTATGGTGCCTGCTGATGAGTAGTTATCCATTAACCATGAATTAAATAATGAGGGAAAGAAGGGAAAGGATAGAAGGGAAGAAGGAAGGAAGGAAGGAAAATAGGATGGAAGGAAGGAAGGGAGGGAGGGAGGGAGGGATTTCTGAGTATGTAGAATTCTTTTCCATCCTGGGGTTTGGTTTCCAGCATGTCCCTGTTAAATGAAACCAATGTACCTTCTGTATTAATTGAATAAAGACTTTGAAGAATGAGGAAAATACCTTCCTCTACACACATGCACACACACACACATTACACACACGAGCTGGCTAAGATAATAGTAAGTTATGTAGGGTTTGATGGTGGAGGAAGAGTTCTTAATGCCCTTCTTTAGGTGCCTTTGTATTTAGGACCATGAAAAAGTGAATGACCACATATTAAAGATATTTTATTCTACCAGAAATCATCTTCGATGTGCAGCTGACCCACCCCCAGGTTATATTATATTGTTCCAAAGAGGCAAGAGCCACACCGATTTCTGCGCTTACCCTTGTCAGACTCTTCCTTTATGTGTCACCCTTCAATGTCCCGAACATCTTCCTACTTTTTACACATAGGAGATGGGAAAAGAAAGAAAGTGAATAACCAAACTAGGATTTGAACCTATCAGCCTGACACAAGCACTTGACTCTCACCCTGAGTGCCAAGAGCACCATGGGAATTGATGCTTTGGAGATTGGCAACAAATGCTCATCGGCCAGATTGAAACCGTGGGTGAGGACCACAGAGGTTAGAATAGAAGACTCCTGAGAATCACCAGAGTGTAGTTACACCCTTTCTATCATTCCAGGTTACACCTTCTCTGAGCAGTGTTCAGTGGGACAACAGGTAAAACACAATATGGTTCTTCAAGGATTGTCCCTTTGTTGTCAAGAAACTGTGGGACAGCAGGGCACAAGGGAGGGCGTGCTGAGGCCAGGGCATGAAAGTACACAGGGACTTCAGAAAACACCAGTTAGATTGTCACCAGCCACTGTTAACCTGAACAACCGTTTCATGCAGGGCACTGCTGGTCAGGTCCTAACAAGGCCGGATGAGGCAATGTGCTGACATTGGGAGATCCTTTATTCACTTCCAAGAGCTATTGTCATAGATAAGGCAGGGATCTGGACTCTATGGTACCAGTCAAGGACCCAGGGCATTCTGTGTACCCAGTGACATGTTGACGAACTATAAATGTAGTCTGGAATAAAAATGCTTTGAAGATAGAACCACTTTAAGATAGAAAGATACTGAATAACTTTGGAACCTATGAAGGGATGTCTGTTTGACATATACTATGATGAGTAATAACATTGCTGACGTTTTCTTTTACTGTGAGAATAAAAAGTAACAAAGGGATAGAGGGAGCAAAGCAGTTCTTTGGGGAGATATTCTTGCTACTCTCCAGAATCGCTGGCTTTTCTGTAAATAAAAGTGAAACAGTTGGTCTCTCATCCGCTTCTCCATTGATTGACTCAAGTAAAAGGCAGACAGACTCTTTGGTCTGGCAACAAAATGAACAAGTAAACAAATAAATGAATGCCTCTGGAAGGAGACCCATTTGTGAATAAGTGCCTCTGGGAAAGCTCTGTGTATTTGGATCACCTTTTTAACCAAGGAGCTTTCTCCAACTATCCTTAACATCTGCAAACACCTTAAGTCTTGCTATGATCCAGGCTTTGTGTTAGATACTTGGTATGGGGAGATGTCCTGGTGTGCATATACACACACTCAATAACAAAAGCCATAATTCTTATAGGAGTTGTATTTTTTAAATATGTATTTAGGGAACTTATTGGCATCACAGCACTGGGATACCTAAATAAGGGTGGACAGGCAATAATCTGTCACTTCTCCCAGAGGACAACCAGATAATGAATGCACTCCTGAAAAGCTCCCAAAGAACAGAGGGAACCAAATTAGAGAAGATGGGCCCTCTGGGGTCAAGACTTAAGAGAGCTACAGGAAGGTGTGAGACATCAGATAAGAGCCCCTTCATCCCAGAAGTGACCCAAAGATAAGAGTAAGACTATCTCTAGGTTCTAAGCGAGAGAAAATTCCTAAGGGGGAGAAGGGGTTAGGAATATTTAAGGAAGAGGATCAGGAACTATATCCATAAACAGTGGATACAAATTCAGAGACATCCCCAAATCTTTGCCATTTTTCTACTTTTTCTTCTTCCTTGTTTCTGCAGTAGACAACAATAAACACCTCGCACATTTGCCAAAGTGTGTTCTATGAAATGTAAGTTGTATAGGGCATTCATTCATTCATTCTTCCATGAGTCCTTTCATTCATTCATTCTTCCATGCATGCATCCATCCACCCATCATTTATTCATCATTCAGTGACTTTTCACTGAGCTCCTTCTATGAGGCTGCCCTACACTAGGCACCGTGCTAGGCTGTCACCAAAATAGTTAAGTTCCTACTCTCCTATGTTCTAATGAGCAGGCCAGACAATAACAGACATGCAAACACGTGCATCAGGCAGGACGATATGTTTTGATAAAACATGAAGAGACAGAGTAACAAAGTTATTCTTTAAATAAAAGGATCCGGAATGGCTCTTTTTGAGAAGTTAGCATTGAGCAGACACTTGCATTGGGTGAAAGACCATGCCAAGTCATTTCTAGAGGGGGTGTGTTTAGGAAAAGCGGATAGGAAGTAAGAAAGCCTTCCATGAAAACACACACGGCCTGTTGGAAGATCAGCAACACAAGGAAATGAGTGAAGTAGTAGGAAGTGAGGTAGCCAATTAGGGCTGGGGAGGGAAAGAGTAATAGGAGCCTGGCAGATCAAGAAAAGGAATTTCAATATGATTTTTAAGTGTGATAGGAAACCATTATAAAGAACTGAGACCAGAGAAGTGATGCAAACAGGTAACCCCGCCCCTACGTGGAATGCCACTAAAACCCAAACCCTGTAGCTAAGGAGTGATTGGCGCCTGGCACAATCACGGCCACTTTGCAGACCCTGCCCCTCTGTTAACACCACCTGAAATCTCATTAGCGATTTTTGCCAGGGGGATTTCCCATTTTGACTCAAACTATGCCATCTTCTGAAATCACAACCCTCTTTATCCAAGTAATTGCTTGATTGTGTCTCCCCTATTCCACACTGGAACAGAAGGACTCTGTTAGCTGAACGTTTGTTCCTGGTACTTTTTGTTGTAGCAGACTCAGTTCACCAATCCTGCTTGTCAAATTCATTGCTCACTTCTGTCTGTCCCCCAGTGGGTTTGTTCCCCTCCCTCCCAGTTTTACTCCAATCACATGTCCTCAGTATCCTCCTGTGAGGGAGGCTCAGTGTGCTGAGCAGGACTGAGGACACAGTGCTGGGACTCAGCCCCTGAGACCCCTGTCATCCCCCCTCACCTCCCAGGTGACATCAGCCTGTGTTGTCATTGACAATTCCAAGAAAACCAAAAACATGACAGTGCCTGACATACCACATAATAAGCACTCAGTAAGTGTTAACTACAATGATTATTATTACTGTTATTTGTTTTCTAATCCATATTTACCCATCTTGTTCAAAGAGGTTTTTTGTGACATTAGGCGGGTGTCTAGCTGATCTCCCAGATCCGAGCAACAAGCTCACTTCCTTGGTGTGTCTGAGGACATCGCAGAGCAAAAGGAAGAATAAGAATGACCTGATAGGACTTCCCCTAGCCCAGGCTTTTCAACCTTTTTTATCCCATGGCACCCTTGAACTTACAGTGAAACTTCCATGGCACACTTAAATTATGTTGATCAAAAAACTAAAGAGTTTAAAAAAAGAATATACTTACTGTGCTTTCAACTTCTTTGGAAAATAATTTAATTAATGATCTTTAAAAATTTTTGTGGCACACCTAAGATCCTCTCATGGCACACTGGATGAAAATCACTGTAATCTCAGCAAACACCTGCTGAGTGCCTGTGATCATTCTTTCTCCACATGTCCACAAACAAACTCCTATAATAATAAATTCCAGAATCTCCTTCGGGGTCATCGCCTAGTGGTCCTATTGAAATTTGGGAATATTTCTGCCCCGTCTTCTACCAGTCACACCTCTCCTCCCTCTTCTCTGTCAGAACCTGAGGAGCCTGTGAGAAGTCAGTCTTCCATCTGTTCTCCCTCCTAGTGCGAAGTCTACACCACCTCTCCCTCGCTCAAGGCCCTTTCATATATTTGAGGCTCAAATTCTCTCTCTCCAGTCCCCTCCTCCTTACCATAAAACCAGTCTAGCCCTTCCTAAATCCTCTGCCTCTTCTGCAGATGACTTTTAGAAGCTTGTTTGTTTTTTCTTCCTCGACATGTGGAAGGAAAGCACTGTCCTCCCTGACACGGTCTTCTCGATCCCTGCCACCCCCTCTATTTCATTCATGATCCTGAGCCTTTCTTTCTATCTCTCTGGTGCCTCCCATGCCCTGGTGTTCCTCACAGAGCTCCCTGGCTCACCACGGGGATTTCTCTGGTTTACCCCTCTGAGATCATCACCGCTGGAAAAATTTGCACAGACCAAACTGCACTTAAGGGAGATTTCCAGCCAGTGTCACCCTGCTTTTTGAAACCCTCCCCTACAAATTTAAGATGACTTTTTTTCTCCCCATTGTTTGAAATCCACCTTCTTGTCCTCTTACTATGCTCAGTTTTTAACTTCTCACTCTGTCACCTCTCCCAAGGTCTCTGTCACTTCTACTTACTCAACAGATACCTTTTTGTTGGTGAGATTCTGGCAGGGCAAGTCAGTGACCCAGATCACTCCCTCCACCCCATGGAAGATTTCATTTTCAGATGGGAAAGTCATGAAATTGTCAGAAGCTCTGCTTTTAATTCAAAAAGACTTTCAGAAGGTAGCCAGACAGCCAAAGTCCCCATCATCACTGTTATTTTTCTTGCTGGGACAGTTTTTGACCTGTCCCTGAAATGCATTTTCCATTTGCTGCATTTGCATTTGCTGGGTGGGCCGTTAGTAGACAGCGCGTAGATTTTGCAAATACATTAAGGTCATTTCTCTACACAAAAGCATGGACAGATCCAGGTCAAGTCTGCACTAGCAAAGCCAAGTTTGCAGCAGTAAAATGAAACAAGGTGATTTAACATGAAAGATACAGGGGAATCAAGGCAAAGCATGAATTTGTCTCAGTTTTCCTCTCCATTTTCTGTAAGACACTTCTTAATGTGTTTGGTCCACTGTGAATTCACTTTGCTTCCAAAGAAGATAGTTCCAAAATGTACTCAGTTTAATCATCTGTAAAATGGGAGTAAGTTCGTCCTTACCCACTTCACAGTTAACATTCTGCCCAAAGGAGATAAAATAGTGGCAAAGTTTTTGGGAGAACTACAAAGTGCTCAAGAAATGTTATAGCAAGTTTTCCCCCAAGGGCTAAGATTGGCTTCCTGAAAACTCTCTGTGGTCAGAGAATTTATGACAGAAGAACTAAGTGCCTTGTGAGGCAAATAAGATTTTAAAAAGTAATAACATTATTAAACCTATTGGAGGTCTTATGACTACACTTTATGTTTCCAAAAATGAAACACTCAAAGAAATACATAAAATAGACAATCAATTTTGTTTTACATTATGTTTACTGGGTGTTGAACAATTCACGTGCATTTATCTTTGATGCTAAAATGACTTTGGAGATAACAGCTAGCACTTACCCAACTAAGATCATCCCTAACATACCTTAATTAAAACACACAGCTACAGGAGCAGGCTGCCATAATAATCTCTGTTTACAGATAAAACCATACTGAGATTAAGGAAGTTGAGGAAATCTCATAGCTGATAAAGGCGGGAGCAGAAATGCACAACATGAGGTTGGAAGAAAGGGAGGTAAGTTGTGACCAGAAAGAGAATAGACACCTCTGGGCCCATCTTATCCGCATCTGAACTCTAATTCCTGTCTTTACACAAGGTCAGTTTTCAGTTTTCAAAGTGCACACCTGGGTTTGTGGCCGTAGAAACCACCGAGGGCAGCTTGAATGGCAACTGGTGCAAATTCAGACCCTCACTCCCATTCCCTTGCCTAAGACAAGCAAGAGTTGGGACTTACACCAGATCATATTTCAGGGGCTGGGACTGGAGGAAAGCTTGGGATGAAATAGGTTGGGGAGTTCAAAGGTAAGAGATTTGATTTCATAAAAAGAGTTCTGCTACTAAAGTTTGAAAACAACTAATGAAGTCTTCACAAAAACAAATTCAAGTAAAAAGTCACATCTTTACCCAGAGCACATTCAAGGGTAGAATCAAACAATCACTGAACCACTGGGCTCTCAGGGTTCTCTCATTCAGAGTATCCTAAACTTTGCCCATTCATTTTCTAACTTTGCATGTTACCTTATCAGTATACTTGTTGTATTACTTAATTTTCTCTAAATCAACTTAACATTTTTTAAAAAATTAAAATACCCACATTTTTTCTTTACTCAATGACCTATAAAAACAACCTATAAAAACTCAGCTTCCATATACTACCTTTTTCTTATACACGTATTTCAAATAAATATATAATTACTAAAATCTAATTTTTAAAAGCGATACCCTGTATGCTACCTATAATCATCTTGTGAGGCACATAATGGGAAATGCTGACATAACCCATTAGTTCCCAAATGCCAACCCGTGGATTGCCAGGTTAATTGCTGGAAGAGTGTGCAAAGAGCTGTTTTTAAAACAGAATAGCTGACCCCCCCACCAAGAAAATCTGACTTAGCAGATATTTAATAGAGCCAGATAATCTCTTCTTGCTTTGTATTTGCTTTTCTGTTTTTCAGAAAAATCTTCTGCTCATTCTGGTGCATAGCTGTTTAGGACAAAAGTGTTTAGTCTAGTTCTACCTTAAAGGATTATTTTGAGGATTTAGTTAGATAAAACAAACCACATGCTTAGAAAGAACCTATTTCAGAGGACATTCTCCATAGTTATTATTTCTATTACTTGGCTTTTACTAGTCTATTATGAAACTTTTTTTACTTACCTAAGTTCTAAAACTAAACGAATTTCAGAATTAGATTGAAGATAAGTGGGTCACAGGAAGCCAGGGTGCCAAGAAGAGCTTTGGCCCCACTGTGCTAAAAGACACACAATAGCCTGCTCCAACCCTCTCTAGATCAGAGCTAATCTCTAGGGCAAGTCTCAAGGGCAACCACTGACAAATTCTTAGTGACTCCTCCTGCCTGCCCTGTCAATCTGGGTACACATCAACCTTTGAGACACCAGGAGGCTACAAGGCCTTAGCCATTGACCTGGTGGAAGCCACACAGTCTATGTCCCAACATTTCTCATCCTATTCACCTAGCCCCCCCATTCCCGTAATCATATATGAATGTGCATGGTCCTTTCTATCTTGGTGGGCACTGTCCCTTGGGTCTGAGTAGACTACTTCCAGGGAGAACAAGATAACTTCCCTGCCATAATCCCTTCTCAGCATTATTCTCAAAGTGGGGCAACAAAGCACTAGAGCAGATGATCAAAATAGCAAAATGTGCTAAATCCATATCAACTGAAGAATAACAGCAGACATTGATGATGTTTGGCTCAGAGAAGAGGAGGTAGGAACAGCAGTGTGCATTTATTCCTAGAGGGGAATCGAATGAGCAAAGGCCATCAAGTGAGAAAAAGCTTAGCACTGTCAAGAAACATAATGAAAAAGCCTCTAGGATGACAGCACCATGACAAAGGCAGGGGTGCCCCCTCAGGATGAGGTCAAGATGGTGCAGAGCATCAGAAAGGAATCTGGATTTTAATCTATGTGTAATGAGAAACCATAGAAAGATTTTCAGTTTGTTTAAAAGGATCATGATCATGTCTACTGCAAGGAAAACCTACTTAGGAAGTTGCCATAGTCATCTGGTATAATCACTATCATCAAGTACTTGAAGGTCATTGTGGAAGAAGAAACGGGTTTCTTCCACTGACACCCACAGGGCATAGTCAGAAGTTATAAGAAGGCAGATTCCAGCTCCACCTCATGGTGATCAGAAACAACACAAAATGAAATGAACTTCCTCCAGCTGGTAACAAGCACCCTACCACTGGGGGTTGTATCAGTTACTGTAGGTGTGTAACAAAACTTCTCTGCACTGAGTGGCCTAGAACAACAACCATTTATTTTTTCTTATGAGTCTGTGGGTTGGCCGGGTTCATCTTGACTGTGCTCATACCATGTGTCTATCCTCAGTCTGCAGGTTTGCCGAAGGATGACCGTCCAATATGGTACTGGTTGTGGGAACACAGCTCTTCTTGGCATGGTCTCATATCCTGAAGGCAGCAAGCTAATGTAAGCTTATTGTTAAGATGATCACAGAAAAGCAAGTAACTAACGCCTATGTGCCTTTTCCCACTTCTGCTTCCATCAAGTTTGTTAGCGTCTTATTGGCCAAATTAAGTCACATGACCTACCTTACAGACAAAGTGGGAGGGAACTATAAAGTTAAAGTGCAAAGGGCACAGATATAGGGACGCCATTAATGGGAGCCATCAACACAATCAATCTACTATAGGGAAGTTGAAGGAGAAGCTGAATGGCCACATCTGAGAGAAGAGTTTATGGAGTAGACTGGAAGGGATGATCTGTGTTAGACCTTATCATACACCACAATTCTAGCTTGAAGGACAAATAGGGTGCCAAAGACAAGATGCCACATGGAGCCCAACAGTCATGCCAGACTCTGTGTCCCATGATAATAAAATAATCCTATTTTGGCCCACTGAAGGAAATTCCACTCAAAGGACTGGGCCCACTTGCTCCCTGAGGAAGTGACAGCCCAAGTTCTAGCTACTCATTGTCTCTCCTAGAGAGTTGCTGCCTCCGTCTCTCTGACAACATCATGGAGCTCAGGAAAGGCCTCATTGTGTTTGATTCACTGACAAGTGAGCTGCTGGATCATTTAGTAACTAGGATATTAACTAAGAAAAAAAAAACTGCCTAAGGAAACCACTCTGCTCCAGGTCTAAAGCTCATTTCTAAATAAAGATATTAACTCAGACAAGGGTAAGAATTCTGGCCAAACTGAAGCTGACTTACTGAAACCAAGAGAATTAAACACATATGCCCATATTCACACATTCACTTAACGCATTTAGAATTCAGATTTTAAAGGGCCAGGAATATTGAAAATATAAAATAAGACCAGCAATAACTGTAACTGCAAATAAAGTTTGCATCTTGCTAGCAAATGTGAGCTATAAAAATTCCAAGGTTTTGTGGTCTGGTGGAGGGCAAGAAAATTTCCTGAGCTTTACACAGAAACACAGACACCCACAGAATCACACACACAAAAATCTCACACAGAGGCACCTACAAATTCACATATACAATAGCATAGTACAAATGTATTCACACACAAACACATCAGCATGCATGCTTTCATACACAATAACACATTCGTCCATGCATTTTCACAGACCCAGATATCACCACTGTAAAAATACATAAATACGAGGTTGGACAATTAAGTTTGTAAACTCATCCTAGTAAAGGTGCTTTGAATGGTGGACAAGGTGTTGGCATCGGTGCACAGCTTCCCAAGGGGAATACTTTGAAGATGGCCATAGTGATGTGCAGCAGTGAGGTATACAGTACTAGGATGAATTTGCAAATGTAATGATCCAGCCTAGTACATGTGTACAGAAAAATACATTTGCAAATATGAATACAAAAGCCATTAAACACACACAGGCCCATGCACACAGAGGGACAATCATGAGTGTGCACACACAGTCAAGATGCAAACACGTCCCACTCATTAAGATACCCTCAGGTGAACACAAACACCGAGAGAAGAGCACACATATGTCAAAGCACTCAAATGCATACAAACACAGATGCACATGCCTACACATGTTGACCCACCCAGGCACTCTACGAGGCCACAGATGATCCAGTCCCACCTGCCTCTCCTACCTCAGTACCACTGTCCCCTCTTCTGTAAGGCCTCCTTCTATTCCGAGAACATTTTAAGTTCTCTCCTGTTCCAATGTCTTCGCACATTTTATTCCCCAGCTCTTCACATGGCTGACTCTCATCCTTCAGGCCTGGGGTTCAAAGTCACCTCCTCAGTGGACACTTCCCAACCACCGTGTCTGTAGGTAGGTCCCTTGGTTCTTCCATCATGTACCTTGTTCAGGTCCTAATAGCACTTACCACAATTTTGAAATTATACAGATTTGTGTGATTGTTTATTGTTGTCTGTTTCTCCCATTACTGCAAAAGCCATGTCTGTTACAATTATCCTTTATATCCTGAATCTAGCATGGTTCCTGGCAAACAGTAGGCACTCAATAAACAGCTGTTGAATATACAAAATTCTTGGAAGGAGGCCAATACATGGCATGTTTTTAAGCCAGCTACCCTGGGGAAATTCCAGGAAATAGTACAAAGCACACCAGAATTATTCCACCCTAGGAGCAAATTATCACTCCTTATAATTTGCTCCTTGCACCCTAGGAGCAAATGATCTGGGGCTGTTTATGTACCAGTGGCTGAAAGTCATGGATTAAGGGTTCTTCCTAGAGCTTCTGGCGTGTGTGCAAACAAGCAGAGCAAATTTTTCATGTTCTGGGTCAGAGTGAGGGAACTCATAGACACAGAGATGGATATATTGGCAGTTGGAAGTCAGTGAGAGCACATTAAAAGATGAGGATGTAGTTGGGATACCTGTTGTCTCCGCTGCCAACCTCCAAGGTGGATTATCTTAACTGATCACGACCAACAGGTAAACAACAAAGCATCCTTGCTGGTAACTGTGGATGAAAGTAAGAAGAAGGGAAAGTGATCCTTTAGCAAGCAATACAGCCAAAGTAAACAGACTAGACCTGGGATCACTGGGGTGCCACAGAAGCTGGCAGTGTCCAGGCTAAGCAGACAAAGCCACTATGGCTGGTGTTTAGCTAGAAATGGTTTCTGGCAAGTCAAGCCAAGAAAGGAGGGAGGAGAGATGCTGAAGACACAAGTCCCAGGCCCTTTTGCATTCAAGATTCTCCAGCTGCAGGATGGGAAGTCCTGTGGTTGGGGAAGTGCTCTGCAAGCAACTCTAAGCCCTTGAAATGTGTACATTTGCAAAGCAAGACTCATTTGGGAATGGAAAATGAAACATTCAGCTGGTCTTCTTGAGACACATGATGTACTGTAAAGTAAACCTCATGACAGGGAAGCAGGCAGCTGTACCTGCTGCCCCTTTGTTCCCCATTTCTGCTACAACACCTGCCTCCAACGCTGGTGCTGATGCCAAGTATAAAGTCAGAGTTTAAGAAAAAAAAATAGAAATCAGATCACATTCATTTTATGATGGGTGCCAGTCATCACTAGAGACATAGACTAGGTCACCTGCACAGACGGCCCTGGGTTTACAAGCTGAACTATTTAAAATGCCAGTGTCCTAATGAGATCTTGTGTGGGGAAGGATGTTCATTTAAGAAAGTCTCCACTGCCCATATTGACTTGCCTTGTGTAAGAATAAGACATTGACATGTTACAATTGAACTCCCTTTAAAAAAAATAATAGCTTACTCAATAAATTCATGAAATCCAGTTTTGGACAAGGAGAGTCTTTCTGTCAAACCTCCTGTGAACAACAAAATAGGGGCATCATGGCTTAATGTCCCTGGCCCCTATAACCAGTTTGCACCACCAACCCGACACTTGGCTATGCTGATAAAGTGCCCACCAGTGAGTGCCCTAGATCAATGGGTCTCGACAGATGGTGCCAGCAGCATTCTCATGAACATTACTTGGGAACGTGAAGAAATCCTGGTATTCTTTCTTCGACAGTATTTTTTAAATATTACTGGTAAAGTAATTTGCACCAGGATATTTTTTTGAGAGATGATTCTAAATTTCAGTTACAATTATCTTATTTAACATATGATTGTTCAGCTAGTCTCTTTCTTCCTACGTTAATTTTAATAAATCATGGGATTTTCTTGGAATTGTTATAAATTGTCTGCATTTTTAATGTATTAGCATAAATGTTTACATTGTATCTTCCTTATTTATAGGATCTCTGTCAACACCTCTTTTCCTGTCAGTATGTTATAATTTGTACCTTCTCTAATTACTGTCTGATTAGTCCTGTTAGAGATTTACCTATTAATCTTTCAGAGAATTAATACATTATATTTTGTGTATATTATATATGTTTTCTAATTTATTAATCGTTGATTTGTATTGCTTGGTCTATTATATATTCTTTGAGCTTAATGTAGGTTCTTTTCTAACTTCTTAAGATAAATAATTTAATCATTAATTCCTTGCTTTACTTCCTTACTCATATAAGAATATGAGACTATGCATTTCCTTTTTTTGTTTGTTTTTTATTTTGTTTTGTTTTTTGAGACAGTCTCAAGCTGTCACCCTGGTTAGAGTGCATGGCATCACAGCTTACAGCAACCTCCAACTCTTGGGCTTAAGCAATTCTCTTGCCTCAGCTGGGACTACAGGCACCTGCCACAATGCCTGGCTATTTTTTGGTTGTAGTTGTCATTGTTGTTTGGCAGTCCTGGGCTGGATTTGAACTTGCCAGCTGTGGTGTATGTGGTTGGCACCCTAGTTGCTTGAGCTATAGGCGCTGACCTGTGCATTTCCTTCTAACACACCATTAGCTACATTCCAAATGTTTTCTATATGTCATGATTATATTATCACTCATTCCAAAATACCACCTATCACTCATTCCAAAATTTATTCTTTGACTCACAGGTTATTTAAAAATGAATTAATTTTCAAATATTTAAGTATGTCCAAATATTTAAGTGTGTATTTCCATGTTTGTCAGAGGACATATGCTGAACAGTTTTTAATGCTTCAAATTTGGCGAATCTTGATTTCTGTCCCAAAATATAATCAATTTTAGTTAATAGTCCATGAGAAGTGTTAGAAAATATTTTATTAGTATTCAATTAAGTCAGCTGTATTAATTCAATTAAGTGAACAAGGCTAATTTATGTAAATTGGGTATAACCATATCTCTATTCGTACTGTCCTTTTTATTTTTATCTGTCTGTTCTCTCAGCTCTGAAAAAACTATATTAAAATCACCCAGTGTGGTTGTGGATTTATGTATTTGGTATGTTTTGAAACTATGTTAATTAAGGTACACAATAAAGAAAAAAAGAAAATATTTTTGGGCAGCTATACAATGTGTTGTGTTTTAAGCTAAGCATGTTACGAGGAGTCAAAAAGTTAAAAAAGTATATAAAGTAAAAGAGTTAAAGTAAGCTAAGGTTAATTATTGAAGAAAAATAATTTTTTACAAATTTAGTGTAGACAAATTTTCTCAGAGCTGAGAGAACAGATAAAAATTAAAAAGGACAATAAGTATAAGAATAGAGACTTGGTTATGCCCAATTTACATAAATTAGCCTCATTTACTTACTTGAATAAATACAGGTGACTTAATTGAATACTAATAAAATATTTGCTAACACCTCTCATGAACTATTAACTACAATTCATTATATTTTTGGACAGAAATCAAGATTCACCAAATTTGAACCATTGAAAACTATAAGGACGATGGGGGGCGGAGACAAGATGGCTGACTGAAGCCAGCTTTCCACAGAGGCTTCCATCCAGAAGGAGAGTTAAAGGACAGAAATTTAGCAAGTGACCTGGTGGATTTGAGCTGCACCAAAATAGAAGGTTGAAGAACTCACATCAACCCCGCTGAGGCTAGCTGCGACCCCCAAGGATACAAACAAAAGGTACAAAATCCATCACCAAGACGGACAGGAGTCTCCTCCCCTGTGAGAACAGCTCAGAGTGCCCCACAAACAAACGAGCAGAGTTCAAAGGTCCTCCCACAACACTCCAGGGGAGAGACCCTCTAAAAACTGGACCTACCTCCCCTACTAGGGTGCCACGGCTTCTCCTGCCAGGCATAAAACTGTATATATTCTCCACCTGCGACTCTGAGCTCCCAGCACTTTCCTCCACTCTCACTATGAGGTAAGGAGGCCTGCCCCCAGGATTCCAGATTCTTGGGTGATTTCTCGAGGGGTGTGGACAGTGCCTAAACTGCAGCTGGTCAGTGCTGACTCTGGGGCACGAGAGTGAGGAGAGGACGGTCGGCTGAGAGGGAACCACACAGGAGCAGCAGTGCCCTGAGGCGCAGAGCAGCAGCCATCTTGTAGCAACAATAGGGCTCACTCCTGGATATTCTGAAGCCACGCCCCCTGTCTGGCTGAGCAACCAGAGGAGGCTGGGCATCTACTTAAGTGGCAACCACCACGGAACAGATCTGGGACTAAAACACAGGCCCCATGATTAAAGGGTTTGCCTGAGGCAGTACCAATCTCAGTGGAGCGCAGGGACTAGAAATGCACTCGCAGACCTGGGACGTTCCCAGGGGGTGGATGACCCAGAGGACCGCTTTACTGAGCCTAAGATGTATCCGGTCATCAAGGGAAGGAAGACAGGAGGCTAGAACTAACAGGTAACTGAATACAAACCTACAGGAGCAAAGACAGGGCCTGAGGTGCAGGCTCTGGGAACTCAAAACAGCTTCTCTTCTGCAGGGGAATTTAGCAAGGACAGAAACAAATTCCCGCAAAGTTGTTCTGTTCTGTCAGTAGCATCAATCAGGGGTGGGGCTAGAACTGAGTGAAAACCACCCAGCCTCCATCAAGCGCCCAAGGTTGTCACGCCTCACCTCCCCCTGCTAGGTAGAGGCAGAGCACAGCAGCCTGGCTGAGCAGAAATGAATTTCCTTGTGATTCAGGCAGGTGCAAACCCCTGGACTATCTGTTCACCACAGGCAACTGGGTCAGCCAACTGCAGGGCTACGAGTGCCTGGGCATGACAGAGGTGCAAGGTGGGGAAGGAGGCATCAACCTTCCTGGACTGATCTATTTGCTGGGTGGCTCTTTCTGATTCCACGCAGCACTGGAGCAAGCCACATCAGAGTAGTCACCAGACCCCTACGATCCAGTTACCAGAGACCTTTTAAACTCGCCCAGCTGAGACAGGTGCTGACTGAGACAATTGATTAGGACCTTTTGAATGGAGCCAATCACCAGAGGACTATTCAGGTGCTGCCCTAGGTGTGTGGTTGTAGGAAGGTTTGATTTTCCTTTTCCAATTGTTGCCTGTGGGGGGCAGGGCGATTGAATTACTGGTATTTCTCCACAGCTGAGACTTCAACCCAGAGTAACTATTTCACTAGGGTGGAACAGAAACCAGCTGAAAACAAGACAGAACCACTTAGCCCCACCATACCAAACAGGGCCCCAGTTTCTCAGGCCATAGCACTGTACAGGTCCTCGACAAAGCTCCAGGGGAAAAATCAAACGGTGTAAAACAATCATGGGGCAGAATCAGCGGAAAAATTCTGGTAACATGAATAACCAGAATAGATCAACCCCCCCAAGGAAAGATATGGCAGATATAACTGAAGATCCCATTCATAAACAGCTAGCTGAGATGTCAGAAATTGAATTCAGAATTTGGATTGCAAACAAGATTAATAAAATGGAGGAAAATTTGGAATTAGAAATAAGAACAGCAATTCAAAAGTCAGAATTAGAAATTCGAGGAGAAATTCAAAAGTGTCTAAAGAATTTCACGAATTTAAAGACAAAACCACCAAAGATTTTGATGCACTGAAGCAAGAATTTGCAGCCATCAAAGATCTGAAAAATACAGTAGAATCCCTCAGTAACAGAGCGGAGTGAGCAGAAGAAAGGATTTCTGACATTGAAGACAAAGCCTTTGAACACTCCCAAACTCTCAAAGAGGAAGAGAAATGAAGAGCAAAAACAGATCATTCTCTCAGAGAGCTCTGGGATAATTCGAAAAAGGCTAACATCCACCTCATTGGAATCCCTCAAAGTGATGAAGTGGCCTCGCTGGGCACGTGGCCCTTCTCCATGAAATTACGAAAGAGAATTTTCCAGACATGCCAAGAGATTATGAAATTCAGATAGCAGACAATTTCAGAACCCCAGCATGACTCAATCCCAGTAAGACATCCCCCATGCATATCATAATTAACTTCACTAAAGTTAATATGAAGGAGAAAATTCTGAAAGCAGCCAGACGTAAGAAATCCATTACCTACAAAGGGAAGAATACTAGAATGACTGCACATCTCTCTGCTGAAATTTTTCAAGCCAGAAGAGGGTGGTCATCGAATTTTAATCTCCTAAAGCAAAATAACTTTCAACCCCAGACCCTGTATCCAGCTAAACTGAGTTTCATTTATGATGGAGAAATTAAATACTTTAATGACATTCATATGTTGAAGAAATTTGCCATAACCAAACCAGCTCTTCAGGATATTCTCAGACCTATCCTCCATAATGACCAGCCCAATCTTCTACCACAAAAGTAAACTCACTCAGAAACTTTGGATCAAACTCCAAACTTCCACAGTGGGGAAAGGATTAAAAATGTCCACTGGACTTTCAAAAAACTCGATACCCAAAATTTTACCAGACTTATCAATATTCTCCATTAATGTGAACGGCTAAAACTGTCCTCTAAAGAGGCATAGGTTAGGTGACTGGATAAAAAAACTCAGGCCAGATATTTGCTGCATACAAGAGTCACATATTACCTTAAAAGACAAATATAGACTCAGGGTGAAAGGACGGTCATCCATATTTCAGGCAAATGGTAATCAGAAAAAAGGAGGTGTTGCAATTTTATTTGCAGATACAATAGGCTTTAAACCAACAAAAGTAAGGAAGGACAAGAATTGTCACTTCATATCTGTTAAGGGTAATACTCAATATGATGAGATTTCCATTATTAATATCTATGGACCCAACCAGAAGGCACCTCAATTTATAAGAGAAACTCTAACAGACATGAGCAACTTGATTTCCTCCAGCTCCATAATAGTTGGAGATTTCAACACTCCTTTGGCAGTGTTGGATCGATCCTCCAATAAGAAGATGAGCAAAGAAATTTTAGATTTAAACCTAACCATCCAACATTTGGATTTAGCAGACATCTACAGAACATTTCATCCCAACAAAACTGAATACAAATACTTCTCATCAGCCCACGGAACATACTCCAAAATCGATCACATCTTAGATCACAAGTCTAACCTCAGTAAACTTAAAGGAATAGAAATTATTCCATGCATCTTCTCGGACCACCATGGAATAAAAGTTGAGCTTAGTAACAACAGGAATCTGCATACTCATAAACAAACATGGAAGTTAAATAACCTTATCCTAAATGATACCTGGGTCAGAGATGAGATTAAGAAGGAAATTGCCGAACTTTTGGAACAAAATGACAATGAAGACACAAATTATCAGAACCTCTGGGATACTGCAAGGCAGTCCTAAGAGGGAAATTTATAGCACTGCAAGCCTTCATCAAGAAAACGGAAAGAGAGGAAGTTAACAACTTAATGGGACATCGCAAGCAACTGGAAAAGAAAGAACATTCCAACCCCAAACCCAGTAGAAGAAAAGAAATAACCAAAATTGGAGCAGAATTAAATGAAATTGAAAAAAAAAGAGTTATACAACAGATCAATAAAGGTCAATAAAATAGATTAACCTTTGGCTAACCTAACCAGGAATAAAAGAGTAAAATCTCCAATCTCATCAATCAGAAACGACAAAGATGAAATAACAAAAGACTCCTCAGAAATTCAAAAAATCCTTAATTAATATTACAAGAAACTTTATTCTCAGAAATATGAAAATCTGAAGGAAATCAACCAATACTTGGAAGCACGTCACCTTCCAAGACTATGTTCAACAGGCCCATATCAAGTTCTGACATAGCATCAACCATACAAAACCTCCCTAAAAAGAAAAGCCTGGGTTGACATCAGAGTTCTACCAAACCTTTAAAGAGGAATTAGTACCTATATTACTCAACCTGTTCCAAAATGTAGAAAACGAAGGAAGACTACCCAACACGTTCTATGAAGCAAATATCACCCTGATCCCCAAACCAGGAAAAGACCCAACAAGAGAAGAAAATTATAGACCAGTAACACTAATGAATAGCAATGCAAAAATATTCAACAAGATCCTAACAAACAGAATCCTGCAACACATCAAACAAATTATACATCATGACCAAGTCGGTTTTATCCCAGGGTCTCAAGGCTGGTCCAATATATGTAAATCTATAAGTATAATTTAGCACATAAACAAATTAAAAAACAAAGACCATATGATTCTCTCAATTGATGCAGAAAAAGCTTTTGATAATATCCAGCATCCCTTCATGATCAGAACACTCAAGAAAATTGGTCTAGAAGGGACATTTCTTAAACTAATAGAGGCCATCTACAGCAAACCCACAGCCAATATCGTATTTAATGGAGTTAAATTGAAATCATTTCTACACAGATCAGGAACCAGACAAGGCTGCCCATTGTCTCCACTGCTCTTTAACATTGTAATGGAAGTTTTAGCCACCGCAATTAGGGAAGAAAAGGCAATCAAGGGTATTCATATAGGGTCAGAAGAGATCAAAATTTCACTCTTCGCAGATGATATGATTGTATATCTGGAAAATACCAGGGATTCTACTACAAAACTCTTAGAAGTGATCAAGGAATACAGCAGTGTCTCAGGTTACAAAATCAGCATTCATAAATCGGTAGCCTTTATATATACCAACAATAGTCAAGCTGAAAAAAACAGTTAAGGACTCTATTCCATTCACAGTAGTGCCAAAGAAGATGAAATATTTGGGAGTTTATCTAACAAAGGACGTGAAAGATCTCTATTAAGAGAACTATGAAACTCTAAGAAAAGAAATAGCTGAAAATGTTAACAAATGGAAAAACATACCATGCTCATGGCTAGGAAGAATCAATATTGTTAAAATGTCCATTCTACCCAAAGCAATATACAATTTTAATGCAATCCCTATTAAAGCTCCACTGTCATACTTTAAAGATCTTAAAAAAAACAATACTTTGTTTTATATGGAATCAGAAAAAACCTCGAATAGCCAAGACATTACTGAGAAATAAAAACAAAGCAGGAGGAATCACGCTCCCAGAACTCAGACTATACTACAAATTGATACTGATCAAAACAGCATGGTACTGGCACAAAAACAGAGAAGTAGATGTCTGGAACAGAACAGAGAACCAAGAGATGAATCCAGCTATTTACCGTTATTTGATCTTTGACAAGCCAATTAAAAACATTCAGTGGGGAAAAGATTCCCTATTTAACAAATGTTGCTGGGTGAACTGGCTGGCAACCTGTAGAAGACTGAAACTGGACCCACACCTTTCACCATTAACTAAGATAGACTCTCACTGGATTAAAGATTTAAACTTAACACACAAAACTATAAAAATACTAGAAGAGAGGGCAGGGAAAACCCTTGAAGAAATCGGTCTGGGCGAGTATTTTGTGAGGAGGACCCCCCCAGGCAATTGAAGCAGCTTGAAAAATACACTACTGGGACCTGATCAAACTGAAAAGCTTCTGCACAGCTAAGAACACAGTAAGTAAAGCATGCAAACAGCCCTCAGAATGGGAGAAGATATTTGCAGGTTATGTCTCCGACAAAGGTTTAATAACCAGAATCCACAGCGAACTCAAACTTATAAACAAGAAAAGAACAAGTGATCCCGTTGCAGGCTGAGCAAAGGACTTGAAGAGAAACTTCTCTGAAGAAGACAGGCGTGCGGCCTACAGACATATGAAAAAATGCTCATCATCTTTAATCATCAGAGAAATGCAAATCAAAACTACTTTGAGATATCATCTAACTCCAGTAAGATTAGCCTATATCACAAAATCCCAAGACCAGAGATGTTGGTATGGATGTGGAGAAAAGGAAACACTTCTACACTGCTGGTGGGAATGCAAATTAATACATTCCTTTTGGAAAGATATTTGGAGAACACTTAGAGATCTAAAAATAGATCTGCTATTCAATCCTATAATTCCTCTACTAGGCATATACCCAGAAGACCAAAAATCACATCATAACAAAGATATTTGTACCAGAATGTTTATTTCAGCCCAATTCATAATTGCTAAGTCATGGGAAAAACCCAAGTGCCCATCGATCCACGAATGGATTAATAAATTGTGGTATATATACACCACGGAATATTATGCAGCCTTAAAGAAAGATGGAGACTTTACCTCTTTCATGTTTACATGGATGGAGCTGGAACATATTCTTCTTAGTAAAGTATCTCAAGAATGCAAGAAAAAGTATCCAATGTACTCAGCCTTACTATGAAACTAATTTATGGCTTTCACATGAAAGCTATAACCCAGTTATAACCCAAGAATAGGGGGAAGGGTGTAAGGGAGGGGAGGGAGGGGGCAGTTGGGCGGAGGGAGGGTGATTGGTGGTATTACACCAGCGGTGCATCTTACAAGGGTATATGTGAAACTTAGTAAATGTAGAATGTAAATGTCTTAACACAATAACTAAGAAAATGCCAGGAAGGCTGTGTTAACCCATGTGATGAAAATGTGTCAAACGGTCTGTGAAACCAGTGTATGGTGCCCCATGATCACATTAATGTGCACAGCTATGATTTAATAAAAAAAATACTGTAAGGAAGTAAAAAATCCTTAGTAAACTAAGGAAGTAAAACTAGAAATTAATGATTAAATTATTTATCTTAAGAACTTAGAAAAGAACCTAAATTAAGCTCAAGCTGACAATAACTACGTTATTGTTGCATCCTTCTGGTGGACCGACCCTTTTGTCAATATGCAATGTTCACTTTATCTCTGGTAAAACTACTTTTCTCAAAATAGGTTTTGTTTTCTATAAAAATAATTACTCCAGTTATCTTCTAGTTAGTTATTGCATCCTTTTGCATTCAAATTGTACATGCCTTTATATTTAAAGCCAATACTTGTGAGCAGCACATGCTTTTATGAAAAAATAAAAATCGTTTCATTGCAGAATTTAGATCATATATACATGTAAAAAAACTACTGATATATTTCGACTTAAATCTACCATTTGTCTTCAATTTTCCTATCTTTCTTTCCTATAGTCCTTCCCCTCACCTTTATTACCTTCTTTGGATTTAGTTGATTTTTTTATTATTCCATTTTCCCCTTAATTACATTTTTATCTATATATTCCTTTACCCTTCTTTTAAAAGTTACTGAAAGATTAAACATTTTTAAATTACTAAAGTCTTATACAAGTTAGTACTTTTACTATTTCCCAGATACTGTGATTATCCTTCAGTTACATCTATATCTGCCTACTTCTGCTCTAATCTTGCAATGACAAAAGATTATCACCATTGCTTTCTACAGTCCATATTTATTAAATGTGCCCATATATATATTTACTACTTTTATGGCTCTTCATTATTTCAACATTTCCATGTTTTAATATGGATTTTTTTGGGGGGGTGTTATTTCCCTTAGTACAAGGCTCTTGGAACAAATTATCTCAAGTTTTACTTATGTGAAACATATTTATTTTACCTTCACTTCTGAAGAATTTTTTCTGGGTACGGGATTCTAGGTTGGCAGTTATCTTCTTGAATACATTAAAGTCATTGTTCCATTGTATTCTGAATTGCATAATATCTGTTAAGAAATTGGCTTTAAGTCTTATTTTTGCATCTTCAAAAGTAATTTGTCTTTCTTCCTTTGGTTGTTTTAAGATTTTTCCCTTTAGTTTAGATTTTCAGCAGCTTTACTATAATAAACCAGATGTGACTCATTCTGGTTTCCTCTTCTTGGATTCATCGCACCCCTTGATGTCTTTCATTATATTTAGAAAATTATTAGATGTTAATCTCTTCAGATGTTGATTCTGCTCCATTTTCTTTCCTCTCATCTTCTAGAATGTTAATTAAACATATGTATTCCCCTTGTCTCATACGAATCTCATACTGTTCTATACTTTCCATCATTTTTGGTTTCCATCTTTCTCTCTCGTTTGCCCTCTCATCTGTGTCCAATCTGTCTTTAAACCCATCTTTTGAATCCTTTTTTTTAACTTAGTTTTTTATTAAATCATAGCTTTGTACAATAATGCATTTATGTGGTACAATGTGCTGGTTTATATACAATTTGAAATACTTACAACAAGCTGGAATTCCTAATCTCATTTATTTGTATTTTAGTTTGAGAATGTTCATTTATTTTTATCATTTTCAATTACTGAGATTAATTTATAGATCATAAAAGGTACATATATTTAAAATTCATTTCATCAATTAGACAGTATATACATCTCACTAACAATTAAAATTCCAATTAAGATATAGACTATTCTCCTCACCCCAAGAGAGTTTCTTCATGACCTCTTGCAGTTAATAACTTCTAAGCAGGTATGCTGAGGGCATGGAGATAAAGAATTTATTATGTGTATTCTTGAGACCCTTATAACATTGCATTTGAGTAATACAGGAGAACAAAACACACCACAAAGTAACAAGTGCTGAAATTATAGTATGGACAGTATGCTGTGGTAAGGGGGTATATTAAACAATTATAATGTGATTTTAAAAATATATGCACAAATGCTTTGAACTTCTTCCTTCAAGGGGATGAGATTAGTTATCTTCCCTGGGAGTATGATCTGGGCTTAGTGATTTGCTACCAATCAATAAAATATGGCAGAGATTGTATGTCACTTCCAATGTTAGGTTATAAAAAGACTGCAGCTTCCCTCTGAGGTATGCTCTCTATCTCTGCTTGGATAGCTTCCCCTGAAACAAATCAGGTGTGAGGTTCAGCAATCCAGTGAAAAGATCTATGTAGTGAGGAGCAGAGGTCTCCAGCCAATAGCCAGCAAAGAATTAAAACTTGTTAACAACAACCCAAGTAAGCTTAGAAGCATGGCTCACGCCTATAATCCTAATACTCTGGGAGGCTGAGGTGGGTGGATTGCTTGAGCTCAGGAGCTTAAGACCAGACTGACCAAGCGAGAGACCACTTTCTAAAAAATAGGCATTGTGGTAGGCCCCTGGAGTCCCAGCTACTTGGGAGGCTGTGGCAAAAGAATTGCTTGAGCCCAAGAGTTTGAGGTTGCTGTAAGCTATGATGCCACAGCACTCTACCAAGTGATGCCCTTGGTGAGACTATGTCTCAAAAAAAAAAAAAAAAAGATTAAAAACAGATTCTCTAGCCTCAGTTCAGCCTTGTGATGACTATGACCCCAATTCACACTTTGACTGTAATTTCATGGGAAATCCCAAGCCAAAACTACCCAGGCTAAGAAAGTTCTTTTATCTCTGTATACCTCTGCTTCTTTATCTCTAGAATGAATATAATAATGCTACTTCACAGGATTACTGTGAAGAAAATCAATGTATGGTCATGTGTCACTCAAAGATGGAAATGCATTGTGATAAATGAATCCTTGAGTGATTTCATCATACAAACATCATAGACTGTATGTACATAAACCAGATAGTACAGCCATTTGTTCCTGGGCTACATGTTAGCATGTTACTGGACAGCATGTTACTGCACTGAATCCTCTAGGCAGTGGTAATATAAAACATATGTGAGCATAGAAAAGATGAGTGCAGTAAGAACACAGCATAAAAGATAAAAAAATGACCCACTTATGTAGGGAACTTACCGTGAAGATAGCTTACAGGAGTAGAAGTTGCTCTGGGTGAGTCAGTGAGTGAGCAGTGAGTGGATGTGAAGTCCTGGGACATCACAGTACACTACCGTAGGCTTTATAAACACTGCATGCTTAGTCTACACTAAATTTTTAAAAACTTATTTTGTCTGCAACAATTAACCTTAGCTTACTTGAACTCTTTTACTTTTATATACTTTTTATTTTTTTAACTTTTTGACTCTTCGTAATAACACTTAGCTTAAAACAAAAACGCATTGTATAGATGTACAAAAATAATTTCCTTATTTCTTTATTGTGTAAGGTGTTTTCTATTTTAAAATTTTTTAATTGTTTTTAATTTTTTAAATTTCTCTTTTAAAAGCTAAGACACAAACATGCACATTAGCCTTAGGTCCACACAGGATCAGGATTATCAATAGCATTGTTTTTTCCACCTCCACATCTTGTCCCACCAGAAGATCTCCAGGGGCAATAACGTGCATGGAGCTGCCAACTGCTGTGATAACAAAGCCTCATTCTACAGTATCTCTTGAAAAGACCTGCCAGAGGCTATTTTACAATTAACTTTTTTTAAAACAAGCAGAAGTATACTCTAAAATAATGTTTAAATGTATACAGAAAAGCACCAATGAGTAACATCCTTGTTGATTGTCATTATGAAGAATTATGGACTGTACATAATTGTATGTACTATAATTTTATGTGACTAATGGTGTAGTACGTTTATTTATACCAGCATCGCCATAAACATGAGTTATACATTGCATTATGACCTTACGATGGCTATGACATCACCAGAAAACAGGAATTTCTCAGCCTTCTCATACTACATAATCTTCTGAGACCATCCATTCATATGCAAATTCATTGACCAAATGACGCTATGCAGTACGTGACTGTATTACGTGTCAAGGGCTTACAACATGCCTCTCTCTTAGTGAATGCTTAATAAATTGTAACTACCATTGTCATCAGTTTCACTGAACAATAGGAGTACAAAAAAGGTAAAGGGACTTACTATTTACTGAGTGCCTATTGTCTAACAAACGCTTGCCAAACACTTTACATAAGTTTCATTTTTTCAAAAAAGCAAACACTGCGTGGTACCATTAATATTGCTCTTTCCAAATGGTAAAAATTAATCTCAGAATTGCTAAGTAACTTCTCAAACTTGGTTATCTACCCACCTGCACAACATAGATATTATCTACATGGAATGTTTTTGAACTATTGCAGCTTTTCTTGACACCACACAGGGAGTTAAAGCAGAGGTGGCTAAAACAGCGGAACTTACCCAACCTAATTTGGAGCTTGCAGGTTAAACTGAACATACATTAGAACCTGAATTCTGAATCCAACCTAACCCTATCTGTAAATTAAAAAACTTAAGCCCAGCTCTAAACCATTCTTACCCAAAATGTAAAGTTAATTCTTTTCCTGAGCAAGAGTCAAAACAAACTCAAAACTAGCTACAGTTCCTAACTAAACCTAAATATCACCTTAAAAATCTATGCCTTCATCAAACCCAATTCTCTGCCTCCCCTCCCCGTGACCGATGGCTGTCTCTATCCTTAGTGCTGTCACACTCAACAAGTAATGGCTGAATTCACATCTGGGCTGAGTGAACATTAGTACTTTAATCAATTAATGAAGGCTTCCATGAGTGAAAGATTGGAGAGAGGAAGAATCCGTGTTTGTTAACTCTATTCCCAACCCCACCTCTACCCAAATTAACCCCATATTACAACCCTAGCTCGTACAGCCATTAGCATCCAACTTCCTACCCTGGAGTTTTGAAGGGCCACAGGCTAAGTCCCTAAACTGCTTAACCCCATCACCTAAAAGCTAAATTTGAATTGCCCTCAAGATTTATTCAGCTCAACCACATGAAACTGAAGGTATTTGATCATTTTTAACCTATAAAAATATGACGTTCATAAGGTTCCACCCAATAATTTATGCTTCCCAGACCAGGCTCCTTAACTGAGACGGTGCAGAAGAGTGCAACAGAGGGGATTTCAATCCTATTAAAGCAAAAGAAATTTTCTTTATTACTTTCCCGCTCCTTGATGTGGTAAGAGCTATGCAGGCAAGGCAGAACTCAAGAAAGCAACATCTGGATGGAGCAGGAGGGATCAATTTTTCTGTGGTCTTGTGATAAATTAGCATACAGAACCTCAAGAGCCTGGGACCAAAAGAGACTCCTCTTCCTCAGCCCTTCTGGCCCCTGCTCTCTCCCCTTCCCTTCTTCTCTCTCCAGCGCCCTGTCCCAACCCACCTCTTCAGAGTCTGGTTCTAGCTCTCCAGGGACTTGGAGGAGTCATGTTACATTGTCTGGAATTCCCCAGCCATTCTATCTGGTTTTCATAATGTCTCATTTTATAACCAACTTCATGGCTATTTCAGGATTCACAGGAGAGTTATTGCAAAAGAGGGTTCTTAATTGGGAGGCATCGACCCTCCGGGGGCCAGCTCATACTCAAGGAGGAAGCACCCAAAGCTGAAGCCATCATAGACTAGGAGAAACCTGAATACCCACTAATAGGGAAGTTGTTAAATAAACTCAGCTAAATATATGCTACATTTGCCTACTAGGGCAGGGGTCTTTTTAAGTCTAAAGGCAGATACCCAAAGGACGCCAAGAGGCGAGAGAAAAGCAGGAAGCCCAGTCCGTGCGAATGGAGAGACCCCCTGCCCAAGCTCTCATCTCTGGCCACGACTCGAGCCATTTGGGTGTGGTGTTTTAACGCCTGGGCAGCGACACTTGCTGTGTGGTGCTTTTTACAGCTCATGCCTAATGTTAAGAGCTGTCCTAATTTGGTTTCCTAAGAAGCAGACTCTGAGACAAAGATTCAAGTGCAATTGTTCTATTTAGAAGGTGATGTCAGGAAATACTACATACCAATAAGGAACTGGAGAAATGTAACAGGGGAGGGAAAACGATTCATAAAGTGTGTTGTCCCCCAAGTTAGCGCCACAGGCAACTGGGGTATAATCCTGCTAAGGAACCCTGAGGGCCACCACAGCACACGCACCTGAGTCATCCCACCTGCGGGGTGGGGGAGCTGAGGCATTATCCATCATGGTCCACTACTCTAAGGCCGAGGGCTGCTCCTGAAGAACACTAACTCCCATGGCACATCTGGCCCTACACAGCTGGGCCGAGAGGACTCTAATGACCAAGGAGAACCTCTAAGTAAAGAAATGAAGGGGCTGCCAATCAGAAGGGGCACTTCAGCTGTAAGAATGAGGTTTGAACACGATACCAACGGCATGCACAGAGCTGTACCCATATCCTCCTGTAACTTGGTATTGTCCTAGCAGCCCCCCAGGTTCGCTCTGGATGGTCTGGGCTGGAGGCAGCCTTTCAGGAAGAGAGCAACCTCTGAAGGAAGTCCCCAGCACTCCTAGGGCCAGCGGTCCACATGGTGTCATCCCCCTGCCTTGGAAACCCCAGCCGGCCGCCTCCCTGACGTGCATAGGAAGCCTCATGCTCTCTGTTTCCCTTACAGAAAAGGAGATGTGACACAGACAGACTGACCAGTCTCTTCAGGCACGGACTGCAGCTGAGTTTGTTGACAAAACCAAAAAAGACCCCATGTCACATTCTGTACAATTCAGCAAGCCAAGTGACTATGTAAGATAGTGATTTTCATTGGGTGCATGTCACGGCCAGGCCAGTGCAACTCTCAGAGCCCCCTCTTCAAAATTTATACAGTGCAAATACCTGCCACACAAAATGCTAAGAAAACACACGCAAAGCGCCAAACACAATTCTCAGCACATAGTTAATAGTCAACAAGTGCCAGCTGGTCCAGAAATTGACATTTTAAAAACTTATTTAACACCTGCTACTTTCCCAACTTTGTTCTTGAACCTGTGGGAAAGAAACAAAGAGAAAGCTTCCTCTCTCTTCAAGCAGCAGCAATTTGTCCTCATGAGTCATGGGGGTATGATTATGTCCCTTGGGCCATGGAGAGAAGCTGCAGCCAGGAACACAGGGTAGAGTCCAAAGAAGAAGCTCATGGGGAGAGGCACAGTCTGTGACCCTGTAACCTTGGGCAGCAGGAAAATGCCCCCTACTTCCCTCTCATGCCTCACCCAACTCCTCCAACCACAGGAACCTGCTTCTATTGACCAGCTTTGCTCTGATTTAAATTTCAAACAGCCCACAGTTTTATTCTTTCCTCACCATCCCTGAAAGCAAACCATTATGGATTTTACAGGCCTCGGAGCCCTCAGCTCACACACTCGGTTTGCACAATCTTTGCATAAGGAAAAAGGCAGTCGATGCAAACTGAATTAATTGTAATTGACCATAATATGCTTACAGAAATGCCAAGGAGTTTTCATTAGTAGATAAGCCCCAAAGTATCTGCCAGATGATTTACATCTGCATGAACGCACTGCATGGCCACAGTTAATTACAAGACCTGCCACAGAAGGTGCTTCATCAAACCCTGGCGGAGGCCTTCCAAGGGCCAGTGACACCTCTGGGGACCGACACGTCTTGACTCTCTTCCTTTGAAGAGCTTTGAAGTTTCTCCCTGAAATGAGGCAAAGCCAAGCTGCCCCTGCTGGGCTCAGGCTGGGCCCCTCTTGCTTCCCAAAATTCTGTCTTTCTCCCGCCACCCCCTTGAAGTTGCTTGTTCTTCTCATGTCACCTCACAGCCTCAATCCTCCTCCATCAAGTCATTGTCATTGAGGCTGGCACTGGATGTGCATCCTGATTCAGATGATAACAGACCTTCATTTATTTATTATTATTCAAACATGTATTTCCTGAGTGTCTCCTAAAGGACATCCTCTGTGCTGTGGGCCACAGCACAGACATGGACCTGTCATATGGACTTACAGTCTAGCAATGGACTGAAAGCTGAATCAGAAATCATATGAGTATGGGCGGCGCCTGTGGCTCAGTGAGTAGGGTGCCAGCCCCATATACCAAGGGTGGCAGGTTCAAACCCAGCCCCGGCCAAACTGCAACAAAAAAATAGCCGGGCGTTGTGGTGGGCGCCTATAGTCCCACCTGCTCGGGAGGCTGAGGCAGGAGAATCGCGGAAGCCCAAGAGCTGGAGATTGCTGTGAGTCCTGTGATGTCATTGCACTCTAGTGAGGGCGGTAAAGTAAGACTCAATCTCTACAAAAAAAAAAAAAAAAAGAAATCGTATGAGTATGATAATGAGATTAGCACAAAGAATATGGTAGTCAGAGGGAATCAAAAGCTCTTTATCAGAGAGTGAGGATGAACAAGGTTTCTCAGAGGAGGTGATGTCAAGCTGAGACTTAGAGCTTGCAAAGTCACTATCCAGGTAGGGTGTTGTGGGAAGAAGAAATGGCATGTGCAAAGGCCCTGAGGCAGGAAAGCAATGGGCATTGTTCAGGAAGTGAATGAAGGAAGTTTGATGAGGCTGGAGCATCCCCCAAGGAAGCAGAGAATGGAAGAAGGTGAGGCAGGAGAGCATAACATGTAGTACCTTCCAGGCCAGATTTAATTCTATAACCACTGGCAGCCATGAAAGGGATTCAAGTGAGTTCCTTGGACTAAATTTGGATATTTAAAAATTAACTCAGGAAGGGACTTTACCTAACAAATGCATCAGTGTAACCTGGTTTCTTGTACCCTCAAAGAATCCCCCAAAATAAAATAAAATAAAATAAATTCACTCAGGAGTGACAGAAAAATAGATTATTGGAGGAATTCAGGGAGACCAGTTAGGAGGAGACAGTTAGAGTCACCCAGGTGACAGTGTCCAGAGGCAAGTGAGGATGGAGACAAGAGGGGAGGGGCCAGGACCTCTGTCTTGGGGCCCTGTGTGTGAGCACCATTCTCCTCCCAGCACCTCTAACAGAGGTCAATCTTGATCTCAGAAGTTTCATTCCTGCACCCAGAAACATCCTGTACAGACATCTGGAATTGATGACTATCTCCTGACTGAATTCTCTAGAACAGCCCTGTCCAGTAGAAATATAATGCAGGCCACATACCTAACTTTAACTTTTCCATTACATTTTTATAATGTAAGAAGAAAGAGGTGAAATAATTTTTAATAGTATATTTTATTTACCCCAATATATCCCAAAGAGTATCATGTCAAGATATAATCAATATAAAAATTATTAATGAGCTACTTTACCTTTTTCATGCTAAGTCTTCAAAATCCAGTGCATATTTTATACTTACAGTGCATATCATTTGGACTAGCCACATTTCAAGTGTTCGATAGTATCATGTGGCTACTGACATCCTCATCAGCTCTGAATCTGCTTACCTGAACTCTTTCACCATCCCCTGCCTACCTTCTGGAAAGTTTACTCCCTTATCAATATTTCTAGGGCCCATTCTAAGCCTAGACTGACAGACTATGGAACACCTACATATGCCAGATCTTCTGATGAACAAGCTACATGACCACCAAGCCCTGAATAAAAGACATGTGTTCACATGGTCATGTAATACCTGGGATTCATGTGAGTTTAGAAGCTTTACACCCAGGCTAAACTGTAGCCTAAAGCCTCGTTTAGGGTTTGCCTACTGGAAGGAACGAGGAGTTCTGATGGGAGCCATCCTCTCAATAGCCTAAAGCTAACTGGGAGTCAGTGCCTAAGTCCTCAGAGAGGGTGGGCAGGTGAAGCACAGGAGGGCTGATCATGTGGACCATGGTCGCAGATGGTCACTGCACCTGGCATAACCTGGAATATTGGCAATGATTGGGAGAATCATCGTAGGTAAAGTGGACTGTGTGTTTATCACCTCATCTAATTATTCCAACACCCTGTAAGTTGGGTAATGGCTCCCAGGGGAGCCATTGTGGGCAGCGCTGTATGTAATTTTTCCCTGTTTGACATAAATGAGAGTGAGGATCAGAAAAGTTCATTGGCACACCCAAGGTCCCACAGTTAGTAAAGAAAAGATCTGGAATTTAAGCCCTGACTTAACTCATAGTCATTCTACTACATTAGACATCCACTCCCACTGTGCACAATTAGAGCTCCCTGGGTGCCTAACACTGCACTAAATGCTTTACACACCTTCACTCTGTGAACCTTCAAAATAAACCTATAGGTAGGTGTTATTATTACATCTTTCTTGGAGTTGAAGAAACTCAAACTCAGGTAGGTTAATTTGCCAAAGTCCAAATAGTTAGGAAGTAGTGGAGGGAGTTTGAAGTCAGCGCCTGGGGTCTGCATTCCCTCTGCAGCACCCTACTCAGGAGTGACTGACACTGTTAGTCACCACACAACTTCTACAAGTGCTGCTACCACATCACAACCACTGTTCACCCGTGGTGAGCAACAGGTGGCATCCCAGGGCCGCAGGTGCTTTGCGTCTGTTACTTCTAATGTTCATATTATCACAGTGTAATAGATATCACTGTTAACATTAGGTTACATATGCAAAAGCTCAAGATAAAAACCAAAGGAAGACATGGAGAGCAAAGGAGCCTGTTTTTTGCTTCCCTAAAATAGACACAGTACTAAAAAGGAGAGTGAAAACAGCCCGCAGATAACCCATCCCTGATTTTGTCTTCACCTTCTTCCCATATCCAGAACCAGAAAAGCCCCCATCTGCCCTACTATTGCCCCCCAAACCAGAATTTCTTAGCTCTAGTGGCAGGCTCAGCCCTCCTCCAGAGCTGCAAATCAACAAGAAGGCAGGAATCAATACTGAGCACACTATAAGCCCATTTCCCCAGACTGATAAAAGTTCAGATCCAGGGCAGGTAAGGAGGATTACAGAAAAGGTTAAACCTTTCATCTTGTCTCCTTCCATCAGCCAGTGTGCGCTAGATGTTTCTAACAAGTACAATTAGCCCCTTTTTAAAGTTGTAGTGGAATTTAATTAAGCAAACTTCTCGCTGTGTGGCTTCTTAAAGCAGACACAATGTGAGGAGCAGACTGGTGATAAACCAGGAGGATCCATTGTTCCCCTTTGCCCACGGGCTACTCCTCAGAATTGTAGGCACCACTGTAGGCAGCACTCAAGCCCTCTCTTCCTGTGGACACTCGGGAATGTCCTCATTTCCCTGCCACCCCCCCACACACATACATACCTTGATCACACAACATGCTTTCCGTATCTCTAAATGTTCAAAAGTTCTCACACAAAGGGAAGCACAATCACATAAGCATGACACATGTATGTGTATACACACCCAGGTAGGCACCCAGAGTCTTCCAAGCACATACATGTAATCACCTGCACACACATTACCCTCACTTTGTGAATGGCACCATCTATCACCTAGTCCCAAGTTAGAAATTTGAAAGTTATTTTCATCCTCTCCCTTTCTCTTTCTCTCCATCTATCTCCAAGTCTAGATGGTCTACCTCTGTAATAATCTTTGGAATTCTCCTTATTGTTTTCTGATTATTAGCCAACACCCTGATCCCAACCCAATTCACCATCATTCCTCTCCTGGATGACTGAATCTGCAAGATGTGGACAGTACTAATAGGCCCAGTGTACCAGAGATAAGAGGAACTGCCAAAGCAGATTCCTGGGAAACATTAAAGAACCAGATCAGGAGACAATTTCAGAAACAGGGAAACTGAGAACAGTAAACAGTAAGCTTGGAGGAGCTGGTATGAAAGTGAAGGGGAACAAAGCCCAGAAAAAAATGTTTTAATAAGAAGCAGAGATTTCCTAAGAAAGAATAACCAAGTTCAAAACACAAGAAAGTGAAATAAGAGTTCATTAAAAGTTGAACTATAGATTTCACCACAATGGTGATCTTGACAAGGGCAGTTTAGGAGGAACATTGAAAATGCTCTCAGGTGACAAGAGGTGGAGAAGTCAGGTGAGTGAACATAGACTTCTTTTTTTTTTTTTTTTTCCAAATAGATGACTTTGCAATGGCATTGACCATGAGAAGAAAGAGAGGAGGTTTGGGTAGAACAGGTCAGGGCAGACGTTGGTTGCTCCATCTTCCCACTATAATGCACACCTTTCCACAGGGACTTGCTCTCTGGATTCTAACAGTGAGATTCATATAGCAACAGCCAATCAGAATACCCAATTCCCTGAGCAACAATGATTGGTCCAAGAATAAACTCATGATCCAGGCTGAGCCGATTAGAATTCTCGCTCCGATTTTTCATTCATTTAAACCAGATGGCAATAACCCCTTTTCTCTTTGATGATGAGTTTGCCCAAAATTCCATCTGGCACTACCTACCAGGTCTCCATCACTGAACTGAAAGAATAAAACTAACATGAGGACACAAGTAGAGATGAAATGAAGCAGTCATCACACCGCAGTAGCCAGCTCCACTCCAGCCTCTGCCACAATTTGTTTATATCATATAATAAATCTCCTTCCTTCACTTAAGCTTGTTTGAGTTGAGTTTCCTTCCCTTGCAACCCAAAAATTCCTATTGTAGAACAGAGAGTTATTACATTGATCAAAGGAATTTTGTTCATTTCTTTCAGATGAGCATACTACCAACTGAAAGATTCAGTCAGCATTGTGGAAAAAACTGAAAAAAAAAAAAACAAGATATTGATGGAGTGAAGTCTTTGGGGCAAGATGCACAGATACAATTGGAGGAATTCACATCAAAATTTCAATTAAAGGTGGGCAGAACTGGCTACGCAACTTGTAGGGTCCAGAGCAATATGAAAATATAAGGCCCCTTATATGAAAATTAAGAAGTTGGGGGTGAAAACATCAGAATATGAACACAAATGAGGGATCTTCCTGAGAGTGGGTTCTGTAGGAATCACAAGTTACATGCCCATGAAGCCAGATCTGGAAGCGACACACTTCCTCCAAAAGGCGAGGTCAGGAGAAACAGATAGCACATAATGGAAACATTTGGGGGTACAGGGATGAAATTCAGGTATGGCTCTTTTTCTCCTAGGGAGAAGTACACATCTGTGAGTAAAAGGTTTGGTTTGTGGGGGGAACAGAAGAAAAGTAAACAAACACTGAACGAGGAAACACAGAGGGCTTCAGAAAATCAATCAATTAGTAATAAATCCTTGTCTCTGAAAATGCATGAACTCCCAGTAAGGACAAATGCGCAAACGGTAAGCTGGAGCACCTTTGAGAGCCGTGCAGAGTGTGATTACACGCCAAGGTGTGCCGTCAGCTGCCAGCCTCCCTACAAAACCGTTATTTGCTTATTCAGGGCTCCCTGGCTGTTCTCTAAAATCAAAGCTTTGCTAATAACCATACTTAGCCTTGAATGAGTGCTTGGTATTTCTCAAGGACTTCACAAGCAGTAATTAGTTAATGACCCAATACAGTTGCAGAAAAGGCACAAATGTCTGCAAGAACCAGGTACCTTGCCTTTTTGTGGTATAGGAAAACGGTTCTTAGATTAGGCATCAGGGGTCTGTGAGTTTGGGAATGATACACAGCCACTGCATGAGTGTGTATGCGTGGGAACAAGAATGTGCACATGTGTGAGTGAATGAGTGTGTGTGAAAAACACTCTTATCAGGTCCTCATAGAAACATCGAGGCCAAAAAGGGGAAAGAACTGTAGCACTGTGGAAAGAGTTTAAGTGATAACCTCAGAAAACCTGGCTTAGGACCCAGATCCAGCCACCTGCTTATTGTCTGATGCGGTACAAATCCTCTTCCCCAATAGTAGAACCAGAGTTTCTCCATCTGTAAAATTGGAAGAATGGCTTTCTCTGGGGGTTGGGAAGACACATGAAATCCTGTAGGTAAAAGTCCTGGAAAGGTCAGAAGCCAGCAGTGTCTCACTCTACACTCCCCCTTATCACTCTCTCCACTGGTGTCTATTTGCCACATCCTGGGGGGCAGGTGCTGTTCTAGGCCCTGGGGACCAGCACTGAAGAGCACAGTTCCTCTACCCTTGTACCATGCCACTCTTGGAGATAAACACAGTCAAGCAAGCCCAGATGCGGTGACAGAGGTCACACAGTCAAGTGAGCCCATATGTGGTGACAGAGGTCACACAGTCAAGCGAGCCCGCATGTGGTGATAGAGGTCACACAGTCAAGCGAGCCCGTATGTGGTGACAGAGGGCAATGGGTGCTGTGAGAAGCTAGTGCAGGCCCGGAGCAGGGGTGCTGGTGCAGAGTGAGGCTTCTGTTTTCTGCAGGGTTCCTATGAAGGCATCCTCAGGGTTTCTGGGCAAAGATCTGAAGGAGGTGAGGAATCAAGGCATGTGGAAATCTGGGAGAAGAAAATTCCTGGCAGAGAAAAGAGTAGGAGAGGCCCTGAGTTGAGAATGCACTTGGCATTTGGGGGAAGAGCAAAGATCTTTCTGATGCTCTCACCTCACAAGGTCCGAGAGTCTCTCAGACTGTGGAGATAACACCTTCCCCTCAAGCGATGGGCACAGGTCAAGCTCTCTCCACGGGGACTGGATGGGGGAGCTAGTTCAGGACTATGTACACAGACAACTAGCTCCTAATTTACCCTGAATAGCCAGCCTCAGCCTCCCAGAGTGCTAGGATTACAGGCATGAGCCACTGTGCCTGGCATTGGTTCTAATTCTTAAAAAATTAGCTCACATTTATGACCATTGACCATATTTACCAATACATACAATTTCTCTCCAACATAGAGACACATGTTTATGCATTAACTTTAAATGTTATTAAAAAAAAAAAAAAAGCTGTGTGTCCATCTGACGGCCTTTCAGATCATCTCCTGCTTTCATTTCTCGCCTCAGTACAGAGACACTTTCATTTGCTACTTGCTGTTGAGGTGACCTTACATTCGTCATGTGATCGCTTCTGTCTTTCTGCCAATCACTGTCTTCATCCAGATCCTTCAGAGTCTTTGGTCTAGGTCAAACATGCAGAAACTTGACCACATTGTTAGTGATAAAGCATGAGTTCAAACGAAGATCTGCAGTCCAGTGTTCTCTCCCCACCACTACTCAGAATCCTCGCTATTGGCCTAAAGCCAGATGCACTTAGGATCCTCTAATAAGGCTAGGGAGGAACCAGGAAACCCTGTGTCCCAATCTCTCTGTTAATCACACCCCTCTTCCTGCAAAGAAATGAATCCACTGAATGCAAAGGGCCCAGAACAAACAGATCCTCTTGGGGGGCCTGATACAGCCCACTCACGCCAGGGAAGGAGTGTGACAGGTGATGAGACTGGGGAAAGATCTGCACTTCAAAATTATAACCCTGGAGACAGGGTGGAGGATTGATCACAATAGTGACTAACAGTGGGCAGATTGGTGAAGAATACAAAATTCTTTATTCAAAATAAAGAACAAACGTGAAAATTTATGTAGAATAAAAAAAATCACAAAAAAACTATAATTGCTTCAAATGATAGATAACACTAACATTACAAAATCCTGAAAACTAACGTATTTTTGTTAATTAGCACATTGATGCGACTCTATTATAATTTCTCCTACATTTTTGGCTACATACTCTTTGATGTCCTTTTCATAGGATAATGAGCTGGGAATATCATTTTCTATAGAAAGAAAGGAAAGGGAATTTAGGTTTTTGAACTATTTTTCCTCTGGTGTGGTGGAAGAAAACTTGTTTGCTTTTTTTTTTTTTAGTTTCATGACTTCATTATTGGCAATGCCACCTAAATTTTTAGGATTGTTGACAAATTTGATAGAAATCTTCTATCACATTTATTTCATAGATGAGCTGTGAGATTTCAGAGCATTTTCTTGTGCAGTAAGTGAACTTTAAATTGTTTGGATTGACAACATCCGTGGACTTGTTCAAGTGTCATCCAAGGGCCCTGTGCAAGTGAGAGGCCTTGAAATTGAAATGCTATCAGCTTCTCAGTGAATCCACAGCTGAAAGTCTTACAGATGTTGCTGGAACAAGGAGCCCGTCTGCCTGTCACCCAAGCCAATCAACGGAGAAGCCAATGAGAGATCAACAATTTCACTTTTATTTACAGAAAAGCCAGCAATTCCCGTGAACAGCAAAGATATCTCCTCAAAGAGCTGTTCTGCTCTCCTTTTCCTTTTTGTTACTTTTCTATTCTTCATAGTAGGTGCTATTAACCATTAAAAAGATTCCTCCTCATAGGTTACCACATTACATAATATCCTCTTATCTTAATGCAGTTTATACATTCAATGCTTTTTTACTCTAGACTAAATGTATAGTTAGTCAACATTTCACTGGGTGCACAGAGTGCCCTGGGTCCTTGACCGGTCCCATGGAGTCCAGTTTCCCAACTTACCTGTGACAGGAAGCCTTGGAAGTGAATAAACAATCTTCCGATGTCTGCACGTGGGCCCATTCAGCCTTGTTAGGGTCTGACCATCAGGTCCTGCATGAAATGGAGGTTCAGGTTAACAGTGGCTGTTAGCACAAAGTCCAGCCCTGCCAGGCCCTGGGCACCCCTTCCGGCTCATCACATCCCCCTCAATCAGTGTTTTTCAGCCAGTCTAGTTTCCTTCCTTGCGTACAAGGTCCATGCTGTCTTCCTAGTGCCCTATTGCCCAGCTTTTGCACCAGCTGTGCCCCCTACCTGGAATTCCCTCCCTACTACTGAATAGCTCTTTTCATTTCACTAACTCCTTCAGATCTTCCTTTAATCCACGTCTGGATGGCTTGCCTCCCTATGTCAAATCTTCTCTCATAAACTCTTAATGCTATATGACCTCTCTCTAAAAATACCCGAAGTGATTTTCCATGTTGTTATAGGATTGTTTAATTCATCTCTCTTTCTTCCAGGAGGGCTCCAGGAGGTTGGTGGCCACATCTGGTTTAGTTCTCTTGTGGGATCCCCTGTACCTAGCACAAGGTCTGGCTCATAATATGGGGTTCAGTAAATACTTAGTAATTGAGTCTTTGGATGACTGAGAGAAGAGAGACATAGGGTGAAATTGATCAGTGAGCTCCCGCTCCCTGCTAGGAAGAAAGAAAATCCAGAAAGCAAGGTTTGGTTTCCCTCTGGTTCCATTTCACCTGAGTCAACTGCCTGCTGCTGTGTCTCAGATATCTCGCCAGCCTCTAGGAAAATATCTTCATGCTAAAACACGCCTGGTGCACTTTGAGAAACCACAGATGTTGCTATAAATACCAGAGGAAATCAAAATTTGAAGTCTGAGGTGAAGAGAAGTATGGATGAAATGATTAATAAAATACTTCGGGAAAGGATACAGATGTAGCGTAGCTTTGGGGAGAAGTTGAGGTTGGGCAGCTGTATTTTCTAAAAAGATCAAATCTCCCTTGTCCCACCTCACATGCTGACCCAAGCCCCACAACTACAATATACTTTGCAGATGGATCTTGGCTTGTCTGTATGGTTGAGAACACTGGCTGCTCAAAGGGTCTCCCACTTAGAGCTACTACAATGTCCACGTTTATACCACGTTGCCACCAAAGGTACATTCCTTTTGATTAGGGGATACACTTGTAAGGTTGTTAGACTCTGCCATCTCCAGCTCCATGAGACCTTTGCAGTGGGCCTTTCTGCCTCAGCCCCTCTCAGTCCCTGAACAATGCTGATAAGAGGACGAATTCTCATCTGCTCCTTGAGTGGGATCTGGAATTATGTACCTATAGATTTCAAAGCACAGGAGACCCAGACACTCACACGCCCCTTAACTAATTCTCTCTTCTAACAAGGGATACCTAGTGGGTTTTAAATCACATGCCAATTTTGTTGCTTCTCATGGGTGGCAGTTGAGGATTCCAAGGCTGAGCCCAGGCTCAGTAAGGAACTGTGTTTCTATTTGATTAGCAATGTCTGCCATGATCAGGGGGAAGGATGGAAATGGTATGCATATTTGTTTTCCCTGTTCTGATTCCTGACATTTGATCCAAGCTTTGTAATTGGGTTGCAGCCTAACTTTAACTTAAATGTCTCCTGAACGTAAGAGACATTCTACAGTATAGTATTTCACACGCATTATATTGACCTAGTTTTTAAAACACGGCTAAAAATTCTCAGCTTCCCTTGATGGGAAGCTTGCTAAGCCAATTACTTCCCTTCTCTGGCTTCCACTCTCTGGGCCACTGTGTGCACACCCTGAGCATTTCCCTTATGAGGGTCCCACATTCAAGGGCCAGGTACCGAACAACTATGGACAGCCCTAAACCCAGGAGCCCAAGTAATTATTCAAATTAGCTAATCCTCCAAAGTCCTGTGAAACCTAGTTACCCCCACTCCATTTGTTATACATAAGCCACCATCTCCAAAGCTCCAGCTTGCTAAGACCATATCCCCAGTGCCCCCATGTGGTCCCACCTATGTGGCAACCTTCTCTTTAGTCTCGTTTGAAGCAATAAGTGACAGAGTTCCACCTTTTCATCTCTTGTCTCTCGGGTGTTATGTCCCACTAGTCAGAGTCTTCAAATCTTAAACACATGCAGCCCAGGGCCTTGCCCTGCGTCATTGCTGCCATCGCCCTGGGAACTGGACCCTCTTTTCTAAGCTTCCAGCAGCATCTGTGCATTTGTTCCACATCACACAACTCTTAGTTTCCTGGGGTGATGTCACAAGCCTCCTGCTCAATATTTTAGCTAAAACTCTGGTAATATTCAGCTCAGTGGATGATCACTTTCATCTACAGCACATGTTGGTGTTATTTGGGATTGGGAAGGCGGCCTGGAGGCCCTGAGAGGTCCCATTTTTGTATCTGAGGCATCCTCCCACCCCAGACTTCTAGGCCAACAGACAGCTGCAGAGCCCACTAAGGGGTGCTGCTTTCAAAACACCTGCAAGAGAGACTGGCAAAGTAGACAAGGAAACTCCATTGTTCCTTTTCACATTAGTAAATATTCTTCTTTTCCTCCCCTCACAACTTTCCAGGATTGCTGTGTTTTATTGTCATTACTTGTCCTCAGAACAGTCTTTCTCTTCGGAGTAAAGGGTTTAAAGACTTTCATGATCATAAATTATCAATTCTCCAGTGATACCTAGAGTTGTCTAATGGTAGAAGCTCTAGTTGGGGCAAAAAAGGACAGAGTCCTGAGAAAGGACTGGAGAGGGCCTAAAGCAGATGGGAGGCCCCTGATTTATACAGGTAAAGCCCAGACCATGCAGGTAGAGAACACCCAGGGAAATTCAAAATGGGAGGATTTCATGGGAATCCTAATGAGAGAATTTCATTAGCAGGTCTCTGGCAGGTATTCTCTGAGTTCTCTAGAAAATGTGTCACACTGGGACAACAGTATCTATTTCTTGAATAGAAATCAAGAATTTATCCATTAAAGAGATAGACTTTCAGCCTCATCTGGGTTATAGCAACCCAGAGTGGAGAGGGTCTTGGACTCATATCCTGTGAGGACTTTCCAAAAGAACCAAGGACTCTAAGCCTGGAACATAGTTAATAATAATGTATTGCATATTTTAAAACAGTGAAAAAAGAGGATTTTAAATGTTCTCATCACAAAGAAATGATAAACATTTGAGGAGATGGATATGCTAATTACTCAGATTTGATAATTCCACAAATGAATACCTGTGTGTAGAAATATCACTTTGTATCTCCTAAATATATAAAATTATTACTTGTCAATTTCAAATACAATAAAACTATTATGAAGGAGGTCGTGTGTGGTCAAGAGGAAAGGAACTAGAGTAGCTTCTTTATTTTAGAGATGTCAGTGATCAGAGTTGATATCTACAGAAAATATGCCGCATGACAGACACTGCATTTACTGTACCTCATATCAACATACTCCGGAGTTGTCCCTGCTCAATTTAACTGAGGAAACCAAGGCTCAGAGATGTGAAGTGGCTGCCCAGGTCACACAGCTCTGCTTGCAGAGCCAGTGCAATGTGCTACCAAAACCAAATCCCATAGCCCCCGTCTGGCTCCTCAAGGAGTAAGTGCGTGTTAAGACCCAAGACTTCAGCATGTCAACAGTCTGACCTCGGTAGGGTCTTCTCTGTATGCCTACTCTATTCATCTCCTTGGGGTCCTTCCAACAACACACTAGGGTTGCAGGACCCTCCTTGTATGTGAAAATTAAAGTAGAGAAAATGTGTCTTGATTTGAGTTACCCTAGAAGCAGACCAAAAGACAAGGGTTGAATGAAAGTATTTTATTTGAGATGATCCCTGAAAATGGGTAAGTGAGATGGAGAAGGAAAAGGCAGCCAGGAAGTGCATGTTATCCAGTAAATTTCCCTCGTGGGGAGCTGGAAAAGAACCTAATACTGCCAGGAGGAGGAGGACATGCCACTCTGTAGGCTTGGTTTTGGAACCATATATACATTTCACTAATTTTTTTTATTGATCATAACTGTGTATATTACTGCATTCATGGGGTACAATGTGCTGACCCTATATACAATCTAGAATGTTCACATCAAACTGGTCAACATATAATTAGCCTCACTTATTCCATTGTCTGGTTTAGACATTTATACTCTACTGTTAATATATTTGGCATGTATGCTTGCAATATACCCAGGAGGTGAGGTCCCGTTGATTACCCTCCCTCCACCCGTCTCCTCCCCTTCCCCTCACCCTCCTCCTCTCTTCTTTCTGGGCTATAATTGTGTTTCATCTTTCATATGAAAGTGTGGGTGGTACACTTATTTGTCAAATAACTTCATGACATATTTTATAAACTAATGCATAATATTGATAAATTATAATTTTAAAAATACAGTTTACTAGGAAATCCTTTTAACATTAAACTAAAATGAAACAAAGGAACAAATTGATGTATACTGAGTTAGTAGCCCCATCACCCAGATAGAACTATGACAAGTGATTTTAAGATATGGGAATCTGGACATCCTTGATAGGATATGCCTAACCTAAATGAATGAAGCAGGGGGAAAAAAAAAAACTAACGCCAAGCTGTTTTTAGTAATCATATCATTGGTTATGATATGATGCAATGGGTTAGTATCACTCCTCTAAGACAAGCAAGCGTGCACAGTGACATCAAACAAATGTGGCTGTCATTGAGAACTGGGATGCTCAACAGGAGAAAGAGAAATACAGATGTAAGACCAAAGAAGTAAGAATGCTATAGCTTTTGAAAGGGGAGCATCAATATAAACTCAAGATTTGTTTTCTCTTTCAAAGAAAATGTGATTTTCTACCTATATCCACCAAAAAGCTCTAGAAATAATGACAAACCCCATAGCAATGAGCACTCTAATGCCAAATGGGGGTTAACTAAATGTCATTCTTCACTGAAAGGCTTGAGGCTGAGTGTAGGTTTGAAAGCAAAAGTATACGAGATGCATCTGGAACATATTATCCAAGTAGACAGCGAGAAGCTATCAGAAACCACGTGAAGAAGTTAAAGACGCAGTGGTCAACTTAAAGTCTCCCAGTGTCCAGACACAGGAGAATTGAGATCTCAGGAAGAACCAGGACTGCCATGAACGGAATTTCCTGGGTTCCAAATGACAGTAGTAATAAAATGAGCTCAGTGGTGTCCCATATGCACGGGACATGCATATTTCATTATTTGAAAACTACAAAAGAAAAGAATTAAGCATTAACTTGCTTTGCCTAAATAAGCTGATCTCGGGATGATGAATAGTTTGTTTTTATTATTATTATTATTATTAAATCATAGCTGTGTACATTAATCCAATCATGAGGCACCATACACTGGTTTTATATAGCATTTGACATATTTTCATCACACTGGTTCACATAGCCTTCCTGGCATTTTCTTAGTTATTGTGCTAAGACATTTATATTCTACATTTACTAAGTTTCACATGTACCCTTGTAAGATGCACCATAGGTGTGATCCACCAATCACCCTCCTCCACCCATCCTGCCCCCTCTCCACCCTTCCCTCTCCTGCTTCCCCATATTCTTAGCTTATAACTGGGTTATAGCTTTCATATGAAAGCCATAAATTAGTTTCATAGTAGGGCTGAGTACATTGGATACTTTTTCTTCCATTCTTGAGATACTTTACTAAGAAGAATATGTTCCAGCTCCATCCATGTAAACATGAAAGAGGTAAAGTCTCCATCTTTCTTTAAGGCTGCATCATATTCCATGGTGTACATATAGATCATGAATAGTTGACGAGAAGTTCTTCCTTAAAATGTGATTCAGATTATAAATGAAAAAAATAATGATGAGAATTAAAATTACCTCTGATTAAATCAATCATCAATGTCCGCTAATATCAGAAGAGAGTCAACCAGAGTTCCTGATAGAGAAGTAGATAGCGCCATCCAGGAAGTATTCTTGCCAAAAAAACAAATCTGAATCTGATCACAACTCTAGATCTAACTGCTAATTCATGACAACTAACAGGGGCAGAAGAACATGTTAAACCACACCCCAAAGATGCAGACAGAGTGGGGGGGGGTTCTTTAAGACAACCCAGTTTTTCGAATAAATAAATACTGAGGAAAAAGATTGAAAAGAGTCTTGAAGGATCTATCAACCAATTGCAATATGTGGCCCTTATTTGGATCCTGATTTGAGCAAATAACTTACAGATGTTCCTCCACCTACGCTGAACCCACCCCATTATAAATTGGAAATATTATGCCAAAGTGCATTTAATTCACCTAACCTACCCAACATCATAGCTTAGTCTCACCTACCTCAAATGTGCTCCGAACGTGGGCACTCATCTATACCATAAGGCAAAATCATCTAACACAAAGCCTATGTTATAATAAAGTGTGCAATTTATCTATTATAACACTGAAAGTGAAAAACATAAGGCTTGTTTGGGTACCATCATAAAGTAGAAAAATCATTTCATCAAATCATTGCAAGTTGAGGACCACCTATATTTCTAAAATTACATAATAAAATTAGAAAATGTTAACAGATTGGATAGTAAAGAATTTTAATTGGGGGGGCATAATCAAAGTTTATTTATTTTTTATTATTTCAGAATATTATGGGGCTACATGTGATTACATAGATAGTTTTTGTATATTTTAAGTCAAAGTTAAAAGTGTGCCCTTCGCCCAGAAAGTGTGCCATTTATCCCTGCAATGTAAGGTGTGAACTTATCCAGCCCCTCCGCCTCCCTCCCACCTACTTCAATTTTATGGAGTTTCAGTTCCATCTGAGCACATAAGTGTTGATCAACCAGTTCCAATTTAGTATTGAGTACATGTGGTGTTTGTTTTTCCATTCTTGTTATGCATCACTTAGGATAATGGACAGCATTATGAAATCACTGAGAAACCACACAGGACACCAGAGTATTTCGATTTTTTTTTTTAAATAATCTCTATTATTGATACTGGAGTATGTAGAGATGAAATGATGTGATTCTTGAGGTTTGCTTCAAAATAATACAGGAGGGAGGAAGGAAGTGAATGGAGGAGACAGATACACAAGATTGGTCAGTAGTTAATAACTTTTTAAGCCAAGGGATGGGCATATGAAGGTCTGTTACACGATCCTGTCTGCCTGGTCTCTGTTTAGTATTTTTCTTTTTTCACAGAAAGCTTAAATACACCCACAGTTAAAAATTAATAGCAGTGGCCAATTCTGCTCCAGACAGAGAGAAAGAGGGGATCTGAGCTCAGCTTCCAGAGGGAAGTCTGGAGCAAGCCGAGAATAAATCCAGAGGGTGGAGGAGGCAGGTGTGATGGAGACAGGACCGTGATGACCTCACAAAGCCGCTCGGCGAGGGGTTCAAGAGGTCTGGACTTGGCATTGGGCAGGTCACTCCAGCTGCCACTGGTAAGTTACACAAAGGTGCCCCAGCGTTCTCATTCAGTGAGTGAGGGTCACAGTGTCAACGACCTCGTCCATCGGGGAGAGGACCAGATGAACAGACGCACCCACAATGCTAAGCAAAGCTCCCAAGTCTTAGCACACAACTGCTCACCGATAACAATTACTGTATTATCCCACTATTACCTCCATCTTCCTAGTGAGCTGCCATAGTGGAGGCTGGGCCACAGTGACTTTGACAAAGTACAGCTGGTGGCTCAGGCTCTGGTCCTGTCTGCCCCTCCCGTTGGTCATCTTTGGCACCTTCCTTTTGCAGTTGCCAGTGGAGAAAATGAATCTAGCTCTCATCCCAAACCTCAATTTCCCAGAGCCTTCTCTCTCACACTTCTCCCATTTCTCTCTCACCCCGGCTCTCCCACAACCCAGGCTCCATGTCTTCTGGTCCTCCATCCTTCCTTCTTTCCCCAAAGCAGCACTTTCTACCATGACAAGTGAAGCAATAATCTAAGCAATAATTTAACTCCTTGCTTCCTTCTTAAAAATCCCCCCTAATTACTGGGTAATGGGTCCGCAGAGGCAGTTGGGCTGGGTGAGCTCTGCCCTGCAGGCACAGCTATAGTTCATCCATCCACTCCCTAATAGCTCTCTAAAGTTCACCCTTATAAACATGTCACTATGCTGGTAATTGAGTGACTGGTCATTAGGTTCCACGCACGGTACCTGTGGGTCATCGATCACTCAGGGGTGATGGATCTTTCTCCGATACTACGGCTGGGCCAGCCACAGAGCTTTCTATCACCCTGAGCAGAACATTACTCTCTGGGAAGACCAGAGCAGGTCCCGGTGGGCCACCTTCACCGTGGACTTCCATCAGGAAAGGCCAGACAGGGGAGAGGGCAGAGCAGGAACTCACGTAGCCTCACTTCATTTCCTGCCTTGTCCAGCAGACTCTCCCAGACTCTTCCCGGAGATGCCGGAGCTAAAAGACATTGTGAGGCAGTGGGGATTCAGGGAGAGCAAGTACACAGTGGGGTTTGAGTCTATGCCACAAACAAAAAGGATCAGAGCTTTGTGTTACTAGATACGGCTTGATCACCAGAAACATGTATCACCTCTGAGCTGTGCACCCCTAAGTAAGACACTTAACCTCTCTGTTTCTCAGTTTCTTCATTTGTGAAAAGGGAGTGATGGTATCTGTTTTTCTTTCAGGGTTGTACTCAAGATTATCTCAGATGATACATATGAAAATGTAACAAGGCCCACCACCCAGAAGGTAATCAGGAGATGCTAGTTCATTCTAAATAAATCTGCTAGTTTCCTTTGCTATGTTATTCTGTTTCCATTATCACCAATGGGGAAAAATGAGCATTTCTGAAGACTCTGAAGTTAGGTGAATTGGAATCAAATTTCTACTCTACAACTTTACCACTGAGTGAGCCTGGGCAACTTACTTAACCTCTCTGAGCCTCAACTTCCTACTCAATACCATAGGAATAGTAACAGTAGCTAGTAGCCACTTCACAGAGGTCCTGTAAAGATTGAATGAAATAATACGTGTAAAATAGCACGTTGATGGGAAAATAATTGGAAGTAGTCTTTAGATAAATGCTAGTTCTAATGGGGTTCATGTTTAAGGTGATGATAAAAAGCCAACTTTATTCATGTCTCATCTTTACATATAATATGCTTAAATTAAGATTGCCAAGAAAATTCTATGTTCTAAAAATTTAAATCTATCTCCAATTATAGCCGCTTCAAGAGTTCCCAGCACATCTGAGAGCTGGGGCTGGAGGTAAGGAACAGCTAATTCAGAATCAAATCTATCTCTTGTTCCTAATCAAGTGATACAGACTAGAAAGATTGTAGGGGACTGAGAAAGAAGAGGCAGAAGGGATGGAGGGAGGCAGAAGGGAAGGAGGACCCAGGAGAGATGAGGCTGTACTGGGCTGTGAGGGCCACAGGCAGGTGGCAGGCAGTGGGGGGAGGGGCCATCCAGAGGAGCCACAGGAGCCAAAGCCCAGAACCAGGATCATGATGCATCACGTTCCCAAGAGGGCACAAGGAGTCCAGCCTGCTGACCCACAGGGGTGGTGCCAGGAAGAAGTAAATAAGCAATTCAACAAACAAATGTGGTATGAAAGGCTACTCTGTAAGGAGCGTGCAATTAAATATCTCATTGAATCCCATTACGGCCATGTTGCCCTTTGCAGAGAACCTTCAGCTTTTATTCCTAAGACATTTAGAAGTTCTCGTCTTCGGTCCATTATGAATCAGGTTTAGATTCTTGAGCACCCAGGTACCAGGTGGCCCTGCCCGGCAGCCAACAACTCCACTTGGGCAGTAATGGTTTCTTCAACCACATGCCGGGATCTGTGTGATGGACTGATGTTACCTCGTTTTGCTTTTACTGTGTTATACTACTGAGTGCTGAAAAGACGGACAATGTAACTGCTGACACTAGCTCTAAGAAGCACAAGTTTCAGAAAGGTAAAGCAAGGGAAACAAGATGGAAGCATGTAGGTCGTCCCAAAATGGCCAGTCTTGCATTTCAAGCTTTCATTGGCCTTACGTTGGTCAACCGCATATTTGACTGTGAAGGGAAAGCTCAAAATGTATTCAACAAATATTTATATAGTGCGATGTGCCTGCCACTGCTTTAAGCAGTTTACAAATATTAACTCATTTAAAAATTAAAGAGACATAAAAATTAAAGACACAAATAAGAATCATGAGGAACCATCAAATAAACGTAAATTGAGGAGCAGTCAACAAAATAAATGGCCTCTTCCGAAATGCCAATGTTGACTCCAGACGAAGGAAGACTGAGGTGCTCACTATTTCCAGTGAAAGGCAACTACAGGACATAGCAATGGGTTATCCTTGTTTGTATCCCAGATCAGAAACCATTTTTCTTTTGCTAGAAGGGAACTTAAAGTGGCAAGTGACTGTATTTGAATAAAACAGGTAGATTATATCATTGTATCATACTGGTACTAGCTAATGTCCAGATTTTGATAAGTTTATGTGGTTATGCAATAGGATGCCCTTGTTTGTAGAAAATGCATCTTAATGCCTTTGGGGCCCAGGGACAATGTGTCCACATCTTACTCAGAACAATCATTTGAAATAAATAATAAAAGTGTGTAAAGAAACAGAAAATGATAAAGCAAATGTGAAAAATGGTAACATTTGGGGCAGGTGAGTGAGGACAGGGCTCAAGTCCCATCAGGACTGTGATTTCTCTGCAACAAGGACTCTTCAATCTGGCCTGGCACACTCCCCTGCTCAGACACTAGTACAAGCTCCACTTTCTTCCAAAATATCTGTACTATGCTTATACCTATGAGTTGTCAAGGAGATAATAATGTTAACTATCTTATACTGATTCCATATACTGGGCGTCAGACATGCTGTGCACTTTACTGAATTTATGTTATAATAAATACTATCATTACTACTATTTCATAGAAGAAAAACTGAGGATCAGAGAGGAATCAAATCCAGTAAGTAAGAGAGCTAGATTATAAACCCAGGAAGTTTGATTCCAGAACCTAAACTCTTAACCACTAAGTTGTATGTAATTATATTCTACACTTATGGGTGAGATGTGCATGTCACAAAATATACTATTTTTGCTAATAATGTATGCATACATATATATAATGAACAATAAATATGAGTGTATGGGGGACCTACCTGTGAGTAGTGGAAATACAGGAAATTTTTATTTTCAACTTTGTGCTTTCCCTATTGAATTTTTACTGTGGACATGTGTTACCCTAAAATTAACTATTTTAGCTTCTTAATTATAAAATTTTTCAAGTGTTTATATAAGTACAAGAAATAATATAACAAAACTGCATATCCACACCTTGATGTAACAAATACTGTTTTGCCTCGTTGGTTTCAAAATGTTTCATCCATCAGTGGACACTTAGGTTGGTTTCCATATCTTAGCTACTGTGAATAGTGCTGCAATGAACATTGGAGGCCGCTATCTCTTTGAGGTAGTGATTTTATTCCCTTCCTATTTACACCTAGAAATGGGATTGCTGGGTCACATGGATGAACTTGAAGGACATTATGATAAACGAAGTAATCCAGACACAGAAAGACAAACACTGCATGATCTCACTTATATCTGGACTCTGAAAACATTGACCTCCTAGAAACAGAGAGGAGAAGAATGGTTGCCAGGGGCTGGGGTGGAGGAAAATGAGAAGTGGAGGAAAATGTTGGTCAAAGGGTACAAAATTCAGTTGTAAGATGGGTAAGTTCTACAGAATGAATGTATACCATGGTGAGACAGTTAGTAATATTGCATTATATACTAAAATTTGCTAAGAGAAAAGATGTAGGTAACCATGAAAGATGATTGATATGTTGATTAGCTCAAGTGTAAGAATCACTTTACCGTGTACACATATATCAAAACATCATGTTGTACACCATAACAATATATAAATGTTATAGAGCAATCATACCTCAGTAAATCTTGGAGCAGGAGAAAGAAATAAAGCATTCCAGATTTTAAAAAAAATTAGAAATTCCCCATTCCACTACCATGTCCCTTTCCTCTCTTTCTGCAGTCAAAGTTACCAGTATCTTGAGGTTGGAGTGTTACATTCTCATCTATGTTTTTGTCCCTTTCCTACACATGCATGTGTTCTCGGTAGGAAAGAAACATACTCTGTGTGTATGTTCCTACAAATGTATATAGCAATCTTGCTGGCTTTGGGGGTGTATCTTCCTTCCTCAGGCAATAGCCCTCCTCCACTTTGCTACATTATTTGCTGTGTCTCAGTATATATTTTGTCAGCCTTGCATGGTTCAAGATTATAGATGTCTCCTAATTCCACTAAAGATGGAGCTTGTATTTCTGTTTATTGATCTCTGTTGTTTGGGGCTGCTTTTTAAACAACAAGGAGAGTGTGGGAATAGCTTGATTGCACCATCTCAAAACCAGATACCTCTGATGCTTTTTCTGCATCTATTTTAATGAGCATATGGTGTTTATTCTTTAGCCTAATAATAGTATGAATTACATTAATAGATTTTTTCCAATGTCAAGCTATCCTTGAATTCCAAGGCTTCATCATGGGGTTGTTTATTGTTCTGGTTATTGTTGTTGCTGCCGCTACTGCTGCTTTCATTTTGCTGGATTTGTTTGTCATTATTTCATCTAAGTTTTTCTCATCTATGTTCAAAAGTGACATTTTAACCCTTTTTTTAATCAAGGTTAATTAATATCCTTGAATAAGTTGGAGAACTGGCCATCTGTCTATATTCTCTGAAGTACATGTTTATTGCAGGTTTAGTAAAAGATAACCATAAAATGATCAGTTCTTAATGCTCTTGTGGAATCAGTTTTATTACTGATACAATTTAGTTAATGAATTTAAGTTTATTCCTATTTTCTACTTCTGGAGATAAGTTTAATCATTCATAATTTCTAAAAAAGAAACACACATTTTATCTATTTTCAAATTGATTCCCATAATATTGCTTTATTATTTTCTTATTTATAATCCTTTCTAAGCTGTAGCTCCATACCTCTTTTCACATTTCAATACTTTCATTTTTACCTTCTTTCTTTTGCCTTTGCTCAATCTTGCCAGAGGACTGGCCATATTGTTAGTCTATAAAAACAGAGAAATAAACAAAGCTTTCTGTTGATCCAGCATGTTTTTACTACTAAAATAAATAAATAAATCTGTTTTCACATAAATAAAAATGGCAGAACAGTGATTACTTCCACTTCTAGGAAGAGGCTGTTGTCGCTTTCCCTTGGTGAGTGAAGCTGAGCCTTTACATGAAGGTGATTTCCTCAGAAGCAGCATACCCTGCTCATTGCACCATCCCCTCTCAAGAATCACCAGCCTTGCCATTTGGAATCAGATGTTCCTGGGTGCAGGTACATCCCTTTCCTGGGATCTTGAGCACACAGAAGGGAAGATATCCTCCCAAAGGCTATTGTAAGGATTACATGAAAGAATGAGGCAAAAGACTCAGGATGGACACTTGGGTGAGAGGTGAGAACTAGAGTTGAAGAGGCCTCAATCTTCAGCCCTGAGCAACCCTGAGTTTGTAAAAATGAGATAAAAAATACTTACCTAGAGTTGTTGTGGGGATTAAATTGTTAGTGTATTTAGCATAGTGCTTAACACAGAGCACACACTCAAGATTTACCATTGTTGCTTCACTACCACCATTATCAGCCTCACTCGGGTGAAGGCCTCAGCCCGGGGCCAACCAGGACCCAGACTTCCCTTGCCTTCATTTTGATCTTGGTTCAAGCTAGGCATGACGAGGACAGGGCAGTTGGGCAGTTCTGTCCTGTCAGTGCCTGGCGCTAGCACAATTCCCCCGAACAGATGCTCCCAGCAAATAGTAAGCCCCACATTTTTGAAGGGTAGAAAATGTAGGCTTGAAATTATAGAATCTCCCGACTAGCAATTCCCAGACATTCTGCCACAACTCTCAAGAGTAGAATTATACTCAGAGCTACTAAAGCTAGACCCTGTATCTGCTTGTGTCACATGATGGTGTTTAATTTGGGTTCCCCAAAGTCCACAAACCAACTTTCTCTTTCCATCTACCATACACTAATGGTTAACAGACCACCATGCTCCCCCACCTCATGTCAACCAAAATTTTTGACAATAAAGTTTTACTTAAAGGAAGGGTTCCACAGCTTACAGTACACCCCAGGCTGTGAAGCATCAATGCCACTCAGAGTAGAGACTCCCAGTCCACATCCTCGACCTGCTCATCTAAGGGGTATGACAGTGAGGAAAATATCAAGAGCTCCTTGGGTCTCAGTGTAAGATGAGAATCATTACAACCAACAGACAGCACTGTATGAACTGTAGACCCATGTGCACATGTTCAGGTTTATTTCATACATACCCTGTGCACACCAAAACCTTTGGCTTCTTTTAGCCCAACATTTTCCTTTGCTGACACATCTGTTGTCAACCGAGAAAGTGCAGCCAAGTGAGGAAGACCAGAGAAGAAGAAAAAGCCTGCAACCTTCTGAAAAGGGAGCCTGAGAAAGAGCCAGGAGAGATGCGGAAGAAATAGAAGAAAGCACAGATGGAGCAAGGACACCGCTGCAAAGGCAGACGCTGGAGTGCAGGCCTGAGACTGGCTCTGGGGTCTGTTTCTTCTGGGTAAAGTCTATGTAGTTCCCCTGCCTTTGGAAGGGTAATGGTAAAAAGAAGCGTTTAAGCAGATGCTGTGACCCTGGGTGGCAGATGTTCTGGAGGCAGCAGGGCTGGTTCTGTGTTTAGCCACCAGTCTAGAAGAGAATGGTACATCGGACTATAGGAACAATGTGGATAAATTGGTTTAATGTCATGGGCAAACCCAACTGATGGGCGGTGGCTGCCTGGACTGCTACAGACTGGCTCCATGGTTGAATAGCAATGTCTGTTATGGGCAGAGGATGTAAGAAGGCAGGGTCCACGCCACATATTTGCCACTTTACTCTAAATAAAAATAAGCCTCTTTTTCCCTTCTCCCATGTGTCCTTTCCAAAGAAAGTGTGCTCTGATATGGCTAACATTTCTAAATCCCTATTGTGTGCCAGATGCTATGGTAAATGATCCATTTGAACTAGATCATTCAATCTGCCAAAAACATTTAAGCATATTGTAGTTGTGTTTGGGGTTTTCTAAGCCTCTATTGTCTAGAGATGCCTCTGAAATGCTAATAGATGAAACACAGTGTTTCGAAATCTGAGATTTTCTTCCTAGCAGTTTGGTAGTCCTGGTGGGGTAGAGTTGGAACAAGAGTGAGTGTGAGCTGATACTTGTTGAAGCTGGGTAATTGCCCTATGGAAGTTCATGATGCTAAGCTTAGTTCTTTTGTGAAAGCTTCATATGCATTTGAAAAAAATTTTGTAATGAAAAGAAGTTTTTTTTTTGTTTTTTTTTCGTAGAGACGGAGTCTCACTTTATGGCCCTGGGTAGAGTACCGTGGCATCACACAGCTCACAGCAACCTCCAACTCCTGGGCTTAAGTGATTCTCTCTTGCCTCAGCCTCCCAAGCAGCTGGGACTACAGGCGCCCGCCACAACGCCTGGCTATTTTTTTGGTTGCAATTCAGCCAGGGCCGGGTTTGAACCCACCACCCTCGGTATACGGGGCCGGCGCCTTACCGACTGAGCCACAGGCACCGCCCTGAAAAGAAGTTTTTTTAAAAAACCACTGTGGGATATTTATGATTATCAGCCCTATTTATATCTGTGAAAACTGAGAGTCAAAAGAGTAAATTATAGCCCTAAGGTGAAGCAGCTTTGAAGAATGGTATGGTGGACACCAGGGGCACTGCCCACAGTCCCTCCCTTGGCCATCTGCAGGGGGTTAAGTCAAGAGGCAGACTTCAGTGGTCAGCTCCTTCAGTGTCTGTCTCAGCTGCAGGGAGCCACCTCCCCTGAAATCATGCACATTTTAGCAGAGCCAGTGTCTGAGCAAGGCAATATTGCAAATGTCTATTGGAGTGTGTTGGGACAACTCTGATGGTCAATATTGATTCCAGAACTCTCTCTAGGTTGGACTTTGTGGGATCTGCACCACAAGTTGACTTTTTCTTTCTGCCCCATCCTGCTGTCCTTCTGCCCTTTACGTGTGTTGATCTGAACAAGCATCTCCTTCTGGAGAGCCCAATATAAGACACAGAGCTGAAATTTGAACCTGGATCTGTCTGAATGTACAGTATGAGTGAATCTGGCGGGAAGGGGGTGGCAGCAGGTGCTTCTGGTAAGGCCCTCGAATGTCAGCACAGATCACCCCCAAGCCCAATGCCAAGGAGACCTGCAGGAGCTTATGAACACTGAGAGACAAAATATAAGGCAGGTCCTGAGTCCAGGACTTTCTGAGCAGCAGGAAGGCATCACTGCTGAGCTCAGAGCAGTCCTTTCCTGGCATCGGTCCCCTGCAGGCCCAGTTGGAGGCAGCCACAAGAGGACTTTGAAGGCAGCAGCTCACACCCTGACCTAAGAGACCCCCTAGCAGCCCAACCTCAGAGGCCATGCCTGCTCCCAGCACCTCTACATTGAAGCAGCTCAGCGAGACGCCAGAGCCAGCAGGTGGCTCTGAAAATGCCCCATGTAATTAGAAATCTCATTTCCATTCCTGGTCTCTGGTTAGCATGGCAAAGCCGTTTCTCTGGAATGAATTATCCCCTCCCTACAGATGTCTTCAAAGGCTTATAATCCAAAACGGCTCTCTCTCAGAGACCCAGCCTCCCAGGGCCGCCCATGCACACAGGAAGTCACTCCTTTGCGGGCACAGATGGGCTTTTGAAATGTAGGAACAGTGCTGATGTGGCAGAAAACTCCAGCCACAAGGGCAGGAGTCAGTGTCCCTGGTGCCTGGATCTTAGAGGAGCTCAGGGTACCTTTATCCTCACTTTCACCCAGGGTGAACTCATCCCAGTTTACCTGGGACTGTCCAAGATTTAGCACTGAGTGTCCTGTGTCCATGAATGCTCTTATTCCCAGGCAAATGGGATAGCTGATCACCCAACCTTCACTTCCAGTTTGCCAGGGATGCAAGTGGGGTTAAGACCAATCAGCTCTAGTGGGCAATTAGGAATAAGACCCTTCTCTCAAAGTCAAATTGAGAGAAATTATATATGTAATTACATCATACATATTATATACAGTATGTCAGCTGTGTAGCCCATCATTCCTCTATGCATTTATTTTTAGCAAACATTTATGAAGCTCCTACTCTTTGTCATGGCCAAATAATAACACAGATGGAGGAATTATTGCTTTAGTGTAGGGATTTTTTATCTGCAGGAACCCAGAAACTTCCTGGTAGGTAGTGGGACATCTGTAAACTCTCTAAAATGATTGTAAAACTCTCCGTGTTACGGGGTCTATAATTTAAAGAGGTTTAGAATCTCTGGTTGAAGAAATAAACACACAAATGGGTAGTTACAACATAGCCCCATGCCTCGCAAGGTGTGCTTTATGGATCATGAATTAAAAAGATCCTCTGGAAAGAAAAAAGAATTTATGTGGCAAAAAAAGAAATTAATAAATAAACAAAAAATAAAAAAATAGAAAGATCCTCTGGCCTCTGGATTCTCAAAGCGTGGTCCACAAGTGTCAGCAACATCACACAAGAGCTCAGTGGAAATGCTGGTGGCTCACGCCTGTAATCCTAGCACTCTGGGAGGCTGAGGTGGGTGGATTGCTTGAGCTCAGGAGTTTGAGACCAGCCAGAGCAAGAGTGAGACCCCATCTGTACTAAAAATAGAAAAACAAGCCAGATGTTGTGGTGGGCACTTATAATCCCAGCTTCTTGGGAGGCTGAGGCAGGAAGATCACTTGAGCCCAAGAGTTTGAGGCTGTTGTGACCTATGATGCCACAGCACTCTACCCAGGATGACAAAGTAAAAATCTCAAAAAAAAAGGTGTGGGGGGAGGAAATACAGGTTCCCTGGCCCCACTTCAGACCAATTTAATCAGAATCTTCTTTGCAGCATGATCTCTGGGAGACGTGCCGTGTGTGAAAGTTTGAGGAGCCCAGGTTCTTGTGGCAGGTGTCGCTTTGGGGACCCCCAGCAAGTCACACCTTCCAGTAATATTGTGACAGTTCCAGGCCTTTGTAAGACCAAGCAGCTGCTGCTTCTGCACTCAGAGCTCTGAGACCACGTGGAGAGAAAGCCAGGCCCCACCTGCCCAGCATCTCTGCAGGGCCAGTCCCAACCATCCCACCCACTGAGTGCAGCCACATGAGACTCCACCATCGGGAACAGCCCTGCCAGTCCAGCCATCTGGCAGAGCTGTCAGAATAAGTAAAATAGGTAACATATAAAAATGTTGAAAAAGCACCCCAAAACATAATGGCTTGAAACAACCACACAGTTGCAGTGTCTCTCTCCCCCCCACCCACGGTCTTTTCCTGTGATTTTCTTACAGGGTGGCTCAGAGCTCCCAAGAGTCCAGAAGTAGAAGGTGCAGGGTGCTTCCTCAAGCTCAGGCACCGTACCAACACCCACAATGTGCCAAGCCGTGCATTGGGAGATGTAGTGTACGTTGTCCTAATGAACCCTTCCAACAACACTCCAGCTTCTGTGTGTGTATTGGTTTCCCATTGCTGCATAATCATCACAAACTTGGCAACTTAAAAAAAAACACACAAATTTGTTATCTCACGGTTTCTGTGGGTCAAGAGTCTAGCTCATCTGTGGTCTTCACTAGAGCTCAGGGTCCCTTTCCAAATGCATTTTGATTGTTCATAGAATCCAGTTTCTTGCTGTTGTAAGACTGAGGTCCTGTTTCCTTGCTGGCTGTCAGCTAGTTCCCAGGGGTATCCCTCAGGTCCTAGCAATGTGATCTTCATGGCCAGCTTACAATATGACCCTTTGCTTTCTTCCAGGCCAGCAGGAAAGCATCTGTTGTACCTTTTTGTCATTTTTTAAGGACTCCCCTGATTAGGCCAGGCCCACCCAGACAATATTAACTCAAAGTCATATAATACCATATAATGTATCGTAATCGTGAATTCTGCCCATGCTCATTGGAAGGGGTCTATTTGGGGCATATCCACCAGTAAGCCAGAATCTTGGAAGCAATCTTAGAATTCTGCCTAGAGCAGTATGATTATTCACCCTTTGCAGATAGAAAATCAAGCCTCAGAGCAGTTAAGCTATATGGCTTTTAAATACGGAATAGACCTTACCCCCTCAGCTTCGCTGGGCTGAAGATGGATGGTGTCTGACCCTGATCTCTCTAGCAGCCAGGGATACTCATCTTTTCCCTCTAAGGGTCAGAACTTACAATGGATGGAATGAATAAAAGTCCGAGTCAAGGATCTACCCATTCTAATGCCTTTAGAATTGATTCAAGAAATATGCATTACTGCAACATTCAGGTACAAGGCAGTAGGGAATGGTGGTTACTGTGGCATGCCCAGACCAAAGGCACTTAAATTACATAAAATGTGCACACACACACACACACACACACACGTATGCTGTGCCCGTCACACAAAGCAAATACACCAGCTGGTACAGGCCCTCTAGCCAACTATTTGCAAACACAGGTCCTAGCCTGGTTTTTCCTGTAATAACTGACTGAAAGGATCTCACTGTAGATAAAAGGCAGAAACAAGAGTCTAGTCCCTTTGGAGGCCCTCAGTTGAAGCCTGAAATTTCTCCATTTCCTGCCATTGGGATCAGAGAGATGAAAAATGAGCTATATAAATATGTATATAATATTTGTATATAAATATGTATTTTATGCATATATGTGATATGCATTAATCAGGAGTTGGTAAACTTTTTCTGCAAAGGGCCAGATGGTGAATATCTTAGACCCTGTGGCCCATATAGTCTCTGTCACAATTTCTCCATACTATTGTACACATAACAGAAAAGCAGCCATAGACCACACACAAGGAGTATGCATAGCTATGTTGCAATAAAACTTTATTTACAAAAAGAGACAGTGGGCCACGTTTGGTCCATGAGCTCTAGTTTGCTGACGCCTGATATAGAGCGTACACACTGAGGTCAGGAGACCTGATTCCAATTACTGGCTCTTAAACACATCTAGTGAAGTCTCCTGTCCTCCCTTTCTCTGTCTAGTGACCATGGCAGCTATGTGTTCTAGATGGAATTACTACAACAGAGGAGGGGGTACCACCTACCCCCATCAAACTGAGCAGGAGTGAGAAATAAAGTTTACCCTGCTAAGCCACTCATCTTTCACAGTTTGTGTGTTGGGACAGACAGAATAATTATCACATTATATATAGTTACGTCCTGGGCATTCATGAGGGCAGAAGAGGATGGATGGGTCAAGCACTGAGGCCAGGACTTGACTCAAAGAAGGCTCTCAATACACATTAGCTATTATGAGTGATGATAAAATGTATCATGAGAAATTGGGGGGGGTTAAAGAAAATCCTGGAAACTTCACTGGAAATAAGTCAACTAATTTTCCAAAAGATGTCAACCCACTGAGATTTTTTTTAATGTTGAGAACAACATTTTGATAAGGAAAATGCTGATTCTATATGTTCTACCCCCCCCCAAAAAAAGGCATCACTTATTAACTCCCTTTAAGAGAAGGAAGGAGCGCCTGTAGTCCCAGCTACTCGAGAGGCTGAGGCAAGAGAATCGCTTAAGCCCCAGAATTGGAGGTTGCTGTGAGCTGTGTGAGGCCACGGCACTCTACCGAGGGCCATAAAGTGAGACTCTGTCTCTACAAAAAAAAAAAAGAGAGAGAAGGAAGGAAAGAGGAAAAATACCCTCTAATTTTTGCATCCCTATTCATCATTTTCTTTATACTCACAACATTTCCTGAGCAGATCCATTCTGTGTGTTCCTTGGGCTGGCTGCTAATTTAGCCATTGGCCTGTTGCCTGGTGGTCACCAGTGGTCTGAGCAGGTGAGTCACGAAGGCTCTGCTCAGGTTTACCAGAGAGCTTCATGCTATGAGCAGGAGCCACTGGCTGGTACTCGAACCCAGAGATGCCATGCCCTCGACATAGGTGAAGATGAACCCGAGCATGGACATCAGTGCAGCCTCCTCCGTGGAAAGAGTCCATTTGTTGGAACTTTGATATTTCAAGTTCAAAGTAGTATAGCAAAGAAAAATTCCAATTCCTTATTCAAAGGAGAGTTGATATGTGTGTGGGCTAAAGAGAGAGGTTGAGAAGGGAACTTTGAATAGGGAAAATGGAGAAAACCCAAAGCAGTGAGCAGCGAGGATTAGAGATGTTACTGAAAGCTTGTCAAGAAACAACAAAGACTCTTTGATCCTATAGAGGAGAAACACGACTGTTGTCAGTCATTCCACAACATACACATGAGTCAAAACATCCCATTGTAGCACAGAAAAATATACAATGATTATTTGTTGATTAAAAATAAAATAGACAGGCTGGGCACCTGTAGCTCAGCAGCTAGGGCACCAGCCACATACACTGAAGGTGACGGGTTTGAACCTAGCCTGGGCCTGCCAAACAACAATGACAACTACAACCAAAAAATAGCTGGGTGCTGTGGCAGGAACCTGTAGTCCTAGCTACTTGGGAGGCCGAGGCAAGAAAATCACTCAAGCCCAGGAGTTGGAGATTGCTGTGAGCTGTGATACCATGGCATTCTACTCAGGGTGACATAGTGAGACTCTGTCTCAAAAAAATAAATAAAATAAGAAAATAAAAATAGACAAAAATAAATAAACTTTTTAAAGCCATGAGGAGCAAGCCAATAGCCAGCTTGTGGTTCATGCATGAGAAGCCGCAAAACGAGATCTGCTCAGACTGGGGCTTAGTCCGTGCCAGGATTCATCATGACCTTGGCTACCCCTTAAAGCACAGCAGAGCCGCACACGGAGTGCTCCACCTACCGAACACCCTGTAACTCAAACTCACAAGTCTGACAATTAGAGGGGCATTCTTATCTGTTGTCATTTCTAGATTACCTATAAAAACATTTAGACTCAGAGCCTGCAAATACATTGCCCTGGGTCATACAGCTATTGAATGGAAGAGCCAGTATTGGAACACAAAAAAATCTTAATTCCATAAATGCTTGAAAGGTCTCATAACCAACATTGACCAAGCACCACCCTCTGCTGGGCCCTGTCCTAAATACTTAGTATATCTCACTTTAATTCTGACAACGCTGTGAGGTTGGTACTTTTATTATTGCCATTTTATAGATGAGAAAATCAAAGCTATAAAAGGTTAAGTGCCTTCTCCAAAGTTACAAGGCTAGAAAATAAACTATCCAAGTCAGATCTCATGCTCCTAATGCTCCAGAGTCTAGTCTTCCAAGTAAGCATTGTCATCCAGGAGACCACAACTCGTTGAGGCTGGACATTGTCCTTACTGAGACTCTTTGGCCCAGCTCTTTGTTATTTCCTACACTCACAGAAGCCTGGGGCCTAGGATCTGGGCACAAGCTGACTAGAAGACCAGGCCTCCTGAAATTTAGTGAGCATGATTCTAGCTGAGTATGACCTTCCACATGTGCCAATTGACTTTAGCGACATGTAAATGATGGGTAATAAATTAGGAGGCAGGCGGTTCCACCGTGAATCATTCATTCCCTCCAAGCTCATCAAGACAGATATGCATAAATTCTGGGTAGGCAGTGGCAGGTGCTGTCCTTTAGATTTCCAATTAAATGAGCCCTAACTTTGTTCCCTTCTCTACTGAGAAGCTATGCATTAGTATGCTAATGAGTAGCCCAGGAGGTACCTCCTGGTGCTGGTGTGACTGGTGACCCTTTGCTATTCAGTCCTATTTAGGACAGAGCAAGCCAGGCAGGAAACTCAAGCAGGTGGGTCTGTGAGGACTTGCTTCAGTGGAGAGGCCACAGATGGGGAAACCACGTCATCAGTATCTGCAAATATGGGGATCTGAAGATCCTGGGAGCAAAATCATCCTGTCATACAGCACAACATGACTTAAGAAACTCTGGCCACCATTGTGCCACCAAGGGGTGGCTCTTCCATACCCTACATAACATTTGCAGACTATATTTTCCCAACAGCCTTGGTTGGAAGGCAGCACATTTCCTATTAAGAAGTGGCAAATAGGCCAGGCTTACACCTGTAATCCTAGGTCTGGTGGGTGGAATGCTTGAGCTCAGGAGATTGAGACAGCCTGAGCAAGACCGAGACCCTGTTTTTCTTAAAAATAGAAAAACTAGCTGGGCATGGTGGCAGGTGCCTGTAGTCCCATCTACTCTGGAGGCTGAGGCACGAGGATCATTTGAGCCCAAGAGTTGAGGTTGCTGTGAGCTATGGTACCATGGCACTCTACCCAGGGTGACAAAATGGGATACTGACTGAAAAAAGCGAAGTGGCAAATACCAGTTTGTTATAAGGAAAATAGAGATATCAGGAATGCCTATAACAGGTCTTAACAAGAAAGCCATTGTCTAGTAGATAGGGATAGAAGTCTGTTCGGTCAGTCTCAGGCCACTACGGTTGACTTTATCCTGTCTGGCATTTTATAGCAATGATTTGAGTGAAAATATAGACTACAGATGTGAAGCCCAGAGGAAATGAGTGAAGGAGGATGCAAGAGATAACACCGCTTAGGGAAAAAGGGTCAGGCTATGAAGTAACATTATTGGTTAATTTCAGATTAAGGTGAGAGTATAAACAATTAATTTACAACGTCTGCATTTGTTAGAAGACTCCTGTTGTAGTTGTGTCCCACATCCAGGAGGTGTGTCATGTACGGCTTACATTGTGTGCATTAAGAGGGAGCACACCGATCCCCCTCCCCCAGCCTGTCACCCCCTCCCCTTTCCCCTTCCCTCCTCCCCACCCCCCCATACTCCCTCCCTTTTTCCTTATCCCCCCCTCCCACCATCTTGAATTGGATTGAGTTGTTCTCTTATGTGGGATCAATAATGTAACATTTGGTAAAGACATTTGCTAGGTCCTGCCTTAGGGTCCCAGAATTAGCTACAGAACCATAGGAGGGGAGAGACACTATTTGACAGCAGCTCCTGTGAGCTTAAAAATAAATGTACAAGGGATGTTGAAACATAGATAACATAGAACACTATAGATTCAATCTCGTTGAACACCGACCCGGTATCCAGAAGACAGCATTCGCAGTATGAATGTTATTAATATCAGTAGGAACATAAAGTGCAAAAGGCGGGGGTTCCATTCTCACTCCACATCTGGCTGGCACCACCCAGCTCTGTGGGCTGAGCGCTAGGCAGCAGCCTCCATGGAGGAGGGCACTCTGGATGGTGAGCAAATCCTCTCAGTCTACAATGGTAAGACCTCTGTTCTAGTCCCTAAATAGGTTTGAAAGCTGATTCATTTTAAAATTCTGCATATATGATATACTCAAGATAAATCCCTTCTCTAGAACAATATTTTCTAAAGTGAGTTCCCTGGACCACTCAGCCCTAAAGGATACTAAAGAGTTACACTGAAGAATTCAGTGAGGTGCTTCTTTGAAGCAGGACTTGTCAGAGCCTTTAATATACTGACATGAATTGCAAATCTCCAAGTTAAATTAGAGAAAGAATATTCATTGTTTCCCAAGCTTATTTCACCAGGAACCCATTTTTTTCCTGTGTAGCAGTGAGTGGAATTATACCACCGTTCACTATAGTTTGGAAGGTACTCGCAAAGAAAGGAGAAAGAACAGCCTGGGCACTGGAATAAAGCTGCCAGGCTTAAATCCTGACCCCTGCACATATGGACTGTTAGGAGCATGAGCCTGACTTCTGTGAACTGTGGCTTCCTCGTATAGAATGGAAAAAGAGTAATGCCCATCTCAAAGGGTTATTGTGTCAAGTAAGATGAGTGTGGAGCTTTGAGCACACTGGCCAACATGTGGGACTCAAGAAATGTTAGACATTTCCATTGTTGCTGATAATTCCCCTTCAGTTCTATCCTCGTAGAGAAACACTTGCTTCCCTCCTGCCACATTTGTTCTTTGATTTGTCCCCTTGACGGGCCATGGAGGAAGATCTGGCTGTCCAAGTTGTCTTTGATGAGGATATCAGTCAGAGTCTCTAAAAGAAAAAGAGACTCTTGAGCATTGAAACAGAGTGACTTTGATGGCAGGAATTTGGCCCATGGGCAATGGAAAGCTGAGAAGCCAAGGAGGGGCCATTGAGTCAACTCAGAGACCTGCCAGGAGCGGGGACTGCAAGGGCAGCACCAGGCAGCAGCTCACGGGAGGTGGGAGGGGATGACCAGAAGTGAGGGTCACCTGCCAGGAGCAGGGACTGTGAGGGCAGCACCATGCAGCAGCTCAGAGAGGAGTGGGATGACCAGAAGTAAGGGCCACCTGCCAGGAGTGGGGACTGCGAGGGCAGCACCAGGCAGTGGCTCAGAGAGGGGTGGGATGACCAGAAGTAAGGGCCACCTGCCAGGAGCGGGGACTGCGAGGGCAGGACCAGGCAGTTGCTCAAAGAGGGGAGGGATGACCAGAAGCAAGGGTCACCTGCCAGGAGAGGGGACCGCAAGGGCTTGCCTGTGAGGTGGATGAATTGGCTGCTTATAGACATTAGACTCAGAGAGAAGACAGAATCAGGGACTGCCCTCCTCCATCCTCCACCTGCTGCCCTCCATTCCCCACCAGTGCCTCCCACTGGCCAGTCCCAGCTGAAGCAGCTGACCTGGGAGCCTGGGAAACACAGCCTGTGGGGTCCAGCCCCCTGCCCACAGGAGGGGTCTGCCATAGGCCAGCAAGGAATGTGAATTTGCCTCTGAAGGTGTACAGACACCTGAACAGTCAGAGGCAGCAGAGCCCCCAACTAAGAACAAAGCCTGTAATTGTATTGACCAGCTAATGCAGGACAGCTGTGAAGGGAAGGGGTGGTCCAGCCACACCCAGCCCTCCCTGCCCGCCCTCCTCTAGCGGCCCAGCTGGGCAGCTGCGGGAGGGTGGGCAGCCTCCTGGGGCATCTCAGGCCTCTCCCTGAACGCTGCCTGCAAGAGCAGATCCTTGGCCCCAAGGCGGGCGGGGAAGGCTGTGCGGATGGCAGAGCTCCTCCGGTGTTTGCTGCCCCACAGTTATTTTTATATCTCATTTCCTCACATTACGGCAATTTACATACTTCAGCAGAGCCATGAGTGTCCCAACACAAACCAGGAACAATAACACATCACCGGGAGCTTCACAGAAACCCCTACCCGGAGGAGGTTTCGGAAATCAGTTGCTAAAACAAGTGGTTCCCTCATCCTGAGCGGGAGAATTCTCAGCCGCACTTGACAATAAGTGGACGTGATGAGGCCCCCACGGCGCTGTAAATCCTACCGGATCGCACGTGGAAAGCAGCTTTCAGCGCGCGGAGCCCATCAGAGCCCGCATTGTTGCGATGAATACGGAGGGATTGTGGAGTGAATTGCTGCTGCGTTGCCAAGCGCTTCCGATTCTCTGCTCCTGACACCTGTGTCCCCTGGAAGACGCGCAGCAAGCAGAGGTCCAAACAGGGGGCTGGCGGGAAGGGCAGCTCCCCAGGGAGGGCGGGGGTGGGGGGAGCCCAAGCCAGGGGTCACAGGGGTACAAGAAAACTCATTGTCACAACCAAGCTCTAGACCCCGCCTCCTTGGAGGGTACTTTCACACACTCATTCTCATGTACACACCCACGTATAGAGATACACACAGACATAGGCAAACGTACATACACGGACACACACACACACAGGTGTACAGACAAGTCACACAGACCCAGCACGCTCAGGACCCACGCTTTCCCCCAACCCTGCTCACTGACAGACACACATGGTACACATACCCACAACTAAAACGCAACGCCTACCCCGGGGAAGTGATGGACCAAGTCATCTGTCTTGCTGAGCTTTAATTCTGAAAAAAAAAACAGCCCTCTTTTAACTCAGTTTTTCAGTCAAAGAAGAGCCTTGTTTGTCTTTGGTTCATCTGTTTCACACTTCTACATGTAACATTTTCGATCACTAATATTTCCAGTCTGGGTTTATGGCACCAGGGAATGGAAATGTAGCTCAAAGAGCTGGCATCGTCCGCGGTATAATGCCTGGAATTATCCACACAGAACTCTCCCAGACTCTCTCTTCAATTTCTAACAATGGCAGCTAAACCCAAAAATAATCTCCCTTGAGCATCTTATTTTTCTATCTTTAAAATGGGAACAGTAACGCCAATTTTAAGGTTTTATATTATAAAGAAGAAATGAGCCAAGCCTGAAATACAGGTAAACTGCAAGGAGAGAGAGCGTGTTCATGAGTGGTTGTTCGGGATATTTTTTTCTTAATCGTCTCAGATTACATTTTTACCACCCCTTCCCTGTCTAAAGTTTGTGTCTAACACAAGAACCTCAGTGGCAGAACTGCGAGATTATTTTGGAGATGGAGATGATGCTATTGTGTGGCAAGCATTCCTATTAGTCAGAGTTTACACAGGTGAACAAGCCATGTGAGTATTTACAGCAAAATAATTTATCATGGGGAACAGGCTATATTGTGATGAAAGGGCTGAGAAACCAATCAGGGGGGCAGCAACACCAGTGGGAAGCTGCCACCATCCTGGAGGGACAAAGGGAAGGGGCGAGGTTACTGGAGCCCAGAGGTCCTTGGATAGAAAGTGCCCCTAAGAACAGGAGCCACCAAGGAAGTACAGCTGCTGCCACCCAAGACACAAGGGGGAGAAGTACCCTGGCCTCCTCCTTCTGCCCACCCACATATGCCTCACCAGGGCCCCCCACTGACAAAGTCCAACCAACCAGGAGCAAGTGGATGGGAGAGGCTGGAAAAGGCAGCCTGCAGGTGACAGCTCCCCCGTGACACAGAAGAAGGAATGGATCAGTTTAGGCACAGCATAACAGCCATCATGTGAAGGCCACCAAGTCTAGGGAAGGTAATGAGGATGATACGTGTATGAAATTTAGCTAAAGTCACCATGCAATAATCAAGATCCTTGACATTGCTTAAGCTTTGCAGCTGTCCACAGGGCAGGTGGCAGGTGAGGAAACTGAGGATCAGAGACGTTAGACTCTTTATGCAAGGTCACAGAATTAGCAGGAAGGAAGCCGAGATACCACACAAGGCAATCCCTGTCCAGAGCCCATTCTCAGAACCATTCTGCTCGGTGCCAACTCATGTAATTTGCAGTCAGATCTCTCATTCTCTATCTGCGTGTTCTTCTGTTCTGGTTTTCTCATCTACAAAGTGGGGATAATAGTTCCTTCCTTCTGGGCCATTGTAAAGGACAGATGAGATGAACTGCATTTAGTAAGCCCTCAGAAGTGTGTGTTCTGTTGTTTTCATACTGCTGCTCCTGGACTCATCTGTGAAAATTCCTGATTCTATCCAAGAAAGAGAGAGAGGACTCAAGGTCGCAGGGAACCTGACAAGCAGGAGTTAAATAAAAGTCAAAGACAGCTGCAGAGAGGACCTGCCCTGAGATGGATGCTTAAAGTGTCCGTGGCAATGTTGTCCAGGCACCTCCTGCATCCCTTTGACACCCTCTGAGATCCCACAGCTGAGCTGGACAGTTCCCATCCACTAAGAAACCTCCTACTTCAGGCACCTGTACCTTCCCGCTGAGGCAACGCAGCGCCTGAGTGACATGCCAGCCAGTGTGTGTGATAGTCTAGGGGAGAGGTGCTGGAGAGTTAAGATAAGGAGCAGTCCTCAACCAATGAGAGGCAGGAGCAAGTGGCAAAAGCCCCAGCTTCTTTGCCCTCTGGGGGACATTTCTGAAGTGTGTCAGACATACTCCCAGAGGGTCCCCAGCAGAACTGAGCCCCAGTTGCCCAAAGCAATACCCAGCCTATAACACTGATGACTGTCCCCCTTCCAGGATCACCTCCCAAACAAACTACTTACACAAATCCTTGTCTGCTTTGGGAGAACCTAAATCAAGACATTGCTCCTTTATATTTTTTACCATCTCCCAGTCATCCCCGAGTTCACCATTCCAATCTGCTCTCCCTGGGATAAGCAGGAAGGAGAAACCACCCTACCGAGTCAGTAGCTGACCCAATCTTTAGTGGAGAAACAGTGGCAGCCTACCCGAGGCCCTCCCTGGCAGGTTGCATGAATGCCCAGGGCCAGGAGAACAAGCTGCGGGTCTGGTCCACCCCAATAGCTGCTCTCCAGTACTCTGCATCTCCAGGCGAGTTCTGTGTTAGATGAGATACTTACTATGGCTCTTCCCCCAGTAAAAGGGAAAAATTGTACGTACTCACAGATGGCTCCCTGTGATCCCCTGCAGAGTCAGGCTTCCGTCCCTGCAAATTATTTTTTGCTAATCAATATGTTTAATAAATAATATTCCAGTTGATTTCATTACTGGCAATACACAAATCAATAGAAGGTTATTGCATGATAACTTCCCATTGATATTGTAATCCTCCTGATTTAATAAATGTTGCTTTTCTGAGGATTGCTGTTTGCATTAGGAATTGAAGAAAGGAGGACAAAAAAAAATAATTCCATCACAAAACTGAGGCTGCAACTTCATAAGAAAGTGCCACAGGAATAAGTGGTAGCTCTTTAGCTTCTGTCTACACCAGCCTAAGCTATGACTGGGTCTTTGTTAGCCTAGGTCTTTGCTAGCTTCCTTTGTTGGACTCCAGAACAGAATGAAGGAAGAGGGTGAATTAAGGCTTTCCAAACACCCCCTCTTAAAAAAATTTCAATCATTCTTTTCTTTTGCAAATCTTGGCCTATATCTCCTTCATGAATGAAAACCCCAAACAAGAAGAAGATACGCAGTGTCAAAGGATAACCTTGGGGCTTCAAATCTGCTTTCAAATCATGGCAGGTCAAATCCACTAGGGGCCTTGGCAGTTGTCTAATGCAGAAGCTCAGGTACTAAGCCATGAGTAATGGCATCAGAATCACCGGGGAAACTGGTTAAAATGCAGATTCCCTTAGCTGCAATTTGAGAAACAATAAATCAGTAGGGCTTATATAGGGCCTGGGAAAATGCATTTTTTAAAATTTGTATTGAAACTTATTATTAAAGAATACATTTTAAGAGATAATTATGATGCCCATGCAAATTATAAAATGAAGATGTGTTGAAAATTTTATTTAACTCATTGATTAACTAAGAATCAGTAAGTTACTACAATGGATGGATTCAAAGGAGAACTCAAAGTATCATACTCTTACAGTTGATTCAGCTCATGCTGAAATGAATTTACAAGTAGATATAGATCTGGTTTGGAGAACATCAGAAAGGGATCAAGTGTCCTTCTACCAGACAAAATTTACATGTGTGTGGGCAAATATCACTTGGACTGTACCACTTAACAATAACCTACAGAGGCATAAAACAGCTCAAAGACACAAAGAAATACACTGAGACCACAAAGAATCAGATCACCCAGAAGGGCATCAAAATGTAGTCCTGTTCTGATTTCTAAGTATTTGGAATTAGGTCAGATCTCACAGGTTAAGGACACTGTCCCCCTACAAGACTGCCCTCACGTAAGACACCAGGCCACTCACACTTCTGACCAGCCAGCTACAAATTCAGAGGTTCCTACAACTCCCCCAGATTCAGTAATTCCCTGCGACAACTCAAAGAACTCAGGAAAGTGCTATACTTATGGGTATAGCTTTATGATAAAGAATAAACCTCAGGACAAGCCAAAATAAAAGACCCATAGGGTAAAGTCTGGGAGGGCTCCAAACACAAAGCTTCTGTGAGCTTAGATCCTGCACCTTCCCAAAACACTGATGTGTACCACCAACTGAGGACGCTCACCTTACTGGGGTTTCATTATGCACTGAATCAATCGTGGGCACATGACTGACCTCCACCTCTAGCCTTCCTTCACTTCCTGGAGGTCAGGCTGATACCACATGGCTAAAAGCTGTATCCTTTTAATCATGTGATGGGTCTTTCTGGCCAACAACCTAGGGCTCACCAGTAATCACCTCATTCCCATAAATGCAGGTATGTTCCAAGATACCAACTGTATATCACAAAGACAGCCCCAGCAATTGATTAATTCCAGGGGTTCAGAGGCTCCCTGGTGGAACAAGGGATAAAGCCCAGCCAAATTCTTTATTACACAACAGGTGTGTTAGACATCTTGATTTCTATTAAAAACACCCAGTGATATTTTGGTCCATTTCAAAGAATTAATAATTGTCCCTGCAATACATATGGAAAACCATATAAATTAAAAGTGAATCGTTTAATGAATCTTCACAAGGTGAACACTCCCAGGTAACCAATACCCAGATCAGAAAATGAAGCATTACCAGCACCCCAGAAAAGCCCCTCGCTGTCACTGCTCCCCCGAAGACAAACCACTATTCAGACCACTAACATCATAGAAAAATTAATGTCTGTTTTCAAACTCTATATAAAAGGAATCATTCAAAATAGACTCTTCTTAGTCTGAGCATCCTTTGTTCAACATTCTGTCTGTGAATGTAGCTGTAAGTTGTTTATTCTTACTACTGTGTGGTCTTCCACAAGTGGAAGATGCACACTCTCCAGGAACAGAGCTAAGTTGGAGAATCTGATTTGCTCCAGCATTAGCCCTCTTCCCATTTTATGGAAGTTGAAAGTAAAATTCCAAGGAAGCAACATGATTGTCCAAAACAGGAACCTTGCTTGGGATGGGGCTGCTATTGTTCCAAAGACAATCAAAGCCCTTGGGCAGCAGCACTTTGAGATAGAACTGCCCAGTAATTAGTGGGAATAAGGCTGTTAGTAACAAGGGACAGGGAAGCTGAACAAAGATGGCAACATGGATGGAAGACAGGAAGGAGAGAGAGGCAGAGGGAAAGGAGATGGAAGAGCAGTAGAGTGAAAAAGGAGATGTGGAAAGACTTAAAGTGAGAAAGAAGGGCAGCACCTGTGGCTCAAAGGAGTAGGGCGCCTGCCCCGTATGCCAGAGGTGATGGGTTCAAACCCAGCCCTGGCCAAAAACTGCAAGAAAAATTAAAAAATAAAATAAAGTGAGAAAGAAAACAGAAGGGAGGGATGTACTTAGCTCAGGAACAAGGCCTCTTTATATCAACACTCAGCCTTGTGAGTGCGGGAGTTGCTGGCCCTCTGGGACTTCCCCAGTTTCTCTATCTCCTTTGGGACATGGACTCTGCATCCATCCATTAACTAGGTTATCCCATCACCGCAGCCATCCAGTAACTAGGTTACCCCCATCACTGCATCCATCCAGTAACTAGGTTATCCCAGCACTGCATCCATCCAGTAACTAGGTTACCTCCATCACTGCATCCATCCAGTAACTAGGTTACCCCAGCACCGCATCCATCCAGTAACTAGGTTATCCCAGCACCGCATCCATCCAGTAACTAGGTTACCCCCATCACTGCATCCATCCAGTAACTAGGTTATCCCAGCACTGCATCCATCCAGTAACTAGGTTACCTCCATCACTGCATCCATCCTGTAATTAGGTTACCCCAGCACCGCATCCATCCAGTAACTAGGTTATCCCAGCACCGCATCCATCCAGTAACTAGGTTACCCCCATCACTGCATCCATCCTGTAATTAGGTTACCCCATCACTGCATCCATCCAGTAACTAGGTTACCCCATCACTGCATCCATCCAGTAACTAGGTTATCCCATCACTGCATCCATCCAGTAACTAGGTTACCCCATCACTGCATCCGTCCAGTAACTAGGTTACCCCATCACTGCATCCATCCAGTAACTAGGTTATCCCATCACTGCATCCATCCTGTAATTAGGTTACCCCATTACTGCATCCATCCAGTAACTAGGTTATCCCAGCACCGCATCCATCCAGTAACTAGGTTATCCCAGCACCTCATCCATCCAGTAACTAGGTTACCCCCATCACTGCATCCATCCAGTAACTAGGTTACCCCAGCACCGCCTCCATCCAGTAACTAGGTTATCCCAGCACCGCATCCATCCAGTAACTAGGTTACCTCCATCACTGCATCCATCCAGTAACTAGGTTACCCCAGCACCGCCTCCGTCTAGTAACTAGGTTATCCCAGCACCGCCTCTGTCCAGTAACTAGGTTACCCCCATCACTGCATCCATCCAGTAACTAGGTTACCCCAGCACCGCCTCCATCCAGTAACTAGGTTATCCCAGCACCGCATCCATCCAGTAACTAGGTTACCTCCATCACTGCATCCATCCAGTAACTAGGTTACCCCAGCACCGCCTCCGTCTAGTAACTAGGTTATCCCAGCACCGCCTCCGTCCAGTAACTAGGTTACCCCCATCACTGCATCCATCCAGTAACTAGGTTACCCCAGCACCGCCTCCATCCAGTAACTAGGTTATCCCAGCACCACATCCATCCAGTAACTAGGTTACCCCCATCACTGCATCCATCCTGTAATTAGGTTACCCCATCACTGCATCCGTCCAGTAACTAGGTTACCCCCATCACTGCATCCATCCAGTAACTAGGTTATCCCAGCACCGCATCCATCCAGTAACTAGGTTACCCCCATCACTGCATCCATCCTGTAATTAGGTTACCCCATCACTGCATCCGTCCAGTAACTAGGTTACCCCCATCACTGCATCCATCCAGTAACTAGGTTATCCCAGCACCGCATCCATCCAGTAACTAGGTTACCCCCATCACTGCATCCATCCTGTAATTAGGTTACCCCATCACTGCATCCGTCCAGTAACTAGGTTACCCCCATCACTGCATCCATCCAGTAACTAGGTTACCCCAGCACCGCCTCTATCCAGTAACTAGTTTACCCCATCACTGACGGGGAATCTGGGAGCTGTGTTCTTCTCACCGGAGGGTACTATTGTGCAGAATGTCATGCTGCCATCCAGGGTTTGAACGGCCTCCCTGAAGGTGAAATTAGCTGTCTGTACCTCAGTCAAAAACTGGGGACAAAGAGCCAAGGCTCACCTTCCTTTTCCTACATGAGCGCAGATGCCAGACACTCCCTCAGATACAAAAAGAGGAGTCAGAGCAATGAAGACGTGTTTGCTGAGTGGCTGGCTACATGTGCCAGAAGCTTTACTTAAATTGCCTCATTTAATCCTCCCAACAACCAAATGAGTTAGAAATAACCAAACCCACTTTTCAGATAAGGAAATTGAGCTTAAGATATGTTAAGATGTTTACTTAGGTAGAATAAGGAGGACTTGACTCAAGACTTGGCTGCCTCCAGAGTCTATTTGTATGCACATGTGTGTGTGTTTGTGTACCTGTGCCTGATTTTAGTTTAGCAGAGCAAGCTCAAGCCTGACCGGCTAAACCTGAATCAGGCTTCAATATTTACTGGCCAAATAAACTTGAGAGAAGCTGCTGATCTCTCTGGATCTCAGATTCTTCATCTATAATATGAGGATGATAATAGAACTTACCTCATGGAACTATTTAAGAATTACATGAGGTTACTGGGCATCTACCCAGAAGGAAAAAAATCCTTTTATCATAAGGACACTTGTTCTAGACTGTTTATTGCAGCTCAATTTACAATCGCCAAAATGTGGAAACAGCCTAAATGCCCACCAACCCAGGAATGGATTAACAAGCTGTGGTATATGTATACCATGGAATACTATTCAGCCATTAAAAAAAATGGAGACTTTACATCCTTCATATTAACCTGGACAGAAGTGGAAGACATTATTCTTAATAAAGCATCACAAGAATGGAGAAGCATGAATCCTATGTACTCAATTTTGATATGAGGACAATTAATGACAAGGTTATGGGAGAGAAAGCAGAAAGAGGGACGGAGGGAGGGGGTGGGGCTTTGGTGTATGTCACACTTTATGGGGGCAAGACATGATTGCAAGAGGGACATTGCCTAACAATTGCAATCAATGTAACCTGGCTTATTGTACCCTCAATGAATCCCCAACAATAAAAAAAAAAAAAAGTTAGAAAGTCTTTTTAGAGAAAAAAAAAAAAAAGAATTACATGAGGAATACAGGTTCAATGCTGAAGATTATTTTTGGCATTATGGCAAGGTTTTACTTTGAGTTAGTATGTCTCTCCCCATTTTTATCACCATCTTTGATATTATTACACTATAAAAGTCCAGATAAATCTGGGGAGTCCCTTTATCATCCATTAGTCAGTGCGTGGAGACATCCTCCAATATCCCCCAAGTTTAGATTAAGAGGAAACAAAACCCCAAGCAAAGCAGGCCCTGGGGAAAGCAGTACCTACGTACAGCCCCAAGGCCAGCTTTTTCCACTTGTTCCTGTCCCTTCTCCTATTTAACTTCACTCTGTAAATTGACCGAGGAGGCCACCCCAGGTCCAAGTTGCTTTTGGCCTGTTTAGTTCAGCTTCTGTAGCTAACTGGTTCGATAATTGTTTTTCAATTCTTAACTTCGAAGAGGGAAATCTGGATGGCCCAATTTATCCTTTCCAGCAAGGCAGGACAGGTCCTAAGTAACTAACCCAGTTGTATCTGAGCTGCCCTCAGTCCCTGAATCTTGTCTGGGACCAGTGGAGTCAAGAGTAGAGTCTATGAGAGAAGAATAGAGCAGATACATGAATACTAGAGAAGTCAGTGGTGTCTGCTTGCCATCAACGTGGCCTCAGTGTGACATCTTCCAACCCCTGGTCCTACCCCTAGAGAGTCCAGGCACACTTTGGTTCTTTTCCTAATTTTCCGCATAGTCTGTCTTCAGGTTGGTGATGCTGTCTGCACTGAGACTTGATCTCCAAGCCCAGGCTGGTGCACACATCACCTGGCTTCTGCACATAAAGCCTTGCCACAGGTGGTTTCAATTTCATAAAGCCCATCCTCCCTCAGCTCCTTCCCCTGCCTGGTACTGCTCCCCTAACCGCCTTCTCCTGAGAGCATGCCTTCATTTCATCATTTGCCCAAGAATCCCTGCCCTTGTTTGTACCCTCACAATAACCTGAAATATTTAGAAAAAAAAAATGTCTAGGAAGAAGCTTCTAGGAAGCCTGAGCTAAGAAACCATATAACCTCTTTTCACACTTCCACTGCTCTGCGTGGATCACCATCTCCTGTGACTCAGAGCTCTGGGTAGCTCTTTAACTAGCTAACAACATAGATGCTTTCTTTCCAAGCCATTATATGATGGAGTCCCCTACATCAGGTTAATGGCTTCATACTAATTCATTATGTGACTGTACCAACGTTTATATAACTATTTACCTGTGGTTAAACACATAGGCACTTGTGATTTTCTGTTGTATGCAATATAGTACATAAAGACTCCTAAAGTCAAAAAATAAAATAAAATACCTATGTAGATACATTAGCATATTTGGTCAAGGAATATATCCTCTTGGGGATGTCTCTGCTCTCTCAAAAGGGTGACTCCCCCTAGATTCCCCACCCCCACTTGTGGGTGACTCCCCCTCGATTCCCCACCCCCACTGCTTCCCTGAGGACAGGTGGAAACAAACATCCCTGTAGTGGGACCTGGGCCTACAGTCTGGTCCTTGAGCACTGTGCCAGCATCTGCCAAGGTACGACTGGTCTCACCTCATTCTCTGGAAACTTCCCATTGGTACCCACTGCTGAGGTGTGTGATCACAGGGGATGTCAAAGTCCCCCAAGCTGCAGGATCTTTGTCCCGACCCCAGACTCCTCAGTCCTAGCACATGTGTGTCCCCAGTGTGGCATGCAGGATCACTCAGATATCACAGGGTTAAGGGTGGCTATCCTGGGTGTATCCCCCTAAATCTTCCCTTTCCCGTTTCTAGCCTACCCACTTTTCAGCTCCACCGTACCTCCAAAACATTGCGGAATTCAGGACTTCCCAAAGGGGCTCGAGGTTCCCGTGAAACACTAAAATCCTTAAAGAATACATTTCCCTGTTCTTTGACATCCCCTGAAATATCTGGCTGCTTCTGACACATACTGGGTCTCCTCTGCTCACATTCTGGATTTCTTTATTCTTAATGGAATCTTCTCTTTCTTTCTCAGGGAAGCCTCACAGCTTAGCCTTCATGGTAGAAAGTTCCAAGGGAAGAAACTGATAAGGGATAAAAGAAAAAGTTACCCCCTTTTTTTTTCCTCCCCCCAAACATGTTGGGAAATATTTTAAAATTATTAAATCTCACTTTTTAATCATCATTATCACAATGATTATATTAATGGTTACCATTTACTGCCGACCTATCAAGGGTTTGCTCTTTACAACATTACCTCAAGACCGCTGTCAGGTTGTAGACTTTTATCACCATTTTACAGATGAGGAAAATGAGGCCCTACATGGTAAATGTAACTACAGTCCCATCCATTAGAAAGAATCAAATCTCGTCCTATCTGACTCTGGAACTCTTTAGTTCCTACTTCATCCTGCCTCCTGGGATGATTAGGAGTTATTATTACTGGATATTTTCTTGTAATCTTTGAGAAGAAAAAGCAGACTTATCTCAGATACTTGGAGTAGGGACTGGACCTCCAGAGATGGCTTACCCTGGTCCCCAACGTCCCTGCTTCTGCTGTTTGGTGTGAGGTGTGTTCTCTCTCCTTTTCCTCACTGGGATTTCCTGGAAAGGGGGTAAGTATATAGCCAAAGGGGTCCTATTGCCATTCACCCCAACCCAGAGTGAGCGTGAACTTTAGTGCAAAAGCCAGAGTAAGGATCAGTCTCACCAAATCCTCCAGAAACCCACAGGGCAGATCCCTTTGGAAGAAAATTAGACGCTTCCAAAGAGCACTCCAACAAGTTATTGGTAGACAGACAATTTGTCACCCAAACTGGGACTTTTAAGAATTAAAGAGGAAACTAGGAAAAATTGCATGGGGGTCAAGCTGCACAAACTGGTACTACCCTGGGCTAACCAGAGATCGCAGCTCCCTCACCCCCCAGTCATACAGATGGAGCCGATGAGAAATGGGCTTCCCCCATAACACTTGACGTATCAACAGAACCTACTTTGGGACCCCCCCCCAACTATTAGCATTATTATTGCCCTTTAAATATGTCACAGTCAAAGATCTGCTTCATTCTTCAGTGTGGTTGCCATCGATTTTTGAAGCCCACATCGTCTTCCCCAGGGAAACACATCTTCAGCGAAATGATAGACGGAAATGGAAAAGAAGAATTCGATTTATAGACATTCATTTTACAAGCATCGCTTTATGGATACAGCTGGTCTCAAAGCAGCCCTTCTTAAAGGGTGGTCCAGGAGCCACCTGCATCAGAATCACCTGGGGACTTGTAAAAATGCCGATTCCCATGTCCCAGCAAAGATCCACCACGTCAGAATCTCTGGGGAAGAACTTCGGACACATGTGTTTTTAATGGGTCCCCTAGAGGTTCCTATGAGCTCAGCGGGGCAGGGAGAAGGGACCCAGATTAAAAGGCCACCACGCCAGGAAATGCAGCTAGCATGAGGCTGTGAGATCTCAGGTGGGAGATGCTTTGCCCCTTCAGAATAAGATTTCTGGTGACCCCCACCCAGGGTGTCATGCAGAGCTCACAAATTCCTAATGGATGTGTCAGCCCTGGTTTAACTGTGCACAGAGGCGGCTGGGCCTCGGGCAAACAGAATGGGCAGGTTCTTGGTTGTGGCATCTGCCAGGAGGAGCTGGTAATAGGCCTGATTTATGACACTCAGCATGGGACCTGGCTGCTAAGCTCAATCACTGTGGCTCCCCACGGTGGGGTTCATGCGCTGTAACGGGCCTGGAAATTGAAGAGGAATTTACCTCCTGCTGCCTAACATTACATAACAATCAAGGGAAACAAGCAGAGGCAGAAGGGGGCCTCCTCCCCAGCTGGCACAGGCAGCCTGGCACAGCCAAGGAGGTGGAACCTGGAGTGTCTGCGGGGGTCCTCCTGCCCTCAGCTGCCCATGCGAGTGGGTTCCAGGGTGGCCCAGCCAGAGCTGGCATCAGAGCCGGCCACAATACAGGCATTAGCCTGACAGTTTCTGAAAGGGATGGATGGCTGAGGAGATGGGCTAGATCAGGGAGGATGCTGCTGTCTGGACGCTGTCAGTCTGCCCTCCAGCTCCGGTTTTAACAGCGCTATGGACCACACAGCAATTAATGCCTCCCTAGTTTGCAATCGGGAATAATTCAAACAGAACCTGAGATTGACTTCTGCAACATGAGAGGGTGTGGAACAAAATGAAGATGGGCATGGAGAAGGGACCCAGATCAGGAAAATTGGCAGGTAACGGGGAGGAGTTTGGGTTTTCTTCCAAGTACCCTGGAAGACACTAAAGCAGTGGTTCTCAACTTTCCTAATGCCTCCTAATGCAGCGACCCTTTAATACAGTTCTTCATGTTGTGGTGACCCCCAACCATAAAATTATTTTCATTGCTACTTCATAACTGTATTTTGCTATTGTTATGGATCGTAATGTAAATATCTGATATGCAGGATGTATTTTCATTGGTACAAAGGGGTCGCAACCCACAGGTTGAGGACCACTGCACTAAAGGGACCGTCTTTCCTCTAAAACAACTGCCTCCTAGATGTACTCTTAAGACAGAAGGGGCGTGTGACGGCTGATTACAACAACTTAGTTCTGATGGGCTTACAAGAAACACAAATTCTCATCTATTTATTGAAGCGGGCCCTGGTAGGTGTGCAAGTTGGCAGCTTGGGGAGGCACTGACTCACCGTCTAGCACTCATCAGACGGTAAGGATGCCTCCATTCTGACAAGATGGTTGGGCCTCCCAGACACTCCCTCTCCCTGAACGAACCATCCAAGTACCATTCTTAGCTGCTGACTTCATCAACAACAAAATGTGCTGGCCTAGATACTTGCCAATTATTCTTCAATAAGGGGACTTTATCTCCTGGTGAAAATCTTACATAGAAGTCCAATGTATAAAATGTATTTATCACCGTCAAAATTAAGGCTTCCTCTGTTGTGTGCCTTCCTGACTAGATGCGTGCTTTTCAAAGGCTGGGAATATCTCTGCCTCCTTCATAAGTGTATTGCTGGTACCCAGAGAGTTTCTAGCTTGTGGTGAACGTAGTAGTATTTGTTCCACCTGGAAAAGGAAATGAATATTAATAGAAGTAAATTTACATGGAGCTGTGCGTTAGCAAACAGAACTACACAGAGGGGAAAATTGATCTAGTTGGGGGAAGGTCAGGGAAGGCTTCCTGGAGGAGGCATGAGCTAAGCTAAAACCTAGAGGAAAAGTAAGGTTTAACTAGGTTATCAGGATGGGGAGGATGGAATTTCATTTCAGGCAGAAAGAACAGCATTGGCAAAGCCCCTCGTGGAGGAAGAATGACCTCCTGGTCCTCCCTTTCAACCACAGCCCCTCTATCTCAATCTACTCTTATACACTGGGATTCCAGTATAACATTCCTTCAGAAAAAAGTGTTTGACAACTAAAACACAAATGCTGAAAGTCGAGCCAACCAAATGACCTCAAAGGGCCCTATCAGCTCTTAAAATCTCTCTATGTACAGACTCAAGAGAATGAGCCAATGGCCTGTGTGCCTGGGTCAGGGCCAAAGGTCAGGGGTCAGAAGTGACTGACCAGACCCACAACCTTGAGTGGTGAGCTGTAGCTAAGGAAAGAACAATGTTCACTGGTTTTTTGTTTCATTTTTCTCTACATTTTTGACCTACATTTCACTATTCTAGTTATTTCTAAATGAGTAAATCAACATATTAGAGTGATTCTCAAAGGCAGATGTCCTTTGGCCTGTACTGCTTACAAAATGCAATCTGTTCATCTCATTCGTAGACCCATTCATTCAACAAATATTCACTGCAATTTTAAGCCATGTTGAGTCAGACATGCAATAGAGAGATAAGTAGGATGTGGTTCCTGCCTTCATGGAGATCAGAATTGTCCGTACTTAACAGAGATCTAACAGGACATTGAACATCAGGTGTCTGCCGTTGGCCAAGTAAGGCTCCGGACACTTTACGCGCATTATCTCCTGCAATTCCCACGCCGACTTCAGGTTTGAAAAAATGAGTTTCAGGGAAATTAAGCAACTCATCTGAGGTCACACAGCTAGTAAGAAAGAGAACCAGGATCCAAATTCACGTTCATTTAATTCCAGAGCCAGTCTGATGCCTCAAATAAAAAGATAAATGAAGCAAATAAGATCACAAACAATTAAAAGAAATGATAGGTTTAGCTTGTCTTGTTCTGGGAAGAATTTTTAAGAAAGGAGAAGATTGATAGAAATAGCTACATAATGGGCGGTGCCTGTGGCTCAGTGGGTAGGGTGCTGGCCTGGTATACCATGGGTGGCGGGTTCGAACCCAGCCCCGGCCAAACTGCAACAAAAAAATAGCCGGGCGTTGTGGCGGGCGCCTGTAGTCCCAGCTACTCGGGAGGCTGAGGCAAAAGAATCATCTAAGCCCAGGAGTTGGAGGTTGCTGTGAGGTGTGATGCCAGAGCACTCTACTGAGGGCAATAAAGTGAGACTCTGTCTCTAAAAAAAGAAAGAAAGAAAAGAAATAGCTACATAAAATTTCAAAACTTCTACTTATCAAAAAGAAACATATAAAACTTTGAAAAGTAAATGAGAAAAAGGGAAAAAATCTGCAACATATGTGATAGACGAAGTTTGAATAGCCTTGCTATAAAAAATTGTTATAAACTGGTACCTGAAAAATAGATTTTGTCCAATATGAACAAAAGATGTAATTTTCACAAAGGAAAAAATAAAAAAATGGCCAAACGACATGCCCCAAATTATTATTAGAGAATTAGTAATCAAAAAAAAGCAAATAATTTAAGAAATAGTAGTATGTCCTGCTTTTTTACTATAAGATTGGCAAAAAATATTTTAAAAATATTAAAATAATCTCAGTGTTGATGAGAATGCTGTGCAAGGAACTCACGCTACACTGTATCAGGAAGTGTCCAGTGAGCCTAAGGCCACATGAACCAAGAAACTTGAAAGAATCTAACCTTTAGCTCAATAGTTTTACTTTAGAAATCTGCCAGAGATGCAGACAAAGATACAGATAGCAAAATGTTCACCACAGCATTATTTATCGTATGTAGGAACTATAAACCAAGTCGAAGTTCACCAATAAGCAGACAATGAAATCAATTCTGGTCAAATGTACAGCCAGTAAGAGTCATATTTTTGAAGATCATTTGGTAGCATGATCCATTTATTTATTTATCCCCCTTGCAGTAAGTACACCAAAATGTGCTATTACCGTGGCAAACCGTAGTGATGGGATTAAAGATGATTTTCATGGGGGTGGCGCCTGTGGCTCAAAGGAGTAGGGTGCCAACCCCATATGCCAGAGGTGGCAGGTTCAAACCCAGCCCTGGGCAAAAACTGGGAAAAAAAAAAAAAGATGATTTTCATTATTTTTGTTGTACTTTTCTCCGTTCTTCAAATTTTCTGTGATTATCTGTATTATATTTGCCATAACAAATATGTATACATTTATTTTCATTTTTAAAAAAGTATGTACAAAAAACAGTACCCCGGTAATGCCGTGCTCCAGAACCTTCAGTGGCTCTCCAGTTCCAAAGAATAAAATCCCAAGTCGTTTATCAGGAACGTAAAAGAAGGAGCTACCATTGATAAGATTTAGATAGTGACTCTAATAGACTTGATGTTTTTTTATATGAAGTTCTGAAGCTAAACTATAACCAACTCTAATTTCAAAAACTAAATTAATTAAGCTGCTTTATTCCTGGACTTAATCTTCCCCTCCATCCATATCTACCGCCCAGTTTTTCATCAAAGCTACTTTTCTCCCAGCTTTTCACATAGTCACACATAGCACCATAGTAGGTGCTGAGCCCAAGCTGTGGGTGGGACAGATGTTGTCACATCTGGACACAAGCCACTGCCCCAGCACCCTGGCCTCACAGCGTCTCTCTTCCACTATAACTTTGTGATTCTCTCTTATTTAAGGGATGGTGAAGGGGCTATGACCTGGAAAAAAAAAAAAAAAATCAATGACTCTCCGCTAATAAAGGTTCTTATGCGGTAAATGTGCTCTTGGGAAACCAGATCCTGCTCTTCTCCACAGTTTTGGCCTGATGCCCCGGAGTGATTTACTCTGCGGTAACATGATGGAGCCTCCACCATGGAAGGGAATTAAATAAAAATGCAATAAAAGAGGACAAAATCAATCTGCTTACAGTTTTGTTTAATAAAAATTCATGAAGGATGGGCAGGCGGGTCCGTAAGCAATGTACCAGGTCTGCCAGGGGCTGGCTGGGGACGCTCACTTGGGCTCCAGGCATGGGGCGGGGCTAAGCAGACCTCCCACTCTGCTAAGGGCTGCAGGCTGGGTCCTCCTGCCGGGCCAGAGAACCAGCCCCCTTCACTGAAAGACAGGAAAACCGGGTAAGGGATGCTGACAGAAGAACCTCACGAAAGCCAAAGAAAGATGAAGACCTTTTATATGGGATTCATCTCCCTGGAAACCAAGAAGTTCCATGTGTTCTGGAACAATCTAAACTGACTCTCAAGTCTGACCAAGTCTATCTTAGGGTAAAAGCAAAGTCCTCGAAACATTTCTTTAAATCGTGTGGTTCTATGCAGAAGATTACACATCTTTGGGTGAAAGTATCCACATCTTTGGATAAAAGACTTCCAATGATCCCTAATAGAAAGGTCAGCACACTGCAATTAGCGCCCTACTGCATGCAGGCCAGGGTTGACCCACCACTTCTGTTTTCTTGTTTGTTTCTTTGTTTCTTTGTGGACACGACCTTGCACATTTGTTTACATATTGTCCGTGACTGCTTTTGTGCTGTGACAAAATTAAAGAGTTGTAACAGAGCCCCCAGGTCCTAAATATTTAGGCCCTTTACAAAAAAAAAAAAAAAACAGTTTTATAGATCTCTGATTTATACCTTGGAGGTTTCTTACTCACCTCCTATAGTAACTTGTTTGTCCATTCGAGAAAAACTTCCTAAGCTGTCATGGGCCAGTCACTACAGTGAGGCTCTAGGCAGAGAAGAGATGAGAAAGATTTGAGCCCCTGCCTTTTAAGGGACTGTGTTAATTTGATCTTCTATTGTTCCATAGCAAATCACCACAAGCTCAGTGGTCTAAAACAACACCCATTTATTATTTCACAGTTGTGTAGATCAAAATTCAGGTGGGCTCAGCTAAGGTCTCTGTTGAGTATCTCACAAGACAGAAAAGGTGTCAGTCAGGCTGAGCTCTCGACTGGAGGCAAAGAGGAACAATTTGATTCCAAGCTCATTGAGATTGTCCTTGCAGCTTTAGATCCGAGGCTGTGATTTCCTTGCTGACTGTCAGCCAGGTGCCACACTGTGCTGCTGGACGACTCCACATTCCTGCTTATGTGGCACCTCAGTCTTAAAATGAAAAAATACACACATTGACACCTTTTCCTACCAGGAATCTCTCTGGCTGCTCCTCTGCTAACTGAAAGAGAAAGTTCCCTGCCTTTAAGGGCTTGAGTGATTACACTGACTTCACCTGGCTAACACAACATACTCATGGGAGTGATGTTTTATCACAGGTTCTGGGGATTAGGGTGGGACATCTTTGGGACTCAGGAGCATTTCAGGAATTCTGCCTACCATGGGCATAGGTAATAATACATTTGACAGGTGGGCTAACTGGCTATAACAAACAGAATCCCACATTTCAGTAGCTTAAAAGCAGGATCTATATTTATATTTGGTCTAGGGCAGAGGTTCCAAGTGAGTGGAATTCTGTTCCATACAGTCATTCAGGACCCCAGGCCAACAATGGTCTTGCCATCTTCAACAAGTGGCTTACACATGCCTTCTGCCGTCCCCATCAGCCATAGAGGGAAGGAACACAGAGGAACACATGTGGGGGATGGTAGGGGAGAGAGCAAAAGAGCTCCTGCTTATACTCCCCTGGAAATAAGTCAGTTACATTAATCACAGATAACTTCAAGGGAAAATAAAAATGAAGGATAACTTAGCAACCATATTCTCAACACTTCTATTACCATGAAGGAAAGAGATGATAAATTTTGATGGTCAGTCTCTGTCCCCTGTACAGCTAAGAATGAAGGCATAAAAGGTATAAATTGGCATCTGATGACAGCTTTGGCCACCGAGAGCGCACATGTTGATATGTTCTAATTTTCTAAATAGTATTTATTGCATCTCAAATACTTAAGTTCGTTCTACTTGAGAAATTAATAAAAAAGAGAAGACATGACCAAAACAGCTAGATACAAAAAAAGGTAGCAGATACAAATAAAAAGATGTGAGATATTATGAAATTATGAAAAGTAAGGGTAAAATTACTTGTACTTAAGTAAATTGGGGAAATCGTATTTATCAAGGGCTATTCACTTTCCTAGGGGCTCGCTTGATGTCAGAGTCAGTGAAGCCTGGCGGCCTTCACAGTTCATCCCCTACACTCTTGGGACTCCCCACGTGAGTGATTCAGTGGCTGGTGGCATTTGGGCTAGAATATGATTAAGCGGCAGCGTGACGTGTGATCCTGGCTGAACAATGGAAAGATGCATTTGGTAGGCAGCACGTGCTGGATGAATGGACTAGAAGGCTACTCATGGGAAGAAGAGCTCAGTGGGGCAAATGTTTGAGGCCACGAGGGTCCAGGCCACCAGTGAGATGCACAAAAGAGGAAAGGCTATGGGGTGCAATTCCAGACAAGAAACGAATAGAGACAATAAAGAAACATCTTAATTTCTAAGTCTGGGTGAATCCTTTCAGCAGAAAGAGTAAGGCAGGAAACTTCCGATGGCATGAGGAGAAAGAGCAGGGGTTTAGCCTGTGACATGTTGGGTTTGAGGTACTGGCAGGGACTGATACTGATGCGTTTGAAGATGTCCCAGGCAGCCGACTATGCTGGGGGACAGCTCCACAGAGCTCCCCGCTCCAAATCACGGTGCTTCACGGAAGCAAGAATCAGAGTTTGGGAGCCGTGTGCAGAGACGAAGGGGGCAGCAGAGGCAAACCAAGAGAAGTGGAGAGAGCTCAGGAGCACAGCAGAGCATCCCGGAGGCATGTCAAAGTGAAAGACGAGCCCACCGAGGTGGGGAAGGAGGGAGAAGGGGCAGAAAAGAGGCATCTCGCAGCATCGGAGGTCACAGGACCCTGGGAAGATGATGGCCAGAGGATAGTCACAACCTCAGAGAAGGAAATTTCCGGAGAAGGGTAAGGGTGGAAGATAGGGACCGATGTTATGGAGATCATTAAAGAATGTCAAAGAAAGTCAGGACTCCTAACTTCGCTACGGCTTGCCAGAGCCCCACCCGCAGTCTGCCTGAGAAATTCCTTCTCCTGGGAGCTCTACTTCTTCGTTTTTTAATATTAGTCTTCTTTACATTTATGGTCTCTCTTACCAGACTATTAAAGAGGACTTGGGCCCAGGGCTTTATCCAACTGTGGGCCAAAAAAAATGAGAGTTGGTATCCCCTGAGAATGGAGACACCTGAGCCAGGTGTGCATTTCCAAGGTCACTTGGATGGAGGCACGTGGTCCAGCTGCCCCTCAGACATCCTCCAGGGAGAGCCCTGAGTTTTCACCACCTCCCATGCTGCGTGTCCATGTGAGGGGCAGGTGGTGCACTCACTTGCCTGAATTGGGAGATGAGAGGCCCAGACCATTGTTTGGGGCCGCAGGATGGGTGGTTGCTTCAGGGTGACCTGCCATAGCCATGGGTACCAGGGCCACAAAGGGTGCCAGGGAAGCAGCTGCAGGGGCCCTTGGAGCTGGACTTGGGCAGACTACCTTTCTATCTATTTGGTCCAAAAATTATGCTGGTGGGAATAAGAATGGAGAATTGTTCCCGAGACAGGGAGAGACTTAATCTTGCTATAAAATTCTCCCAGTCTGGGGGAGAGGAGGGAAGCAGAGGAGGGGTACCAAGTCGATCCCACCCTCAGAAAGTCCCCTTCTGGGACAGAAGAATATAGAAGATACAGCGCCCAGAACAATTAAGGCAGCGTTCCAGGTGGGAGCAGAAGGCAAAACCTGGGAAGCCTTCCAGGGCAATGTGAGAGGAGGACAGGGCCCCTAATGACAGGAGTGTAAGGGAAACGGTGGGGGTTCTCAGTGGGGAGGGGGCTGGAGGCGCTGAAGCCCTAGGAAGCCTGTGGATAGAAGGAGGACAGCTGACCCTAGGTGGCATAGTGTCACCAGGGCAGAGGTGGGACAGAGGGAGCAGGAGGGGGCTGTCTGTGTGGTGCCTCACCCCTCCTGAGGGAGCTTGCCTGAGCCATGCCCACTGGTTGGCTTGGCTTTTGCATCAGTGTCTGGCTCGCTTGTCTTTGGCAAGGGGACTGTTCCCTAGAGGGACCTGCATGTTGAGTGGCTATCGAACACTTGCTTTATTTTCTCCAGCTCTGATTCCGGCAGAAACGTACCCTCCAGGCCATGGCGTGCTGTCTTCGTACTTTACTACAACCACCCTAATTCTCCCGAAAGCTTTGGCCTTTGCCACCTGCTTCACTGAAAGGACTGCTGAGCCTGATATCAGGTGAGGGTCTGTGCAGAAGGCGGCTCATTGTGTTTGCTTGTCTAGCAGCCCAGAAGCCAGACCCCAGGAGAGACAGGTGTGGTCTGTCCTCCTCTCAAATACACCCAGACCCACCACAGGGCCCAGACTCCCCTTTGTCTGATATGCTGAGGGTGCCCCTTGAGGACCAAGTCCAGCCCTCGTGCCCCCATTCCCAAACCTGAGAGGGGCAGGAGGAATTCATGGTCAAGGGACCTCACTCCCAGCAGGGTGCCGCCTCCCTCCCTTGTGCTTCCAGGGCTCAGCAGGCCCCTCCCCCAGAGGACAGCTGTGTTGTGGTCTCACACCTTCATGTGCCTCAGAGTGACGTGAGGAACTTGTGAAACCCCACAGTTCCTGGACCCCACCCCCAGAATATCAGCAGAGCTGGGAGTAGACCCAAGAGTTTGCTTTTTTAACACATCCCCAGATGACACTGACAGAGCTGACCCAGAGTCCACACTTAGGGAAACACTACCTCTGCTAACTTCCTGGGCTCCTCCAGGGCAGCCTCAGACCCTGAGCAGTCTCGGTGTTCACTCAATACATATGGATTTTACCAAATGGAAGCAGTGAAGGGTAGATTGTTGATTGACTCTGAGATCCCACAAACAACTGATTCCTTTATGTCTAGACTTATTAAGTCAACAGGAAACTCAAGGCCATTGGCAGCGTAGTTTTCTTGCTTATAAAGTTAATGTTAATAGAATATATACCCATTAAATGGTTTCAAAATGTAAATGAAATAATACATGTCAAATGCCTAGTCTACAGAAAGCATTCAATAAATGTTAAAGATGATTTCTAGCTGGGGACACAAATGACCCATCAGCTAGGGCAATCAGCTATACCAATTTGTCAAGGACTGTCCACTTTTGGCACTGAAAATTCCATGTCCCAGAAATCCCTCAGTCCTGGCAAACTGGGACAGTTGGTCACCCTATAAAAGCCCACCTGGCTTCAGCCTTCCTTGGTCCCCCAGGCAGTGCAGAGATAGTTTCTAGCCCAGTCAACCTGCCTCTGGAAGCTAGGCCAGGATCTGGGCTATGCTCAGGCTATGCTCAGGGCCAGTATTCTCAGGACAAATGGCTCAACAAAACTCAGGCCCACATGCAGGCTTCCAGGTGACGGAACCCAGGCTGCACTGCAAACAGGGTAGAGTGAAGGGGAAATGGAGACCATCTCTGAGGGTCCCACTGGAGAATGGAGAGCAGCACATTACCCCCGCCGGCTAACGCAGGAAAAGGAGGGCAGGGGTGGGAGGTGCTGCCGCTGGGCCCCAGCCCGTTCCCAGCCAGGCGGCTGCTGGGCAGGAAGCCTCCCAGCCCAGCCCGGGAAGCAGTTATCACTGGTGGGTGATTAAGTTACTAATCCTTCAGGGAGAAGACATTTAGAGGCCCATATTAAAGCAGTGCGAGGCAAAATTACATTCCGTTTCAATTTAGTTTAGCAATTCCCGTGATTTAGTTAAATGAAAAGCAATTGTTCCAATTAATAGCATTGAATGTTATTCATCAAAAGTGTCAAAACAGCTCTGTGGCTACATTAGTAACCCATTCTCTTGTCAGAGATATGGATAATTCCCCATAGGGTGGTGAGATGGTAGAATATGGGGGCTTTAGGGAAAAGGTCAAAGTCAGAGGAGCTATTTACATGCACATGTGTGCACAGGCATCAGCTCATGTGAATATGACTTGTGTGCAGGGATAGGTGCATATGTGGACACTTGCACCTCAAATACCTACAGATCCAAATTGCACCCAAGCATATTTGTATGTTGTTATATGTACCTGCCTGTGTACCTGGGTGAGTGTGCACACAAGTGTGGGTACACCTGTGTGTTCCTGGATACATATGCAAATATATTCAAATGTCCTGAGCACCCATGTACATGTGCATTTGCATATCTAGGTAGTTGTGAGTTCCTGCATTTAGGTGCATGCGCACAGATGATCTTGAGGATCTGTTGCTATCCAAAGAGACGCAGTGTGAGCACACACAGGTGAGCACATGTTGGGGTACGTTCACATACACAGTAAATGCGTCTGTTTATAAGCAAGGCAAGAGGATTAAGGAGTTTGCTGCCTTGATTAAAAGCAGTCCCGTCCTCCAACCTTATGTCATAATGAGTAATTTGGCTCGTCAGAGGAATGTTGCCATTCAAATGTAGTTCTCATGAGTTGGAGACTTTTTCTGTCATGTTAACTGTTCTAGTCTCAGGACCCCAAGGAAAATCTGGCACAGAGTGAGTTTCAACAGCATATATTGATAGAATAAAGTGTAGATGGGTGATGGATGGATGAATGAGAGGTGGATAAATGGGAGATGGGTGGATGGATGGGAGATGGATAGATGGATAGACGGACAGGGGAATGGATGAATAGACGGATTGCTCAGGCCTCCCGGTGTTTTGTGGGTGATCCAGGTTTCTTTCCACCCTGTAAATCCTGACCTTCTCTAGCCTCAGCATCAGCTAAAATATCCTTGGAAAATTGAATCCTGGACAGACAATAGGCTCAGAGGACTCACAAGTTGCCAGAATCAACCAAGGAAAAATACTACAGAGCTAAGAGTAGAAAAAACAGGGATATCTTTAGAGGAACTGAGAAAAGCTCAGCGTTACTGGGCTAACGGGGAGCTGGCCAGCCAGGCAGGCCCAAGAGGGTTCAGGAAGGACTCTTGGGGGCTTGCCTGCTGTCACCGGGTTTCCTGCACCACCTGGCTTATGTGCTCGGGCTGCAGCAGCCAGCTCCGGAATCCATCCCGGCCCTGTTCTTCTCCGTGGGTGGTGGTGTTCCTACCCCGACACCTTCCACGTAGGAGAGCTTGGAGTCCATTGCTGACCAGAGGCAGAAGTAGCTCATCACATCCCTCCACCAGACTAAATCCGCAAAGGGAACCTATAGATGGGTCCCGGTCTCCACTGCCCTCACTCCCACACTGCTCTAGCCCCGGCCCTCTCTGGAACTGACCACAAGACCCAGAACAGACCACTTTGGGGGGTCAGTCCTCCCGCGGGCGGTTTGGCTTGGACGCGCTTTCACCCGGCCCACCGCTGTCAGAGCCTGCCCCCTAGTGGCTGATTCTGGCCCGGACTCCGCCCCAGCCCAGATCAGCAACTTGGAGCTCCGTGTCCCCTCAGCCAGTCTCAGCCAAGAAAGGACCTCTGAGTCCCTGAAAAAGCTCCACGAGGACCACATTTCCCCCTCTCGACCACAGCCTTCTAGATCACTCCGCACGCACACGCCGGGGCCTGAATGCTCAGAGTCCTCATCGCCGTCCAGCCAGGGCTGTCCATGCCAGCGTCCATCCATCAGGACGGCGATTAAGCATGAAGAGGAAGCGTTAGGATGTGATCCCTGAACCCGCCAGGCTCATAAAGACAATAGCTGGGACCGTGGCGAGAGGCACTAGGCGGGCTGTCTATTCTGGGGAGGCCCTGAGCATGGCTGGCCAGCACCAGGGCATCCTGGGGCTCGTTAAACTGTGTGGGAGGGGCGGAGACAGGATAGGGGGTCTCCGAGGCCTTCCGCCAGCCGTTTCCTCCCACCCTGTGGCTCTGCCCCGCGCTCTGTTCACGAGGCCGGGGCCTGGCCTCCGGGGACCCAGCCGTGCCAACTCTCCGCGGTAGGCCCAGCCACCTTCCTCTCCTTTCAAAGCCTTTTACAGAAAGATTAGAGGCCCTGGCCTTTGGGGAAGCCACTCTTTGTTTTCTCCCTGAGAGAGGCAGAGGAAGAAGTAAAACACCATCGTCCTTGTCCAGGCCGAGGCAATGGAGAAACTGCCTCGAAATATCCTCCGGGGGGTTCTGTTCCCACGGCCCGGCCTCCTTGGAGCCCAGGAGTAGCAAAAGGTTAATTGCTGGTGTGTTGGGCCCAGCAGTGGGCTGGAGCCAGAAAGCCAATTGTTAAATATGTGACTGTTCCATACTCCTCTCTCCCTCTCTTCGTCTCTCCCAATAGTTAAACAGTTGGAAGCTTGAAAACAGCCATGGTATAAGCATTCACAACACAGAAATTAGCAAATGCTATAAAACAAAGTAGTACCAGCAAGGCTGACGTGGACACACACACACACCCCTTTCCTATGTAATGCGATGGAAATCAGACACCCAGATGACTTTGTTGGAAACTACTGCTCATGACAGTTCTAGGGCCACAGAGACTTGGAGAGGACACCAGGCCTGTAGCTCCCAGCACCCTGATTCTGCTGTACCTGCCCTTGCAGTCTCTAACACTGACAGTAATCAGACATGACAGTCCTCATGGAGTCTGGAGACCTGGATTCTACCTGCACACACTGCCTCTGTCACTCCACCCCACTGATCATTGTTCAGCAGCAAAATAGGAGCAGCAGTGTTCTATTACAGGACTAGAACTTCATGGGGGTGTTGTGAGAGTTGAATAGACTATTGCATGTGAAGTTCTTAGCACAGACACCCTGGTGGGACCTGGTTGATAGTAACTATTTAATAAATATCAACTGCTATCAGTATTACCGTTATCATCATAACTTTCTTCAAAGGCACATTAAGGCTAAAATGAAAGAATAATTGTAAAAAGATTTGCATTATGTTTTTTCTTTAAAATGTTTCCAGCAATGTAAACCAAAGTGGCCTAATGCTGCCTTCAACTTTGCCTGTGCCCAATCCAATCATGACACTTCGCAGATAGTAAATAGCCAATGAATGGCAGGTGACCAACCATGCAACTTAAAAGTTTTAGAGAATGTGACATTTCTAACAGAATGAAGGAAACTTGGCCCGCTTCCTGGTTACTTGGGATATAACTCAGTATAAATTGGTGCAAACCCAATTTTCTTGATGTCAGGAGCAAAGTACCCAGGGAGGACTGTGGTGTGGTGTCCACTTAGCTTCTCAAAGAAAGGAGGACTTTACCAGCTGCTTCTGCAGAGTCATGTCAAAAGAAAACATCAAAGTCAGAAAAACTGAGTCATGTTTTTCATAGGAAAGATCATCTCTGGCCCTCAAGTGAATGGGGAATCTCATCTTTGCTCTTCATCCCACAAGGGAAAATCTCATGGCCCCAAGGCCATCGCCAGCTCTGTCATTGTCTCACATCTTCCTCAGGAGACCCCACGTTTGGGGGAACCAGCCAGGCAAAAGGTGAGGAGCTAAGGAGAAAAGGTTAAACAATACAAAAGACTCAACTGGATTCAAGCCCGTCCAGGTGCAACCATAAGAAAATGCTTTCATTTCATTGAACCACTGTTACCATGTCTGCAAAACTCAGATAATAATTCTGACTTCAAAATGTTACAGAAAGAGTCCATGTGGTAATATAGTTGAAAAGCCTTGCTGCATCATTAATGCTCAGAACATGTTTGCTTTCAGTCTCACTCATCACCATACAGAGTTTTTGCCTGGGAGCCCCCAAAACATAGTACTAAGTAGGACTATTTATTACTTATTACCCAAGCAGAGCCATGACCCCAAGGAGGCAAGAGTCCACCTCTTGGATACTCATTTAGGCGTACTGCTGTGGTTTACAGAGGACATTTATTCTGTAGGCCAATCATAAGCATGGCTACCAGCAGCCCAAGAGGGAGATCACAATTGAAGATTTATGAGTGTTGATTTTGTAACCTGAGATCCTACTGTATTCCTTGGTCCCTTCTAAGAGTTTTGTAGTAGAATCCCTGGTGTTTTCCAGATACACAATCATATCATCTGCGAAGAGCGAAAGTTTGATCTTTTCTGACCCTATATGAATACCCTTGATCGCCTTTTCTTGCCTAATTGTTACACACCATGACCAAGTGGATTTATCCCAGGGTCTCAAGGCTGGTTCAATATATGTAAATCTATAAATATAATTCATCGCATAAACAAATTAAAAAACAAAGAATTTATGATTCTCTCAACTGATGCAGAAAAACTTTTGATAATATCCAGCATCCTTTCATGATCAGAACACTTAAGAAAATTGGTATAGAAGGGACATTTCTTAAACTGATAGAGGCCATCTACAGCAAACCCACAGCCAATATTGTATTGAATGGAGTTAAATTGAAATCATTTCCACTCAGATCAGGAACCAGGCAAGGTTGCCCATTGTCTCCACTGCTTTTTAACATTGTAATGGAGGTGGGATTTTAAATACTTAAGAAGACAAACAATTCCCACAAGGACTTTGGAAGCACTCATTATGTACAAATAATGTATATGCTAATTACAAATTACTCTTTTCTGCTCATTAAAGCAGAACTGCTGCACTTTATTAGTTCAGTTCTGGTTACTCTACATACTTGACAGCAATAAAAATGGCTTTGGGGACAGGAAGACAGTGCAAGGGGCTAAGGGAACCATCTCAGGTAATATGGATGGTCACCCAGGCCAGGGTCAGGGCATCAGTGCTGACTTCTCTCTGTACCCCCAGTCATGTTCAATTGGTCACCAAGTTCAGTCATGCCCACCTCTCTGCCTACATCTCCAGTAACCATGCTAGTTCAGGCCCTGCACCTTTTCCCTGACAACCCCTGGACAGCTGCTTCCCACTGGTCTCCCCAACTCCAATCCATTTGCCATACCCCATCATGTTGCTTATAAATCTGCCCACGTGAAATACCCTCTGCCTCCCCATCACCACTGGATAAAGCTCAACCTCCATAGCTTGTCCAGCCATGCCCTGGCCCCTGAATACCTCTGCAGCCTCATCCTCCTGTACTTCCCATTCAGCATAGTAGAGTGACACCTGGACTGTTTCCTGAGTCCTTTCTTCACCTAGTTGGAGCTTCTGGGTCTGGACACATATTTTTCCTCAGTCCCCAAAGGCCTCTCTTTTCTATTTCCAGCAGGATGGCAAGGTGGAGTCCTATCTCATCTTGCAAACCTCTGCTCTGGGAAACCATCCCTAGTACTACATACATCTGGCATACTAATTCCTCCTCTCGTCTCCCTCTGTCCTTTGTACCCAAGCATTTTGTTTGCTTATTTCCTCTCTTCCTCCCTACTAGACTGCAGGCAGAGGCTTTACTTTGTTGACTTCTATATGTGTGCCAAGCACCTAGAATAGTTTCCGACATGTGGTAGACATTCAATAAATATCTGCTGAATGAAATATTAACTAATTAACATCTTTATTATACTGCTGAACCCTCCATATTATCAATGTAACTGATATGCCAGGCTTCACCCCCCTAGGAATTAGAGTTTTTAATTACTATTAAAGTCTAGCTTGAGCTTCCCTGCATCTATTCTGAGGGTGTCCTTCTCGTTGCCCCAGGATCTCTGCTTCTTGAAAGCTCCCAGTTCCTCTATTTAGGGAATCTTGCTCTTTTTCACAGGCTGAGCAGCTGGAACTCAGGTGCACCACCTAGAGGCTGCAAGGTGAAACAACCCAGAAACGGGAGACACCCTACCAGGAGCTTCCTTTGGGGATGCAGGGAGCAGTCACTGGTCCCTTCAGCTGCATTTCCATATGAAGATGGGTGGGCAGGGGCTCAGTCATTGCCACACATTCTATATCATGACGGCAAATCCAAGCTCTCCCCGCCCCACCCCTTCCTTGAAAATATTACCTGTTTTATTCAGAGATGTTCTCAGACCCTGGAAAGTAAACCATTTTGTTCCTTCTCTGATGCTGCATAGCCCTTGCGGGCATATTTGTTCATCCTCTCTCTAGCAGCTCTCCACTTCCAAATACTAAGAAGTATGGACTTTGTGGGGCTATAATAATTTTTCTAGTTACAGCCTTTTCCAAAGCTAGTACTTGGCTCTTCATATTATATTTTCATAACAAAAAAGTCCACTCTAGCTCCAGTTCCCAGAGATCTTCTCAACAATGACTTCTTATCCTTCCCTATAACACAGAACCAGTGGTCTGTGAAAAAGATGCTGCTTTTTCATCAACATCAAAATACCTCACAAAACACTTAACTGGCCAGGAACCAGCTATGCAATTATTTGTGTATAGGTTAGCATTCTTCAAAGCATATTAAGACTCTTTGAAATCAAGGTTCATCCTATCGGTTTCTATATACTAGGCTTCAATCCAAGCTTTTTCATGAAAATCTGATATATTGGGGGGAAAATGATGTTACTTATCCATCCCCTTCCAATTTCGGGTTTTGGAATGCTCTTGGAGTTTCCTAAAGGACTAAAATCTGAATGTGAAGGCATTTGAGAGCACATGAAAGGGAGAAGCAACTCTCAAACCAACATAAAAAGAATTACATTGCTGGGAAACTGACCCAGCATTTCAACTCTAGTAAAAAGGGTCTGGGAGGCCTTCTGCACTGCTGAACAGTGGTGAATTTCTCCACAAAGGAGTGCAGCTGAAGCTTGTCAGAATAAGAAATAAAGAAGACTCAAACCAATGGTGAGATATACCATGTTCATAGATGGAAAGACAATAATCTGAAGATGACAATTCTCTGCCAAAGTAACCAATTTTTAAAGTCATTGACTATCTGCCCAAATAAAAAAAACATGTGACATATAACAATTGATTCTAAAATTCATAATAATGAACAAAGAACAGAGAATAGCGATCACAATTTTGAAAATGGAGGAAGAGAAGAGGAAGAGACTGATAAGTGAAATGGACAATGCATAGTATTTTTAGTAGTTATAAAGAATAATTGTTCTTACAGTTCAACTATAAGAGACCCACTTTAAAAATGAGCAAAGGTTATGAGTAGAGATTTTTCTTAACAAGGTAGATAACATCCAATAAGCACATAAAAAGGCACACATTATTAGTCAATAGGGAAATGCAAGTCAAAACCATAGTGAAATACCACATCATGCCTATGAGAATGGTTATAATTTAAAAAGTGGAAATTAACAAATGTTGGTGAGGATGTGAAAAATCAGAATCTTCATACATTACTGGTGGGAACATAAATGGTGCAGACACTTTGAAAAGCAGTGTAGTAATTCCTCAAAACATTAGAGTTAACATATGATCCACAATTCCACTCTCAGGTATACAGCCAAGAGAATTAAAAATATACATTCATGGGCGGCGCCTGTGGCTCAGTCGGTAGGGCGCCGGCCCCATATACCGAGGGTGGCGGGTTCAAGCCCAGCCCCGGCCAAACTGCAACCAAAAAATGGCCGGGCGTTGTGGCGGGCGCCTGTAGTCCCAGCTGCTCGGGAGGCTGAGGCAGGAGAATCGCTTAAGCCCAGGAATTGGAGGTTGCTGTGAGCTGTGTGAGGCCACGGCACTCTACCGAGGGCCATAAAGTGAGACTCTGTCTCTACAAAAAAAAAAAAAATATATATATACATTCATAAAAAAACTTGTACACAAAAATTCATAGCTATTTGGCTATTACTAATAGCCAAAAAGTGGAAAACCCCAAATGTCCATTAACTAATGAGTAAACAAATTGTGATATATCTATTCAATGGAATATTATTTGGACATAAAGAAGCACTGTAGTAGTGTTACATGCTACAAATAGATGAACCTTGAAAATATTATACCATGTGTCTTAAATATACAGAATAGACAAATCTATAAAAACAGAAAATAGAATAATTGCTGCCTAGAGCGGGGGAGGGTGGAAATTTGGGATGATAGTTCAAGAGTTTATGATTGCTTTTAGATCAATTAAAATGTTTTAAGATATATTTGAGTGATGGTTATACAACTCTGTACACATACCCCCCAAAACATCCAATAGCACACTTTGAAAGGATGAACTTTATGTTATGTTAATTATATCTCAGTTTTGTGTTTTTTAAGAAGTCATAAGAAAACTGTGCCAACTAAAATGTGTAGTGCTGGCATAAGAATCAACAATTGGACCAAAGGAAAAGAACAAAAGCCAGAAATTTATCCATGTATGAAGGAACTTGGTATATGACAGAGTTGGCATTAATGTTTAGTATAGAAATTGCTTAGTCAATAAATGGTGCCTTACAACTGGCTATCTATATGAAAGTTAAAATAAAATTAAACCCCATTCTGATACCACTTACATGAATTTCAAATAAATTAAAGAATCTAAGTGTAGGGAAAAAAACTAAAACTTTCAAAAGAAAATATACTAATATACATGGATGGAGCTGGAACATATTCTTCTCAGCAAAGTATCTCAGGAATGGAAGAAAAAGTATCCAATGTACTCAGCCCTACTATGAAGCTAATTTATAGTTTTCACATGAAGGCTATAACCCAACTATAGCACAAGACTATGGGGAAAGGGCCAAGGAAGGGGAAGGGAGGGAGGAGGTTAGAGGGGAGGGAGGGCAATGGGTGGGGCCACACCTATGGTGCATCTTAGAATAGGTACAGGCGAAACTTACTAAAGGCAGAATACAAATGTCTACATACAGTAACTAAGACAATGCCATGAAGGCTACATTGAACAGTTTGATGAGAATATTTCAGATTGTATATGAAACCAGAACATTGTACCCCTTGATTGCACTAATGCACACAGCTATGATTTAACAATAAAAAAGAAAATATACTAATAACAAAATAATTTTATGACATCAAAAGAGTGATATTTTTAAACAAGACCAAAATGGGAAAGATGGATACATTTTTCTACATTAAAATTAAAAACTCTGGAAGAATATATGATACCATATATAAAGTAAAATCAAAGCACACAGCCACAAATGATTGATCTCCAGAATCTAAAAAGAACTTCTAAAATTAATTTTTTTAATGAAGCAAACAATATAAAAATGTAAGAGACTGGAACCAGAAATTTACAAAAAACATCTCAATATCACTACTAATCAGGAAAACACAAATTAATATAAGGATATATTACATCTCACTTTTCTTATTTAGAGTTGCAATGAAAATGTAAAGAAATGGAAATTCTGATAAACTCTTGGTAGAAGTACAAACTGATACAACCACTGTGTAAAAAAAAGAAACTTGGCAGAATCTGGTGAAGATGCAACTGTGGTCTGAATGTTCATCACCCTCTAAATATCATATGTTGAAATCCTTACCCCAGAGATGATGGTAGGAGGAGGCGGGGCCTTTGGGAGGTGATTAGGTCATGAAGGTGAAGCCCTCGTACGTGGGATTAGTGCCCTGCACCCATTCCACCAGTTGCGATTAGAGTGACAAGAAGGCTGTCTATGGTGAAGTGGACCCTCACTCGACCCCAAGTCTGCTGGCACCTTGATCTTGGACTTCCCAGACTCCAAAGCTCTGGGGATTGAATTTCTGTTGTTTATAAGCCATCCAGTGTATGGTATATGTTATAGTAGCATGAACAGACTAAAACAGATGCACACACTATAATGCTCAAATGATCTCATTTTAGAGCTGCATCTTGGAAGGGAGAAAAACACATAGTGTATGTACTTATATATGAGTATAAAGACTCATGAATAAGGACGTACACTGCAGCATTTTATTTTCACATTTCTTGTGGCAACTTCATTTAAATTCTCTATGTGTGTCTTTGAGTCTTAGATGATTTTTGAGACATTGTTTTTGCCAAGGCACATCATGCCTGCTCGTTCCTTAACCTTTTATTAATTGACACATAATAATTGTACATATTTATAGTGTACAGAGTGATATTGTAATACATATGTACAACATATGATGATCGAATCATGGTCATTCAAATGTCCCTCATTTCAAACATTTATCATTTGTCTATGTTAGAAACATTCAAAATCCTCTCTTCTATTAAAAATATATTACAAATTATCATTTACTATAGTCACCCCACTGTGCTATAGAACACCAGAAATTGTTCCTCCTATATAGCTGTAATTTTATATCCATTAACCAACTCCTTCTTTTACTCCCTTCTCCCCATGATTCCCATTCTGGCAACTACAATTCTACTGTCTACTTCTGTAGACTCAAGATTTTTAGCTCCCACACAGGAGTGAGAAGATGCAGTATTTCTCTGTGCTTGATTTATTTCAGTTGACATAATGTCCCCTAATCCACGTAGTCATAAATGATGAGATTTCATGCTTTTTATGGCTGAATGATATTCCATTGTGCATGTATACCACATGTTCTTTATCTGCTCATCCATCGATAGACATTCAGTAGGTTCCATGTTTGGCTATTGTGAATAGCACTGCAATAAACATGGGGGTAAAGATATCTCTTCAGGCACTTTTGACAAGATAGAAAGGCTGGATGCAACCAAGGATAAGGAAATAGATAAGGAGAGTACCGAGTACCCCTGCAGCTCAGCATCACAGTTCCAATGAATGAAGCAGATCTCCAAGCATCAACATGGATAAATCTCATGATGTAATATTCGTTAATTTTTTTTTTTCAGAATTATACATGTGGTTTAACTTATGCACTTTTTAAATATTCAAAACAATTTTTGGAATACATGTTTACATGTACATTTTTTACCTATGGGAAGAAAAGATATACACCAGCTTCAGTTGTAAATTACCTCTGGAGTAGAAAAATAGGTAAGAAAAAAATAGGGTGCCCCTTTCATTAATTGTAACTTTGGCTAATTATTTCAAATATGGCATAGTACTAATGTTTGTTAAATCTAGGTAGGAGACAAATGGGTGTCTTCTATCATTTTCTGTATATTTTAAATGATTAATAACATTTTTTAAAGGAAAAAAATGTATAGAGGACCACAAGACTGGATACCAGTTAGAAACCAGTTACAGTAATGCAAGAGGATGGCCGAAGGAGACCTCGGAAAAGTCAGGAGGGGCGTGGAAGTGGGTGGAGTTGAGAGTAGGTAGAATCGAGAGAACTGAATGACTTTCTTGAGTGGAGAAAAGAGAGAGGAGTTGCAAATGTCTTCAAATTTCAGCTGCGGCAACTGGGTGAGCACTCTGTGGTCATTGGCTGAGATAGAAAAGAGGAAAATCAAGAACTGACTTGATGAGCAAATGAGGATTAAGTTGGGGAAATATTGGCTTTCAGGTATCACATAAACTAATGGACCTCTGGTTTAGTGATTGGAGCCAAGACTTGAAGGTTCTTAGAAAATAACTGGTCAGTGAAGACTGGGACCATGTGTAGGGTAGACAGAGGGCAAAGAATAGAACTCTGGGGCACCCCAAAATGTAAGGTTTGGGGCCAAGAAAGAAAAGCCTGCAAAAGTGACCAGAGAGATAAAAGGAAAACAAGGAGAGTGTGAGGTCCCAAGAACTAAAAAATAAGGAAGTTCCAAAAATGAATGAAGAGGTCAGTATATAAGATGAAATTAGGTTCCTAAATTTCATGTTGAATGTAACAAGAGGTCTTTGCTTACCTGACAATAGGAAGCAGATCGTGGATGAGTAACTGAAGACAAGAAAGTGTTATAGAAAAGTGTAGACATTTGCTTTGAAGCCAAACTGCCCAGGATCAAATCCTATACTGGTATGTGCACCTGGGTAAGTTGCCTGGTCTCGCTATACCTTAATTAGGTGTTAACTCATCTACTGTTCATTTACCAAAGGGTTATTGTGAAGATTAAATAAATTAATACTAGGTGAGTTAGCACATTAACTATATTGACAAGAGACATTAATACATACATACCACAATTATTAATGAAATATGGTTTTAGGTCGGGAGAGAGAAAGGGTAGTGGCTAGAAGTGGTCTTGGGTCAAATGATGGTGGTAGCGTGAGAGATATTGACTGTGCTTCAAAGATGCTGGAAAAGTGGTAGAGGAAGAGTTTGAAGATTTATGAGAAGAGATGGTTTTATGGGGAAGGTTACTTGGGAAGGCTGCAGAATTGGGGATCAGCCTAATGTTGGAGGCAATAAGCCTCCTCTCTTAGGGTGGGAAGGAAGGCAGACGGGATGGACACGGGTAGAGATACGCTGAAGGTGGGCAGCTGGGATAGGGAACAGGAATCCCAGAGTACCCACATCTCTGACAGATTCAATTTTTCTATAAAATTGTCTTTTCATTGTAAGAGAGGAGAGAGATTAGACCACTAGATCCCAGGCACATTGGAGAATAGGAGAGAGATCCCCAAAGAGAGGCAGATTTCTGGGAAGCACTGGGCTCTCAGAACTCTCAGGGCATCAGGCACAGGCTTCCAAGTAAACCCTAGTTTCCTTTGTCAACTCAGAGTTTTCTGCCATCTGACGAGTAAGGAGAGACTGATGATCAGTTGACCAGATGACCAGCGAGGCCCCATGGGCATCAGGGAGGTCTTCTAGTAAGGGCTGGATTCAGATACACAGTTGGCACTTAATAGCTAGAGGAACATGAGTCCTGGGAAGATGAGCAAGAGCTAGAACTGAGAAGTGAGGTCAGCACGGTCCTAGCAAGATGGACTTAATTCGGAGTCCCAGAGTAAGGAGCTAGGGAGGCTCATTAGTCTCTCTGGCAAGAGTGAGAATTGACCCCGGAGTCCTAACTTACGTGAGGAGAATCTACCAGGAAAGCTAATTAAACACACACATGTCCTCTCCTCGTGCTTTAAGATTTGCAAATCAGTAGATCAAAGACAGGAAGTCCATGTTCCAACTTGCACCAAAGTTTGGAAATCACTACCCCACTACTGGGATGGAGCTTCTCACATAGGTGGTCATCAAGAGCTGTGCAGGAACCAGGACCCAGACAGGGCTTGGCCGATGCCGCCTATCCCCAAACTTACTGAGAAAGCTGGTGAACCCACAGCACATTCCAAGATATCAAGGGGTTAAGAAAAGCGCCGGGAACCTGCATACTTTTATTACATTATAAGGATGTTATTGCATTATAAATAATGCCACAGGATGCATTATTTATACATTTAATATTGAGCTTGCTTATAAGTCAGATCTCTTCACTTTTAGATAAATACTCTGTCCCCGTCTGCAGCCCACCCCCAGCAGCCATGCACAGACAGGAGAGTGGAGGGGCACCGTGCACTCTCGCTCTCTCAGAAGGAGGAGAGAGGGCGGACACACGTCAGAGACAGCAAAAACCCTGTGATGGGAGGCAGATGATGTCTATGAAAACTAACAGATGGCCCTTCTGAAAGCCATTTCACTTCCATTCTGAGAGCAAGTGAGAGGCACGGGAGAGAGCTTTACCATACTTACTGTGCTAAGAGCCCAGAGAGCAGCAGACAGACAGGCCAAGAGCATGCCAAATATGTGGGGAGAGAGGGCAGTACGAAGCCTGGTCCCTGTGCCCAGCTCTGCTGCTGGTGTGGGTCAGAGCACTCCACCGGACTGTCACCTCACCTGCAAAATAGAAGCAATAATAGCTGCTCTTTCTCATGTATGCAAACATTTGTTTATTCGGAATATTTACTGTGACAGCTTTCTATGTGCCAATTCCTGGGCCAGGGGCTAAAGGAGATCCAGGGATGCATAAGACCAGTCTCGTCAAGGGACTCTCCATCTGTACAAAGACAGACTTACCTACACGTAACCAAGACCCATGATTCAGAGCAAGGTTTATCAACAGCCAAGACAGAAAGTTCAGGGGAGGGTGAGGCTACTCTTAGCTATAAAACTTTACTGTTATTATTTTCACTATCATTATCATTTTAACTAAGCAGTGCCACTATCACTCATGTGTCATTCAGTCTGTCTGCAAACACATACTAAGTACCCACCCCTGGGCCCGGCCCTCTCACAGTTCACGTGCTGATGGGGAGCACAGGAGACAAGTCAGCCAGCGAAAGAATTTCAGAGACTGAAAGTACTAACTAGAAAATAAACTGGATAGAGGAGAGTGGTGTTGGGGTGGGAAGACTTCCCTAAGGAAGAACATTTGAGCTAAAACCTGAATGATGCTGTGTGAAGATGGGAGACACGGATAAGGAGGGCTGAGGCCTTGAAGGGTAGGTAGGATCAGATCAGTACCAGTAGGTTTTGGAGAAAAGGAGTTTTCCAGATGCAGGGACAGAGATGAACATAGACACCAGTAGTAAAAGGAGGTCAGGGACTGAGGTGTCACAGGAAGCTGGGAAGGAAGACACCAGAAAGATGGGGAGGTCAGGTTGTCTGTGGGCTGTACCAGGGGACCTGGAGGACGTCCTGAGAGGCTACACTTTACTCCACAGGCAAGGGGCCAGGGAGGCCCTGAGGCCTGCAGAGCACAGCCAGGAGTGGACTTTAGGCAGACATGGCAGCTGTGGCTCGGGCAGATTGAAGAGCCAGGGGAAACAGAGCAGGAAGGAAGCCCACCCAAGGGCACCCTATGCTGTCCTTCTTACGACCGACTTGGTGCACCCACCTCCACACTAGAACCACACACGGTGCAATCATGCACTGACTGGCAAAACGAGCTCTGTTTGGTGAATGGTGATGTACTACACCAAGGCCAGTTTCCTGGTTTTCATCACTATACTCTAATTATTAATGGTGTCATCAGATGGGACACTGGGGGAGCGGGCAGAATGGGAATTCTCCATATTATTTTTGCAACATCAACATGAGTGTAAAATCAGTTCAAAAGAAATTCTTTTTAAATTTCAGATTAATATGCAGGTACAGATGATTAGCTATGATGTTTGCACTTATTAGGTAAAGTCCAAGTTGTAGTTGTGCCCCTCCCCCAGGAGGTGTGCCAAAAACCCTTACCTTGTGCCTCTTAGGTGAGAGCACACCACTTCCCCTCTTTCTTCCCCCTGCCCACTTGAGTTTGTGTTTTTCTCTTGTAAAAATTAAAATAATGAGTCGGTATCTTTGTTCTCTGGTCTTGCAAGTAACAGCTTCCACTGGAGAATAAGAACAAGGTCTGGTGAAGCTCAGGGGAAGGACATCCATCTGTCAACATGTCCCAGCATCTCCCAGGCACACACTCCTGCTCTCCCACAAGCCCCACTCAATTTCCTCCAGCAGCCAGGGTGGTCCCCTGTGCTCACCAATCTAATCCTTTAGCACACTCCCATCCGCTGCTCCATACCCTTCAATAGCTCCATCTTCACTTAGGCTTCTTGACAAAGATTTATGCTTCCCATGATCCAGCCTCATCTCACACACTGTTTATTGCTTTCATTGTTCCAACTATACCATCCCTCCAAATGCATCACGCTTCATCCCTCCACAGGTTCTGTGCCCAGCTTCCGTCTTTCACCTTGTGAATGTGACTTCTGCCTGGACTGTTGTCTCACCAGTAAACTCCCAGCTTCCTCCAGAGCTCAGCTCATCCTCATCCCCTGGCCTCCCTGACAAAGATGAGTCTTCATAGTTTGTCGCACCCCCCAAGTGCAATTTTGCATGCTTTAATTCCATTCCAATTTTTTCTGCCACCAGCATACTCCCCAGCTGTTATTTATTTGGGGTGGGAAAGAGGTCGGTGGATTACTTATAATTATCCTACAGTTTTAAAAGAGAAAAATGTAAATATGAACTCACCTGATGATTTTATTATCTATTGTCATTACATAAAATAATTAGTGTTTTTGTGCATTTTTGTCTGTAATTTTTTTTGAGTGTAATACTTCAAGCCATCTCCAGGATGAAGCCCAGGCTTCCCCTTGCACGTCTCACAGTAGAAAGTGGTTTCTCGCCTTCCACTTTTCTCATTTCTTCTGCTGCAAAGCACGCAGTCCTTTGTTGATTTTTTGCATTTGGCATTATAAAAATGCATCTTCCCATTTAGCCTTTCCTCAGGGTCAGAAAATGATGGTCTTCCCTTCTTCCTTGAATTTCTGTTGCTCACATTGCTCAGAGCCGAGTGATGGGATTCTCCCGTGAGAACGGTGTGTCTGCCCTTCTTCTCCACTCTCCTTGTTCTCTAATGAGTAAAAGATGCAGCTGTTCCCAACTGCAACTTCCATCAGCCAGAAGAAGGACCTTCCTGTAAATCTGAAACATCCGCTGTACTAATCAGCTCTCTCCACTTCTCCCATAATCTCTATGTATTCTAAAATAACTGTCAGTTTTTCAAATGGAGCAGACTGTAACCGTGATAATAATCACTATTATCCTATACCCAGTGATCAACTGTGTTTGAGGGCCAAGTGCTGTACTCAGCATCGTCCCTAACCTCTCGTCATAGAAAGAGAGGCACATCATTTTCATATCACATTGATAGGTACATAATGCATATTCCTGAGGTTTCTTCTTCTTCAGATCACTCGGAAAATGCTTCCCAGAAGCCATATCTGTTCCCGTTCCATGTGTTTTCATTTTATTCAATTTCCAAGCAAGTTGAGGTCTTGTGTAGAAGTGATGGCCTGATATGCACTTGCAAAACTTATGCCAAAGGAATCACTGTTTGAGATGCAAATGGAAAATCAAAATGAATAAGACTTTCTGTTGTTGTCTTGCCATAATAGGGGATATGAGAAAACACTTACCCATTTTCTGAATCACACAGGCAAAAAATGCATAGGCCCCACTTTGTAGTCTTCTTCTGATTGTAGCATTTGAATTTTGAAACCAAACTGTGCTGTCATCTGTAGCCACCTGTCTTTCCAGTATGTAAAGTTCCTTGCATTTGTTGTCAATGTACTCGCTAACATCCTTTACCTTAAAGGGTACATGTCAAATCTATTAGTATAGAGTATAAATGTCTTAACACAATAACTAAGTAAATGAGATGAGGTGTATATTAACCAGTGTGATGTAAGCGTTCCTAATTCTATATGAATCAGCACATCGTACCCCATAAATGCATTAATGTATACATGATCTATGTGTTTATAATTTCATTTTAAAAATGGAAAAAAGACATTCTTTACCTTACTTCCTCAGGTACACAAACTCCCTTGAGCTGCAATGGTAGGAACTAAATACAGCATCTAAAATATTTGGACAAAACAGACATGAGAGAAAACATCCTTGATGATTGGGGTTCCGTCTAGCCAACCTTCGTAAAACAGTCAACTAATTGCGCGTTCAAATTCAGAGTCACGTTCAGTATTACACCACATAACACCTTCATTTTTTTTGATGAAACATCCTTCCACGAGTGCCACATTGAGGACTTTGTTAGTAGAGTCACCTTCTGTATTTTTTCCACTGCATATGTATTTGTTGAGGTCAAAATTTCACTAATAAGATCATCTGAGAAGGAGGGGAGGGAAAAGGGGAGGATGGGCGGAGGGAGGGTGATTGGTGGGATTACACCTGCGGTGCATCTTACAAGGGTACATGTGAAATTTACTAAATGTAGAATATAAATGTCTTAACACAATAACTAAGAAAATGCCAGGAAGGCTATGTTAACCAGTGTGATGAAAATATGTCATATGGTCTGTAAAACCAGTGTATGGTACCCCATGATTGCATTAATGTACACAGCTGTGATTTAATAAAAAAAAAGATCATCTGAGAAAAAGAGCTGGAAATATTCAAGTTCAATATTTGGCTGAGCACTTGGAGGAGGGGTGACTCCCTGCTGCGTGACAGAGGATGAGAACCTTACGAGATCACCATCACAGCTGCTTGTGACAGGTTCATATTATCCTCACTTTCCTCTTCCTCATTACCCCCTTCAGATTCACTGGAACTAAGTTCACTGCTTACAGGAAGAGTTTCTTCATGCTCACTTTCATCACTAAACTCTTCTTGAACCTCACGATCCTGAAAAATCCCCATAGCAATATCCTCGTCACTTACGTGCCTTCTCCCTGCCATGAGTACAGTGCGTGATCACCTGTTCACATCAAAACACACGGGCTGCTGAGAGTCAGGGTACAACCTGCACTGTCTGTGGGCTAGAGTCCGTACCATGTGAGGAAATGCATCAGACAAGCTACAACAGCTGAGTGGGCGAAAAAACAACAACAACAACAAACATGTCGGATGTCTTCCGGCATCAGAGTAGAACAGGAAAATCATTATGGTGGACGAGGTTCAACATGGGAGCAGAAAGGGTTTTAATTTGTGAGCGTGTGGAGTTCCTCTTTTCCTTCTGGGTCTGAAGTTGTATGAGAACAGGGCCCACCTCAGGGACACTCTGGTTCGGTTTCTGTTCTTGTGGTTTCACTGGGGTCACCACTGAACCCTGGGCATCTCAGACAGTGTCCAACACAAAGCAGGAGGATGGGAGGTGAGAAGACAGGGAGAAAGAAAGGAAAAGAAGGAGGGAGAGAGAGAAAGAGACTTGGAAAGAAGGAAGGAGGCTAAGGAGGACATGGCCAGTCGTGGGAAGGTGGCAAGTTGTGGGAAGAGATACGCAGCAAAACCTGTGCTGGAGAAAGAGGAGGCTCCCCAGGCCTGGAGCTTCCAGCTACCCCTAGAAGCAAATCTTAAATGTCTGACAGCAAGAGAGTGTGAGGGAAGGGACAGCTATGGGCCAAGTGTGCCCGGGGCCTGGGAGTAGAAGAGAAGACCTCAAGAATCCTAGACACTGCACACCCTTTAGAGAGGAAGGGACGGTTTTGAGGTGGAACCAATGTGATCTGGGCTCCAACAGCAGGCCTGAGGAGTGGACAGGTCTTGGTGGAGACAGGAGCCAGCTGGCTGCCCATGGAGCTCCATTGTAGGACCACATGGATATTCTAAGCTGACCCCAGAGAACTTTAGTGGCCAGAAAGTTGGCCTGTACAGGCTTAACTGTGTCACCACACCCCAAATTCTTATGTTGAAGCCCCAACCCCCAGTATCTCAGAATGTGGCTGTGTTTGGAGACAGGGTCTTTACAAAGATAATTAATGTAAATGTAAAGACTCATAATTTAGTCTTTACAAAGTTAAAGGAACTTATTGTAGTGGACACTAATCCATTCTGGTGCCCTGATAAGAAGAGGAAATCAGGAGCTGGGAGAGGGAAGACCACGTGAGGAGGCAGAGAGAAGGTGGCGTCTGCAAGCCCAGTGGGGAGGCCTGAGAGGAAACCAACCTTGCCAACACCTTGATCTTGGACCTGTAGCCTCCGGGATGTGAGAACAGAGATTTCTTTTGTTGAAGCTGCCCGCTCTGTGGTTCTCTGTGGTTGTGGCCGCTGCCGCAAGCTAATATAAATTGCAAGTAGATGAATAAATGTGCATACTGAGACCATCCTAGAGAGGGAATCGAGAGAGGCAAAGGAATGGTTCCTGCAGAAGGTGCCCATGCGGGTAAACCTGCCACTCCTCTGGCCTCCGAAACGAGGACAAGGAAGAAAAAGAGGCTCATGCCATTGGCATAAGAGTACACACTTCCGAATCAGACAGCAGCGGATTGGAGTCCCAGCTCCGCCTCTTGCTGTGTGACTCTGGGAAAGCTACCTAATCTCTCCAGACTCAGGTACCTCACCTGCAAAGTGAGTTCTGTACTAACACCAAGCAGGAATGTTGTGGCAACTCCAGCAGGTTGAGGAACAGAAATCCCTTAGTCCATGCTGAATGTTTTAGCTGGCAGTGGGGTTCCCATCACTGTGGGTGTTTTTATTTTCTGATGCTAAAAGTGTTTATCATATATTATGAGAAAAAAAAAAAAAAGAAGAGAGAGGGTGGTGCCTGTGGCTCAGTGAGTAGGGTGCGGGCTCTATATACCGAGGGTGGCGAGTTCAAACCCAGCCCCGGCCAAACCACAACAACAAGAAAAGAAGAGAAAGATAGACAGAAAGCGAGAGAAAAAAAGAACACTAGAGCATAATTTTATAGAAAAATGAACCCCTGACTATTAGGGCCACCACAGCCACCTGCTTGGCCACAAGCTGTTTCCATGGGGACTCACTTGATCCCGTTGAGTCGTGCTGTCCTTGTGTGTGCATGGAGAGAAGGGATCGTCACTGCCTCCAACTCCAAGTCCCCACCTGCAATCTGAGTCCTGATCTAATTGGGAGAGATGGAAACCGTGTCCCCACTGAGCTCCTGGTGGGGTGAGCCAAGACCTTCCCTCTAAGTGACAACATATTCTCTCCCCCAATTGCCCCAGTCCCGGATCATAGCCTTCCCTCAGCAAATCATGGTAATAAATATGGTCTGAGGCAACTCCAGCTCTTACAGCCTTAATAAATGGGTTGCCATAGTGGCAAATTCAGACACGGAGAGCATCTTTTCAATAAAGGCTGAGAGGGTTATTAATAACGTTAATGTAGTGCCTTGCAGAGTCACAGCCTCGCAGAGAGGGCCTCTCGCCCTCCTCCCCCAGCCTGGCCCAGCCGTCCCAGGACTGGCCAGCAAAGCTATCTAGTGGCCACTATGGTGTTGTGACCTGGAAGAGACAGAAACCTCATATCTAAAGCCAGGTGGGCAGGGCCAATGGGACATCTGGCAGGAGTTAACTCCATCTCAGACCTGTAGCCTAGAAGGATAAGAGAACACACTTCACACCAGGATGGTGAGAACAGAGATTTCTGTGGTTGAAGCTGCCCACTCTGTGGTTCTTTGTTATCTCGGCCCAGCTGAGCAAGTGTGCACACAGACCATCCTAGAGGGGGATCTGAGAGAGGCAAAGGGCTGGGGCAGGGGCAGGGGGACACTTGGCAAAAGTTTATTTAGAGATGCTCTCCCACATTTGGCCACCCAATGGCCTCCCCAACACCCCCTTTCCTGGGTCATGGCGTGTGGGACAGCACAGAGCCCAAGAGGACATTCCTTCAAGGTGGACACACCTGGACCCCAATTCCAGCTGAGTTTCATCCAGGCCCTTCCTGGTGGCATTATTTAAAAGTGATAAGCCCCTGTCACTTCCTACCAGCTGATCTGGTTGCTTATTTCCCACAGCATGTGCAGTGGTCAGAGCACCTCACCAAGTATTTCCAGCTCCTCACTTTCCAAGCCCACCTTCTAAGATCTCTTTCTGTTGGGTGGGGCCAAGATATCCTGAGCAGAAGTGACACGTATCTCTTCTGGGCCGGCCATCTAGTCACCCATATGAGACTCTCCAGAATCTTCCTTTGCCTTACAGACATTCAAGAGGGTGGGTGCCGCACCAGCTGGAGTGACCGATAAACTGCTCTTGGGCCAACCCAGAGGAGCGTGATGCATGGACAAGAAATAAAACTTGGTTGTTTTAAGCCAAGGATCTCAAACTCTTTCTGGCTTTGACAGCCAGACAGTTCCTGTTGCAACTAGTCAACTGTCCTGCTGCAACACAAGAGCAGGGACAGACAGCACAGAAATAGATGGATGCAACTGTGTTCCAATAAAACTTTATTTACAAAAACAGAGGGCAGGGTTTGGCCCACGGGCCACAGTTTTTGACCCTTGTTTTATGCCAGGCCTGTCCTGACTGATGGGTTCTTACCACCTCTAACATATATTGTTTAGCTTACTTGGCTGTTATGTCATTTAGATCTTTTATTATCCACCTTCCCAAACATAATGTAAGCACATTCAGGCCAGGAGTTTATTTTATCCCCAACTACAAAAAAAGTGTCCAGAGTAGATCCCCAATACCTCTGCAACAAATAAATGTTAAGTCACTAGCTGTGGGACCATAGGTAAACCATTTCACCTCCGACGGCCCAGGTTTATTTAACTGTAAAATGAGGGAGAATAAGAGGACCAGCCTTTCCAAGTTGTTGAGGATGTTCCAGGGGATGATGTGTGCTACTTATGTGACATTTAATAGGCTCAATAAGAGGAGGCTGATATTCTTGTCATATTTGGAGGAACAGCATGCTGAGTCCAGCTCTGCAGCAGACTCTTTGCCTATCCACTGCTCAGCATTCTCCTCTGTAAAATGGGTGCACAGCTGCTGAGGTGGATATGAAGAAAGATTATTCCCTGGAGCTGTACCCTCTAAATCAGGAATTGACATAAAAACACCCCTGGGCCAAATCTGCTGGCTGCCTATTTTTGTACATAAAGTTTTATTAGAATACAGCTATACTCATTTGCTTAGAGGTTGGCTATGGCTGCTTTTGGATTCTGATAGTAAAGTTGGGTAGCTGCAATAGAAACTGTAGAGTCCTCAAAGCCCAAAATGTTTTCCATCTGGCCACTTATAGAAAATACTACCAATATCTTCTCCAAGTGACTAAGTAATCCAGAAAGACAAGATTGTCTTTCTCTCCCAAGTCTGTGTGTGTATAGCTGGTATTCAAGATCTGTGAGCAGTGGCTGATAGTTTTTTGTCAAATTTCATTTTGTAAAACTAAGCCCAGTGCTACCACTTGAAGAGAGTTCTTCAGTCTGGTGCTATCATGCAATAAACTGTATCCTCCCCACATCTATGTCACATCCCTAGTGGAACTGCAAGGTCACCTCTGTCACTCATCCATCCATTTATATAGTCATTTGACAAACATGTGCTAAGCACCTATTATGCTACAATGAGCTAGACTGACTCCCTACCCTAGGGTTGGTTGATCTAGTCCAATAGGAAAAATAAGTATTTATAATGAAACCAAGGACCATGGTGTGAAAAAAAGTGCAGAGTGCTCTGGGAGCAGCAACAGGACCCTTGCCTCATCCTTACTGGACATATTTCTGAAAGTGTCAACATAGACCAAGGACAGACCCTAATGACACCTCATTAAAAGACACCTGCCTGGCTGATACAAACTGTGGGTTCACTGAATTCCTCATCATTCCAGAACTAGAGTAATGACGGATGAAAAGTAACATTCATTGAGCATCTATCACGTGAGACTCTGAGCTAAGAAATGTCCCTTGATCATCCCAGCCAAGGGGAAAGGCAAGAAGAGCAGGACTTTGGTCCTACCTCTGCCAACCACAGAAAGTGGCTGGTAGAGGTCACATATCTCATCCAACTGCAAAGAGATGGTGCAGGATTCCAACCCAGAGTTTGTCATTTCTCTGTCCACTTTGTTGTGTCATGTCATACATATTTCTCTCTTCTCAGGGACCCGGGACTAGGACAGTCAACCATTCATTCATTACACAAACATCTGTGAAGTGGTTACTCCACGGCAATGACAATTGATGTGATTCATGCCTTCATGGGGCTGGCGGTATGTGGCATATAGTAGATGCGCCGCAAATACATGCTGAACGAGCAAATTTCCCACATTCCTGATGAGAATTTAGTTTCCTCTGGCTGTGCTGTTTCCTTCCAAGACAGCACTGAGTGGCTAAAGGCCTTGAGAAGCAATTAGAGATCAAGGAAATTGTCTCATCCCTATCACACTCCACCTCTGTGACAGCAGCCAGGTCACTTCATCTCTCTGAACTTCAACTTTCCACCTGTGTGATTGGCACCACAATAGCAACTCACATGGAAGCCACAGGGATGACGTGGGACATGGTGGCGTGTAAAAGTCCCTGACACTGCATCTGATGCTTAGAAAGTGCAGAGATAATAGCCATTAACAATGGACGCTACTATTCACCACATGTCTCGTCAGGGTCGTGCACAGTTCTTGGCACTTTATTTTTTTTTTATTATTTTTTTTTTATTAAATCATAACTGTATACAATGATATGATTATGGGGCATCATACACTCACTTCATAAACCATTTGACACATTTTTATCACAGTGGTTAACATAGCCTTTCCGGCGTTATCTCAGTTACTGTGCCAAAACATTTACATTCTACATTTACCAAGTTTCGCAAATACCCCTGTAATATGCACCACAGGTGTGATCCCACCGATTCCCCTCCCTCTACCCACCCCCCCCTTTCCCACTTCCCCCTATTGTTAAGTTGTAGCTGGGTTATGAATATCAGCTTATCTGATCCTCGAAAGCAGACTGTGAGGTAGGAACCACCCTTGCCATAGGTTACAGCTAAGAGACAGGCAGAGAAAGTGAGTAACTTGCCCCCCCCCCAGTCCCACAGCTGTTAAAGCAAAGGTCAGACAATACGTGTCTGATTGAGCTTAGCTTTCTCTCTCTCTCCTTCTCATATCTGCAGAAGAAGAAAATCCCCTTAAACTGACATGTCTGCTCGTCCCAATGGGCCCTGCTTCCCTAAGGGCCCTTCTGGAACTTCACCGCTAGAACTCCACATCCAGCTTGCTCACAGCACCAGCGGTTTTGAACTGGGCTCTCTGGACCCCGGGTCCTGCCCCAGTGCCTCTGGGGACATTATGGAGCCAAAGCAGAACCTACACGTGTTAGGCCAAATACTCCTGTCCTCTGTATCCCCAGCAGCCTTTTTCTTTTACTTTTTGTGTCTATCATGGGACATGGCTCCTTGTAGGATGTCACCTCATTCCGTGAATCCTCATAATCCTCGAAAAGTCACTTGCACAGCCTTCGGCATATTTTCTGTATATTTGCTCAGTAACTGGAATGTGGCTTGTTAAGATCTTTGGGTACATTTGGACGTGCCAGCCTTCTAGTGACCTCAGCCGTTGTGGAAGTCGGTCCCACTTAACTCCGCCATGTCAGCAAGGTATGAGCACCATTCGAGAGGGGAGTGCTGATTCTGGAGCCTCCAAGGCTGCATGACAGTGGGTAAGTTGTTTCCCTCCCTGAGCCTCATTCTCCCCGTTCCTGACTCTCATGCAATAGCACCAACCTGAAAGGCTTCTGTCAGTCACAGAGGGAGCACCCACAATGCCTGGTACACAAAGAAAGTGGTGATGGTGGTTAAAGGTTCCCTTCAGGTATACATATAATAGTATTAGAGACGAACTTAACAGCAGCTGACTCTGAGCGAATGACCAACCTACCCTACCTCACGCTATGCTATACCCTCAGCATGCCACTTTCTCTTTTTCTTTTTATAGCAACCCTTTGGAGTAGCCACAACTGTGCTTCTGTAGGACACTGCCACACACAGAGGCCAACCATGTTGTCCAAGATCACACAGATCTTGTCCCCATCCCTGCATTGGCTTCCAGCCTTTCTTTTTGCCAACAGGTCAAAAAGATGGCCTCCCCTACACCACCCCTAAAGAGCTACTGCACCACTCTTTACCACCTCATGGGCTTGCACCCTCCAGAGTCCTTCCAGCCCAAGCTCCCAGGTGCCCAGCCTTCCTGGACCCCCGGGACCCCTCCTGTCCAGACTGACACCCTTTGACCTCCTTCTTCTGCTTCCAGAGCCAGTGCCCGAGAAGTGACCCACTCCTTGCAGAGCCCCCGCACAGCCCTCGGCCTGACCCCCTCGTAATGAAGGGAATTAATATGGCCAAACCTCCAGCCTGGCCGAGTGGCTTCCCAGCAGCCCCAGCCAGGCCTCTAATTGATTAGGCCATAAAGCCTGGGCACTAAATTGAAAGGAGCTGCACTAATTCTCTTTTATGTTAAATTTCTGTCTTTCCCCTTTATCGAATCCCCCGTCCAATGTCCCTTTCCCTCCCTACCATGAGCTTGCTGTGGGCCTGTTTTTGCCGTGCACAGATTAAGTACCTAATCAAAATCTTGTCTCCCCTAATGGCATAAAATTGAAAGATAGATATTGCACTTTACACAGCTGATTAAACACTCGAATGTGGCTAAATGCTTAAAGGGCTTGTTACATTAACTAACTCTGTCATCTGCCCACTGCCTTATAATTGCGTGTGCTCGAGCTGCTTTGGGAGGCATAGCAGGATGGCTTTCCATCCACCTCCTCTTGGGTGGCCCCTCATGCCTCCTCACAGGAGCCTCCTCCACCAGAGCAGAGCTGAGCCAGAGTTCAAGGAGTCAGAGCCCACTCGTATTCCCAAAGCTCCCCTTGGCCTTGGGAGGCCAGCCCAGGGTGGTCGGACCAGCCAGCACCAAGTCCCAGTCCCTGCCTTGGCTTCCAGCCCAGTGATCCACCCCTCACACCCCAGACACCCTCCCGTGCCCAGCTCCTTGCCTCCAGGAGTGTCACTATCCCTGCAGCCCACTCGCAGAGGGAGAGGCATTCAGCGCACGTGGCCAGCAATGACCTGTCATCTGCTCTGCTTCACCCGTGACCCTGGGCATCCCTCTCCCCTCACCCCCAGGTGCTCAAACTCAACACTCACCCTCAAAATCAAGGAAGCATAATAGCTGTGACAACTGAATATGGCAGGAGGTGGAAAGAGTATTTGACACTCACATGGACACCCCTGACCTGTCTGTCTTCACTCAGCACAGGGCTGAGCCTCAGCCACGGGGCTGGAGGAGAGAAGAGGCACATGGAAAACTGACCCACTTGAGTTCCCACAGCCAGCCAGTGCAGGGCTGAGTGCTGAACCTCTGAACGTCCTAACCACCAGGGCTCCTGTCTGGATGGACAGCAAGGGCCAGCTGCCTACTCAGACTGGTGGGAAGCAGGTTTTTCTGCCTGTCCAGAGAAAGGCACTTTTCATAAAGGGGTAACGGAACATGCAAATGTCATTGTACAACAAAAGAACAGTGTGGATTCTGGAGTTGGACCAGATGTGGGTCAACCCTGCCCCCGCTATTTGTTCTCTCAATAGCTCTGGGCGAGTTTCCTTATCCTCCAGGCTTCCACTTCTTCCTGGGTAAAATAGGGATTCCAGCACACATCCAACAAATAGCTATCAAACGTCATCTGTATGCCAAGCTCTCTGCTTTGTGGGGGTGTCTCCCAGGGAAAACACAGGCCTGTCCTCTCTTCATGGAGCATATAGTTGAGAACACAAGTATGAGTTATCCAATCACTGCATCAGCAAAATACTTACAAACTGTGCTAAACGCAGTCAGACAAAAACCAACAAACCGGTAAATCAACAGCCACCCAAAGGGCTTCAGCCACGGAATACCGGGGTGTAGGGGACAGAGACTTCAAAGGAGCTTCTTTGAGGTGGTGACACCAAGCTGAGATTTTCAGGTTCTGAAAGGGCCCACTGCATGGACATCAGGAAATAGTATTTCAGGCAGAGGGATTGCAATTAAGAAGACCCCAAGATGGAACCAGGTTGTCCCTGGCCAGTGTGGCCAGAGAGGGATGAGTCATTTTCAATCTTGCCTCTGCGCCCTCCCAGTTATGTGCCCCTCAGCATCCATTAATGATCAGAGCCTCAGTTTCCTCAGCCATAAAGCAGGAACACAACACAGGACCACTGTAAAAATCCAACAGGAAAACCTCTGCTCTGTGCCTTTCTGGACCAGGACTGGGCGTCCACGTCATCCAGGCCAGAACCTTAGTGCTGGGAAGCCGCGAACATGCTCAGACCTGCCTCAACACTCCGTGTTTCTCCTCCTCTGCCTGTCTCACCCTGTGTCTGTCCTTTGACCTCCACTTTTCCTTGCAGTCATCCCCTTCTTCAGACTGGCTTCTCCCCAGGTGCATGTTTTTTGCCCACACACCCCTCACCTGCCACCCCAAAATTCAAATAAATGAGAGGCTGTCCGGTCATCAATGCCAGACCCAACTGTGTGTGAGCTTTTAGCTCAGAGGCCTGCCACCCACCAACTCCTGTCTCTGCATCCCCAATCAGAGTTCTAAGAGGATCTGATGGGTCTCCTTACCTGGCAGTGGGCCTTAGGCAGGTGGCCCTTGGCCCAGTGGCTATGGTTGGTGGGGAAGAGAGAGTCACAGGTACCACAAGCCCCTGGAGGGGAAGATTCTGCAAGGAAGTGGAGCCCATCTGCCACCTGAGTTAAAGAAGCCACAGGCTTTTGGCTCCAAGAAGAGCCACTCTAGTCCCACCATGTGCCAAGACTCCCAGGACAACTCTCCTCAGCCTTCCAGTCAGACCAGATGCCAGCAAAATAGTTCTGCCTTTTTATAGGCAACCTCTTTACAAGGGCAAACCCAGATAGGACACTGCAACATCCATGGATCTTAACTACCTATTCCCCACGTCCTGTGAGAACCACCTGCCTGCCGACTGTGGGAGACTCTTCTCCCTCTGTCTGTGGGAGCATCTTCTCACCTCCCTCTGTTTGTGGGAGCACTCTCCCATGTCCCGCTGTCTGTGAGAACACCTCTTCGTCCCTCACACACTCTGTAAGACACCACTTAGCCTCACACACCAGACTTAGGAGAACAATGATAGTACTCACTTCCATGAACTAGTGAAAGCCCAGTGGCAGTCTCTACAGATGCACTATCTCATTTATGTTCCTGATAACGTCCCCCTATATCTATTATGTGTTGAAGAAAGTGACTCACAAAGAGGTTAAGTTGCTTGCCCAAGGTCACACAGCCAGCAGTGACTGAGGCAGGATTCGAACCCACACCTATTGAAACGCCAAAGTCCATGTTCCTGACCACTCAAAGCATTGTCTTTGCACACAGAGCCACCTCTGAGCCTTCCTGGAAGCACAGAGGGGACAGAAGAGAGTTAAGGAAATCTTCACTGAGACATCTACGAAGCCCAGTGACACCCTTGATGTGGATGTTCTTGATACCCTGTTTCATATGTTTAGGGTGCATCATGGAATTACCTCTACCCATTTATCTCCACCCACTTGCACAGAACTGAGAACTCACACATGTACGTTCATAAACATACATACACATAGCCACTCATGCACACGGGTAGAGTGACCAACCTTCCACATTTTTCAAGGGATCAAAGGTCTTTAATGCTAGCATCTGCATAGTTTTGGACAAACTGGGATGGGTTGATCAACCTACACACAGGCTCACCTGTGTACCATATCTGCACCAAGTGCTCAGTCACATTCATGAAGCTCAGGGTCTGGTGTGTTTAGCAGCATCTGAGGTCGGGAAGAAACCACACACTCTTAGAACTCTAACTTCAGTTTCAGGGTTGCACTGAAACTGCACCTGCTTATTAGTTCATCCATCTGCGCTTCTTCTCCCCTGCCCTGGCCTGTCTTGCCATCCCCCCAGGATCTGAAGAAGCCTGGAAAAAATCAGAGCCACATTTCAGACAAGCAGGGACCTTCTGCATCAGGAAATTTTTCAGTCAGGTCTGTCCCTCCAGTCCCCAGGGATCACAGGCAGGAAGAAGAGAATAAACCCTTACTTTCTGGGACTTCGATGAGCCTGGAAGAGCTGGGTTTCAATCACAGCACAGCCCCTCGTTGGCAGAGTGACTGGGGAAAGTTATTTAATCTCCCAAAGCCATCATCATTCCAGGAAATGGCAATCTCAGCCTTGATACCTTTACTCTTGCAGACCATTTCTGCCATAGGAGGCATCTCACCTCCTCCACTCATTGCCTCCCTGTTCATCACTCTAGTCCAAGCTGCCACCATCTCCCACCTGGACTGTTGGCACCTAATAGGTCTTTGATACATTGTCACCTACAATCTGTTTTCAACCCACAGTCAGAGTCTATTTTTAAGATCTTCGTGGAAATAAAATTGATACACAATCAACCACACAAATTTAAAGGTTACAGTTTGCTAAGTTTCAACCTATGTACACATTCGTGAAACCATTACCACAATCAAGTTAGTGAACACAGCCATCACTCCAAAAGTTTCCTCATGGCTCTTTGTAATCCTCCCTCCAGTCTGTCCCCACTGCAGACAACCCTTGGTTTGCCTTCTGTCACTGTAGATCATTTGTATTTTCTGGAGTTTTATATAAATGAAATCATACAGTAATGTGCTCAGCTTTGTCTGACTTATTTCACTCAGCATAACTATTCTCCTTGTATCAATAATTCATGTATCAATAATTCATTCCTTGTTATTGTTGAGTACTATTTCATTATACAGCTACATTTGGGATTTGTTTACCTGGTCACCTGTTGCTTGCTAAACAGTTGAACTGTTTCCAACTGGAGATGCTATGAATAAAGCTGCTATAAACATTTATACACAGGTCTTTTTATGGACATATGTTGTTCTCTTCTCTTAGTCAAATACCTAGGAGTTGAATAACTAGCTAGATCATATGGTAGATGTGTGTTAACTTTTAAGAAACTGCCAAACTGTTTTTTAAAGTGACTGTACCATTTTCGTTAACACCTGCAAAGTTTAAGAGTTCCATTTCCTCCACAACCTCACCAACACTTGGTGTGATCAGTCTTTTTAATTTTAGACACTCTGGTTGGTATGTAGAGGTCCTTTATGTTTGTACTTTGCACTTCTCTAATGACTAAGGATGTTGACCATCTTTTCGTGTATTATTCACCAACCATTTATCTTTTTTGGTGACATCTCTGTTCAAACATTTTGTTCATTTTTTGCTGGGTGTTTGTTTTTTTAACAAAGAATTTTAAGAGCTCCTAATTAGTCTGCATGTAAGTCAGGTAGTAGATATATGCCTTTCAAAGTTTTTCCCTCAGTCTACAGCTTGTCTTTTCATTCTCTTAACAGTATTTTTTGACAATCAGACATTTCTAATTTTGATGAAATGCAATTTGTCTATTTTTTCCTTTTATAAATTATGCTGTTGGTGTCTTCTCTAAGAAATTTTTGCCTAACCCAAAATCACAAAGATTTTCTCCTGCTTCTTCTAAAAGTCCTATGGTTTTATATTTTACATTTAGATCTTAAAATGACACATTTTAAGAAAATTTTAGTATATGGTGGAAGGTATAAATCAAAGTTCAGATTTTTTACATGTGGATATACAAATGGTCCAGCAGCATTTGTGAAAAAGGCTATCCTTTCTCCACTGAGTTGCTTTTGCACCTTTGTCAAAAATCAGCTGCCCCTGTATTTGTGGGTCTATTTCTATACTCTCTAATTTTGTTACCGTTATTTATTTGTCTATCTTGATGCCCAAGATTAACAAGTTTGACTACTATAACTTTATATTAAATTTTGAAATCGGGTAGCGTAAGAATTTTGTTCTTCTTTTTCAAAGTTATTTTGAATATGCTAAATCCTTAGCATTACCATATGAATTTGAGAAGGATTGTGTCCATTTGGGTTAGAATTGTGCTAAATCTATATGCTATTTTGGAAAGAAGTGACTTCTTAACAACACTGAGCCTCTGGCCCATGAACAAGGCATATCACTTTAGATTTTCTTTCCTTTCTCTCAGTGATCTTTTATCGTTTTCAGAATACAGGCCCTTTACATTCTATGTCAAATTCATCCATAAGAATTTTGTATTTTTATTCTATAGTAGATGGTATAGCTTCTCAATTTCAATTTATAATTATTCATTACAAATACATAGATACATCTATCATTTTTCTGTTTATTATTTCATTGATTTCCAGTCCAAACTTTCTTAATTCCTTTTATCTGCTTACTTAGATAAGTTTAACTTTTCTCTTTTCTTTCTAATTTCTTCAGGTAGACACTGAGGTCATTGATTTGAGAGGTTTCTTCTTTTCCCATATAGCCACGCAGTGCTATCAATTTCCCCCTAAGTATTGCTTTAGCCTTGTAGTGCAAATTCCATATGTTATGTTTTTATTTGTTAAAAATATTCTCTTCTTCCTCCTTTGGCCCAGGTTTATTTAGAAGTATGGTATTTGATTTCCAAAATGTTTGGAGATTTTTTTCCAGAGATCTTTTGTTGTAAATTTCTGATTTAATTCCACTATAGCCAGAGAACATGCTGTGGATGGCTTTAATCCTTTCTCCATTGCTGAGTTAGAGGAAAAATTCCCAGGAAATCCACAGAACAGGACTTTATATACATGGAAAACAAACTTTCATTACATTGCAACATCAGGATCTGGAGTTTTTCTTTTTTAATGCCAGAATATTATAGGGGTACATATGTTTCAGTTACATAGTTTGATTTGTACATTTCAGGTCAAAGCTATAAGTGTGCCTTTCACCCAGAAGGTGAGCATTGTACTCTTTAGGTGTGAATTAACCCAACCACAGCTCGCCTCTCCCACCTACTTGATTCCTGTGGACCTAGTCAATCAACACTTATGTGCATATGTGGGGTTTTATTTTTTTTTCCTTTTCTTTCAAATCTCAAGGGGGGGTTATTTTTTATTGTAGCACAGCCAAGTCAACTTTAACACAGGACCTCACTCCTGAAAGGCATTATTCCAACATCTCCCTTCTGTTACAGGAAAACACTATAAAACACGGAAGAGGAGAAAAGTGTCTTTTCCCGTTGGAATCCTATAAAATTAGCAGTAGCCAGAATTAGACTGGAGATTGGAGACTGGGGTAGTAATTAGCAGTCAATAAATTTTTATCCTCATTTCAACATCAGTCTGTTCTCCTCACTCAGTCTTGTCTCTCATTCTCAGTTTTATATAAAATATATTTTATCAATAATTTGCTCATGATAGTGACAGGATGTTGGGTCCAATACTTATCCCAGGAGAAGTTTGTGAAGAGACATACTAATACCCTAAATCCTTTCTGGAAGACTTGTAATACATGTGAGCTCTCCCCTGAGTTTCTCCCAGAATGGCATTCCACTATGGCCTCCCTTATTGGATGGATGGATGGATTTGGTATCACTAGGTTATCAAATTAAATCTTTCTAAATACAAGTAGAATAGGAAGAGTTCCAGTTAACCCCCCAGAATACCATGCTGGCCCTATCTGAAGTTAAAGAAGATACTGGAAACCCCTTTACTCCCAGAGTAAGGATGCAGAGATAACCAGCAGAGATGTTTAGGGAGCTATAGCAAAAATGTTTTCACTGAATCAAGACTTCAGCCCTATGTATGAGACAGATCAAACTTTTTCCAGTTCCTATATGATCCCCTGACTGGCTGACCTGTCCATGATTTAATGTAAATGGGGCCTCCAACAGACTAACGTTCAAAGCTATTGACAGATTGCTGAGGAAGGATTTAGAGACCCCCTGTCCCTCATGTGCCAAAATCCTCTCTAAGCCATGGTTCCCATTGAGTGCTTAGCTAATAAAAGAGTCTTGAATAATCCTTAGGACAGGAACGCATCTCCTGTAATATGGCAGACTAGGTATTAAAATTAGCCTCCATGCTGAAAATAACTTTAAAATATGGGTCAAGTATATTTTAAACCCATGAAAGAGATGAAAGGAATTATCAGGCCCAAAGCTAAGTGAAGGCTGGACCCAAGGGAGGTGTAGAATGCCTACAGGACTTCTGTCCTGATAGTATTTACCAAATCTGGACAATTTCAGCTTCCATTTTCATAGTCTCGTGGAATGTAGGGGACAGAAGACAAAGTCAGAAGTCTATGCAAGGTGGTGAGTTTATTAGTAAGACCCTCCTCAATCTCATTGAGAGCCCCAATGAAAACGTGAAGCAAATATTTCCCTCTACCCACCTCTGCCCACCCCAGAGGAGACCTGAGCAGATCAGGAGTGGGGCAAAGTCCAGATAAGTGGCAACCCCAAGTCAGCCTTCCAGTGAATTTACAGCTCAAAGTAAATCTACCAGGAGTCCCCTCTGGAAAAATAAAAGCAAACTATAAATTTAGTGCTCCGTGACCCCACATTTGTAGTGCCCCCAGATATTTGGCAAAATCATAAACAAATATTCTCAATAGAAATACACATACAGCCTACGCTGCCAAAAGTCTCCAAAAATAATTTTCTAAGAGAATTCCCAGGAGAGCATTTAGACTTCCCCCTTACTAATCGGGAAGATCTCACCACCCCTCAGTGGAGCATTGATGAGGTCGGGCTGGGGCTGGATTCCAGAGCACCGTTTCTTTGACCCATAAAGAAGAGGTTTGACAGAAAGCTCTGGTAGCAAGATTCAGGAGGAAGATGATTAAAACTGCCCAAGACAGCACCATTCCGAATCTCCCCTCACATATTTCAGAAGCACCAATTACTTAAACAATTGATATGCTGATTACAAAACGTTTTTATTTATTGACTAAAATAATCAGAAAATCTTGGCCTGCCTAATTCCAGTCACTATGTATTTACACACACACACACATATATATTCAAAGGCCAGAAAACTACACACATGGAGATATAATGAGTAAGTGTGCCTTGGCACTAATCCAGATTTTTTGATGAAGGTCCACCATGGGTACACGTGTACTAAAATACACACTAGGTTTTATACCATGTCTACTATACACTTGTCCCCATGTAGGGAAAAACCTTAGGTTTGCTTTTTTTAAAAACCTTCAGACCAAGATCTAGTGCAAGTTATTTATTAGAAAGGTGCTTTCAGAACACAGAGAGGGCTGGGAAAGGGAGTTGGGAAGGGAAGAGGACAATGACAAGTGTGTCCATGAGCGACACCACTGTGCCCCCATCCCATCTCGCTCCTTCATGAGACTGCTCTGAGCACACTCCAGAGCCAAGCTACCGAAGGGTGAACCCCCACAGTGCTTGCCACCAACTCACATCCATCTTTGTGCCATCACTGGGGCTGGCATCGCTGGAGGCTGATCCGGGGGCTACTACCCACACTTTTCAGCAGTCCAAAATGCAAGCAGAGCTGCTCCCTCAGGCTAGACATGCGCTTGGGTGGGAAGAAACAGAAGCCATTGGGGCTGTGGAACTATCTGCAGATGACTGCTGGAGCAGGCCCAGAGGGTATGGAGAAGCCACCAACTCATTCACTAGAAAACATGACCCACCCAGGGACAGGCTTCAACATTAGCCCTGCTGAGTCTGGCATGAACCAAATGGAAAACCTGGTGTGTGCTGGTCACTCACTCACTCTTTCACCCCACCAAGCATTTCCATGCAAGCTCCATCCCTCAGGGACTCCGCAAGACACTGGAGTGGAGGTGGGACGGGATGTGCATGGCCTCTGGACTCACATTTCTTTCACTCGGTGGGTGTTCCCCAAGGTCCCTTCCCTTATTTTATGCCATGAATGTCAGGGGCTATATGGCATCAGAGTTAAGATCCTGGGCAGCAGAATCAAGGGCAGAATGATTCTGAGTGACCCTGGGAGATGCACTGACCTCCCAGAGACCTGTTTGGTTTACTTGTAAAATGGAGATGAGACCACTGTTCAGAACACTCAAGATGACAATTCATGTAAAGTGTCTGGCACCACACCCAGCACTCCGGCACCAGATCTGCTGGGAGGGAGAAGAGAAGGAGGAAGGGGACGAGGATCCAGCACCTGCCTCTGAGGAGCCTGGGAGCCTTAAGCAGAGGCAGGAACAGATAATCATCAAACAACATAGATAAGGACTGATTCAGGCGCTATTGCCACACGCAAACCAACCCAAAATGTTGCAGCAGAAAGCAGCTCATGGTGTCTGTGGGTCGGGAATTCAGGCAGGAGCTCAGCTGATATGACTGGAAGGAGAAAGACTTGATGGCCAGGGTAAAAGCCACCTAGAACAGGACGGCAAGCTGCTGTCTGAGAGCCTAGCTTGGTCTTGCCCATCTATTTGTATATCGTCTATAGCTCTCTTTGCACTCGGGCCAGAGTTAAATAGTTGCAACATTGCACATGGCCTGCAAAGCCAAAAATATTTACTGGGTGCAGAAAACATTTGCCGACCCCTCATCTGGAAGCATTTCATTCATAGGAGCAAGCGGCAGCTGATGCTGACTGTCCGTGTGGACCCCAGCTGGGATGTTGGCTGGAACGGGGTGTATGACTTCTCCACGTGGCCTTTCCACGTGGTGGCTGGTTCCCGGAGCAAACAACCCAAGACAGCAAGGCGGAAGCAGGCGTGGCATTTTTATGACCCAGCCGCAGAAGCCACACGGCATCACATCTGCACTATTCTGTTGACCAAGGCAGTCAACATTTCCACCCAGGTTCAAGAAGAAAAGACATAGACCATACCACTCTCTGGGAAGAATGACAAAGTCACATTGGGAAAGAGCGTATGGGATGGGAAAGGTTGTGCCTGCCCTCTTTGGCAAATACAGCATTCTAATAACAGGGGATTTAAAATGCAGATTGAAGCCAGAAGGAGCATGCTTCTGAGGGGGACACCTGGGGAGGGAGTGGGGAAGCTAACAGCATAGGAGAGATTTTGCCCGGCAAAGGTTTTCCTCTGGTGTTATTCAAACCTTCTCCATAGAGACACAAATACCAGATATCCGCCTGTAAGAGCAGCCTCCAAATTTAGGGGAGCAGGAGTGGAGGTGCAGGTGGGACCCTCTAGTCCTGGAGGATGCCTGGGCCACTACATACAACAAACAAAAAAAAAAAAAAAAGACCAAGGCAGATACCAGCAACGCAGATTTAGATTGGCATGGGCTGGAAAGAATAGCGGCATCATGCCTGAAATACTTAGCAAAATTATTATAATTCCTATGTATAATAAGAACAACTGATATTGATTGAGCACTACCTAGGGGCCAGGCCCTGCGCTAAATTCTCTCCATGTAGTGTTTTATTGAATGCCCCCCAAAATCAGTAAGATTCCCCAAAATCCTTAACTGAATGTTTGGTGTTGGTTTTGTTTTGTTTTGTGTTTTTTATTTGGTTTTTGTTTCAATATCGAATGGAACTTTTTTTAATGACATTTATTTCAGGGCCAACATCACAGGCTAAGACCCAAGGTCCAGGCTCTTCTACATCCCTGTGCAGAGGGCCCCTGCTAACAGGAGCCCCGGGACCCCTCTGACAGTGTCATGGTATATCTCCTCCTGAGGCCGTTAGACACAGCTCACAAAGCCAGGCAGGGCCAGAGATAAAGAGTGTTGTTTTTCACGCCTAGAGAGCTAAAGTGCTTGACTTACAGGCTAAGTTTCCCTTGTAGCAATGCCTATGAAATACAGCTGCAGCCTATCAGCTGGTAGCATAAGGAGAGATACATGTGGCTTAAGGAAACCTTCCCTTTGCTGGTGACAAGAGGACAGAACTGGTTGGAGTAAAAAGGGGAGTCAAGCTCATGCTGCAGGAGATGAAGGCCAGGCCTCCCCAGCCCCAGGGATCCTGGATGTTTGCTCTGCGCTCTCTTGGCACAGCCCTTCTGCAAGGCCCAGGTTCAGCCAGCCCTGTAATGGGAGGGGCTCTTATCCCTGACTCTGTGGGCCTACAACTGGGGTCTGTCTCATGCCATTACCTAACTCCTTCAATTAGGGCAACAATGAGTCGGGAAAGGCCATCATCATGGGCTTCTTCTCATGACTCTCCATGCCTGGAGTTGGACCAGGCACAGTCCATCCTCCATCAAAGCTGAGTGAAGGAGCCAGTGGAAGAACCCCTTACACCTGCTCTTATCACACTGCTAAATTTATACTCAAAGCTTTCGCCTGAAATGGTGGGAAAGCTGAACCAATATTTCTGGATCCCCTGCTCATGACCACCATCTATGCTGGGGCTCCTGTGCCATCATTTCATTTCAGTGAAGAAAGGACCTTGGAAAATCAAAGACTCCAGGCTCTTTTCAGTACAGCCACTCAGTCCATGGCCAGAACATCAGCAGCTGGACACTGGCCCATACCTGGCTTTGGAACTCAGAATTCTCTCTGCCCAGCAACTCAGGCTGGGCATGTGCCACCGGTCAGAATCAAACTGAACATCCAGGAGCCTCTGAGCCTGTTCATCCATACAATTAGCAAAGCTCTTCCGAGAACCAACCTAAGGTGTGTCAGATTCCATCAAAAATAACTCTGCTGACATAGAATCTGAAGCTCTTTCTGTAGAACATACGTCGAGCATGTCCTCCTGGCTCATTGCCCACATGTGGACAATATTCTGTAGGTGTGGACCTGCCCCTGTGCAAGCTGATTGGACAAAGGGTTCCAGGTTGGACCAATTATATTCTCCACCTGGAACTGTGGGACCCATGACAGAGAGCAAGACATTTGGCTGTAGAACCAAAGGAGTTAGCACCATGTATAATTATACACACATTTCTGTGATTATCTGATAAATTCATGCAGCATTGAATTAATTAATAAATGAGCAATTGAACAGCAAAGTCAGGCTGAGCTGAGGCTAAAGTAAGCCCTGGGAACTGAGAAGGAAGTCCAGAGAAGTCTGGAACCCAGGAGCCTCTCAAAGGAAGCACAAGAGGATGGAGCAGAGGTCTAAGGGAGCCCATGTCTTGGTTCTTCTGATGAGCTCTGCCATAGTCTTGAACATCCCCAGTAAATCCTCTTTCCTTCTGGACTAATTTGAATCACTTTTTCTTCCCTGCAACTGAATATTTCCTAAGTTTCTACACTCTAGACAAGTGATTTTCAACCCGCGTGCCATGTGAGTATCTTAGGTGTGCCAAAAAAATTTTAATGATTATTCAATTATTTTCAAAAGAAATTCAAAACACAGTAAATATGCTTTTTTTACTCGTTGTTTGATCAACATAATTTAAGTGTCAGGTGGAAGTTTAACTATAGGCTCAAGTGCCCCCTTGAGATTTTTAAAAAGGTTAAAAACACTGCTCTAGATACTTCTCTGAGAAATGAGATTGAGAGAGACACAGTCTTCCTGCCAGCAGATCCAGGTGGCCCTATCGGGAACCCATGGCTGAATCTGCACTGGCCCAACATGGAAAAGGATGCAAATACAGCCCCCGCCAGCTGACTGACCTTTGAAAACACACCTGACGGGAAACATTCCAGAGACGGAATGAACAGTTTGCTTCACAACTGGATAGAGTCCCAAGGGAAAGACAGTCCAGCTTCTGCCGTGTGTCCTGGATGCCCCAGTTCTCCACAATGAGAAGGAACTGGACCTTTCTTCCAGACAGGCCTGAAGCTGGGCTGACACAGTGGTACAGAGGCCACCCCTTGGATCTCATTAGCTGTGTGGACTGATGACAGGTGGAGCTGGCACATCTCGGGGGAATTCAGGCTGCATTCTTCACTCCATGCACCACCCTGCCACTCCGTGATGGGACTGCCGACAAGTGAGGTAGGAAGGCGTTCACACTTGTATTTGCAAACTGTCACCTTTATAAAACAGGCGGCGTTTCTCTATTACAATTAAAAACACTTATGTCAAGTTTTGCTTTTAATTAAATCCGGTACCTTCAACTTGCTAAAGAGCAGCAGAGATGAGTAGCCTGTTTGATGCCAGGCAAAAAAAAAAGAAATTTTGATGGGCGCTTCCAAGAAGACTGAAAACTTCTGTTAGAGCTGCTGACCCTAGTTGGAGGCAAAACTTAAAATTGTTGCCCATTAAGAATAATGCAGAAAACAATTTTAACTGTGTAGTCTTCACTTAGGGAGGTAAATGAGTATGTGGAGGAACTCCAACCTGTTTAGGTATCACGTTGGGGGTCCTTGGACCCCAGGATATCACCCAGCTCTAATCAGTATGACACAGGAATTCACTGGAGGAAAGTTTTCTCTGACTTTAGGAAAAAGAAGCGCTTGAGAAACTGACTGCTCTCATACTTCCTCCTGCTTCCCGCCCTGAACATGGTGTGCGGGTGTAATGCTCACAGCTATGGCAGCTATTTTGTGACCATGAGGAGAGAGCCAAGAGACTCGTGAGGAGAGTCCAGAGACATGACATGGTTGAGCCACCACACCAAAACCAGCATCTTTATACCCCTAGATGTATTGTTATGTGAGGAAAACACACCCTTGCTTATTTAAGACAAGTTGGTTATATTTCCTGTTACTTGTAGCTGTAAACATCCATAATTAATGTAAGTAGCTGAGTTTATAGAAGGGAAGGGGGAAAGTACGTCACCTCTGAGCCTCCTTCCAACCAAGCTGAGACTAGAATATAAAGCACTTGCCTGACTGACTCCCTTGCTTCATTTCACGCCTTTCTTCTCTCTCTCTGGATTCCAGCCACACCGGCATTCTTAATACATCATTCTTGTGCTTGCCTCAGGGCCTTTTCATGTGCTGTGCCTGCCATCTGAAATTTTCATCCCCTACTAAGTGTTCGTTTGTCTGTTTCATATATTCTCATCATTCAGATCTCGGATCAAGTGCTCCCTCCTCCCAGAAGCTTTCCCTGCTGGTTCAATCTAAAACAGCCCCCATTTCCCCATCATGCCCCCATCATGGCACCTATTACTACTTATTTGTTGTCATCTTTGTTTTCAGTCTGCCTGGGTGAAGGCTGTGATCTGGGGGCCTTGCTTATCACCAGTGTATTCCCCAAGTTAAGCACATCCTGGGCCAGTGGAGTCCCTCGTAATTTTGAATAAAGGAGTGGGCATACTGGTTACTGTGCCGGGCGTTCTGCACCTGTTAGCACATTGCATTAGCCCCTTCAGCCCATGAAACGAGAATAGTTATCCCCATTCCATAGATGACAACACCAAGGCCAGAGAGTTTTAATAACTTATCCAAGGTCACACAGCCAGGAAGTGATGGGTCATGATGCAACCACTGGTCTTCCCGCCCTGCAGACTCTCCTCCGCATCACAGCTGCTACCAGCTAAGCTATGTGGGTTCCTCGGGAGAGAGTTGCACAGCACTCCCAAACTTAGCCTCGAGGAATCCTATTGGCAGCCTTCCTTGCGCAGTACTCCCAAACTTAGCCTGGAGGAATCTTCAGAGATACATAGTGGGATGCAAATCCTCCGTGAGCTGCTAACTTCAAGCATCGCAGCCAGCAGCAACTCAGAGTCAGGGAGCCAGAGAGCTCAGAGTAGAGAATGCCCTGCAAGGAAAATCCGCAGCACCTGAAGCTAACAGAGCTCCTGCCACATGGCTGGGAAGGCCAGTGGTGCACTTCTAGGAGAATTTTTATTTTATTATAATAATTTGAAATGTTTTCCCCATGTTCTACATGAATCTAATGCTATTTTAAAATAAAATCCAAAATGTCTAGAAACCAAAGTCTTGGCAGGTTATAGATCAGGAACCAACTACAGGGTGGCCATAAAGTTCGTGTACTATTTTAAATTGCCACCTTGTATAAGTGTAGCAGATGGTACGGAGACCAGTCTGTGAGTCGGGATATACACAATGACATCCACTTAACAGGAATGCTAGGCAAAAGGAAAAGAGGATGAAAATAACACTTATGAAATATCTACTGTGCATCCTGCCCTGGGCAACAGTATTTAATAAAAGTTAGAGCCTATTTCATTTGCACAATAATACATCTTCTCCATCCCCAAATATGTACACATCATTTACAAATGAGAAAATCAGATGAGAAGTTGCTCAAGATCACACATCTAATCAACCTGAGATTACCAAATTTCAAACTGGGAACTAAAAATAAAATAAAATAAATAGCAAAAAAAAAAATTTTTTTTTTCTTCAGTGATCAAGAACATTTCCAAAATGCCTAAATCTACCCAACCATTTCCTACAGACAAAGACTCTGACTGGATCCTCCTTTGAAGAATGACTCATGTACAAGGCCTTAGTAGAAGATCTGCCTTGTACCCCTGGGGATCTCTGACCTGCTCTGTAGATGGTGAGCAGAGTAAATTATACAGAGTTTAGACTTGACAGATGCCAATACCAGAACATCTCACCATGTAACTCTGCAGTGTAAAGCTGCCACGAACTATTGCATGGAGTTTGTACGAATCTAGGGGGCACCCATCTCATTGACTATGCTGTGAATTGCTCCATTCAACACAAAACTGCCCAACTACCTATGGCATTCCCATACACTAGAATCTCTGCTGAGTTTGTTGATTGTTGGTTTGCTCAACACAGATGTCTGGGCCCCACACCTAGAGATTTGAATTCCATTGTTCTTAGGTTGGAAATCTTTACTTGTCTTAATATTCCAGGTGATTCCAAAGCACCTCACTTGTAGACCACACACTGAGAAACTCTCCTAGAAATGGCCCGGATTGAATTTTGCAGCAACTCCAAGATGGGAGCAGATGTCCCTGATCTTCATTCCTTTCTCCAAAAACAGAAAGAATGAAAAACATACTCAGGAATTAAGAGCCCTAGTGAGCAAACTTTCAGGACAATGTGCTTCTATTATGTCCTGGCAAAAGGAGAAGCTAAGCCCTTGTTCCTGAAAATAGGAAGTCAAAGGTTCCCTGGGCATGAAAGAAACTCTTTTGTCCAGGACAATGGGGTGGCCTTTACTACAGGAGTTGCTCGAGTTGGCAAAATCCAAAAAGGATTCCATGGGAAGGTGACTCCTAAGGAGAGACCCACCTACCCCACTGAGCAGGGACAGCTGTTGGCTACAGTCACCAGGATTAACTGCTTGCTGCCTCAACTCCTTTCTCATAAATATGCTTCAGTTCAATCTGCTGGAGGATTTTTTTCTCCCTCCCACAGATATATATCTTTGACTTTCTAATGGAAGCCAAGTAGAGCTAGGATTTGTTTCATAGTCATTTTGCTTAATGCATCCTTATCCGTACAGGGGAGAAACTGTGCTATTGTGTTTACATGAGAGGGAAGGATGAACTCAACCAATTTTTCCAGCCATTTGAGTCACATGTCCCTGACATAAATAATATTTTTTCATTCCCTGTGTTTCTATTTGACAATTCCCTGAATAGAGTGTCCTCAAACCCATCGCTGCTTCTTAACATCTTTTTTCATCATTCTAGGCCCGGCACAACTGATACTTCACCAGAATAAGTTCTGAGATACACCCCTGTGAGAGTTCACAGCTCCCCGATTATGTGGTGCCCCTTGGACTTATCTCCATCTGCCTTTGTGCATGGCCATCTGTGTGTGTGCTGAGGCTTTGTCTGTCTCTTTACTAGAAGACAAACTCCTTCTGGGTAGGACTTGTCCCCGAGGGCCACTGAGGAACTGTACACTGAAGGCAAGCATGCCACGTGGGACTTAATGTAACTACTAGTGATGTGGCAATACGATAGGCTTTTATTAATTCATATTAACCTAGGGAAATCCAAATTAATGAGAAACTGGGGTCATTTAAAAGAACAACAGTTTATTGACCCTGAAAATCAAGTAGAAAATCACATTGGCCCAAGACTATTGGTGAAAAGAGGCATTGCCTTCTGAATTTGTAAGAATAAATAAGAAAGAATAGGTTGAATACAGCACACCATATAGGCAACAGTAGCTTCCCTGCACTGCTTTATCTAGAAAGCCAGTAAGGCCTAGTGGCTAAGACCAGCATCTAAAGTCAGCTGGGCCTGGGCTTTATTTTTTTTGAACCATATACCAGCTAGATGGCCTTGGGCCGGTTGCTTAATTATCTAAGTCTCAGTTTCTCTTCTGTAAAATGGAAATAATGATAGTAATCCCTTACTCCCAGCATTGTAATGAGAAGAACCGAGGTCTGCAATCCAGGTCCCACTGTACTGAGCACACTGTAAGTGCTCAATAAATGTTAACTGACTTTACAATAAATAGTATTTTACCTGCAGAGGAAGAGAGTTTCTAAATTTGCAAACAATCTTGATCCTACACTTGTTCTTAAAGGAAAAAAAAAAAAACTCATGAAATCATCAAGCCTCAGAGGGCTGGACATTGAGATCTTGTTATGACCTCCTCAGCCACAGGGTCAGGCTTGCAAAGTGACAGTTAGCAGAACAGTGCCCAAGCTTATCTGCCCCATGCCCCATTTTCCAATCATTAATACCCTTCGGAAATCAAGGTGACCAGCCCCTTCCCACCAATGCCCTCCTGAGTGAAAACCTAGAGAATTAGAGTTGGCTTCCCTCAAACGCAAGTTTCCATTCTGCAGGAACTCCAGCAAGCTGGGCTCGATTTGATGGAAATCCAAGCCCCCCTCCTTTCACCTCCCCAGCCAGCACATTTTAAAGACACAAAACCAATCAATAGAGAGCATTCAGAGAGTTGCTGCCAGTGGCTAGAAGAGAAGAGATGTGGAGAAAGTCATAACGATGATGAATCCGGGCCCCGCTCCTCTCTGACTAATGTAGGCACTAAAACACACCATGAATATCCTGCTTTGAGACGTGTCACGCTTCTGAGGAACCAATCAATCTCCGGCTCTCTGTGGACCACATTAAAATAAATTTGTCACTGTGAGTTTATGAAATATTGATGGTGTTTTTTAGTCAGGGTGTTAGGAGGTGGAAAGGTGTAGCAGAAGAGGAGGCAGAAAGTGGGAGAGTTGCTTTAATGAATTATCTCCCGGCTGAGAAAGGAAACATATGCAGAGGCTGGAGGAGGATGAGGCATGGGAGAAAATACGTCGGCAGGGAGAGCAAAAAGCTTCCAGAATGCAGAAGCCCAGAGCAGCGATGTCTAAACTGTGTTCCAAAAAATGCTAGTGAATAGCTTCTCTTGAGAGGTGTTGGGTTTCCTAGTAAAATAAGTGTGGGCAACTGTGCGCTCATTCCAAGCCCTGGAGAGACACGTGCACATCAGTGTATTAAAGGTTTTGAGAAGACCCATGGTGAAAAAGCTCATTTAACGTTGTTCAACCTCATGTTCTCCAAACTTATTAACTTGTCACACATCTTGCTGAACACCAGAGCTCTGTGACACACAGCTTGGCAGTAATGGCCTAAATCCTTGCAGAGCAAAGTGTGGCCCATGGCTGGGCAGCATCAGTGTCACCTGAGAGCTTAGTTAGCAGGCTCCATCCCAGAACAGCTGGATCAGAATCTGCATTTTACCAAGATCCCAGGTGCAGCCAAATGCAGTGGCTCCTGCCTATAATCCTAGCACTTTGAGAGGCTGAGGCAGGGGGATCACTTGAGCTTAGGAGTTTGAGACCAGCCTGAACAAGAGTCAGACCCCATCTCTACTAAAAATAGAAAAGTTAGCTGGGATTGTGGTGGGCACCTGTACTCCCAGCTACTCGGGAGACTGAAGCAGGAAGATTGCTTGAACCCAGGAGTTTGAGGTTGCTGTGAGTTAGGCTGATGCCACCGCATTCTAGCCTGGGGCAACAGAGTGAGACTCTGTCTAAGAAAAGAACAAAACAGGTGATTTAAGCACAGTGAAGTAGGAAAAGTACTGGTTTAAGTGATTCACCAGAGAAAGAAGACCATATAGGACAAGCTGAGACACTCCTGGTGATTAAGGGCTCCTGTTTGTCATCCTGCCCGTGGCCTGCACTGGAGGACCGAGGGACTCACCGTCCTTGTCCAGCATTGAGGCTTTTTGTCAGCTGAGCATTCACCCGCAGTGAATGGGCAGAAACTCAGAAGACATTTTTAAAATCAGGTGTGTAGTGACCTCTCCTGAAACAAGTGGAAATTGTAGAAACCCAGTGATCTTTTTTGCTTTTGCAAAGCCAAGAACCAGAAATACGCCCACCAGCACCAGAATTGAGGTTGCCACCTGCCCCAACCTCCCCAGCAGTCTCAGGATTGTCACTCAGCCTCCAAAGACTCTGCTGGTATCTGCACATGGACCCCTGGGTGGGGAAAGGACAGGAAGCCCAGCCAGAGAACTGGGTGAAAGCGCAGACCCTGGAGGGGCATATCCCAGCCTCACTGCCGATGGGGCTGTGTGACCTTAAGCCCCAACCCCACCCCACTCCCAGCTGTCTTGCTCAGTATCGTATCCCAGAACCAAGCTTGATAACACACTTGATGCACAAATGAACATACTATTGAATCTGTGCAATGGGAATAAAATATCAAAAAACAAAACAAAATAAATATCCCTACTCTGAGAGTTATTCGGGGCATGCAGGAAATCAGGTCAAGTTGTGCTCTGTGAATGCTCAATATGGGTCTCTGTCTTATGTACATAGTGGGTCGTCCCGCGTAATGACAGAGTGAAGTTTTTGCTTTTTGTTCACACTTTGGCAGGATAGAGGGTGAGTCTGGCTGTGGCTTTGTTAGCTGGTGATCCACTCTGGTACATCAGGGAGGCAGAACAGGATTCCGCTCCCTCTGGGGGTTTCTGAGCTCCCTCAGAACTGCCTTCCCCACTTCCCAGAAGGAATTGGTGGGCAGGGCCCTGCCACACCCTGCAGACCAACTCCCTGGGCCTCTTGACCTTGGAGTACAGAGCCCCAAGAGTTCCCTTCTTCCCAGGAGGGTCAGCTGGGGAGAGTATCTTGTTCTTTTCCTGCAACAGCTAAAACAGTGTCAAGAAAATAGCAGCTACTAGCACCCATGACCCCATGACCCACAGGTAGCTTTGTCTCTTTTTCTCCTTACAGACCATTTGGTCAGGGGAGCACCAACTTGCTGCTGGATTCTTTTGCTTCTTGCCCAGGAGTCCGAGCACAGCCAGCTGTCATGCCATCTTCCCCCAAGTCCCTCAGTTAATTATCCTCCCGCTGAGCCTCAGTATTCTCCTCTGTAATATGGAAAGAATGAGGGCAACCTGATATGACTGCAATAAAGATTAAATAAAATAAGGTATGGCAATACTTACCTGGCAGGGGAGAGACCGTGATCACGAAGGTGGTTTTCCCAGGGCGAGGCTTATCCATTGCACTCCGGATGTGCTGACCCCTGCGATTTCCCCAAATGTGGGAAACTCCACTGCATAATTTGTGGTAGTGGGGGACTGCGTTTGCACTTTCCCCTAAAACAAAAAAATAAATAAATGCAAAAAATAAGGCATGTCATTGATTATGGATTTTGATCAACAGACAATGCCTCAAGTGAACCAGGCACTTGAGAAATAATATTGATCATGCAGTTGGGTGCTGTCATTTTAAGGGTTCTTTTTGACATTGACATGTCACAGAGAAGACAGGTAACAAGCTTCATGGAAGGAAGGAAGAACCCGCCACATAGAGATATAAGAGAATATACTGTGAATGAGAAGTAGAAATAAAAACAAGGTTAAAAACTAGTATTTAATGTAATTAGTTTGATTTAAGCATTCCACGTTGTATATCAAATCATCACATTATACCCCATGAATGTTTACAGTTGTGATTTAATAAAAATTAAGTTAAAAAAGAAAGATTAGCACAAAACAATGATGGCAAAAAAATGAAACTAGTATTTAGTGTTTGCTATATGACTGTAAATGTGATAATACTTTTTACATAGGTTATTTCACATAATCCTTAAAAATAACCTCATGACATAGATACTGTTACAACCATTGTCTAGAGAAAGAAACTGAGGCACAAATAGATTAAGTAACTCACCTAAAGGCACGCAATTAATAATTGAAAGAGGTGGGATTCAAATCCCAGTCTTTCTGACACCAGAAACAGAGCTCTTATTCACAGAGTTAAATCACACGGCAGCTAAAACTGGGTCCAATCACCATCTCCTGCACAAAATCAGCACCTGAAGGACTCACATGTAACTGGGAAAACAAAAAGGAAGCTCAGTATCTGAGATTGCTTCACATTCTACCAGCCATCCCATGAACTGAGGTCAGTTCTGCAGAAGTTGGTGCAGAAGCAAGAAGCAGCCATTTGGGCAAGTGGGTTTGTGTCCTTGGCATCTCTTAGCTGCTATGAGCCTTGAGTCAAGTCAGTAGCTCTCTCTGAGTCTTCGTTTTTTGTATGGCCATATAGAGTCATGGTAAGAATTAAGGTAAGCTGTCTAATAAATCAGCCTGTGTGGATACACAATGCCAGGTATAGTGGTGAGTTACTTCAATACAAAGACCAAACAGGGCAATCTCCTTTGCCTGGCAAACTCACAGACCAGTCGGAGGAGGATGCTATTGTATGACAGAAGATGGAGCAACTAGCCCTATGTTAGGGGAGAGGAAGGTGTAGGCAGAGAAGATTACATACAAGAGGGGTCTTGGAGGATGAATAGGAGTTCTCCAGGTAGACAAGAAATGAAGAAGCACTTCCAGGGTAGTACCATAGATGTGAAAGTGCTTTGGAAGTGGTAAAAATGTGGCTGCATTTGCCTCAGTGACTGTCCAACACCATGTCATGGACAGACCAGCTTAGCCCATGCATCTGGGTTTAGAAACCCTCAGCCCCACCATTAGAGTCATTTCCATAGACCTCTACTGAAGTGATGGAATTTCTTTTATGCTCCATCCATGCCACCGGGGAGGCAGGTTATGCCGATTGGTTAAGCAGTAGACAGTTGCCATCAGTTAAGTCACAAAATCAGCTCAACCAGATGACTGTCATTACATTAACACACCAAGTAAATGACTAACCGACTGCTTGGCTTTTCAGCCAAGCATGCCATGACACTCTGCACAGATTGCAGATTGACTTAGCCACCTCTGTGCCTGAATCCCTTAGAAGGCATCCTCGGTGAGGTTTCCACATGAGCTATAAATGTGAGCAAAAGCAGAGGAAGAACCTAAGTGGCCCTTGGTTATGAAGCTGCATACGTGTCTAACACCCCAACACAGAGCTCTGTTTTTAACATGCAGGTACACCACCAACTAGTAAAGAAGCAAGGTCCAAAGAATTTTCAAGGAAGCAATGCAGCAATTTCTCTATACTTAGACCAACAGTCCTCAGCCAAGGTTTACTTTGCCCCCCTGGGAATTATGATAATGTCTAGAGATATTTTGGGTGGTCATAACCAGGGCGTGGTTACTAGAATCTAGTGGGTAAAAAGCAAGGATCTACAATGCACAGGATGTCCCTCACAACAAAGAGTTACTCAGCTCCAAACGCCAAGAGTGCTGATGTTGAGATTCCCTGCCTCCGAGAGAAACCAGGAAGGGGTAGGGAAAAGTGGGCTATATATCATATTTAACAACAGAGGCATGTAACATCTACATACCATTATTGAATTTACAAAGTGTTTGCTCATACGTTCTTTCATTTCACCTTTATGGTCCTCCTGAAGGATTGGTATTTTTATCCCATCTCATCAATGGGGTAACAGAAACCCAAGCAAAAAGCTTACCTGAGGCCATGTTTATAAATGGAGGGTCAGGATTCTAACGCTTCTTTGCTGACCTGTTTCCCTATCATGTTTCATTCAACCATGGCTGTTGACAATGTCATTTCCTCCTCAATGTAGATCAATAGGCAGTCACTCATTTGGAAGCAGTGTCTAAAAGACAGATTGGGTTAATTTCTAAATCTTTCTAATCCCTTTGAACATGGGATTCAGCAGAACAGGCACACTGCTTGGTGCATTTGTTTTGATAAGCATAGCTTTATTTTAATTATTCATGATAATACCAAGCTCACACTAGTCAATTACCCGGGTATATCTTGTCAAAATTACTATGCCTTGGAGAAGTCTCTAAACCACTGACCTCTTAAATCTTGGCTGAGAAGTGGGACAAAACCATGGTGGTAATTCTTGGTGGAAAATCATCTATTGCCCGGCCAATTAGCCAAGCCACGATGCTGAATGCTCTCTTCCTGGAGCATTCTACTGGTGCAAGAGTTTTCTTGTTGCATGAGGTTAATCAGCAAAGGCTGGCAGAGAGAGTGGAAAAGGCACGTCGACTGTGGGAAAACAGTCATCCAAAAATATCAGTGCAAGTCAAACAATTTCTCACTGACAGAAACATGTTGTGCAGTTCCTGTCTAGATCCCACAGCTCGTTTGTACAAAGCACAGAACTAAAGAGCGTTCACATTAGTCATCTGGGCCCTACCCATCATCAGGGCTCAGGCAAACCTCCCAAATCTATCTAAAGACTTCTCACTAGGAATCCTGACGATTAACCTGAGCCTGAAGGCCAGTAAAAGATGCACGGAAAGACAATAACAATTGGAAGAAATCAAAAAGTATTCTTATATTGCTATATGGATAAAGATAATTCTTCATCAATGTAAGTATTACAGTTTTCAGTGATTGTTAGAATTATTATTGTACGTGGCGGCTGCTTGAGAGCAATGTATTCATCTGGCAGAAATGACAGAAATCACAGACTGAGAAACACAGGAAATAGGTGTGTTCCTGATAATATGTGTGAATGAAAATTTTCAACGACCTATTTATGACTTTGATTTCTGGCAGTGAATTTTGACATTAAGTAATACAGGGGGACAAGGTGGAGTAGGCAGAGACCACTGGAATTGAAAGGCAGGTAAGATATTGGGGTCTTCCATCAATTTTCTGTAACTTAGCAAGTCACTGGCAGGACTGAGCCCCGCCCACACTCTGTCGCCCACAGCTGTGATCCGACACCCACCAAGGCACCATGAGCTTGGTTTTTCTTCCCTCCATGTACTACTTTCCCCTACTTCTCTGTTTTCTGGGATCAAACAAAAAAGTCTGCATGCAAGTCCTCATCTCGGAGGATGTGAACTAAGACCTCCACCCTCTGACAAAACAGTGAGCAGAATTCTAAATCTCCTTGGGGGTCAAAGGTATAGAAACGTGTCTGATGGACCAGGGTGACTGGGCGCAGCGCCAGGTGGCAGGGAGGAGCCATGGGTTGCAGAGCAGATGTTGAGAGGGAAGAGAGGCTGCGAAGAGGCCAACCCAGCCTTGACGGCCCAAAGGATGGAAGGAGTTTGGTTTCGTGTACGTGGAGGCAGCTACATCCAGCCTTTCCCTTGACCAATGAGGCACCTGCCCAGGGCTCTGTACTCCTTTCCAGTTTCCCTTGAGGGAATTGGCTCTCTCCATTTCTCAGTGGGAGAGTGATTAGAGGTGGTCACTTCACAGCTGAGAAGCCAAAGAGAAATGATCTTCCTCCTTCCAGCCCTGTCTAGTCAGGAGTAGAGTGGGCTCGTGAAGAGGAGAAGGCTGACACCCACCCTGTTCTCTGTGGTGAAGGGGAGAAGGCTGACACCCACCCTGTTCTCTGGGAGAACAAGGAAGAGATGGAAGGAAACGGCAAGAACCAGTCATTGCTACAGAGCTCCGGGGGTCCCCCCAGGCCCTTCTTGCCATAAGAAGGTTGCTGGGCTTCCTGACAAAGCCTAGTCTCTGACCGCTACAATTCATATCCTTCCAATGGATTTTCTTAGGCCTATAGTTAGTAAAAGCTGATATTTGTTGTTTATAACCTGGAACCTTTATTATTATTTGCAATATATGAGCACTTTGGGTAGAAATCAGTTTGGATTTTGGTGGGGAAAGGAAATAGGGAGGGATCACTCTCTTCAGTGAGAGATCACTGAAAATTATCTAAATCTAAGGATACAAACTGTGAAATATTTTTGGAACCCAGACATTTTTGCAATGAGATACCCATGGAATGAGCATACACCAGCAGGAGGAAGAGTTCTTTGTCCCTCTCGCCTCTGGGAACCATCGTTACCTGGGTAGTGAGAGAAGACGCACCTGGAAAAGGCTGGGAGCAGAGAGATGGCCCCAACAGAGCCACTAGGTTACAAAGCCCTGGTGCTGCTAACCACACCATCCAGCTGAGCTTCACAAAGTACAGAAGAGTTATTTTTCTCACTCTGCAAAAATGACAATAACATCAGAGCCAGGTACACCAACCTAGTGTTGGAATCCACATGTGAAACATCTCCTCCTAGGCATGGCGTTGCTGGTAACATCCTCAGGTAATCTGTGTGACCCCGTAATACGTGTGAATGTAAACTTAGTCATCCCAGTTTGGCTGGCAGGAGAGAGCATGGCAATGACTCGTGAACACGCACAAGCTTCTCTAGAAAGTCCCCCAAGCCGTTTGGAAAGCAGAAGCTCGGAAGAAACTGACCTTCCAACAGTCAAATAGGTTGGTGTTTGGAGCTTCCCATCTCTTTACTGCAACTGCAGCCCATGGGCCAGCCAAGGCAGAGCATTCTGGGCCAATCCCAAAGGCAGAGCTCATGGTTAAATTGCCTTGCCTCCTTGAAATTCAGTTTCCTGTTCTGTAAATTGTATCACTACCTATCTCATTAGGTAACTGAGAAGCTTCAGGGAGATGACATCTGTATTTCTGTTATGTTATAGATATATGTAAAATATAAATGTCTGGTACATGTGTGATTAGAGCCTTGTCTCACATGTACATCAAAGTAAATCTTAAATAAACAGAAGATTTGTATTAAAGGAGGAAATTCAAGCTCAGAAAGACAGGGCTGAGAATGCTATGACTCTGACACCTGCCACTTCAAGGTCTCCAGGCTCAGCCAAAGGACAGTAAGAGCTGGAAGCAACCCATCTTCCATGGATGCTCCTTTTTTCTCCTTCCCAAAGCTGTGGTCTCATTCAAAGAGGATGCTCTCTTCTGAAAAGGGAAGCCTGTTCCACTATCAAGGTTAAATAAGGAGCTGTGTGCCAAATCCACCGAGAAGCTCTAAATTCAATCTACAGCACAAAACTGAAATCAATATTGATGTCATGACAGAATTCACTAAGAATAAATGTAAAGAAATAAATCTCAAAAAATATTGATAGATCTAACCATAAAAATTAAAAATCAGACAAGAAACTGAGAAAAATATTTCCAATAAATGTGATAAAGATTTAGTTCCCTTAAGGTTTTCTTATGGGCAAGATCACTCTTAAGAACAGTGAGAAGACAAATGCTGATTTGGGGAAATGTGATCCAAGAACAGACTGAGAAAGTTCACGTAAGAACGTTCAGCAGGCACGAGTGTTGTCCACCTGCAATGTAACCCCAGCTCCTGGGGAGCGGGGCCAGGGAGGGCACTTCAGGCCGTGAGTTCGAGGCTATAGTGCGTTATCATCACACTCGTGAGTAGCCACTGACCTCCAGCCTGGGTAACATGTGAGATTTTGTCTGTTATAAAAAAAAAAAAAAAAGAAGGAGGAGGAAAAGGAAAAGCAGAAGGAGAAAGAGAAGAACTATAAATGGCAAATAAAGAAGATTTTAAAGTTTCATCCTACATGGAGCTGGAACATATTCTTCTTAGTAAAGTATCTCAAGAAGAAGAAAAAGTACCCAATGTACTCAGCCCCACTATGAGACTAATTTAGGGTTTTCACATGAAAGCTATAACCCAGTTACAACCTAAGAATAGGGGGAAGGGGGAAAGGGAGGGGAGGGAGGGGGGAGGGGGGTAGAGAGAGGGGGATTGGTGGGATTACACCTGCGGTGCATCTTACAAGGGTATATGTGAAACTTGGTAAACGGCCTGTGAAGCTAGTGAATGATGCCCCATGATCATATCAATGTACACAGCTATGATTTAATAAAAAAAATAAAAATAAATAAATAAATAAATAAAGTTTCATCCTACAAATAAATGAAGAAATGTGAGTGAGAAGAGCAATGTGATTTCATTTGTAATCTGTTAAATTTGCAAAGATTAAGGAAAACTCAATATTGGGACAGTTAAGCAAGCTAGACGCACACACATTACAGGTGGGAGTACAAATTAGTACAAGTTCCCAAAGGGTAATTGGGCAATCTGTATCAAGGATGTTGAAAATTATTCATACCCACTTAAAGATTTCATCCTAAGGCAACAATTGAAAATGCAGACAAATATTTATATACAAAGTGTTCATCATGATATTACTTATAGTGACAAACAAAATATGGATGCACCTGCCTGGGCCACCACAGGGAAGGGGGTAAATAGCATACGCTTCTTCCATACTGTGGAATATTATGAAGTCATTAAAGTACATACTTTGGAAGACAAATTATAAAGCAGGTTACAAAACAATATATCATACGATCATGCTGTGTAAAACTGAAATTATATTTATGCATATTTTATAGACATAGGAAAAGGATTGATGCATTGTACTCTGAAATGTTTGCTGTGGTTTCCCTGGGAGGTGGAATCATAAATTTCACAGGACAACATATTCTACCGGGGTCAATCTTAACAGCAAGAAACAAGACAACCATACGTGGACCTAGTTAGATCGAAACTCAGAGCCTTCCAAATACAGAATTCTTTCTTAATGAGACCCTAATACTCATGAGATTGTAATATTTGGGATACAGAAATTTCAGAATGAATAAAGGAATGTGAGAGTAGAGATGAGGGAGATTTTTAAATCAACACAGAAAATGCTGCATAGTCTTGAAAAAACACTACAGGTAATTTGCTAGAAAAATCACAATGTTATTAAAGAACAAACCTAATTCAATAAATATTAGAAAATATGAAAATGCTGATTCTGATGGAAGTTCTAGTTAGTACAAAAAGGACAAAAATAAGTGGTTGACTACTGCACATAAAAAAATCAAAATAGGTATTATTTGCAAATATTATTATTATTATAAAATTAGAAAAAGTAATATAAGAATGTGAAAAACTAATGATTGAACTTATTATATCTTGTTACATGATAAGATATGAAATAAATAATGTACGTCTGTGGCTTTTCCAGAAATTAAATGAAAAATATCCAATTCATAGTGACAAGATAATTGAAAATGACATTCAGTGTTCAACAGATCTTCTAAGAGAGTCCTTCCTGACCACGGGTAGTTATGCTTAGTGTCCGGTGATGTGCTGTTTCCTCTAACCCTAAACTCCATATCCTGGCTGTTTTAGGAACTTTAGGGGTGACATTCCCATCTGAAACATAATGAAAGATATCAGGAGTTTGCCTACATTTCCTATTTGGTTAAACTCAAGCTTTTATTTTTCCCTCAATGAAATTCCAGGTTAACAGAATTTGAACACTTGAAAATCAGTCATTGCTTTAGTTAGATCTTAAGTACCTATGAGTGGTAGCTCTCTAGAACATAGGAATTGGTCACCCAGGCTCTTCTGTGTTTGCAAAGCCAATGACCTATTCCAAGAGATTGTCAAGGCGATGATGACACTGTCAAAACTTGCTCTTCTATCTGTGGCTGAAAATTGTTTGGGGGCATTTTTTGTGGGGTGCACCCTGAATTGAGAGACATTAAAATATATAAGGTAGGGGAGTAAGCACCTTAGAACCAAGGAAAGGGGGTTATCCGAGAAATTTTGTGAACACAGTCGGCTTATTTCTAAGTCTCTGTATGGAAGAACGGCCAGTCGGATTTAGATGCATCTCCCACACCAGCGATGAGGATATTTTGTGATAAAGATGGCAGTGGTGACGTTAATGATGCTGGTGACAATGAAGGGAATGGACAGTGAGCAGGTCAAGATGAGTAGAAATGGTAAAATAAGGGGCAGTGGGATGGCATGGGGACAATGAAGAGGATAAAATGTCCTCTGAAAAAACCCGAAAGGAAGGAAAAGCCCTCCAGATTCCTCTGTTCTCCCCGTTAAGCTAACATGGGTACATCTAAAGGAAGTTTTAAGCTTCTAGGATGTTTCCCAAGTCTCTAGAGTAACATTCTCAAATCAGAGTCCCCTCGCCCCAGATTACCCACAAATGCTTGCTACTCGACCTTCCTGAAAGAGGATCCGATTCCAGTGCTGGTAAATGCCAGTAGGTCTTGTGACTTGTCTTACCCTTGGTCTCAGTTATATCTACCAGTGCTGAATATAAAAGTGAGTCAATATCAAGTCAGGTCACTTTCAGAGACATTGAATACAAAAAAAGCTTCAAAGCCATGTGCAGAACTCAGATGCAGGTGATGGGGAGGAAGGACACAGAGATTTCTTGACCTTCATTTGACACATAGATTTAAGCCCTGCCCTCTGTATTTAGTGTATATTTTCTCATGGAATTCATCCAGCAACCCCATATGATAATACACAAATCTCCCCATTTTACAGATGGGGAAATCAAGACTCACAGCATCTCTTACTTAACCGTACACCATGGAGGCAGGAACCAAGATTATTTGCACACCACTCTATGCCCAGGGTCTAGCCTGTAGCTAGCACATAGTAGGTACTCAATGACTAATCATTAAATCAAAGATTGCAAACCATGGACACCAAGTGACGAATGGCAGAGCAGGACCCTCTGCTATTTTTCCCGTACTGTGTTGGGGATTTTAAATTTCCTTGGGTTTTTGAAGGCAATCAAACCAAATTTTTTTTAGTGCTCCCGGCTTTCTCTAGAAGCATCTTGGGATGTTTTAGGGGGAAAGGCAAATGGGGAAGTGCGGGAGCAACCCCAGACAGGACTGAGGTCCCCACAAATATTCCCCATGGGCCTCATTACACATTTGAGCAAACATTACCTTCACTTACAGCTAAATTTCCTGTTTGCTTGGCTGATCAATTCCTCATCAAATTTTAATGCAAGGTTCAAACCGTCTGTGGTGTTTTAATTAGGCCTAAGATTGCGAAGTGTCTGAGGCAGAGCTGAGCCTCATCCAAATCCCCTCTTCCCGGCGCGGTGTTGCCAGGAGAGGTGGGGGAGCCAAGCAGAACTGTGCTGGGCCAGCGCCAGGCACAGCAGACCCAGTTGCTAGGCGCACTGTGCTCTCTAGTGGTGGCAGATCTGCAGAGAAATGGGCTGGGCACCCCCAGAGGCTCAGAGCCCTCTCCTGATTCCTCCCAGCCCCTGAGAATGTACGACCTGCCCTGCCTCTTAAGTCTTCTTCCTCTCTCTCCCTTTCCTACAAAACAGAACTTCCCAGTGGCTTGATGAAACTGACAAACTCTGACCAACACATGTGTGCCTGGTTCTGTGCTAGAAGGTGGGGCAGAGAGAAGGTGGCATAGGACCTGCCTTCAAGTGGCTCATAATGGAGAAAACAGGTGTGCATACAATTCAGCAGGATGGGCAATCTGGCTGAGATATACATGAGGCACTGGTGGTGACTGCCATGGGACAGGCCCATGTCCAGGTTACAGGAAGGTCTGGCAGGCCTCCAGAACATCAGTAACCAAAGTGGTTCTTTTCACAGCCAGAATGTGAGCCAGATAGTTGGGACAGGAGTTATTGACAGATATCGATTCACATAGATCAGTGGATTGATCTTGCTACCTGGCATCCTCCCTCCCTTCACACCCCTATTACCCCAAGGGACCCTCTACTCTGCCCAGGTCCTCAGGATGGTTGCCCTGAAGCTTTGCTCCTGACCCTCAAAAAACAGATTAGATAACTGCCCAGAATCCCTGCCCCTCGGGAGGCCTCTCTCCTTGTCCAACCTGGGTCACTTTAGGATATCCAATGCCCATTACCATGTTCAAGGCTCTGAGAAGTTCTGCAGAAAGGGAAGCTGAGTCATTTTGCATAACCCTGTACTCTCCAAAGCTCATTTGTACTCAGAAAACTAGTTAATATCTCCCCCCATCACTGATGTTTTCTGAAATTATGTCCCACACAGTAAGACCTACACCTGGGCAGGACATGCCACACTTTCCAAAGGACAGGATGAGGTGAGTCACAGTGTCCAAAATGATAGCTATTAGTATGTCTAACTGACTTTTAATTTTGCATCCAGACACTTTCAGTCCTGACAGCAAAGACATGATGTGATAAAGGATAATGCTCAGAGACCAGACAGGAAAGGCTGCCCCAAGTTCTACAGCAGCAGTGAGAGGAAATTGAGGCCTATTCAAAAAGATTCGTGCATTGATACGCTTGTTAGATTTAGGGAAGAAAATGGTGACATGCATGTTTGTTTGAAATCACCAATGTTTCTAAGGCATTTACTAATAAAAGCATGTAATTAGCTGATTGCAGTGGTTTACAAACTTGGCTGAGCAGGCAGATCACCTGGGGCATTTGTTAATTGTGCCAATTCCTGGGCTTTAGCCCTCAGTGTTCAGATTCCATAGAACCGCCATATTGTTGATGCTGCCAGATGTAGGCACCCACTTGAAAATGATTGCTACAGTCCACCATTTCCTTTATGTTCCATGAAACACCAGTTCCACAGGAAACTAAGATTCTTTACCCAAAAAAGTTCCATGTAAATGTTGAGCTAATGGTGTGTCCGAGATGTTTGACCAAGATTAGAGATGGAGACAGTATCGCTTCTCGGCCTTTTGGCTAAGATCAAGTGAGATGGAGATAGAAGTAGAGATAGGGACAGTCATCCCATTTGATCCGCACCCTCATTCCTAATGAGATTCCCTCCCACTTTCTGGACAAGAAGCTAAGGTATAGAGAGAATGAGAGCTTGCCCATGGCCACACAATAAATAATAATGCCATCCCTGGAGTGGCCAAAGGTGACAGCCCTCTGATGGCCGGTCAGATGGCGGTGTCATTCACTGAGATAGAAATAGGAAATGGAGCTATTATGAGGACAAAAGGAAGAAGTTTGTGTTTGGGGCTTCAGGAACACTGCTGAGGTGTTGTGTGTGATATCCAGGTGGAAATGTTTTCCAGGCATTAAACAGATGAGGCTACAGACCATTACATGCCTAGGTATATAGCCCAAAGAAATGAAAACAGGGGTCCAGACAAAAACGTGTACACAAATGTTCAAAGAAGCACTATTCGTAACAGCCCAAAGGTAAAAACAACACAAATTTTCAAACACTAACGAATGAATAAAGACAATGTGGTCTATGCACACAATGAAATGTTATTCAGCCATGAAACGGGATGAAATGCTGATGCATGCTGCAACTAGTATCAGTGGCTTGTAAATGTCAATGAGCCTTTAAAACATCATGCTGCATGTAGTCCCATGTATGTGAAATGGGACCGTACATATGTACGGTCTCATGTATGTGAATTGCCCAGAATAGGCGAACCCACAGAGACAGAAAACAGACCAGTGTTTGCCAGGGACAAGGAGCTGGGGTGGGGGAGTGGGGCGCGGCTGCTTATGGAGCACAGGGTTTCCTTGGGGGGTAGTTAAAAATTTCTGGAACAGACAGTGATGATGGTTGTAGAACATTGTGAATGTACTTGATGTCGTTGAACTGTTGGCTTTAAAAAGGTAAACTTTATGTTCTATATGTTTTATACAAAAAAAAAAAAACTTCTATACCTGGAAGTTACAAGGTCAAATGTAAATGGGAAAAGGCAGCGGGGGAAGGGCAGAGCCAGCAAAAGCAGACATCGCCCTTGATATAAAATACAGTCTGGTTCTGATCTAGGAAGAGAAACTGTGTTATTACTGCTTCATATAAGGTGTGGGGAGAGAATGAGTAGATTCACCTGACCTGCAGTCAATCAATTTGCCCTCTCTGCGCTTACATTCCAGTGTCCAGCCCACTTAAAGCCAGGGAACATCTGCTGACCAATCAATTTCTCTTTCCTCTTCCCCTCCTCCTAAATAGCTCCTGCAAAGACTGGAGTACCATCCTGTCCAGTCCATGGGGGAGCTCTGTCAATTTCACCTCCAAAATGCATTTCCAATCCACCCACCTCTTCCCTTCTCTATTGCCTCCGCTCTCAATCAAGCCACTCTCCTCTCTCACCTGGAGGACGACAGCCTCCTCTGGGGTCCCCTGGCTGCATTCCCGTGTCCTGCCACCATCCTTCTGAGCACAGTAGCCACAGAAGCCTTCTCCCCTAAAATGGAAACTGTTGTGTTACTGTCTCTGCTTAGAAACACTCAGTGATTTCTTTATGCACTTAGAATCCCATGTCCCAAATCTGCCTCCCTCTTTCTTCCTAACATATACACATAAGCCTTTTTAGGGCCCAATCTAAGAGCAAACTTATTGCAAAGAGGTAATATTACCCACTACCTGCTTCTCAGCCTGGCTGGAGCTGCAAGTCCAGAGGAAAGAGTCTGCAGACCTCCCGTGGTCAGCACACATCCTGGCTGTGTGTATTCATCTGCTAGGTCTACTGTAACAAAGCACCACAGACTGGGGTCAAAACAACAGGAATTTATGTTCCTGCAATTCTAGAGGCTTCCAAGTTCAAGATTAAAGTATCTGCATGTTGGTTTCTTCTGAGACCTCTCCCCTTGGTTTGCAGATGGCATCTTCGCCCTGAGTCTCCACACGGGTCTTCCCTCTGTATATACCTCTGTCCAGATTTCCTCTTCTTTTAAGGATGCCAGTCGGAGTGGAGCAGTCTTAGGCCTCATCCTAAGACCTCATTTTAACTTAATCACCTCTCTCAAAGCTCTGTCTCCAGATAGAGTCCCATTTTGAGGTGCTGGGAGTTGGAACTTCAACCTACGGCTTTGGAGGGAACACAATTAGCCCATAACGGTCTGCAGTACAACTCCCTCAACCTCTCCGAGCCTACACTGTCCCCACAGATGGACCCTGCCCACCCCTCCAAGTGATAAAGATCAGAGGCCCAGCTTGGAGCCCAGCTCGGAGTCAGCACTTGATCCAAGGGGACTTCTGTCCCGGACCCTTGTGCCTGCAGGTCCCCTTGTGATGAGACATTTGGGAAAGGCAGACCCAGAGACCAGAGACCCACAGAGCACACCGCCAGCTTCAAAGGGTTAAAGCAGCCAACGGACTTATCGACTGGCACTTCTTGGCGGCCCAGGGAAGCGTGACTGATTGGAAGCCTGTTTGAAGGAGGAGCCGCTTTGTGAGCCTGAAATAAATAAGGGCCTGTCAATAGCTCAGATCCCCTCGCATTGACGAAGTCTGCAGTCTCAATAGGCAATTAACACTTTACGGGGGCCATTACCCAGCGGCCTCTTGGCGTTTTACTGCACATTTTCTGCCATCGGCTCTGGTATTGAAGCTTCTAAATAAAAACATAAAAATGAGCTAGAACAGCCCAGCGCCTTGCCTGACTGGAGCCATAGTGCTCACACGCAGCAAAAGATATCGCATTTCCTCTCTCCTTCCTGTTGTGCTCTAACTCCCCTGCCTCCCCAGTCCTGCATACAGGGTGTGCACACGAGTGTGCGCAAACACAAGCACGCATGCACATGGGCCATCTTCTGCATGTATCACAGGAGGCATCAGAGCGTGCCTGATGGGAGGAGGGGGTGGTCTGGACTGAGGTTTAAAACCTGGCTCCAACACCAATTCCTATTTACATGAATTGTTAAGCCTCAGTGTCTTCATCTGCGAAATGGGAATAAGAACAGAAGGAATTTCCCAGAACCGTTGTGAAGATCAGATGTTTTTAGCACAATGCCTGCTACATAACAGGACTTCAATAAAGTTAAAGGGATCAATACTGTCGCTTAATAGCAAGAGAAGAATGTCCACCGAGCTTGCTGCAACCGCACAGACCTTCCAAAAGACCAAAGCAGCTCTGCCTCTGCTCCTGTCCTTGTGTTTCTGCCCCCGCCAGTGACTTGACTGAGCAAGGCTTGGGCTCACTGAGCCAAGGGCTTTAACATATAAAGCCCTTATTGTCCCATTTTTTGGTGGGGGGATCCAACCAAGATAAGTAATATTTAATGGGATACTTTAAAAGCCAAAATGAATGCCTAACTATCCAAAATTCACATAAAGACAGCAGTAGTAATTTGAGGTAGTCTCAGAGCTAAGTGTGGAGTTAGAGACTCAAGAGAATAAGTTGCTTAGCATAATAAAGAAGAAAAATTGTGAATTTTTTGAAAAAATTAAGAAAGGGGAGAGATGAATCAGGACATGGAAGTGTTAAGTGTTCATCTTAATTGGAGACTGGGAACTACAAGGAGATGTAGCCAGAGAAAATTCACATTGTTGCAGTGGTCAAAGAACTCTCTAGAATAAGTATCATAATCTGCAATTGTTTATGTGATACACATTACATATTTCTCCTATGTCCCTGCCCCCTAAGGATCTCTAGGCAGGTAAAATCATCTCCATTTGCACAGTTGACAAGGGCAAAAGATTTTGGTGTGTGGTTGGCAGAATAATAGCCTCCCAAGGATATTCACATCCTAATCCTCAGAACCTGTGACTATGTTTTAAGTTACATGGCAAAAGGGAAATTAAGGTTGCAGGCGTAACTAAAGAAGATTATCCTAGATTGTGTAGATGGACTCAAGTTCATCATAAGGTCCCCAAACGGGGAGAAGGTAGCCAAAGAGTCAGAACTAGAGGAATGGCATGATGAGAAAGATTTGCTGGACTTTCAGGTGGAAGGGCCACTGAGCCACAGAATGTGATCTGCCTCTAGAAGCTGGAAAAGGCAAGAAGTGGATTCTCCTCCTCAGCCTGCAGAAGGAACACGGCCCGACCAACCCACCTTGGTTTTAGCCCCCTAAGATCCATTTCAGACTTCTGGTTTCCAAAACTGTAGGATAATAAATTTACATTGTTTTCAGCAACCAAGTATGGGATAGGCACACTTGTCACAGCAGCAATGGGAATCCAATACAGATTTTGGTACTTGAAAGTGGATATGCTGCTTTAACGTCTAAAAACGTAGAGGTGTCTCTTGGGAGACAAGCTATAGGGAGCAGAGGGACAAGAGTAGGTACCAGCAGACGGTAGTGCAGAAGGGAAGTACAGAGGCCAGCCTGAGAAAATGGAAGCCCCACAGTAAGAGCCTGTTTGGAGTAAGTCACAAGGTCCTCTGGTAGTCATCCAGGAAAACTCTTCCCAAGAGCTAGGATCTTCAAAATCGCTTCCATACTGAGCACAGAGAGGTTTCATTCTCTGATTTCAGGGTTTGCTGCTTCAGTACAGGACAAGACAAGCTGGACTCTGGACTCCCATTGTACATGCCCCACGAGGTATAGTGTAGCCCAGCTCAGAGGCAGTGGGAAAAGGGTTAACCTCCTGTCTGACTAACCCAGGTGTCCTCCCGTCTCTCTGTGGGGCAGAAATCAATGAAGCCTGTTTCATCCAAGTAAAAATAAATCTTAATCACCTTTGTAAAGAAGGAGACGATAAGCAGGCAGTGCTCTAAACGATGACTCCCCTATTTAACAACTGTTAAGTGCTATTTCTTGAATGATACCAAAGGTGACATCACATTTCATGTTATAAGGTGAGCATCATACGCTGATCCTTAGGGAGCAATTGAGAGGAGGGAGGAAAGTAAATGAAGGCTTATAAAAATATTCCAAAAATGTATTGAAAGAGATTGTAATCAGTGTAATTGGCTTATTGTACCCTCAATGAATCCCCAACAATAAAAAAAAAAAAAAAAGAAAGAAAGAAAAAAAAAGAAAGAGATCTTTGAATGTGTGAGGCGTGTAAGAATGAGGATGCCAGCAACACATCTTTAGCCTGGGGATGGGGAGAGATGCTGACGTCAGAAGGTATACACAGCGACCCCCACAGTTCTCCATCATCGTGTCCCAGGCTTGGGGACTCTGCAACTGACCTGTGAGGCCACAAGAAACCATAAATCTTCTCTGTCCACCTGCCTTCTCTTTTCTCTTACTTCCACATCTGCTAGGCTTTCCTTAAAGCCTTGATAGCACAACTTCCAACTTTCTTCACCTCTGCTACTGAAAATAGACTCTCAGGGGTTCTGTTTTCTGTGGTAGCTTGTCTTAGGGTTGGAATTATTTACTTTCTATTACCTGTAAATGGAGTATACATTTCCATCCCATCGACTTTGGGCTTGGCCCATGCAATGTGCTTTGACCAAAGGCAACTGAGCGAAGTTCTGTCTATGCAGAAATCAAGATGTGTTGCAAGTTTCTACCAGATCTTTTGCTCTTCCATTTTGTCATGAGACTAGCATGCTTTAGAGAAGGATAATTCCTTCCACCTTGGTTCCAAAATGAAAGAAATGCAGAGAAAAGATACAGCCAACATCTGCTAGCATGACGTGAAAGAGAAACAAAATTTTGTTGCTTGGTGAGGAGCGATTTGAGACCACAGCCTTACCTACCAAAAGCTGACTATTAGGAAACTCCTGTCAATAGCTTCTCCACAACTAGTAACCTGATCAATCCCTGAAATATTTCCCAAAGTATCTCTTTAGAACCCTAGCAGTAAAAGAAATTTAACAGGTTGGGAAATTTTGTACAGCTATTCTTTGACACTCATAATACCTACCAGCATATTAAGGACTCTGAAAAGTTCTGTAGTATATTGTAGTGGTTAAGGACCTGGACTCTGGAGCCCTATTTCTTGGTTTAAATCCTGAATCAATTACTACTTACTAGAGGGATGACTGTGAGTAGGTCACAATCCCTTTGAGCCTAAATTTTTTCATTTAAAAGGTAAAGATAGTAAGAATACTCTTGCAGGGTTATTGTAAGGATTAATGCAAGTTAATTATGAAGGCAGTGCTTCCCAGGTCACAGAATAACCTATTCTTCTTTTCCAAATGCATGAAAATGGAACATAAAGTGTTGGGGGATTTTTTGTTTGGGGGGTTTTTTTAGACAGAGTCACCCTCAGTAGAGTGCTGTGGTGTCATCGCTCACAGCAACCTCAAACTCTTGGGGTTAAGCGATTCTCTTGCCTCAGCTTCCCAAGTAGCTGGGACTACAGGCACCCGCCACAACACCCAACTATTTTTTGGTTGTAGTTGTCATTGTTGTTTGGCAGGCCCAGGCTGGATTCAAATCCACCAGCTCAGTGTATGTAGCTGGCAACCTAGCCGCTGAGCTACAGGTGCCAAGCCACACATAAAGTGTTTTAAAGTGTTAAAATATCTGTACTCTTGATCACAAAAAACATCCAAATCTCTTTACTAAAAATGGAGGAAATTTTTATAATTTTAAATGGAGGCAGAAGCTGAGGGTTAACCAGATATTGGAGCTTGAATTAGGTACTAAGGATGAGGAGATCAAGCCCCACAGGAAAATGGGGAGCTGCTCATTCTTCATGCACAGCAGGGAACAGAAACAGTCTCCCAAGTGAGACCAGAGGCCAGGACTAGACTTCCCTTCTAGAAACAGAGGTTTTCAGGGGCTGAGATAGGCTGAGATCAAAGGCCCTTTCTCTTTGTACTAATTCTGTTCCTGTCAGTCCCAGCAGGCAGTGTTTCTGCCAATACATTTCTCTTAAAAGTTTTCTGGTTCTCCTATGAAACTAACTGGGGTTCGTTTCATTAGACAAAGGACACGTTTACAATACACATCTCTTCAAGATAAGCTGTTATCTATCTTGGGCCACTGCTGAGATTTCTAAGGGACAGCACCCTGAAGCTTATTATTAGCCATTTTTATTTACCAAATGGTTCTCTGAAGCATCACTGTAGATACCCCTGAGGTCTTTACAAAGGATTTTATAGCCAGACCAAGAATGTTATCTTTAGACTATGTTCTTCTAGAAGTGCCTCAAATTCTATCCTTGTCTAATATCTATTCCCTAATTTTAACACCATTTGATATCCAAAGAGGTTAAATTTTTGAAAACTACCCAGTCCTGGCTCCTCCTTTTTTAACAAATCTTCCTTTATCTTATCTTTCTTATCTCACATTTGACTAAAAGGAGCAAAAGGGAAACCCCTTCAACACTCTTCCTGGAAATCTCCGAACACCAGCTCATTAGGTGCATTGCCTACTTTCCACATTACTGGAGGCAACAGCACTGCTAAAATCCATGTCACACACAACAGGGATCCCCTTCCCTTCAGCCCACAGTAACATTTTCTCTTTTCCCTCACCAACATCCTCCTCTAAGGCCAACGGGGCTTCTACTCAGCCATAAGGAAAGATGGAGACTGTACATCTTTTACGTTTACCTGGATGAGATTGACACACAGTCTTCTTAGTAAAGTATCTCAAGAATGGAAGAAAAAATATCCAATGTACTCAATACTAATATAAAACCAATATATAAATAATTACACACCCATACAAATAATAAAACACAAAGATAGTCTAGCAAAGGGGAGGGGAAAGAAGGGTGAGGGAGGGCAATTGGTAGAAGAAAAGAGGGCAGTTGATAGGATCCCACCTACTGTGCATAATGCAAGGATGTTAGAACTTGAACTTTATCTTGGAAGTGAGAACAACGTAACCTAAAAATTTGTGCCCTCATATTAATTTGAATTTTAAAAAGTCTGCTCAAGGTCCTTTATGTTTTCACAGACATGCTCCTTTCATCTTTTGCAACTATTTTCAAAGCCATTGCTATAGATGGGTCAAAGAAGCATCCACTGCTGGATACCAAAATCCCTCTCAGTCATCTCTCACTGCATAACACAGTAGCCCAAAACTTGGTGGCTTAACACAATAAATATTGTTACCTCATGTAGGTAACATGGCTGGGCCAGTAATTCAGGAGTGACTTAGATGAGTAGTTCTAGCTCAGGGTCTCTCATGAGGCTGCAGTCATCTGAAGGCTGGACTGGGTCTGGAGGACCCAGTTCTAAGACTGCTCACTCACATGGCATTCATGTTTGTACTGCTCCAGGGTCCTCACAATAGGGCAGCTGGTTTCCCCCAGCGTCAGTGATCCCACAGAAAGCAGGACAGAACCCATGATGTCTCTTTTGATCTAACCTCAGTCTACCATTTTCACAATATATCATCAATTACACAGATAAACCCCATTCAGTAGGCTCATAATGTGCAAATACCAGAATGCGAACACCAGGAGGTAATAATCATGGAGGGCCACATCCTAGCTACTACATAGAAGGGCACCAAGAATTTAACGCCCTTTCTGTCTGGCTGACTGCCAGGTACTCTATCAATATTAATCACATAAATGAAGGAATGATTCTGTAAACACCTTAAGTATCACCCATATTAATGAGAATGGACTAACCCAATGACTGTCCCATATACTTTGTTTGCAGGGCCCTCCTTGGGAAGATAAGTACAAAGCAAACATACTGGGGGTTTTTGTCCTAACCAGTTCACTAAGTTTAGAGCTTGGTGACATACCTCATTGTGCCAGGGCTGAGGGAAGATAAGAGACCCTCACTGGCTTCCATTCAGAGATCTAGGGTATTTCTGGTACAACACAGTGGTGGTGGATTCTCAGGTCTCCCATCCCAGCTTCTCAAAAGGTCTCAAGTTTTAGTCCTATGAGAAAGAAACAGAGAGGATGTGAATTATGCTTTTTTTTTTCTCCTTTTTTTTTTTTTATTGTTGGGGATTCATTGAGGGTACAATAAGCCAGGTTACACTGATTGCATTTGTTAGGTAAAGTCCCTCTTGCAATCATGTCTTGCCACCATAAAGTGTGACACACACCAAGTCCCCACCCCCCTCCCTCCTTCCCTCTTTCTGCTTTCCCCCCCCATAACCATAATTGTCATTAATTGTCCTCATATCAAAATTGAGTACATAGATTCATGCTTCTCCATTCTTGTGATGCTTTACTAAGAATAACGTCTTCCACTTCCATCCAGGTTAATACGAAGGATGTAAAGTCTCCATTTTTTTTAATGGCTGAATAGTATTCCATGGTATACATATACCACAGCTTGTTAATCCATTCCTGGGTTGGTGGGCATTTAGGCTGTTTCCACATTTTGGCGATTGTAAATTGACCTGCTATAAACAGTCTAGTACAAGTGTCCTTATGATAAAAGGATTTTTTTCCTTCTGAGTAGATGCCCAGTAATGGGATTGCAGGATCAAATGGGAGGTCTAGCTTGCGTGCTTTGAGGTTTCTCCATACTTCCTTCCAGAAAGGTTGTACTAGTTTGCAGTCCCACCAGCAGTGTAAAAGTGTTCCCTTCTCTCCACATCCACGCCGGCATCTGCAGTTTTGAGATTTTGTGATGTGGGCCATTCTCACTGGAGTTAGATGATATCTCAGGGTTGTTTTGATTTGCATTTCTCTAATATATAGAGATGATGAACATTTTTTCATGTGTTTGTTAGCCATTCTTCTGTCGTCTTTAGAGAAAGTTCTATTCATGTCTCTTGCCCATTGATATATGGGATTGTTGGCTTTTTTCATGTGGATTAATTTGAGTTCTCTATAGATCCTAGTTATCAAGCTTTTGTCTGATTGAAAATATGCAAATATCCTTTCCCATTGTGTAGGTTGTCTCTTTGCTTTGGTTATTGTCTCCTTAGCTGTACAGAAGCTTTTCAGTTTAATGAAGTCCCATTTGTTTATTTTTGTTGTTGTTGCAATTGCCATGGCAGTCTTCTTCATGAAGTCTTTCCCCAGGCCAATATCTTCCAGTGTTTTTCCTATGCTTTCTTTGAGGATTTTTATTGTTTCATGCCTTAAATTTAAGTCCTCTATCCATCTTGAATCAATTTTTGTGAGTGAGGAAAGGTGTGGGTCCAGTTTCAGTCTTTTACATGTAGACATCCAGTTCTCCCAACACCATTTATTGAATAGGGAGTCTTTCCCCCAAGGTATGTTCTTGTTTGGTTTATCAAAGATTAGGTGGTTGTAAAATGTTAGTTTCATTTCTTGGTTTTCAATTCGATTCCAAGTGTCTATGTCTCTGGATTATGCTTTTAAAATAGACAAAACTACAGACAGTAGCAGAAGCAGTGGAAATTCCCAGAAGGAAGCAGGTATTCCCTAGGAATGACGTTCTCATGAGAGAATGAGGCAGCACTTGTTGGCTTTGCAGGGCTAGGAAATGGCAGTGTTCAGCAATACCCAAAAGGGAATGCAGCAGCTGACCAATCTTATCTGACAGCACGTGTAAGACACCTCCTGGGAGCTCCCAGAAATGCCTGAGGGAGGAGGACAAGGTTCACGGGGGCTTCCACCAGCAGAGCCAGTGTAGCCAACACTGTCAGGGTCTTGCCCATCACTTTGATGCCACCTCCAAGGTCACCACCTGCAGCTTCAGCAGACAGGTTCCATACTTGCCCTTGGATGCCTACCTCAACCACCCTCCTCTCTGCCTGGGTGTTCCCCCTTGCTATAGAATCAGGCTCAGCTCACACTAGAAGAGGATAAGACTGGAATAACCAGGGATATCACGTCCCTGGGAATAGCCCCTAAAGCCGGCATCCTCCTCACCTGTGGAACAATTACAAGATGTGTTCTACACAGTTCCTCCGAGAGTCCGAGCCCTCCTGTCCTATAAGACTCATTAACACCCCCTTCCTGGTGTCACATCTCCACTTTCACTGTGCTTCCTGGAGTCACCTCCTTTAAAAAAAAAAAAAAAAGCATGCACCCAAATCCTTGGCCTAGGTCTCCTTGAGGGAGCAAAGCTAAGTCTACTAGGCCAAAGCACTCACTAAGGCATGGACCCTGGGTCTTCGCCAAATTTCTCCCAGAGCCTGTATCTGGAGGAGTCACATTCCTCCATCCCCCTCCAAGAGTGTAAGCCCTTCTAATCAGAGTACAGAGAGATGAGCTGAGTCCGTACAGTCAGATGCATGGAGACTTTACATCTTTTGCATTTACCTGGATGGAGTAAACACATTCTCCACAGGAAAGTATCACAAGAATGCAAAAGCAAGTATCCAATGTACTTAATACTAATACCAAACCAATAGAAAAACAACTACATGCCCTTAGGAAAGAAAAACACAAGTATTGTCAAGTAGGGGAGTGGGGGAGGGAGGGGAAGGTGAAAGGGGGAAGCAGGAGGATTGGTGAGCTCTCACCTGATGTGCACAGTGTAAGGGTACACAGCACACACCCTCAATGAAGGGCTCAACTACAATTTGAACTCTCAGAAATGCAGACAATGTAACCTAATCATTTGTACTCTCATTAATCTGAAAAAAAAAAACAACACATGGATTCAAATCCCACCTCTCCTCTTTATGAGGAGCAAGGCTTTGGACAAGTTATTTGACCTCTCTCTGAACCTGGATCTCTTTTATAAAATAGAAATAATAGGTGTTCCAACCTCATAGGATCAAAAGCAGTTTACACACAGCATGGAGCTTAGCATAGTGCTTGGCACGTAGTAAGTACTCTGTAAGAGGCCACTCCCATTGTTACTGTGTCTGGTGGCCCCTAAATCTCTGCTGCAGGGGCAATCAAGCCTACTCCCAGTGCTGTCTCTCCCGGACCCTGACCCCAACCACTCACATATGCAGATGTCAGAAACTCCAGCGCAGAACTGGTCGTTTCACCTGCCTGAGGCTCGACACCTGGCAGGGATGCTTTCTCCTGTCCCAGATGTTTTCACGCCCCCCACCCCCATGGCCCCTCAGCAGCCTCTGGATCCGGGAGCCTCCAGCCCTCCGCCATCTGTCAGGCCAGCTTAGGACTCCCAAAACAGTCTGCAGGTTCTCCACCCCTGGGCAGCTGTGGGGGGATTTGGCCTCTTTCCGCCCCAGCACACAGCAACTGGGCCATCTGCTCACACCAGGGGACAGACCAGTTCATTTTGGGGGCAGCCTCTTCAGTGCTGAGATTAATGCACTCACTCCAAGAGCAAATGTCAAACCCAGACCCTGAACTAGGCACTAGGAAGGTAAGTTTTGACCTAAAAAGGCAAAGAGTTGGGTGAGGAAAACAGATGGAAGAAGGGAGTGTAGGGCCAAAGCTGTTTGGGTTTTCTTGCCATGGCCTTGGGTACAGGATAGGATAACATGGTCTGGGCTTTCTTACCCATGCAAGCACAGTTGTTTGGGCCTTCTCACCCATGGGAAAGGAAAGTGCTGTGCCTTCCTAGATAGCCACAGCTGTGCACAGTGAAGTCATGCTTATGTGACTGCTGCTTGGCATCTTGCCACCACTGTTCCCTGTGGGTATAAAGATGTGTAGGACCTTCCACTTGTGTGGATTGTGGATTGTGAATTGTGGACCTTCTATGTAGCTCAGCTCCCTGGCCACCAGGAGCTGACAAATGGTGGACCTCCCATGTAACTTAACTCACAATCTGCCCTGAGCTGCATAAAGACATGTTACACCTGCTCTCCAGAGCCTGAGTTATCCTCTGGTCTGTCCAGATTAGAACACTCACATACGGGGGGGAAGGTGGAGTGTGAGCTAGTGCAGTTAGTGCAGAGAGACCTTCAGGAATGAGAGGAGGAAATGCCCACGGAAGAGAGGCTGTCCTGAAGAGGCTCTCCTGAGATGAGAGCTGGAAGACGAAGAAGAATGAACAGGATGGAGATGAGATAAAAAAGGTGCTCCTGGCAAAGGCACAGATGTGTGCAGCTGCTGTGTTTGGAGCCATGTATAAATCATTCGTTTCGTTGACAGACCAGAGTCTGTCCACCTGTCGCTCAACCAAATCAACGAAGAATCAGAGATCAACAGTTTCACTTTTATTTACAGAAAAGCCAGCAATTCTGGAGAGCAGCAAGGATATCTCCCCAAAGAACTGCTCTGCCCAATCTTTCCCTTTGTTATTTTTTATTCTCACAATAAAAGTAAACATCAGCAGTGTTGTTATTCATCATAGTATACGTCAAACAGACATCACCTCCTAGGTTACAAATTTACACAATATCTTCTTATCTTAAAGTGGTTATATCATCAAAGCTTTTTTTATTTATTATTAAATCATAGCTGTGTACATTAATGCAATCACGGGGCACCATACACTGGTTTTATAGACCATTTGACATATTTTCATCACACTGGTTAACATAGCCTTCCTGGCATTTTCTTAGTTATTGTGTTAAGACATTTATATTCTACATTTAGTAAATTTCACATGCACCCTTGTAAGATGCAAGGTCCTACCAATTGGTCCCACCAATTACCCTCCCTCCGCCCATCCTCCCCCCTCCCCTCCCCTCCTCTCTCCATTCCCCATAAGAATATGGTTATAACTTTCATATTAAAGCCATAAATTAGTTTCATAGTAGGGCTGAGTACATTGGATACTTTTTCTTCCATTCTTGAGATACTTTACTAAGAAGAATATGTTCCAGCTCCATCCATGTAAACATGAAAGAGGTAAAGTCTCCATCTTTCTTTAAGGCTGCATAATATTCCATGGTGTACATATATCACAATTTATTAATCCATTCGTGGATTGATGGGCACTTGGGCTTTTTCCATGACTTAGCAATTATGAATTGGGCTGCAATAAACATTTTGATACAAATATCTTTGTTATAATGTGATTTTTGGTCTTCTGGGTATATACCTAGTAGAGGAATTGTAGATTGAATGGCAGGTCTAGTCTATTTTTAGATCTCTAAGTGTTCTCCAAACATCGTTCCAAAAGGAATGTATTAATTTGCATTCCCAACAGCAGTGTAGAAGTGTTCCCTTTTCTCCACATCCATGCGTCAAAGCCTTTTTATGGTAGACTAAATGTATAGTTAGTCATCATTTCCCTGAGTGCACAGAGTGCCCTGGGTCCTTGACTGGCACCACAGAGTCCAGTCCCCTAACTTATTTATGACAGTAGGTCTTGGAATTTAATAAACAATCTCCAGATGTCAGCACAGAGACTCACCCAGCCTTGTTAGGGCCTGAACAGCAGCACCCTGCATGAAATGCTTAACATTTCAGGTTAACAGTGGCTGGTGACAATTGTCCTATCTACCTGTTACCTCTCCCAATCCAAAACCTGCCACACTCATCCATGTGAGGGAGCCACCACCACGTTTCTAAAAGACTCCACTCCCTCAGTCAGAGGGTCTTGGGCTCGGGTCACCTGATACAATATGGACCCAGGGATCCTCACAGGGGGACTTTAACTTCAGACAAGTGGTGCTGAACTAGTAAGACAAGGAGCCTAGGATCTGTCACAGACAGATGCTCTTCCCATCAAGAGATGAATCTGTGGCCCTTCCTCTTAAACTTGGGCAAGGCAGAAATGGCTTGTTTTTGTTAAAACAAAACAAAAAAAAGACCACACACCTTCTGCCACTTTCTCTTGGGACACCATCCTTTGGCGCCCTGAGCCATCACATAAGAATTTTGGCTTCCTTGAAATTGCTGTGCTGGACCATGTAGAGAGACTACATAGCGGGAGAGAGAGAGAGAGACAGATGTTGAGGAGCCCCAGATATCTCATCCCCAGCCCAGGTGTCAGGATGTAAGGAAGATGACGTCGGCTGCAGTCATCATCGGGCACAGTGTTACCACGTGAAAGAACTGAGGATGAGCCAACTGGCCATGCCAAGGTGACCCTCAGGAACATGAGAAATAGTAATCATAATAAATGTTTGATGTTTTGTGCCATACGTTTGAGATCGCTTGTTACGTAATAATAATAAACAACACAGAGAAAGTTCTTCTGCAGTGCGAGAGCCTGAGAGTGACACATGGAATAGGTAGAGAACCAAGGAAGCTGCTCCGCTCTTTAGTCTAGTTTTTCTCAGAACCCTTCTGCCTGCCCTCCCTGCACTAATTTCCTTAGATTCTATGAGACAAGGAATTCTTATTAATGCTAAATTATCACAGGTGGGATTTCTGTCATTTGCAACCAAATTAATACAGGTGATTTGGGATAAGTCTAATGATCTTGATGTATAGGGTGACCATAAAGTTTGTGCACAATTTTAAATTGCACACTATTTTTAATTGTACATGAACTCTGTGGTCACCCTGCATTTAAAGCACGTATTCAGGGGATGGGGTGCAAAGGTAGGGAGAGGGAAAGGAAAAGAGGTCATCTCATGGCAGATTATTGAAAAGCTATAGGCCACACAAGGAGTTTTATTTCATACGTAGTATATCACATAGTGTATCTCCATAAATGATTCGGAGAAGCTACTAAAGATTTTGGACTTTATTATAAGGACAAGGCGGAATCGGTGAACAATTTTCATCCAAAGAATAACAGACTCAGAAATGCAGTGTGGAAAAGTCAAACTGCTTATCAGGATAATGAGTTGGAGGAAAATGAACTTGTCAGGAGCCTATTGACCTAAGATAGGAAAGAAATGATAAAGGACTAAACCAAGGGGGGTCCATGGAGAGGGGTCAGGGTGGAATGAGAAAGTATTTGGAGGCAGAATGCACACAATGTGGGGTCTTTTATGAGAAGGAGAAGGACGATGGGGAAAGACCAAGATGATTTCCAAGTTTTTAGTTCAAGCATCTGAAGAGGTAATGGTGCCCTCACCAAGATGCAAGAGGGTAATGAAGTCAGGAGACAAAGATAACTTTAATTTTTCTATGCAGAGATTGAGGCATTACAGAGCATTCAGGACGAAAGACCATTCATTGATTTACTCATTTAACACATTTATTGGAGCACATATTATATGCCAGGCTCTGGCAGGGTGTTGGTGAGAAAAATGGATATGGTTCTTGCCCTCATAAATTTAACAGTCCAATATAACAGATGGAAATTAATTGAACATGAAAATATATAATTACAAACTCTTGAAGAATGCTATGAAGGAAACATCTCAGAATCTATGACAGTACATTATATGAAAACTCAGAGGAGTCTGGGGATATGTCAGTTACTGTGATTGCATAACAAATAATTCCAGAATTTAGTGTTGTAACACAATTATAGTACTTTGTTATCTCTTATAGTTTATTTTAATCAGAAATTCCAAAGGTGTGATTGGGAGATATTTGTCTCAGCTAGAAGACTCAAAGACTTGGGAGCTGGGATTTTCTGAAAGCTCACTCCCTTACATGTTTGATAGCTAATGCTGGCTTTCAGATGGGAGCCTAATTCCTCTTCAAGTGGTCCCTCTGCATTAACTAGTTGGGCTTCCTCGCAGAATAGTGAGTACCATGGACAAGTGAAGAGAGAAACAGAGAGGGGGGGAGGGAGAGCATGCCAGGTTGCTGCCCTGCTGTCTTTTATTACCTATCCTTAAAAGTCACACAGCCTAATTTCTGCCACTTTCTACTGATTGAGCAGTTACAAAGGTTCACTTAATTTTAAGATGATGGAACACAGACCCATCTCTTGATGGAGCAATGTCAACATCATATTATGAAAAGAGCACAATGGGATGGAAGATATATAAGTGTGGCCTCTTCAGAAAGTACCACCTGCTATAGGAGAAGTCAGCAAAGACTGTTCAGATAAATTGACTTGTGAGCTGAGATCTCAGTGATGAACACAAGTCAACCAGTAACAGGATAAAAAGGACAGATAAGGGACGATATTCTTAGCATAGAAAACTGTGTGTATAGAGACCCTGAAGTATGGAAGAGCACGATGCATTCAAAACGCTGATGGAAAGCCAGAGTATTTGGAGTATTTGAAATATGAATCTAAAGTTCAAGAAAAGAGCCCTGAACTTTCCTTTTCTGCTTGTAGAGCCACAAGGTAAGGAGTGCCAGTCTATGCCGATAGCCATGGGGTCCAAGGGGCCACTGCAATCCCATGCAGGTCTTCAGATGCAAGAAAACCACCATAGCCATAGTGTGCTGCAAATGCAGCAATGGCCTTATCAAGACAAACAGGTGGCCCCTAGAGATGATCAAGCCACACACACACTGCAGTAAAAGTAACCGGAACCTGTTCTGCTTCTGGGCAAGGAGTGGTTTGCTGGTGTGGACATCCACGTCCTTGTGAAGGTGGTGGTCATGTGGCACAAATTTGTGCTATCCATCAGTCCATCTCCAAAGCCCTGGTGGCCTGTTACCAGAAATGTGTGGATAAGGCTTCCAAGAAGGAGATCAAAGATATCCTCATCCAGTATGACCAGATTCTGCTGGTAGATGACCCCTGTCACTGTGAATCCAAAAAATTTAGAGGCCCTGGTGCCTGAGCTCACTACCAAAAATCTTACTGATGAGCCCATCACAAGGATCGGGGTTCACTTGTACAATAACAATGGTTGTGGGATTTTAAACTTTAAGAAAAACAAAGCTCAAGAAAATGGTCAGTGCTAAAAGCAAAGATGTGGAAACCTGAGGTAAGTGCCCATGGAGGGAATCATATGGGAGAGTAAACAAAGAGAGGGAGAACAAATCTCACAGAAACTTGAGTTTGCTTGGACTTAATGCCCTCTGCCAACTTCCTGCTGCTAAAATATGACCAAACTTGGAACATGTCTTCTCTCTACCAGCAGAAGCTGGTGCCTTGCTTCACATCTGATTACCCAGATGTAATAGCCAACCTCCAATAGCCATTCTTCCCCCAAGGCTCTTATTCCTGGTATTCACATCCTTGTGTTGCTCCCTCCTGCACTGAATCAGGCTGACCACTGCAACATAGAGAATACTACAGAAGTGACAGTATATGACCTTGAAGGGGAGGTCATAAAAGGCATTGCTTCTTCCTTGTATTGCTTTTGGTTGCTCACTCTGGAAAGACCAACCACAAAGTCATGAAGATGAAAGCAGCCCTCTAGAGAGACCATGTGGAGAAGGAACTTGGATCTCCAAGGGAACGCCCAGCACCAACTAGGCAGTCATGTCCATGAGCTACCTTGGAAGTGGATCTTCAGCTCCAGGCAAACCTGGATAATTATAGCCCCCAGCCTCAATTCTTCAAGGCGAGGCCTCAGACACCTTACACCAGAGACAAGGTATCCTTGCTGTGCATTATTGTCTGAATTAATGACCAGAAGGAAAAGTGCAGAAAAATAAATTATTATGGTTGTTTCAAACCATTGAAGTGCTAAAGTGATTTGATACACAGCAGTAGATGACTACTACACTAGTCCTTACCCTTTGATCACCTCCCTCCTCCTCACAGAGCCTCTGAATAGAACCCATTCCAGGAGACTCCTGGAGCTAGAAGAGATCATCCATTCAAATCTTGGCTCCATTTAGGGCTTTCCAAGTAGATAAAAAAATCACCTCTATCTGTACACATCGAGTAACAGAGACTTCAGCACCTCCCAATTCACTGCTGTGGAGGCAGAAGAGTCTTCTGCCCTAGACCTTGCTGTAACTGGCTTCCTCTTTCCTGGGAGCTGTCCCTGACCCAGTGCTGAAACCGGGTCCCACTCCTCCCCTCCCCAACCAAACGATCAAATTACAATTCCAAAAGACACGCTTGACTTGTAAACATCAGCAAGAAAGTTCCATTTCCCTGTATCTCTAAATGGAAAAAAAAATCCTCCTTGTCAGTTTGGAGCAATTAGCTGTGGGAGATGATGACGGAGCAGTGAGAGGTGCTGGAAGGGGGCAGAGTGGCAGCGGAAGCCCAGGCTCAGACAGACATGCCACAGATGGCACCAGGAGATAACGCCTTTCATGTTTCAGAAATCACATTGTCAACAATGTTTCCAGACTGAGAAATTAGCTGAAGTCATCAGGAGTGCCTGGCAGCTAGCAGCAGGCACCGTGGTGGGGGCCCCTTGTTTGACGTTATGCATTGCTGCAAAGAGAAACTGGCAAGATTCACAGAAAAGGTTGATGGAGCTACTGTCCCCCAAGGCTGCAGGAAGGGCAAGCCTGGGGCATATTGAGGCATCTTCTCAGGGTTGACATCCAAAAGCCTCAATCTTCTGTCTTCTGTACATCAAATAGGGGATTAAGTTCACGTCTCAGAATATGACCTCCTTCTGCTACTCCATGCCTTGTGGGTTGTCCTCTTTAGAGAAAGCAAAAGTGATGGATTTAATCACCTGTGTTTTAAATAAGAGTTACATCATTTTAAACAAAATCATCCTTGATAAAAGGATGCTGTCTTTGCTAACCATAAGGCCCTATCAGAGGTGGTCTACATCAGCTCTCTAACCTTTCCATTACAGATGAGCTGACTCACATCTCACTCCCTTAGAAGAGGCAAGAAAAAGAATCAGAGGCTGGTACCCAGATGCCAAGGACCCCCATACCTCCAGTAATGGCAATGCTATAGGGGGACTGGGAGTTAGCCATTATTGCAGTACTGGGTGACATAAAAAAGTATGGTATGCAACAGGGAGCTAAGATGACTTTATAGTAGTCCACCTTTATTTTTTAGTCTCTGCAGATTCAATTGCCAGTAGTCAACCAAGGTTCAAGAATATTCAATGGATAATCCCTGAAATAAACAATCAGTAAGTTTCAAATTGCACATCATTCTCAGTAATGTGGTGATATTTGGTACTGTCCTGTTCTGCCCTTCCCAGGACATAAATGATTCCTTTGTCCAGCCCAGCATATCCACGCTGTATGGGCTCCCTGTCCGTTAGTCACTGAGCAGCCTTGTAAGGCATTGGATCAACTGTAGTGACACAGGGATAGCAGTGCTTGTGTTCAAGTAACACTTACTTTACTTAACAGTGGTTCCAAGCACAAGATAAGCCAAAGGGAAGTCATAAAATGTTTCCTTTAAGTGAAAAGGTAAAAGTTATTGGCTTAATTATGAACAAAAAAATAATCCTATGCTAAGATCACTGAGATCTACAATACAATAAGGTATTTTGAGAGAGACCACATTCATGTCACTTGTATTACAGTACATTGTTATAATTGCTCTATTTTATTCTTAGTTATTGTTGTTAACCTCTTATGCTTAATTCATAAATTAAACTTCATCATAGGCATGCATGTGTGGGGAAAAACATAGTACATAAAGGGCTTAGTACTATCAAGCATCAGCTGGAGATCTTCAAATGGAGATCCTCTACAGATAAGGGGGATGCAGTACACACAAATAGATACTCTGGTAGAAAATACATCATTGTCCCTTCTGCTCAAAGGCCTTCTCCTGTTTGCTCTGGAGGAAATCAAGGCTGTTGTCCTAATTGCAGAAGCCCACCTACTAGGGTAAAGGAAAGGGGTAAATGATTCCTCCCAGGAATTCAGAAGGACAAAAGCTAAGCTTGAACATGAGCCTGGGCATGATACAGGGAACAGGTTTGTGAATGGTAACGGGGGGATGTAGAGATTGGAACACTCTCTGGTGGTTACAATTAAATAGATCTCTGAGACTCAATTAGAAGCTTCCAACCAAATCTACCCATCTCCAGTGAGTTGGATCCTGAGGAGGTATCTGAGGTCCTGGCTTACTTCTCAAGGCTCTGAAAATTTGGGGGACTTCTTTGCCATTGCAAGAAGACAGCTCTTGATGAACCCCCCCACCCCCAGGCAGTGGAATGAGAGGAAAAGGAAAGTTGAGAATCTTGCCTAAAGAAAGTGATATGAGCAGCCCACAATTCCTATGAAGGCCAACCGGCTGGGATTCATCACCAGGCCACCTCCTGGCACTGAAAATGTAACAGGAGCAGCACCCAGCTAAAGACAAGTCTGCCTTTGGATTAAAGACCAAAGAGAGAAGAAAGTCTCTTATCCTCAGTCAGTGGTCGACTGTCCAAGGAGGGGAAAGCTGCAGAGTTATTCCCAGCCAAGACTCTCCCCTCTGCTCAGCTTTTTCTGGGGCTTAATTGCAGACAGCCCTGTCTCTACAGATAAGTCAGAGATGGACAGGGGGAAACTAGCTTTGAAGAAGCCCCCTCTGTAAGCCAGATCTTTTGTATATATCATCTCAGGTTACACTCTCAAAGGACTTGCCACCAAAGGACAATTAAAGTAGCAGGTGTCTATTGCTCTCATAGAAACCCCACCCCCACTGCCCCAGTCTTCACCAACGTTGGCTGGCCACATCCCAGAAGGAACTAAGCTTTGTCCTGGATTTTATGTCTAGGACAATCCAGGCAGCCTGAGGAGACTATCAGAAAATTAAGCAGCAACTAATACGCTTAAGTGTCTGCAAACTCCAAAGGAGCCTACGGAGGGCATCGGCCGTTCTCTAAACCAGTGGTTCTCAACCTTCCTAATGCTGTGGCCCTTTAATACAGATCCTGTGGGTTGTGACCCACTGCAAATCCAGTGGGTTCCCAAAGTGTGGTCCCTGGACCAGTGGCATTGACATCACCTGGGAAAATGTTAGTAATTGCAGATTCTGGGACTCCAACCTAGGCCTATAAGCCAAAAGACCTTGGACTGGGGCCAGAAATCTGCATTTTAAAAGGCCCTAGAGGGGATTCTGACACATGGCCAAGTTTGAGAAACAAGGATCTAAACCTAGAAGCCAAGTTCATCCCACCTAAATCTGGGGAGCTGGAAGGTTGAGAGCCCTTTGAATGTAGGCAGCCTCCTTGTGTCTCTGCCTTCCACACAAATTGATACCATTGCCCTGCCTCGTCCTCCCGGCTGGTAATATGGGAGGGACACTCTAGTCTCTATGGAATGACCCGAGATGCTGAGGAGTCTGGTGCCTTGAGATTTCTTGCTTCTTTTGGGAGCTGACAGTGGAAAACAGGAGGTATGTTCAAAATGTAACCCTTCCCTCTGGGAGCACTCACACCTCCGCTAGGGGCGAAGGACTCAGGTCAAGCCAAATTCCCACTACATTCCTGCAAGTCCTTCAAGAGACAGACGCGCAGGCCCCACTTGAGGCCCCCAGCGGGAGGCCGGTCACACCTGAGCAGGCCCCGAGGTGCCAGCGCGGCAGCTGGGCCCGGATGGCAGTGCCGCCGCGCCTGATGGATGGCTTTCCAACCAGGGTGCGGCGCGGGCTGCCAGCTGTGCTGGTGCAGGCTCCTGATGAGCGCGGCTGCACCACTCCCGCACACGCGGAAGAGGGAAACACGAAGCGGCGCACCTCGGGGTCACAGCAATTAATCTATCTGTGCGGGAGACAGGAGCTGCGGAGCTGACGGGCCCTGTCTGCCTTCCCCAGGGATGGGCTGGGCCCTCCAGACGCGCATTCAGACCAGCTCAGGTTCACCGGCCTGCTTTCCCAGCATCCGTGTGCGGAGGCAAACGCAGGGACTCCTGTGGGCAGCAAAGAGCACTCAGTGGACCGAGAGTCACCAGATGCAGGTCTAAATCCCAGCTCTGCCGCTTACATTGGAGATTTGGCCCCAGCTTGTTTCCCACAGCCAGCGCTCCTACGGCAAGATGTAGACGAAATGACGTGTGTGAGCCGCCTGGCACACGGCAGACAGGCGCCAAAGGCGGATTTCACGCCCCTGGGCCCAGCTGCTCACTATCCTAGGGCTCTCCAAGAGAACCCCATGCGTGATTACTAAGCAGACACCGACCTCTGCCAGGCCAGTGAGGTCCTGAAGGTAAAGGGGGAAAATGGGGAAGCAAATATCTTTTCACAGATCATGAAACCTGGGAACAGCCTGATAAGTGACAAAGACGAAGCAGCCTATGTAAGGACCCTGTGCCTAGCTTGTCTCCTGGCCCCAGCCTCATCCCTGCCCTGTCCACAAACTCAGCTCCCCAAGTGGTGACCTTTAGATGAGATAGCCGATCACGTCCCCGACTTATTTTTAAGCTCCCAGTGGCTTCCAGATGCCAACTGAGCAAAGTACAAATGCCCAAGTGGGTGACATTCAGCAGTAGTTCCAAACCTGCCCAGTTCACCTCTCACCACCAGCCTTCCCCTTCCAGACACCCAGAAAAACTTGCAGCTCCCAGAGACGCAGGGTGTCGCTCGGACCCTTCCTCCACCTGGAAAGCCTGGCCTCCCCTCTTACCCTCTAAAACACTGCCCCGCTCACAGCCTCCTACAGAGACACTCCCCCAATCCCCCTCTCCACATGGGGGTAATTACAATGGCCTTGCTCACACCTGCTACAACCATCTGTTGGGACCCTCTAGCTATAAGGATCTTTTTGATTTTTGGTCTCTCCATCACTGAGCTGTGAGCTCCTCTAGCCCAGAGACCCTGTTTGATTTCTCTCCACATTCCTGGCTCCAGCACAGTGCCTGGCACATAGTAGATTCTCCATAAATGTTTGGATAACTTAAGGCCATTTCTCATTGATACCCCATGGTCATACCCATGTGGACTAATAATCAGTGAAGCCATACCTTGAGCCCCTCAAGCCCCAAGAAGGGTCAAGGTTACAGGATGGTCTGCTGACCCCTCCTCTTCCCACTGGGTTAGCTAATGTTAAATTTTTATCCTTCCATAGCCAACCTACAGAATGCTTGAAAATGGTGCATTTCATCCCAAGGCTTTAAACAGATGTTTCAGTCCAAAATCAGAGAGCTAAGAGATTCATCAGCCTCTTGAGAGTCTTAGGCAGCAGTTACTCTATGCCTTGACCAGTTCCTCCTCTAATCTGTGCTGCCCCAGGGGTCATGAAAAAGAATCATGAACTAAAGGGTCCTTTTGCTCTCCCAATGCTTAAACCATCTCTATAGCCTCCCTCTCCAGCTTGAATACTTGCAATGACAGGTAACTTGCCATCTCGAGGGACATTTTATTCCATCCTTGGTCAGCCTCTCAGATGTCTCCAGGTCAATGGTCAGCCCTCCTTCCTTCATAAAATGGGAAACCAAACACCCTTCCCCAAAATCTCCAGAGAGAGCAGTGAAGAGGCTTATGTTCCATCTGTGTGCCTCTGGGTCCAGTACTCTCTTTCTCCAAATTCTCATTCTCTGCCCTCAATCCCAGCTCTTTCACTTTGTCTATTAACGTGGCCTGAGGGTAAATTGGACTGGTTAGTTCACATCATTCTGATTATTGTACAAAGTCAACTAAAACCCCCAAGAGCTTATAAAGCTGAGCCACACCAGACCTTACCCATCCTGCACTTGGTGGCTACTGCTATACCCATCATAGGACCCACCTCACTCTGCCGATTCATCTTTTAACATTCAGCCAAGATCTTTTTAGGTACTGATTCTTTCAGCTAGCCTCTTCACACATTTTCTTTTCTTTTCACCTTTATTTTATCAGCAAATCACATCAGTAACTTTTCTATCTCTTTATCCAAATTATTAATTTAAAATGCTAAATAGGATCAGAGCTAAAATAGAGCCCTTAGGCATTCCAATAAAGACCTTCCTGCAAAATGATATTAATCTACTGGGATCCTCTAAAACTTGGTTTATATTCTCAGTTTTCTGCCTAAGGATATCTGAAGATTTTTTTTTTCTTTGTAGTACATTCTGCTGAAACCTAGATTGGTTATCTGCTCCGTGGGACAGAGTTTACCACCCAACATCCATTCTTCCTGACTTTGTTGGGAGGCAATGCACCAAGATACTAATGACGGTATGTTTCCCAGCCTTTCTTGCAAATAGCAGTGGCCACAGGACACAGCTCTGCCAATGAGATGGAAGTTGTTGGGTGGACTGTCCAGAAAAGTCACTTAAAAGACACCAATTCAGATGACGTGGGTCCTTTGTTCTTTGACCTTGTTGCCTGCAATATGATGGGGTGTGGCAGTTGGAGCAGCCATTTTGCAACCATAAGGGAAAAATCGAAGCAATCACCAACACCTTAGCACTGACAGTCATGAATCTCTGAAGCCACTGCTAGAGCCCAAGTGCTGCTAGACTTCTCATTCAATTGTTTGACCCACTCTTCTTTTGGTTTCTGCTATTCAGAGCCAAGTGCAACTCCTAGTAGATATGTCACTCTCCTACTCTGAAAGCCTAGGGACACTCTTAGAAAAGGAAATGAGATTATTGTTAGGTACCTAAACCCTTCTCCCACCTCCCCTTCCAGAGCAAAAGGCCAACCACCCCACCCCAAGAGTTCCACTGATTAACTGGTAGCCTGAATGGCACATGGTCATAGGCAAGGAAGAATCTATCACAACCTATGGAGTGATTTTGCAATTGAGCTATTCTCTCCTAGTGAGGAGGGAGCTCTTATCTAGCTTTGAAATTCTTGTTTTGGGTCTTAGTTTTGCTTTTGTTGTAAAGTAATTCCCACTTAATATACTCCCTGATCACTGTGGCCAGAGCAATGAAGAAGCACGTAGTCTTCAAATCCACTTTGAGAATTCTGAGCTACCAGAGCAACTCAACGAAGTGTCCTGTATTTATGGAAAATGCTTTGAGATAGAAGGTTGGATGCTTGGGTTTGGGATGGAGACTGCAAATCTCCAGCCATTCTGGATCAGTCATGTCCCAGATCAGAAAGGAAGTAATTCTGAGTTTAAAAGCGTATTTGTCTTACTGAGCATAGTGAGCACTATGAGAGTCATTCCTAGCCAAGAGAAACTACAGTAGAAGAGTCAGCCACTTAAATAGTTCCCCCTTTAAGAATATCTAAACAGGCAAGGGTGCAGGGGCTATTAACAGAGGCCACCAAGGGCAGCAAAAGCAAGCAAGCTTCATGGCTGCCAAGAGTATGTGTCACCACTTTTTACAAGGAAATAAAATTATGAGATCCCAAGGATCCTGCTGGAAGAAAGACTATAATCTATAGTATAAGAGTGGTTGTACCCATCAATGCCAACCTTCAAAAACTGCTATGGATAGTGGAAGCAAAAGGGTGCATTGTGTTTTACGCTTTCAGACAATTCTGTTTCCATTGGTTGGGCTCTCAACCTTTGCAGGCAATAGACTCCCAATCTGATGTAGTATAAGCTAAAAGGGATTTACTATAAAAATTTTGATGCATCCCATGAAACTCAAAAACAGAATAAAGTTAAGCCTTAATAAAAACAGGAACCAGGAATATCAACATCTCCAGGACATGCTCTTGGTCATCTCTATTTCTTCTACACAGTGGATTTCATCTTCCCTTTTGCAACAGACAGGATTCTTCTTACGAGAACAAACATGCCTGCTACTGTACAGACAATTTTTTCTTATTAATACATTGAGGATTTGTATGCATGTGTTGTACACTTATAACAAATGACTTACTGAAATGTTATTAATTCAAACTTTTTTTCTATTGATTTGCTTGTGTTTTCCAGGTAGTTAAGAATCTCTTCTGCAGGGATAAGCATTTTATCTCCATGTTTGCCAGATGACTACCTCATTTTATTTTCTTCCCTAATAGCGTTGGTAAGCATCTCTAGAACACTGTCATATAAGAGAATTGAGGGAAAGAATCATTCTCTCTTTCCTAAATTTAATGAGATCCTTTTTATATTTCACCATAAAGCATTCCAATCCACCCTCAATAATTTTTTTTTTTTTTATTGTTGGGGATTCATTGAGGGTACAATAAGCCAGGTTACTCTGATTGCAATTGTTAGGTAAAGTCCCTCTTGCAATCATGTCTTGCCCCCACAAAGTGTGACACAAACCAAGGCCCCACCCCCCTCCCTCCATCCCTCTTTCTGCTTCCCCCCCCCATAACCTTAATTGTCATTAATTGTCCTCATATCAAAATTGAGTACATAGGATTCATGCTTCTCCATTCTTGTGATGCTTTACTAAGAATAATGTCTTCCACTTCCATCCAGGTTAATACGAAGGATGTGAAGTCTCCATTTTTTTTAATGGCTGAACAATATTCCATGGTGTACATGTACCACAGCTTGTTAATCCATTCCTGGGTTGGTGGGCATTTAGGCTGTTTCCACATTTTGGCGATTGTAAATTGAGCTGCAATAAACAGTCTAGTACAAGTGTCCTTATGATAAAAAGATTTTTTTCCTTCTGGGTAGATGCCCAGTAATGGGATTGCAGGATCAAATGGGAGGTCTAGCTTGCGTGCTTTGAGGTTTCTCCAGACTTCCTTCCAAAAAGGTTGTACTAGTTTGCAGTCCCACCAGCAGTGTAAAAGTGTTCCCTTCTCTCCACATCCACGCCGGCATCTGCAGTTTTGAGATTTTGTGATGTGGGCCATTCTCACTGGGGTTAGATGATATCTCAGGGTTGTTTTGATTTGCATTTCTCTAATATATAGAGATGATGAACATTTTTTCATGTGTTTGTTACCCATTCGTCTCTCATCTTTAGAGAAGGTTCTATTCATGTCTCTTGCCCATTGATATATGGGATTGTTGACTTTTCATGTGGATTAATTTGAGTTCTCTATAGATCCTAGTTATCAAGCTTTTGTCTATTCATGTCTCTTGCCCATTGATATATGGGATTGTTGACTTTTTTCATGTGGATTAATTTGAGTTCTCTATAGATCCTAGTTATCAAGCTTTTGTCTGATTGAAAATATACAAATATCCTTTCCCATTGTGTAGGTTGTCTCTTTGCTTTGGTTATTGTTTCCTTAGCTGTACAGAAGCTTTTCAGTTTAATGAAGTCCCATTTGTTTATTTTTGTTGTTGTTGCAATTGCCATGGCAGTCTTCTTCATGAAGTCTTTCCCCAGGCCAATATCTTCCAGTGTTTTTCCAATGCTTTCTTGGAGGATTTTTATTGTTTCATGCCTTAAATTTAAGTCCTTTATCCATCTTGAATCAATTTTTGTGAGTGGGGAAAGGTATGGGTCCAGTTTCAGTCTTTTACATGTAGACATCCAGTTCTCCCAACACCATTTATTGAATAGGGAGTCTTTCCCCCAAGGTATGTTCTTGTTTGGTTTATCGAAGAGTAGGTGGTTGTAAGATGTTAGTTTCATTTCCTGGTTTTCAATTTGATTCCAAATGTCTATGTCTCTGTTTTTGTGCCAGTACCATGCTGTCTTGACCACTATGGCTTTGTATACAGACTAAAATCTGGTATGCTGATGCCCCCAGCTTTATTTTTGTTACTAAGAACTGCCATAGCTATACGGGGTTTTTTCCGGTTCCATACAAAATGCAGAATCATTTTTTTCCAAATCTTGAAAGTACAATGTTGGTATTTTGATAGGAATGGCATTGAATAGGTAGATTGCTTTGGGAAGTATAGACATTTTAACAATGTTGATTCTTCTCATCCATGAGCATGGTATGTTCTTCCATTTGTTAATATCCTCTGCTATTTCCTTTCTGAGGATTTCATAGTTTTCTTTATAGAGGTCCTTCACCTCCTTTGTTAGGTATATTCCTAGGTATTTCATTTTCTTTGAAACTATGGTGAAGGGAGTTGTGTCCTTAATTAGCTTCTCATCTTGACTGTTATCGGTGTATACAAAGGCTACTGACTTGTGGACATTGATTTTATATCCTGAGACATTACTGTATTTTTTGATGACTTCTAGGAGTCTTGTGGTTGAGTCTTTGGGGTTCTCTAAGTATAAGATCATGTCGTCAGCAAAGAGGGAGAGTTTGACCTCCTCTGCTCCCATTTGGATTCCCTTTATTTCCTTGTCTTGCCTAATTGTATTGGCTAGAACTTCCAGCACTACGTTGAATAGTAAAGGTGACAGAGGACAACCTTGTCTGGTTCCAGTTCTAAGAGGAAAAGCTTTCAGTTTTACTCCATTCAGTAAAATATTGGCTGTGGGTTTGTCATAGATAGCTTCAATCAGTTTTAGAAATGTGCCACCTATGCCTATACTCTTCAGTGTTCTAATTAGAAAAGGATGCTGGATTTTATCAAATGCTTTTTCTGCATCTATTGAGAGGATCATGTGATCTTTATTTTTGCCTCTGTTAATATGGTGGATAACGTTTATGGACTTGCGTATGTTAAACCAGCCTTGCATCCCTCACCCTCAATAATTTTTTATTGAGTAGTGTGGCATCATAGAAAAGTATTTAGTCTTTGTTCTCAGTTCTTGACACAGACACCCTAAGTGTCCTTTGTTCTAATGAGGCAATTCTTTTTTTTTTTTTTTAATTGTTGGGGATTCATTGAGGGTACAATAAGCCAGGTTACACTGATTGCAATTGTTAGGCAAAGTCCCTCTTGCAATCATGTCTTGCCCGCATAAAGTGTGACACACACCAAGGCCCCACCCCCCTCCCTCCGTCCCTCTTCTAATGAGGCATTTCTTAAGTGGCCTCTAGATAGTTTCATATTAGGGGCTGGTCTCCAGAAAGGCTGGGTCTTGATTAGAAGCCTAGACCTTTAAGTCCCATACCCAGAGGAGAGGGGCTGGAGAATGAGTTAATAATTGATCGTGTCTCCCTCAATGAATCCCCAACAATAAAAAAATAATAAAAAAAAATAATAATAATTGATCGTGTCTATGTGATAAAGCCTATGAAAACCCCTAAATGATAAGGTTGGGAAATACATCCATGTGCTGTAAGGGTAGCACACCCCAACTCCATGGGAACAGTAGGTCCCATACTTGGAATTATTACAGATATCACCCTATGTACCTCTTTATCTGGCTATTCACTTGTATCCTTCACAATAAAGTAGAAAATATAAATTAAGAGTTTCCCTGAGTTTCACAAGCTATTCCAGCAAATTAACAAGCCTAAAGGGAGTGAGTTATGGGAACCCTGACTTTCTAGCCAATGGGACAGAGTGTGTATAACTTGGGGACCCAATACTTGTGACTGACATCTGAAGTGAGGACAGTCTTGTGGCACCGAGCCCCTAAAACCATGGAATCTGATACTAACTCAGAGAAGTTAGTGCCAGAATCAAGGCGAATTATAGAACACCTAGCTGGTATCAGAATTAGTCTATGTCAGGAGGGAAAAAAGAGCTTCTCAACTACAAATCTTAATAAGAAAATAGATGTAAAATTTTATCAATACATTTTCAGAATTCATTAAGATATTAATTTTTTGACCTGTAAATATGACAAGTTATAGTCATGGATTTCTTAACATTGAATAATCATGTTATTCCTTGTTGGAACCCCACTTCGAATATATTGATTTTTAGCACACCACTCAATTCTATGAAATAATGTTTTATTTAGGAATTTTATATCTTTATAAATAAGATACGTCTGAAATGTTCTTGTGTTAGGTTTTTGTATCCATGATATGTTAGCATTCTTTTCTTTTAACTTCTTTCCTATCTGTGGTTATAGCCCCTTTCTCATTTCTATTTTGAAATATCTGTAGTTTATCTGGGGTTATTTAAAATTTACATAAGCTAATGATTTATTTTATATAAATATTATATATTTATATTTGTATTCATTTACTATAGGGAATTGCCTCACATAATTATGAAGGCTGACAAGTCCTTACATCTACAGGGTGAGTCAGCAAGCCAGAGACCCAGAAGAGCTGTTTTAGTTTGAGTCTGAAGGCAGGAAAAACAATATCCCCGTTTGAAGACAGTTAGGCAAAATTCTCTCTTACTAAGGGGAGAGTCAGACTTTTTGTTCTATTCAGATCTTAAATTGGTTGAATAAGGCCCAGTCACATTAGGGCAGGTGATCTGACTTAGTCTGCTTGTTTAAGTATTAATCTCATCCATAAATACTTTCATCTAGAGATTCTTAACCTAATCAAATCTGTAAAGACTTTTTTTTCCAGAAAGGTAACATTCACACAGGTTCTAGAATTGGCATATGGACTATCTTCTGGAGCCATTATGAACCTCTCACAGACCACTTGTTAAATATTTTTAGTTTTAGTTCTATTTGCAACAACCTGATCATACTAACCATACAGTTGTAGGATGGTCACAGACGCACAGGTCTCTGCTCTCCTCTCCCCAGGACGGGGCCTCTTTCCCAGAAAAGCTAGAAATTTCAGCTCAGCTTACTTCCCTGACTCAGCAGAAAATTCACCTGGGAGGTTATGATATGCAGAAGGTAATAACATAGACTCTGGGCCTCAGGTTAAGGCACTGTCACTTGCTAGCTGATGAATGTAGACATGTCATTTATCCTCTGTAGACCTCAGGAATGAGGACCAGGCACGTGACAAACTTTTTATGGATTTCCTGCTTGATCCTCCCCAAAACTCAAGTTAAGTACCATTTTTAAACCATTCATTCATTTATGCTTGCTTTCAGTAACTACCTAATTCCAGGCCCAGTTTTAGCACTGTCAATACAGCAATAAACAAGGAAATTACTTTCTAATGGTGAAGACAGATGTTAGGGAAACAAAGATAACTGCAGAGAGTAATAATGACCATGAAGTCAATAATTTAATAGAACAATATTATGACATGGAGTGCTAAGGAGCTCTTGCCTATAGATGGGGTTTCCTGGGAAGGCCTCACCTAGGATCTGAGTCTTGAATGATAAGAAGAAAGCATCACAGTAGGACAACTTACCAGGTGAAAACAAGTTGATGTATTCAGGAAACAGAAGAAGCCACTTGCAAATGGGGGAACTAAGATGCCAGGATATTAAGCATCTTGCCTAAGATCTCTATGCTGGTAAATTCAAGTTGAGACTTGAATAGACAAGCTCAACCCCAGAAGCCTGAACTCTCCACTACCACACAAGGGGATTTCTCTTACTTCCCTTCCACATGTGTCTCAATAATTAAATGAAGAAGAGAAATAACAGCAGCACTGCCCAGTAGATATTAATTGGCACCCTTGTCCTTTCCTGAGTGAACTATGGGCTTCCAGAAGAGCTCCCCTCCCCTGGAGAGTGGAGGACCAGGAAGAGATATGCACTGAGCTGATCCAAGCCTCAAGGGAAGATGTCAAGGAGAAGTTGCCATCTGGCCCTTCTGGTACAGCCACCCACCTGTGCAGGGCCCCGAGCAAGGGTGCGGTACTCAGGGAACAAACTTTAAGGAGCCACTACTCTTCATGTTGATCCTGAACTTGCACAAGCCTAAGATTGAGGGCTTCCTTAAATAGTGCCTTACTTTAGTCCAGCCCTACAAGTGTACCAGAAATAAAACATTACCCAGAATTTTTCAAGGTGCAAGAGCTTGTTGTTCTGGTGGCCTTCCACTGGCTTCCAGTCCATCTCTCGGCTGTGTCTATAACGCATGGCCTAGCAGGGTCCATACCCTCCCTTCTAGGGCTGAAGTCCCCAAGCACACCACAAGCTCAGCCCATCCCAGCCAGAGTTCTGGCTCAGCAAAACCTCCATCCAGGTGGCCTCCCTAATCATGAGCTCACAAGGACTGTGTGTGTCCCTCAGGATGACAGCTCTTTTATCACTGGATGTCAAGCATGAGCCAGGGAAAGAGGCAGATGATCAAACTGTAAAGTCATGTTTCCAGAAATGCCAACCAGCCTACTCTGATGCCACACCTGGACCGCCAGCTCCTTTGCCAACTTCCCCATTATTTTATTATAATGAGCAACAAGCTCATTAATAACCCTTCCTCTTCCCTTTCTCCCTTCCTGAGTTCCAGCCACAGGGGGAACCAGCAGGTGCAAGGGGCTCACAATTAGTCCTTCATAATGCATGGTTGGCAAGAAATCCACTCTGAAGCTGGAACAACCAGGACCCAGTTCTGTGCAGTGTCTGCAGCCTCTGGAGTAATTAATGGCAGAACTATAGAACTGAGAGAGGGTATCTTAACCCTTAGGAAGCCATTGAGCTCAGAAATGGAAACATCAAGAAGAGGAAGCATTTCGCATGCACTATAAGGAAATGGCCAGCTCTGGTCTCAGTCCTCCTGCCTATGTCTCTAATATTTCCCCCAAGAAGTCACGCTGACATTACCACCTTGGTGAAGGCACCCCAAATCCTTGTGCTCCACCCTTCCTCTCACTTCTGCCTGGAGACTCCACTGGCATCCCAACTGGCTCAGATGTATGTAGATACCGGGACCTTTACCAGCAAAGGGTAAGCTGGAATCCAACAGGAGAGCACAAGGTTAGAAGTAGCTACTATACAGACAAGGAAGTTCTCAACCTACAGCTGAGCACAGGAGACCACCCAAGGCATTAAACAGGTGCGGAAATCATAAATGTGCACTGAGCTCAACCTCCACTATTGTGTGGTTTTCTCCAGCAAAGAACAGTAAAGGTTGAGCAAGGCTGGCAAGGGGGTGTCTCATGGTCATGGGAGTAGTGCATGAGTGTGAAGCCTAGATTGGGTGTTAAGGGGAGTAGATCCAGGAAGTGCTGGAGGACTGTGAAGTGTACAAACATAAACATTAATGGGATCAGAGAAAGGTCAGAAAGGTAAGTCAGTGAGACAGAAAGAAAGAAGGAGGAAGGATAATAGAGAAGAAGCTCTTAGAACCTGAGATATCAGAGGCAAGAGTTCAGGTCCAGACTATGGCCATGGATGTGGATAAGCTTCAACAAGGCCATTGCATTGCATGACTACTGGAAAACCATTCATACCATTTACTACCAGTAAAATTCAATGAAGTCATGCAATATGGTGGCTGCAGAAGAACGAATAGGGCATTGGGGATGAGGTAGCTGAGCAGCTGTGAGGCGAGGGACTGGAAGACCCACCTGACACTGGAGACAGTGAACTCCAGGGTGGAGAAGAAGCACATGGTATGACAAAAGCATGGCCTGGGCCCCAAACAAGCCCAACCTCAAATCCAATCCACCAGTCACATATTGTGTGTCCTTATAGCAAATCTCTTAAGCTCCTCTGGGTTTCTGGTGTCATATTGAAAATGGAATCAAGAGTACTTAACTTCAGGGAAGTAATGAGAATTTAACAGATGGTTTAAGTGTAGTAGAGGGCTATTCTGTGGCTTGTGAGCTACCAGATCTGTTCCCTCCTCTTGCCCAGCTCTGCTGTCCAGCCTAGAGAGAGTCAACCTCTGTCTTGGTCCCAAGGTCATCTTGTTCCCAGCAGGGGTGGGCCAATGGGAACTCCTGGGGGGGAGGGGATGGAAAGGCAGGAGAAAGGCCTTCTTCCTCCCTTCCTAAGCAACCTCTCCAGCAAGAGCAGAACTCCTCCAAGGATTTACCTCCAGTGAAACAGGACATTTAAAGTTCCAACTTCCACCCCCAAACTCTGATAACCCCACCTTTTCCCTGTGTCTCTCCACCCCTGGGGTGGCTTCCCACTATTGCTTAAAGTTTGATCACCTCACTGTTTCCTGTTTAGCTGCTTGACTTTTCCATCACCTGTGTAATCAACTCCCTAATTAAATTCCTTCTGTTTTAAATATTTGAAGTTCTCTCTGGGTGACACCTGTGGCTCAGTGGGTAGGGCGCCAGCCCCATATACCGAGGATGACTGGTTTGAACCTGGCCTCGGCCAAACTGCAACAAAAAAAATATAGCCAGGCGTTGTGGTGGGCGCCTATAGTCCCAGCTACTCAGGAGGCTGAGGCAGGAGAAGCCCAGGAGTTGGAGATTGCTGTGAGCTGTGACACCACAGCACTCTACCAAGGGTGACAAAGTGAAATTCTGTCTCAAAAAAAATAAGTAAATAAAATAAAGTTCTCTGTGTTTTTCTTGTTGGACTTTAACTATTATAAGTGCCTAATACCACGCTTGGCATACAGGGGGGACTTTAATAGTATATAGTTGTTATAATTATGTTTAGATTAACATTATTAATTCTTAGTTTTGCAAGACCTCTGAGAACGTGGTAATCATTCCACCAAAGGCCAAAATAGGTACAAGCTGGGCCAACTACCCAACCTGTGCTGCTGAGGGCAGAAGTGGCTGGTGGATAATTACAGGGTGTTTTTTAACTCAGGCCTCTAAATCTCCCATTAAGAACAGTGACTGAGTGTTTGTCTTTATATCCCCAGGGCCTGGCACTGAGCAATTTCTCAAGATAATAGTTATTGGACTGACTTGAAATCTTTTTGGTTGTGTAGTCAAAACAGCATTTATTTGTAAGTCTGAAATTTAGGTTGCAAAATCTCACATATGTGTACACAGAAACTTTAGAAATTAGATATGTATCAGGAGGGCCAGGACTGGAGCAAAATAAGTGAAGCACTCACCCTAAGCACAGAATTTAAGGGTATTTGAGAAAATTCTGTGATCAGGATGAGCAATATTATAATGCAATATTTTTTAAATCATAATTAATGCAAAAAAATCCATAATGAAAAAATTTCGAAATTTAAGTAAAGATGCGGTTAGTATTACTGATTTTTGCTTCTGCCTCAGGCCCTAGCACAGTTCAGCTCATGTTGACTATAGCTGAGTCACTGCCTTCTATCATTTTTCACTGGGATGTCATGAACTTGATGTCCCTGGGCTTAAGATTCAAGTCCCCACAAACATCTCCACATGCACCCTGCTGTCCATGCTTGCTAGAACAGGGACCGTGCCTGTCCCATCTCCTGCTGCCACTTCACCACCTGAAACCGTGTCTAGCTCACAGTAGACACAAATAAACATTGGTTAAATGGATGAATGAATGGACCAATTGTCTCCTCTGCATTCTTGGTATTCTAACAGGGTCACCAAGAAGGTATTTTAACAATGTACCTCTAACAAAAATAGTCCAAATGCACTAGGAATCAAAAAAAGGTAAATGGAAACAATGAAGCTCAATTTTTCACTGCGGGAATTAGCAAAGATTTAGGAGATTGACAATGCCCTGTATTGACGTGGAAATCAAGAAAAGGACATTCCTATGCATTACCACCAGGACGGCAAATCAGCACTGTGTTTCTGGACAGCAATTTGGCAATAGTAACAAAAGCCCTTGAAAAGTACATTTCTTTTGATGAGCAATCCTACTTCAAAGAATTATTCAAAGGAAATAATTAGGCAAGTGCTAGAAGACGTATCTTCCAAGGAGTTTCACTCTGTATTGTTTATAACAGAGTTTGCAAACAGCCTAAAAGTCCAAAAGTATTAGACTTATTATTATTACTATTAAAATGTTAATAAATTAAGGCATCATATGGTCGAGTATTATGCAGCATTTAAAATAATGCAGCTCAATAATATAAAATAATACATGTCCTCTCTTTATTTAAAACAGAAGGATATTCTCAATGTGCAAGTGGAACGAAGGACAAAGCAATACGTACATGTGTGGTGTAATTACCAGTTTGAAAGTATATATGAAGAAATTCTGAAAGGCTGAATACAAATAGTAGTTATCTCTAGGTAGCAGATGATTTTAATTTTTAATGTTTCATTTCTCTGAATTCTCTACATTTTACACAGCAATCAACCATAACTTGTATAATTCTAAAAAATAAAAAGTAAGCTATTTCACGTTTTGCACTTTGCAAGGTGAGTTTCCCATCAAAAGCTAGTTGAAATCTCTATTATCACCCTCTCTGCCTTTGTTGTCTGAATCAGATCATAAATACTGTGCAGATTCTTCTCCACATAGAGATTCTGTTTGGCTTTCCTCAGCCTATGCCTAATACTCTCCAGAAATGTCTCAGAGACTGGGTCACCATTCTGGTACACTCAGATCACTTTGTAGCTAAGGTCCCAAATGTTACATTTTTTCAAATGGAAAGGCTGATCTTGTTTGCTGATGGGAAATGAACATAGCATGCCTCTGGCAGGTGTTTTTCCTTTATGAAATGAGAACAAGCATTTATCAACGAGGTATATGGAAAGATAAAATTAGTGGAAGAACCCAGCACCTATTAAGTGTATCTGTCAGGACAAACTAGGGCAGGCCCCAGTAACAAATAACCCCAAATTTTCTGGGTCCAAACAACAAAGTCTCATCTCTTACTACATGTCCATCATAGGTCCACTGGGGCCTCTGCTCCACATGATCCTTATACAAAGACTCAGGCTGAGGGAGACTTCACCTCCATAATTTCACTTTGCCAAAGCAGGGGAAAGAAAACTCAGCACCTATCCCACCAGCTCTTAAGCTTCCATCCAGGAAAGGGTCATGTCACTTTGCTCTCATCTCATTGGCTAAAACAAGGCACATGGCCACAGCTGAATTGAAAGGGACAGGGAAATTCAATCTCACCATGTGTCTAGGAGACTAGAAGCCAGAAATAGTGGCAAAGAGCAACAGTAACTCCCACAGTAGGCATTTGTAAGTGTTTTGGGCACAGGAAAAAAATTCTTTTTTTTTTTTTTTTTTGAGACACAGTCTATGTTGCCCTCGGTAGAGTGCCGTCATGTCACAGCTCACAGCAGCCTCAAACTCTTGGACTTAAGCAATTCTCTTGCCTCAGCCTCCCAAGTAGCTGGGACTACAGGCGCCCACCACAAGACCCAGCTATTTTCTTGTTGCAGTTGTCATTGTTGTTTAGCTGGCCCAGGCCGGGCTCGAACCCATCAGCCTTGGTTCATGTGGCTGGCGTCATAACCACTGTGCTACGGGCGTTCGGCCAGGAAAAAAAATTCTTATTTCAAACCTGCCTCCATGGTGGACAGGCTCCAATGTGTCAGGCATTGTGGTAGGTAAAAATCACAGTGGAAAATCATATAAGTAATGTTTACCAAAGCCACACAGCTAGTAAGCACCAGAGCCGGGATGATTCCATCAATCATACCCTACTCCTTGTGTCTTTGCCTGTTAATGCTACTCCAAGTGTTGCTTAACTTCTACCAGCCTATTTCCTCTTCATCGTCCAGCAGCAAATAATATTGACTACTTGGGATTCTTTCCACAGGAGTGATGGACTGTCCCTGCAAGGGCAGCCATGAGGGGTCTGTGAGGTGGGGCAGTGTGTCTTGTCCAAGGTCTGGTCAAAGACAGTGCCTAGAGAAGCCCAGGAGTGACTCGTCTCCTATGTTCACAAGACAGGGGTATGGAGGGGGTCCAGTATAGTTTGCAGGACACACCTGATTCCTGGCCACTCAATTATTAGAGACTACGTGTCCCCTGATTCAATTGTTGGGAGATACATGTCCACTCGCTCAGTTATTGGAGGGAATGTGTAATCGTCCAAGTGTAGCAGACAAGTCCTGACAGGCGGCACTCGCCCCACACACACACACCACCTGCACACATGTGCACAGGTACCTTAGACAGCCATGCCGGCTTGCACGCACGTCGTAAACACACATGCTGGGTCTGTGCCACATGCAGCTCAACTCATGCAACATCACACATACGTAACCCAGTCGCATGATTTGTAGCCACCCATGTGCACCCGTGATTTGTGGAGCCATATGAAATTGCTCTTTTATTGGCAATTTCATGTGGCTCAAACTAATACACACATAACTTTATAAAATCACACTATTTCATGCATGTACACATAACCACACAAGTACACACATGGCCCATACTGGCAACATGCACACACACAGTGTGGACACACGCCCTCTCTCCCACCTATTGCCTGACCCAGGCACGGGCTCCCTGGCAGTGAGTTCAATCAGTGTCACCGCCAAGGCTGCTATTACAGCTCTAATCATCCAAGACATCAGTCACTGGGGCTTGGCGGCAGTGGCCCTGGCTTTACCCAGCAGCTGCGTTCAGTGTCCGTGCCGGCCCTGCCCATCCACTTAGCCTTGTCTTTAACCCCAACACCCCTTTCTCAGATAACCCTCACCCTCTTGCAGAGCTCACTGGCCACCAGTGAAAAGGCTGCTTAGACGTTGTGGAAGCTCACTGTCTGCCGTAGACACCCCAGCCCCATCCTAAAACTCTGCACAGACAAAGAGCAGCTACGGGGGGCTGGAGGGCCGGAAGGTGACCATCAGATACAGAGGAGATTTCTGGGGCTCAGAGCTGCCACAGGTGCACATGACAATGTTTCTTAAGCTCTAACTCTGTGTCTGGCCCTCCACAGGCACCAAGGCTATGGGGATGAACAAAATCAGCTGCAGTCCCTGCTTGTATGGTTCTCACATTCAGGGGTAGGGGGGCAAACTCTTTTTTTAATTACAAATAAATATAAAATTCCATCTCTAAGAAGAGGTGTGGAGGAGAGATACATGGTGCTTTAACATATGACTCAGGATTTTCATGTGTAGAATAAGACTATAATAGCACCCACCTCCTAGGATGGAGGTGAGAATTAAATGAAGCAATATGTGTAAAGTACTTATAATGGGGCTTGATGCAAAGTAAGGGCCATATATTGTTAGCCCTTTTATTATAGTTAGATTATTTTATATAGAGGAAATTAACATAGAGATATTAATAAGGGGCTTCCGGATGAAAGTAGCCACTGAGGAGAAATTAAGGAGATGAAGGGGAGAGGGCAATAGGAACATCATATGCAAAGGCCCTGTGGCAAGAGAAAGCATGGGCCAATCCAGCAGCTAGCAGAGCCTCACGTGGTTCCAGTGCAAACAGTGAGAAGACAGCTGCCCAGCTTGCGGCTGGAGGGGTTGACGGGTACCAGACTATGCAGGGCCTTGAAAGCAGTGGCAAGAAGTCATCAAGTATGGAACATAAGCTAAATGCAGTGGAGGCACTGGCAGAGTCATAAGCAGAGAGTAATACAGTCATGTTTTCATGTTGAAAAACATCCCTGGCTGAAGTACAGAGAACAGATGGAAAGAAGACCGTGTCAGCCTTCAATGAGACACCTGGTGGTATGTCTAAGCTATGTGATGCTACCAGTAGCCAGTGTTAAAAATTCACTGGCATAGACTGCCAAAGGGAAGAAACATGACCAAACACTTCCAGGATGAGATTAATTCATTGGCAGTCTGGCCTTCCCAGTCTATAGAGGAGCATAGCAAGGCTGTGTCTGTACCTATCTGGGGAGTGAAGACCCAGGTTAGGAGGGTCTGGGTAGAGGTGGCTTTGGGTCCATCCAATAGGCAGAAAAGTCATAACTCCAAAACTTGAGTATTTTGGAGTAGGACCTAAGAAGCAAATGGAAATAGAAGTCCTGGATCCTGGGGAAAGAGTTACTAATAAGAACAGAGCTGATGTAGGCTTAATGGGCACAGTGTGGGGGTGTAGGGCACACCTCCTGGGGGCAGGCCACAACTACAACAGGAACTATACCTAACAAAAGTGAATGTTGTAACCTAATGCTTTGTATCCTCCGATTAACCTGAAATTAATCAATCAATTAAAATAAAAATCTTTAAACTATAATCAAAAAAAAAAAAAACAGAGCTGATGAATCTAAACAGGTGTCAGATCTCCCACCAGCAAAGATCAGCAAACTAAGGCAGAAATCTAAGTCATCCAGTATCTTTTGTCTCATACGCATGCTCTGAATGGCTGGGAGAAGCTGCCTAAAACTCTATACTGAGAGGAATTCTGAAGTCCAGTGTAGACTTGGTGAGAAAGAGTGCTGTGATTTATTAACACGCCTGTCATGGGTGTAAGAGGTAAGAACTAGTAGAACCTGTACCCTCGATTGACCAGCCTCTGGGCTATGAGTGTATTCATCTAAACTCTTGTGGTTGTTGAGTGACAGAACCACAATTCAAAATAGCTTAAGCAGGAAAAAAAGAAAGATTGTAAGTGGGAAGTCGAAGGGTATAACTGGTCAGACACACAGCAGAATCCAAATGATGATGTTGTCAGGACTTTATCCCTCCCTCTCAGTCTCTTGACTTTTCCTGTCTCTTCTTGATTATGTCCTTAGCCAGACTGCCCCCTCCTACAGGTGACCAAGATGCCCAATGGCAGCCCCAGCCCTGTTATGTCCATGAGGCTACATTCTAAGAAAATCAATATTATCTTTTGTGATACAGCCAGCAAAATTCCCAGTAAAGACTCTGATTGGCCTGGCCTGGATCATACGCTCTCCCCAACCTGGGTGAGAAATGTGTCAGCTTCCCCAAAGCCATATAGGCTGACCAAGACATTTATAGACAAAGGGATAGGTCGTTTCTAAAAATGACAGAAGCTGGACAGGCAAAAAGAAAATGTATGTGCATTCAAGATTTAAGTGGCAATAAGGCTGATTTCTAGGCTGGCCCACTGAACACTCCCACATATTCCTCCCGTAGCTGCTCGGTGAGAGGAAGCTTAGCAGGGTTGGGTGGAGACAGTGGAGACAGGGGCAACAGTGACTTTCATGGAAGTTTCAGGGCACCATAGTGCCAGAGGATATACAGCTGAAAAGCTGGTAGGAAGAGATGTTCCAAGGACCAGAAAAGGAAATCTTAGCGTGTCACCAGACCAAGGAGAGCTCAAGGAGTTATGCCAAGTTCAGCCTGGAGTAGGCACAAAGAGAGAAGAAAGCAGAGGTGAGGGGGTTAGGGACTGAGCAGAGGGGCAGTTTTAGTGACCTCCTAGGAGAGGCATGCTCTCCTGCCTGGCTTTTACCTCCCTGTCCTTTTCCATGGTTGAGGCCAATGTCATTTCTGTCCCTGGAATTCTATCTATAATGATGTCTCCAAGGTATTATTCCATCAGTCCACGCATCCCCCAGATCATCAGCCTCTCCTGCAGCACTGATTCTTTTCTATTTATGTATAAAGCAGATGCAAGTGTCTCCATTCTGAAAGAAAGAAAGAAAGAAAGAAAGAAAGAAAGAAAGAAAGAAAGAAAGAAAGAAAGAAAGAAAGAAAGAAAGAAAGAAAGAAAGAAAGAAAGAAAGAAAGAAAGAAAGAAAGAAAGAAAAAAACTTTCCCAGATTCTGCATTTTCTTTTATCTATAGTAGTATTTTCTGGGGTATGTGAGGTGTCCACAAACAACTGTGGTCCACAAACTGGTTACTGATCCTGTAAGAACCGAAATTGAGAGCAAATGTTTAGAAAGCTTAGTGACAATCTGACAGCGTTAACTGCATGCCCAATGAATCTAACAGTAAAAAGTAGTCCTATATTTTGTATGTCTTATTTCATTTTTCCAGTAACTCATTTTTATTGTATTTTGTGAAATTATCCCTCTGCAACAGGTTTAAACACACGCACACACTGATCCTCTTACATAAATGGTTTAAGAAACACCATTTCATAAAATTCTTGTTCTATGACATGTTCAATGTAAAAATAAAATAAGAATGGGTTATTTAAGAGTAAGGAAAGGAATAGAAGTGTGTAAAGGGAGAAAATTTCAAGTTCTATAATCCAAAAGAATTAGTGCATTCCTCTCTGAGGCTGACAAAGCACATTACTTTGTGAAAAGCATTCCCTGCAGCCTCATCTCAGAACCCTAAGCTTTGAAAAGAGCACCGTTAGATCTCAAGAGCAACATCCACTAGCTTATTTTCCCAGGATAGCTCCTAGGGTTCAGTTGGTATTCAGAAATTATTGGCTTGAATAAACTCTATCCAGACTGGCTCCGGTTCCAGTTGTCTATTTCTGTATAATATTCAGCTTCAGAACTTCGTAGCTTAAAATAATAATGTATCATCATTCTCTCTTATGTTTTGGTGGGTTATCCGGGCTCAGCTGGGCAGCTCTCATTTGGAGTCCCTCACACAGTTGCAGCCACCTGGTAGCTGGGACAGTAGTCATCTGAAGGCTCAACTGAGCTGGACATCCAAGATGACCTCTTTCTTTACATGTTTGTCACCTCAGCTGTAATGGCTGGAACAGATGGGACTCGCTGAGCAGCATCTCCCCCCACACAGCCTCTCCGTGGGTGAGCTTGGGCTCCCTCACAGCATGGCTGGCTTCCCCCAGCGCAAGTGTCCACAGAAAAAGTAAACAGAAGGAAATCAAACTTACAAGCTGGCACAGCACCATTTCTTCCACATTCTTTTGGTTGAAGCAAACACAAGGCTGATCATTCCAACTCCTAGTGGGGAAATAACTATTTGCAATCATTATCCACCACTATGTCCCTGGCAATATTGCAACCCCTAAGTGACAGACATGAGAGAGAATAATCTTTGAGACTTTTCATAATACCAGTTGTTAGGTAATTGCCCCAGAGAAAGCCTCTCCTACTTTCTACAGACCAAGATTAACTATGGCCTGCCCCTAACGCCTCTTCCAGCCAGGGCAGTAACTCCTTATTGGCTATTCTACCCTCCCATCACCATTCTAAGACTTCCCCTAACCCAACCTATATAGCTCGCTCTCGCACACGTGCTCTCCCTCTCTCCCCTCCTCTCTCTCTATCTCTCTCGGTCTCTCTTCTCTCTCCCCATCTCTCCCCCCCCTTTCCTCTCTCTCTCTTTTCTACCCCCTCTCTCTCTCATCTTTTCTCTCCTCCTTGGTGCTGCTCTGTAGCATCCCTCCCTCACCAATAAAAACCTTTTGTACAAGCCTTGGTAGTCTGTGAGATCTTTGCCAGTGGAGTGCCTCCCCTTTCATCTGGTGTCAGAAGTGGGATGAAATTGGGGAATGCTCCCAAGGGTAGCTTCCACCTCTTCCATGGGATTTTAGCTCCTGGGAGCTCCCTAGCCTCTTCTCACACTCCCAGCGCTCACCACCACATCTGCTTGTGTCCATTCGCCAAAGCACTCTAACCAGCACCCAACACTGACCCCATCCAGACTTGGTGAGTACCCCTATGGGAGTAAATTTTCCCTAATCATGGGCTGGGTTGCTTACATTCCTGGTGATTCACCCATTTCTTGAGGCTTGAGTTCCCTATTCCCCTTGACCTTGCCTGGCTTAGCACAGAGCTTCCACTCCTTTGCATGAAAATTCCTGGCACCAGGTCTCAAGCTCTCTACAGCCTCAAGGGCCTGACACTGCTCTAGTGTATGGTGACAACCGGCCTAGACTGTGTTCTCATTTTCTTGGCCAGCAACAAAGTAATGAAGACGTTTGTTCTTTATCCTGGTCCTCCCGTGATTCTACTCACGCTTTATTTCTGTGACGAATCGCCCTGAGTGCAAGCCATTCTAGCCCACCTAACTCCCCCTGGGGTGCTCCTTACACCACCTGGTAGAATTAAGGAACTCTCTACCCAGGTTTAACCACTTTATTTAATTTTTCTTTAATTCAAAACTTATATAACTACTATAAGCACCTTGGCAAATGAAGCGAGGTCCTCTACATTCAGAACTTCTTGTATCTTAAAACCAAGCCTAATTTATGTTCGGATAATTCCAAAATTCTTGTAACAAGCAACTCTCCTACTCTCTATCTCCCTAAACCAAACCTATTTCGCCCGGCAAATAAACCTCCGCCATGCAGATGACCAACCACCACTTCCTAAATGGGAGTCATTTTTGTTCAGGCCTGCCATATTCAACTCCTCCCTCAACCACACAGTTGCCTCCACTCTCTGTCCCTCCTACTTCCTCGTCAACCAATCTGAGCTCGCCTCCTAACTCCTCCCCTCCAATTAGCACTCAGTTCTTCCGTATGGTCTCAGTCCACTTCCGACTACTCCAAGAAACTATTCCGAACTTCTTTACTCCTTTCTCCCTCCAGCTCCTCCATATAATAATCCTACAGTACCACCGTATAACAATGTATTACTATATCCTATCAATTTACCTAGCATAATGTTTTTATTATTTTAACCAATACCCTAACTTCTAACGAGTGCAAACAAGTGTGGAAGAGGGTGAAAGAGGCAGCCAATCAATTTAATATATCAAACAATAAGCATCCTACAGGTGACACTACAGTCCCTAACTCCCAGACAAATTGGAATTATAATAATAATATTAAGAAAAAATAAAAACATTTTATTACCTACAATCTTTGTGGACTTAGAGCTTCCACCAAAAGACTATCAATTATAATAAATTACAGGAAATCGTACAAGATAAGTCAAAAATCCTTCAGCTTTCCTCCAATGCCTTACCGAGGCTTTTATTAAATATACTAACTTAAATCCTGAAACAATAGAGGGGGAAAACGTTCTCATAACTTATTCCTTTACCCAAAGTTACCCTGACATCAAATTTAAGCTAAAGCACTTGGAGCACGGAATCCTGACACCCCAGGCTGTAATTTTAAATACAGCCTTTAAAGTTTACACCGGACAAGATGATATTTTCCGAAGGGAAAATAAAAAATCTCAAACCCAAAATTATCAAATACTAGCTCAAAACATTCCTAACCTACCTAAGTAATCAGGGGCAAAAGATGGCTTCATGACTCAACCACCTGAATCATACTACAAATGCGATGGAGAAGGCCACTAGGTAATACGTTGCCCCAATCCCAAACCTCTGTCATGGCCATTCCCTCTCTGTGAAAAAAAAACAAAGGGGGGGTCACTGGAAGGTTGACTGCCCCTTGGCTCAGAGAGGACATGGGGCCAGCCAACCTACAGCACCTACAGCAGACTTACTAGGAGTTGCCTCTTCTGAAGACTAACGGGACCCTGGCTTCTCTCACCTGATGAAGATTACCTCTATGGAGCCAAGAGTAACCCTGATGGTGGCAGGTAGGATGATGGCCTTTCTATTAAACACAGAAACTAGCATCTCAGTTCTTAAAGAGTTCAGTGGTCCTACCTCTACTGTTGGAGCAAAGGGTTTTTCCCACCGTCTACATCAAACTCCTTTTTTTACACTACATGATTGGCAATTTCTCATTTATACATTCCTTTTTAATGTTACCTTCCTGTCCAGTTCCCCTTCTGGAACATGACATACTTTCCAAATTAAGTACCGCCCTAACTTTTGATCTTAAATTGATAAATGCTGACCCATCTCCCTCCGCCTCACTCTGCCTCATCCTTTCCCAAGCTATAAAAGACTCGTCGCCCTACCCCACCCCACCAGAGCAAGTAAATCCTAAAATTTAGGATACTAAAACCCCCTCAATTACCTCCTACTCTCCAATTCTTATTAAACTAAAAAAAAAAACCTCTGTTTTTCCTTCTCAACATCAATATCTACTTCCCAATCTAGTCTCCTGGAACTCCGACCTATTATACAAAATCTCCAAGAAAAAATAAAAAAGTTTTTACAACCTGCCCACTCACCATATAATACTCCCATACTAGCAATTAAAAAACCTAGTGGCACCTATCACTTAATACAAAATCTAAAACTCATGAACTCTACGCTCATTCCTATACATCCAGTAGTCCCTAATCCATATGCCCTTCTATCAACCATCCCACCTTAAACAACTTATTTCTCCATACTAGACCTCAAAAATGCCTTCCTCTCCATTCCCTTACACCCTAATTGCCAGAACCTATTTGCCTTCACATGGACTGACCCTACTTCTCAGACTTCTTCCCAACTTAATTAAACTATACTCCCCCAGGGGTTTTATAACAGCCCCCACTTATTTGGCCAAAGATTAGCACGAGACCTCCAATCCTATAATCCCTCTCCTTCAACCTTAATTCAGTAAGTTGATAACCTCCTACTCTATAATCCCACCTTACATGACTCTAAGCAAAACACCTATTTCCTCCTTAATTTCTTTGCAAATAGGAGATATCAGATCTCTCCCTCAAAAGTTCAATTATTCCAACAGAAAGTCACGTACCTTAATATCGTTTTATCCCTAAACTTCAAAACTATTACCATAGACAAAAAAGCCTTCTTCACAACTTTCCTGTACCCACCACAAAACAAGAACTCCTCTCCTTTTTAGGATTATCTGGATACTTCAGAGCATGGATTCCCAACTTTTCTCTCCTAACTACTCCTTTATATAATACTACTCGAAATAACCCTCATAAGCCTCTCATAACCTCCATTTTCACTTCTTTTAATCTCTACAGCGTGCTTTATTAAAAGCTCCAGCCCTCCACCTTCCTAATCTCTCTCACAGCTTCCTCCTATATATTACAAAAAAACATATATTTTCTCTTGACGTACTTACACATCAACTAGGCCCCACCTTTACTCCAGTTACTTATCTCTCAAAATAGATCACACTATTCAAAGTTGAACCCCTTATCTGAAGACATTGGCAGCCACAATTACTCTAATACAAGAAACTCACTTTTAATTCCCCTACTACTGTCTCATCCCCTCATTATCTATCTGATCTTTTAACATACAAAAATCCTCAAACCCTACTGCCATGCAGCATTCTTAACCTTCAAACCTCTCTTGTCTAACCCATCATTATCTTTTAACACATATCCACACTAAATCCTACATCCCTCTTACCTACTCCCTCTGACTCGTCACCCACTCATGATTACCTTCAAACACTAGACACTCTTCTCCCTTACCTCTCCAACCTACAAGAAAGACCTCTTAACTCTCACTTTATTATCAAACTACTAAAAGCTTCTAAATTACCTAAGACTATAAGCATTGTTCATTGCCGTTCACATCAATCTAACCACTCACCTATATCAAAGGGTAATAACCGAGCCAACCATGCAGCATGTACAGCTTCTCTCCAACAATCATCTCCTGACACCTGCTCTCACCTCCTACTTATTTCTACTGCTATTACTACTACAGTAGAAGAAATGAATCAACCTCCCACTCATGACCTCCTCATCTATCTCCACAGTTATTTCACCCCAACTCTCAAACTTTACTGCAATATCTTAAAACTTTCTTTCCTCTCTCACAAATAGATTCAGAGTTTCTGAATTAACTTACATCATCCTGTGAAATCTACCAGCACTCCAACCCACAAAGTCTGACCTCCCACACTTTCCAACTCACCAGGCTAAGAAACTTCTTCCTAAAATAAACTAGCAACTTAATTTCACACACATACCTAAAATCAAACATTATAAATACCTCTTAATATTAATAAATACCTTCTCAAATTTAATTAAAACCTTTCCTACTACAAACAAAAGGATTACCACTGTTGCCTCTATCATACTCCAAAACATTAGTCCCCACTTTGGAATCCCCTGTTCTTTACAGTCCAACAATGAACCTAAATTCACCTCCACCATTTCTCAAACCTTAACCAAAGCCTTAGGTATCCCCTGACATTTCCATATTCCTTTCAATCCTCAATCTTCAGAGAAGCTTAAAAGGTCTAACAGATACCTAAAATCTATATTAACCAAACTTTCCCTTGAACTTCACTTAAACTGGATCACTCTTCTACCCCTGGCACTTCTATGCCTACATTCCCTTCCAAAGAAACCCTCCAAACTCTCTCCTTTTGAATTAATGTTTGGTAGACCCATTCTTCCTCCAGGACTTACACCATCAGATAGCCCATTATCTCCCTCCATCTTATCCTCTCTTCTTCGGTATATCCCATCCCTTTTATGGAAACAAACAGACACACTTCTTCCTATCCCAACACCTTCATTACCCAACTCCTTTCACCCAGGAGATCAAGTTCTAGTCATCCCAAAAAACCACTTGAGCAAAAATGTCAAGACCTCATAGAATAATTTTATCAACACCCACTGCAGTAAAATTAGCCTCATTTCCTGGATGATTTCATATATCTCACACTAAGCCTTTCCTTAATCCAACTATTACTACAGATCAACAGATGACACCTAAAAATCTTCCCTCATACTATGCTCAAGCAGGCCCCCTAAAGCTTAAACTCACTCGGATTCCAGAGACCCAGGAAACCGAAATTCATCCTCCACCTGAGGTCCCAATGCTCTAAAAGATACTTCTCATAAAATTTCAATCATTATCTCCCTTAATGCTCACCAATAGACATCTTCATAGTAATAATAACTATACTCCTAATATTACTCTTTAAGATTAATCCAATCACAATTACTCCACCATAATAATCACAAAAACAAAATACTCTCTATCCCTTTACTCTATATTCATAAAGTATTCTCTTACCTTCCTAAAATACCTCTCATAATTTTCTTATTCCTAATAACCTCTCCTAATACTTACAGGTCTCAATTGCAAAACCCTCAACTTCTCTCACTCTCTGGCCACTGAAAAGAAACATGAAAATGACACATCAACTCGTAGTCTAACACCTGGAAATCATATCACACCTCTATTAACAAAACATTAATTAGAAAATAAAATCACTCTAATATATTATTTAATGTCACCTTATGTAAATTATTTAAAGGTGATTCATATACCTTAGTCTCTTTAGGCAAACATTGTTATCTAAACTACACCCTCCAAATATATGCTTGCAGTACTCAAAATCCTAACTCAAAATGTAGAAAAGGATGTGCCTATTGAGGCTGTGAATCTATAGTCCCCTGGAAGGTCACAGACACCAATATACAACTATCAACAACTACTTTTCCACGCCCTTGGCCATACTTTCACGAACTCACCATAACACTATTAAAACCAAAATTTATCCCTCCTCCTTTAACAGATATTATCAAAATCATTAAAACTCATTCTCAAATTTTAAAAGAAGAAATTAGCCAAAATCAAATCCAAAATTTCAATCTCTCCACCCTCACACCTCAACTAAATCCTTTTTTTTTTTTTTTTTATTGTTGGGGATTCATTGAGGGTACAATAAGCCAGGTTACACTGATTGCAATTGTTAGGTAAAGTCCCTCCTGCAATCATGTCTTGACCCCATAAAGTGTGACACACACCAAGGCCCCACCCCCCCTCCTTCCCTCTTTCTGCTTCCCCCCCCATAACCATAATTGTCATTAATTGTCCTCATATCAAAATTGAGTACATAGGATTCGTGCTTCTCCATTCTTGTGATGCTTTACTAAGAATAATGTCTTCCACGTCCATCCAAGTTAATACGAAGGATGTAAAGTCTCCATTTTTTTAATGGCTGAATAGTATTCCATGGTATACATATACCACAGCTTGTTAATCCATTCCTGGGTTGGTGGGCATTTAAGCTGTTTCCACATTTTGGCGATTGTAAATTGAGCTGCAATAAACAATCTAGTACAAGTGTCCTTATGATGAAAGGATTTTTTTCCTTAAGCCCAGGAGTTGGAGGTTGCTGTGAGCCGTGTGACGCCACGGCACTCTACCCGAGGGCGGTACAGTGAGACTCTGTCTCTACAAAAAAAAAAAAAAAGGATTTTTTTCCTTCTGGGTAGATGCCCAGTAATGGGATTGCAGGATCAAATGGGAGGTCTAGCTTGAGTGCTTTGAGGTCTCTCCATACTTCCTTCCAGAAAGGTTGCACTAGTTTGCAGTCCCACCAGCAGTGTAAAAGTGTTCCCTTCTCTCCACATCCACGCCAGCATCTGCAGTTTTGAGATTTTGTGATGTGGGCCATTCTCACGGGGGTTAGATGATATCTCAGGGTTGTTTTGATTTGCATTTCTCTAATATATAGAGATGATGAACATTTTTTCATGTGTTTGTTAGCCATTCTTCTGTTGTCTTTAGAGAAAGTTCTATTCATGTCTCTTGCCCATTGATATATGGGATTGTTGACTTTTTTCATGTGGATTAATTTGAGTTCTCTATAGATCCTAGTTATCAAGCTTTTGTCTGATTGAAAATATGCAAATATCCTTTCCCATTGTGTAGGCTGTCTCTTTGCTTTGGTCATTGTCTCCTTAGCTGTACAGAAACTTTTCAGTTTAATGAAGTCCCATTTGTTTATTTTTGCTGTTGTTGCAATTGCCATGGCAGTCTTCTTCATGAAGTCTTTCCCCAGGCCAATATCTTCCAGTGTTTTTCCTATGCTTTCTTTGAGGATTTTTATTGTTTCATGCCTTAAATTTAAGTCCTTTATCCATCTTGAATCAATTTTTGTGAGTGGGGAAAGGTGTGGGTCCAGTTTCAGTCTTTTCCATGTGGACATCCAGTTCTCCCAACACCATTTATTGAATAGGGAGTCTTTCCCCCAAGGTATGTTCTTGTTTGGTTTATCAAAGAGTAGGTGGTTGTAAGATGTTAGTTTCATTTCTTGGTTTTCAATTTGATTGCAAGTGTCTGTGTCTCTGTTTTTGTGCCAGTACCATGCTGTCTTGAGCACTATGGCTTTGTACTACAGACTAAAATCTGGTATGCTGATGCCCCCAGCTTGATTTTTGTTACAGAGAACTGCCTTAGCTATACGGGGTTTTTTCCGGTTCCACACAAAACGCAGAATCATTTTTTCCAAATCTTGAAAGTACGATGTTGCTGGGCGGTGCCTGTGGCTCAGCGGGTAGGGCACCGGTCCCATATGCCGGAGGTGGTGGGTTCAAACCCAGCCCCAGCCAAATTAAAAAAAAAAAAAAAATGAAAGTACGATGTTGGTATTTTGATAGGAATGGCATTGAGTAGGTAGATTGCTTTGGGAAGTACAGACATTTTAACAATGTTGATTCTTCCCATCCATGAGCATGGTATGTTCTTCCATTTGTTAATATCCTCTGCTATTTCCTTTCTGAGGATTTCATAATTTTCTTTATAGAGGTCCTTCACCTCCTTCGTTAGGTATACTCCTAGGTATTTCATTTTCTTTGAAACTATGGTGAAGGGAGTTGTGTCCTTAATTAGCTTCTCATCTTGACTGTTATTGGTGTACAAAAAGGCTACTGACTTGTGGACATTGATTTTATATCCTGAAACATTACTGTATTTTTTGATGACTTCTAGGAGTCTTGTGGTTGAGTCTTTGGGGTTCTCTAAGTATAAGATCATGTCGTCAGCAAAGAGGGAGAGTTTGACCTCCTCTGCTCCCTTTTGGATTCCCTTTATTTCCTTGTCTTACCTAATTGTATTGGCTAGAACTTCCAGCACTACGTTGAATAGTAAAGGTGACAGAGGACAACCTTGTCTGGTTCCAATTCTAAGAGGAAAAGCTTTCAGTTTTACTCCATTCAGTAAAATATTGGCTGTGGGTTTGTCATAGATAGCTTCAATCAGTTTTAGAAATGTGCCACCTATGCCTATACTCTTCAGTGTTCTAATTAGAAAAGGATGCTGGATTTTATCAAATGCTTTTTCTGCATCTATTGAGAGGATCATGTGATCTTTATTTTTGCCTCTGTTAATATGGTGGATAACGTTTATGGACTTGCGTATGTTAAACCAGCCTTGCATCCCTGGGATGAAGCCTACTTGATCATGATGAATGACTTTTTTGATGATAAGCTGTAATCTATTGGCTAGGATTTTGTTGAGAATTTTTGCGTCTATGTTCATGAGTGAGATTGGTCTGAAATTCTCCTTTTTGTTTGGGTCTTTTCCTGGTTTTGGTATCAGGGTGATGTTTGCTTCATAGAATGTGTTGGGGAAGATTCCTTCTTCCTCAATTTTTTGGAATAATTTCTGCAGTACAGGACTAAGCTCTTCCTTGAAGGTTTGATAGAATTCTGGAGTGAAGCCATCTGGACCAGGGCATTTTTTGGTTGGAAGATTTTTTATTGTTTCTTTGATCTCAGTGCTTGAAATTGGTCTGTTCAGGAGCTCTATTTCTTCCTAGCTGAGTCTAGGGAGAGGGTGTGATTCCAAATATTGATCCATTTCCTTCACATTGTCAAATTTCTGGGCATAGAGTTTCTGGTAGTATTCAGAGATGATCTCTTGTATCTCTGCGGGATCAGTTGTTATTTCCCCTTTATCATTTCTGATTGAGGTTACTAGAGACTTTTCTTTTCTATTCCTCGTTAGTCTGGCCAATGGTTTATCTATTTTATTTATTTTTTCAAAAAACCAACTCCTTGTTTCATTAATTTTCTGAATGATTCTTTTGTTTTCAATTTCATTGATCTCTGATTTGATTTTGGATATTTCTTTTCTTCTACTGAGTTTAGGCTTAGATTGTTCTTCTTTTTCCAATTCCATAAGATTTCTTGTGAGATTGTTGATGTGCTCTCTTTCTGTTTTTCGAATATAGACATCTAAAGCGATGAATTTTCCTCTCAAAACTGCTTTTGCAGTATCCCACAGGTTTTGGTAGCTTGTGTCTTCATTGTTGTTATGCTCAAGGAAGTTAATGATTTCCTGTTTTATTTCTTCCTGCACCCATCTGTTATTCAACAGAAGATTGTTTAATTTCCATGCCTTTGGGTGGGGTGGAGCATTTTTGTTAGAGTTGAGTTCCACCTTTAGTGCCTTATGGTCTGAGAAGATACAAGGTAAAATTTCAATTCTTTTGATTCTGTTGATATTTGTTTTGTGTCCCAGGATATGATCAATTTTGGAGAATGTTCCATGGGGTGATGAGAAGAATGTATATTCTTTGTCTTTGGGATGGAGTGTTCTATATGCGCCTATCAAGCACAGTTGTTCTAGGGTCTCATTTAAATCTCTTATCTCCTTGTTTAATTTCTATTTAGAGGATCTGTCCAGCTCTGTAAGAGGAGTGTTAAGGTCCCCTGTTATTATGGTATTATCAGATATCATATTGCTCAGACTGAGTAAGGTCTGTTTCAAGAATCTGGGAGCATTTAAATTGGGTGCATAGATATTTAGAATTGAAATGTCTTCGTGTTGTATTTTTCCCTTGACCAATATAAAGTGACCATCTTTGTCTTTTTTGACTTTAGTTGCTTTAAATCCACATGTATCTGAAAATAAGATTGCAACTCCTCTTTTCTTCTGAATTCCATTTGCCTGAAAAATTGTCTTCCAACCCTTGACTCAGAGCTTTAATTTGTCTTTTGAAGCCAGGTGTGTTTCTTGCAGACAGCAAATGGATGGCTTGTGTTTTTTAATCCAGTCAACCAATCTATGTCTCTTCAGTGGGGAATTCAAGCCATTAACATTTATTGAGATAATTGATAAGTGTGGTAGTATTCTATTCGTCTTATTTGGTGAGAGTCCATTGCTCAGTTTTATCTTTTGCATCAGTGTGGAGGTTAGGTTCTGTCCTTTAATTTCTGAGTTCTTACTTTGCTGCTGATCCATTGTGGTGGTCAGTGTGCAGAACAGGTTGAAGTATTTCCTGTAGAGCTGGTCTTGTTGTAGCGAATTTCCTCAATGTTTGTATATCGTAAATGATTTGATTTCTCCATCAATTTTGAAGCTTAGCTTAGCAGGGTACAGAATTCTGGGCTGGAAATTATTCTGTTTAAGTAGATTAAAGGTAGATTACCATTGTCTTCTTGCTTGGAAAGTTTCATTACAGAAGTCTGCGGTCACTCTGATGGATTTGCCCCTGTAGGTCAACTGGTGCTTACTCCTGGCAGCTTGCAGAATCTTTTCTTTTGTCTTGACTTTGGACAGGTTCATCACAATGTGTCTTGGAGAAGCTCGGTTAGAGTTGAGGCGACCTGGGGTCCGATGGCCCTCTGAAAGCAGTGTGTCAGAATCTTTGGTGATATTTGGGAAATTTTCTTTTATAATATTCTCTAGTATGCCTTCCATTCCTCTGGGGCATTCTTCTTCCCCTTCTGGAATTCCTATAACTCGTATGTTGGAACGCTTCATAAAGTCCCATAATTCTGACAGTGAACGTTCTGCTTTCTCTCTCTTCTTTTCTGCCTCTTTTACTATCTGAGTTATCTCAAAAACTTTGTCTTCTACCTCTGAAATTCTTTCTTCTGCATGGTCTAACCTGTTGCTGATACTTTCCATTGCATCTTTAAGTTCCCTGATTGACTGTTTCATTTCCTTCAGCTCTGCTATATCCTTTTTATATTCTTCATATCGTTCATCTCTTATTTGATTCTGTTTTTGAATTTCCTTTTGGTTATTTTCCACTTTATTAGCAGTTTCCTTCATTGTTTCCATCATTACTTTCATTGTTTTCAGCATGTGTATTCTAAATTCCCTTTCTGTCACTCCTAACGTTTCTGTATAGGTGGAATCCTCTGCAGTAGCTACCTCATGGTCCCTTGGTGGGGTTGTTCTGCACTGGTTCTTCATGTTGCCTGGAGTTTTCTGCTTATTCTTCCTCATGAGTGATTTCTTTTATCTGTTTCCTTGCCCTAATTTTCCTTTCACTTCCTCTTGCTCTTTAAGTTCTCGTGCCTGTGGACTAAAGGTTACAGGACCAGAAGGGTGAGAAGGTTGAAGAGCAAAAAAGGGATGAAAGAAAGGAGGACCGAGTGATGAGAAAAAAAAAGAAAAATAGAGAAAGGAGAGTGGGTGGGTAAAAGGAATATTGACAAAAGGAAGAGAGGCACAGAAAGAGGGAAACAGAGCAATATAGGTGTACAGTAGGGTACTTTGATACAACCTTTAAAAAAAAACACCTTGGGTGGCGCCTGTGGCTCAAGGAGTAGGGCACTGGTCCCATATGCCGGAGGTGGCAGGTTCATACCCAGCCCCAGCCAAAAACCACAAAAAAAAAAAAAACACCTTCTGGGGGTGCCCAGTTGGGTGGTTCCCTTGAGGTCAGCAGGTCTTTGCTAACCTGATCAGACACAGTACCCCACCTCCACCAAGTAGAGAGGAAAGACAAAAATGCTATAAATCAAACCAAAACAAGCAAACAGAAAACTTTATGGGATAAAATTGGGTGGAAAACCAAATATAGCAGTAGAAACACTAACAAAAATGAAGTTCTAATTATTGAAATAGGCAGCAATGGGAAATTATAATTAAACTAGAAAAATTGAAAAAGAAAAAGGATCTGTATGGAAAAGATTGAACTTAAAAAACAAAAAACATCAACAACATCAAAATAAACAAAAAAAAAAAAAACACAACCAAAAACAAAGCAGTATGTATATGTTATTGAATATTGTCTGGGCAACACGTGGTCTTCTGGGGTATGAGATGTTAATCACAGTTCTGATACGACTGGAGGCTGCTAGTTTCTCAAACCCCAGCAGGTAGACACCCTAAATCTCTCTTCAGCCCACTTTGAACTTGTTCACTTGCTGAGCAGAAGCTTTCCCAGGGAAGTGCTTGTCACTGGAATCACTGCTGAAGTGGCTATCCACTTACCCTGTGTGCCAAAACTGGTCTCCCTCTGCCCCCGAGGGTTAGGGCTGCAAGGCGGCTCAGACCCTGCCCTTAGGCTACTTGGTAGCTGGGTTACCAGCTCCCACCCAATTCTAGCTCTGCGACCCTGAAGGTGGAGCTTGCCGGGGAAGATCGCTCAGAATGGCTGCCTGTGACCCAGAGCCAAACACTATTAGCTCCGTCTGGCTCAGCGGCTCAGACTGGGGCCCTAGACAAAGGCCAAAGTTCTCTGCACTCCTGCTCTGGCTCTCCCCAAGGCAGTTCAGCTGAGTGCCAAGTCCAAAGACACCAAAACAGTTCACAGGTAAGGCCTTTCTGGTTTGCAGTCTCGCTGCTACTGAACTTACAGTTCCGGGCGGGTTTAGACGGATTGAACACACGAGACCACTTGCCGGTTTTCCACTGTTTTAGTCCTCCTCTTGGGGTCCAGAAGTCTCTCACTGACTCCCTGTATCCTCTCAGGGGTGATGATAGGCAGATCCCACCAGCCAGAGATGCCTGGAGTCCTATCTCCCCAGACTCAAGGTGCCCAGATGCAAAGAAACTGTTACTCAGCTGCCATCTTGCTCCGCCTATCAACTAAATCTTAATCTAACCTATAATTCCATTTTACGAACATGCTCGCTTTTAAAACATCACCCTAAATATAAACTGGGCTACTGAATTAGATTACATCTTCAAAATCTCTTACACACTAAACTTCAAACTGCCCCAATCATAATTCCTAACATTTTATCTCTCAACCTTTCAGACTCCACATCTCTTAATTTAACAACTTGCACACATGCAACTAAACCTTTTGTACCCTCACTCAATCAAGTCATCCAGTCATACCCTCTTTACTTCAACTTTACCAGCACCACTCCCCTATCGGGCCTAAACCCATCAAAGTGCTCTAATATAGTCACTTTCCCTTTCAAACCAAAAAAAGAAGTTACACAGAAAGTGCCATCCTTCCTTCCAGTTTCTCTGCGGGGAAAAAATTATACCAAATTCCCCCTATCCACATTCAAAGTCTCTGTTCCGTAGTTATATTACTACCGGATTTTAAAATTATTGCAGGAGATGAACCTGTTCCAGTGCCTCCTCTTTCTATCCAACAACACGTATTAAACGGGCCCAAGTTGCCATACTTCCCTTACTGGCAGCGGTGGGAATCATGGCTAACACAGACACAGGAACAGCTAACATTTCCTACTCAATAACTCGTTTTATTCAAACTCAAATCTTGAAGTTATCTCAACGGGTACTCAATTAGTACTCCAAACCTACAACAAGAGAAACTGTTCTTCGTGAATGGACTATGCTACTCTGAACCACAAAACTTTCCTAAACACCACTTCTAAACAACCACCGCTAAAAAGGACAGCCTGAAAGCAAAAACTTACATCCTCCCAACAAAAAAAAATCATAATTGTCCTCTAGTTGGCCATTTGAAACTACAAGCCCCTCTCAGCAGGAAGAAACTACAGAAGAGAGAACTCTTCGTCCCCTATCCCAAGGCCAACCCCCTATTTTTAACATATCAAGAAGGGAGGAATGTTAGGTAATTGCCCCCAGAAAAGCCCCTCCTACTTTCTACAGACCAAGATTAACTATGGCCTGCCCCTAATGCCTCTTCTGGCCAGGGCAGTAACTCCTTATTGGCTATTCTACCCTCCCGTCACCATTCTAAGATTTCCCCTAACCGAACCTATATAGCTCGCTCTCGCACGCATGCTCTCTCTTACTCCCCTCCTCTCTCTCTCCTCTCTCTGTCTCTCTCCGTCTCTCCTCTCCCCCCCCCACACTTTCCTCTTTCTCTCTCTTTTCTCCCTCCTCTCTCTCTCTTCTTTTCTCTCCTTCTTGGTGCTGCTCTGCAGCATCCCTCCCTCACCAATAAAAACCTTTCATACAAGCCTTGGTGGTCTGTGAGATCTTTGCCAGTCGAGTGCCACCCCTTTCACCAATCATTATTATCACTTACCCTGTGCTTACATAGCTTGTTATGCTCAATAGTTTATAATCTATTATCCCATTTTATTCTCACAATTATTTGCACTGTGTAGGAAATGAAAGTGAGGCTCAGAGAGGTTAAGTAACTTGCCCACAGTTACACAGAAGGTAAGCAACAAAAATAAGACACAAGGCCAAGTCTACATGACTGTGACTCACCCCCTTGATCACTGACCTATCCACTGACCCAACACCTCTGATTTGTCTTAGTATTACCCATCACAAATATTGTTTGGTTCACCCTTTATTCGTCCTCAGAAGATTCACCTGGCCTACCTAGCTTTTCATCATGAAATAAATCCCTATCCATTAGCAATGAGTTAGGAATGACCTAGTAACTCAAGAACTGCAAGTCATATTTCTGCTGGGAGCCCAAGAGAGACTGCCAAATTACCTCCCGGGTCTGGCCAGGGTGAGCAGGTAATTAGAACTGAATCCACCCTTTGGCTCAGTTTCCTTCCCAACCAGATCAGGCATTAAGCAGTCCATTCTTCAGGCACTGAAGATACATCACCTGGGCGCACCAGGCCAAGCTAGACGAGCTGGACCAGCAGCAGGACCCACGAGAGATGGGTGTCATTCATCACTGTGGGATCTGATGGAGTCGTGACTTACTCAGACATCCTCTCTGCCCACTGGGGCCAGAGCCAGAACAGAGGCTGGGAGAGGGGGTGCAGAGCCAGGATCGCCTCTCTGGGAGATGTGCCAGCAGCCATGGGAACATTCTGTCTGAGCCACTCCAAAGCAGTGAGATATTTAATGGGGTTTGTTGCCAAGACAAGGAGCTTAAAAGAGAAAGAGAACATAATAGATCTGATCTCAGGCTTTGGAAACTCTACTTGCTTGATAGGTGTCTCTGTTCCGCCTTTTCCTTGTTGTTAAGTTCAAGCAACGCGTTCACCTCCCAGAAGCTCTGTTTTCCTCATCTCATCCCAGATGCTCCTTCACATTTCTCAGCCCCGTGTGGTGAGGCAGAGCTCATGAGACACTTCTAGTTAATGAAATACACATGCAAGTAACAAGTGTCACATCTGAATGATGCAATAAAACCCCCACAAGATTCTCCAATTTCTCTTCCCCTGCAAAGACAACCAAGAGGCCTCATGTTAAGAGAGCAGAAGAATAGCCCAATGGCTGATCACCTGGAAGAAAAACACCCTGGAGGGCTGCACAGATTCCCGGCTGACACTGAGTCAGCAAGAGATAAACTTTTGTTAGGCTAAGCCATTGAGAGGTGGAGGGTTATTTGTTACTTCTGCATAACTTAGTCTACCCTGACAAATACTCCACAGCAGGGTTTGGCAACATGTCAGATATCAAATTTTCTAGGCTATGTGGGACAGATATTCCCTGTCTCTTATTCTTCATTGTTTTGCTTTGTTTACAATTCTTTTAAAATGTGAAGAAAACATCATTAGCTTGCAGACCTTATGAAATAAGCTACAGGCTGGATTTGGCCCATGGGCTATACTTTGTCAACCCCTGCCCTGAATCTTAAGATTGCTGTGAAAAATTAAATGAGATGATGAGCATAAGCATTTTGCAAATGTTAGCTGCAACTATCTTTAGCAGTGGTAATAGTAATTACAAATAATAAATATTTATGCCAGGCACTGCTCTAGGCATTGGTGATTTTGCAATGAACAAAAACAACATGGAGCTTCTATTTAGAGGGAGCGGGGGTGTCATTGCTCTGTCATGGTGATGTCAGTGGTGGTGACTGTAGCAATTGGGGATGGGAAGTTATAAAAGTTTAATCCAATCCACAGGGTGTAAGTCCTTGTTTCTGTTGTGATTTGAGACAACTGTTACAGCTGGAGCTTGAAAGATGCATCTCCTCATCCCAAATCCTATGGTTTTCTAGGACTAAATCATCTGGCCATTCTATGGAGCTCATGTACTATGGGGATTCCTGTGGACCCCAACCTGGGACAGTGGTCAGCAAGGCAAACAGCACTGGAAAAATCAATAGACTTTACTACAAAACTTAGTGCATAAAAGCCTGAGAGCCTGGGGAGGTATACACAGTCCTTCATGCCTGCTGGCAGTTTAGGACAGTGCAGCACTGGTCCAGCTTCTCAGGGGTCTTTTATTGAGTACAGCAACAGAGTAAATGTGCAAGAATGCACAACAGTTGAAGATAAAAGAAAGGGGAGCTGAAAGCCCCCAGGAAGGTTGGGTAAAGAACAGCAGTTGAGTGAACAGAGGCATAAGATAATGGAACATCAGAAATGGCCAGATAATGTACACAAGGAGATGAAAACAAGTTTCATCCCTTTGAGCTATCTCAACTTCCCTAATTTAAACTACTGATCAAGAATCTAAGGCAGTGGTTCTCAACCTTCCTAACGCCGCGACCCTTTAATACAGCTCCTCATATTGTGGTGACCCCCAACCATAAAATTATTTTCGTTGCTACTTCATTGCTAACTGTAATTTTGCTACTGTTATGAATCGTAATGTAAATATCTGATATGCAGGATGTATTTAGGCAACCCCTGTGAAAGGATTGTTGGACCCCCAAAGGGGTTGTGACCCACAGGTTGAGAACCGCTGATCCAAGGGTCTTAACCCAGCTGCACTGCTGAATCTGCACTCAGGGATAGTCACATAGACATTCCCCTGACTGGGCACTTTATCCTGAGTTGGAAGGTCTGTGAGGAATTCAGTCTGCCTCCTTCTCACAATGTACCATAATAATATAGTATATTTTCATAACATAAATTCTTACTGACCCTTGCCCAATGTTAACATCCTCTCTGCCACATGCAACCCCAAAACAATGTTCCGAAATGCCCTTTAGCTGCAGAAGGTGCAAAGCTGCCTTGTTCTCCCTGGTGCAGATGAGGTATAGATGCCTGGTCTGGATCACGCTCAGTGCTTGCTAGAGTCAGGGCAAAGCCCTCCCTATGTCTATGGCTTGGAGATCTAGCTCCAGAGTTTCCGCCATCTGTGTTTATTTGAGAGCCTGTTACAGACCTAAACAATCCCATGTAATCTCATGACTATGTGAGCCAGGGCTTTTATTATTCTCAAATGAAGAAACTGAGGCTCAGAGAGGTGATAAAAGTTGCCCAGTGTTGCATGGTGAATCAGTGGAGGCAAAGACATACAAATGCCCACCTAGCTGACTCCAGACCGAGTCCGTGTGTTCTCCCCATTACACCACACTGCCTCACTGCCTTCCTACACAGGAAAGACCCATCAATCGTACATCAGAGAAACCCATCCAGAAGACAGTGCTTTTTTTTCTATTTCTGAAAAATAAAAAAAGGCCTTTGGGACTTCGATGACTATAGCATTGAATCTGTAGGTCAATGCTACCAGGGGTAGCATGGACATTTTAACAATAAGTCTTCCAATTCTTGAACATGAACATGGGACATCTTTTCATTTTTTTTTTATTAAATCATAACTGTGTACATTGATGCATTTATGGGGTTTAGTGTACAGATTTGATATACAATGTGAAATGCTTACATTGAACTGATTTATGTCCTTTTTTATCAACATCTTGTAGTTTTTAGAGTACAACTCTTTCACCTCATTTATTGATGCTATTATAAATGTGATTTTTTTTCTTAATTTCCTTTTCAGATAGTTCAGTGTTATTGTACAGAAATGCAACTGATTTTTGTATGTTGATTTTGTACCTGCAACTTTGTTAAATTTGTTTATTGGCTCTAACAGTTTTATTCTGTGTGTGGAACTTCTAGGGTTTTCTACATATAAGATCATGTCTTCTGAGTGGTGCCTGTGGCTCAGTGGGTAGGGCGCCAGCCCCATATAGCGAGGGTGGCAGTTCAAACCTGGCCTCGGCCAAACTGCAACAACAACAAAAAAAAAAATAGCCGGGCATTGTAGCAGGAGCCTGTAGTCCCAGCTATTCAGGAGGCTGAGGCAAGAGAATCGCCTAAGCCCAGGAGTTGGAGGCTGCTGTGAGCTGTGTGATGCCACAGCACTCTAGCAAGGGCAATAAAGTAAAATTATACTTCTTCCTTTCCAACTTAAATGGCTTTTTTCTTTTCCTTGCCTAATTGCTCTGGGTAGGATTTTCAGTACTATCTTGAACACACAGAAGTAGTGAGAGTGGGTATCTTTGTCTTGTTCCTGATCTTACAGGAAAACGTTCAGCTTTTCAACATTGTGTCATGTAGCTATTGGCCTGTTGTCTATGGCTTGTATTATTAGAATACAAATAAACAAAATAGAGAATAGAGAAACTATGAACTAAATCAGCAAAACTAAGAATTGGTTTTTTGAAAAGATAAGCAAAACTGACAAACCTTTAGCTTAAGAAAAAAAGGAGAAGACTCAAATAAAATCAGAAATGAAAGCAGATACATTATAACTGATGCCACAGGCATAAAAAGGATCATAAAAGACCCCTATGAACAATTAATTATACATTAACAAAGTGGATAATGCAGAAATGCAGAAATTCCTAGAAACATATAACCTACCAAGACATAAATAACCATGTAAAAATAGAAAACCTGAAAGACTAATAGCAAATGAGGACATTGAGTCAATTAACCAAAAAACCTCCCAACAGTGGCTTACGTATATAATCCTAGCACTCTGGGACGCTAAAGAGGGAGGACTGCTTGAGCTCAGGAGTTCAAGACCAGCCTGAAAGAGAGCAAGACCCCATCTCTAAAAAGAGCCGGATGTTGTGGCGGGTGCCTGTAGTCCCAGGTACTCAAGAGGCTAAGGCAAGACGATCTTTTGAGCCCAAGAGTTTGAGGTTGCTGTAAGCTATTTCTGAAACTCCAACATCTGTGCAAAGCCTGGGGATGGTAAAGGCTCACTCAACACAGGGCCTGGCAGGCTCTAGGTGCCTTGTGACTGCAGAATAGAGGTGTACAGCTTTGTCATTGGGACTCTGGGGACGAGGAGGATGTAGTGATTTGGAAAGTTGATAACTCAATTCGTTACTCTGGATAAACATGGTCCTGTAAATGGCACCACAACCCAGCCAGAGGCTCAGATTGGAAACTCAGAGTGGTTCCTGCTTCCTCCCTGACTTCATCTAGTCCATCCGCAAGTCCTGTTGACTCAAATTCCCAAACACACCTGAGATCCAGCCACTTCTCTCTGCCTCATCCACCTCCACCAAGCCCCAGCCAGCATCATCTGTCCCAGAACGACCGCGGCAGCCTCCTCTTCGGTCTCCCTGCTTTTCCTCTTGCTCCTTTCCCATCTGTCCTCCATGTTGTAGCCAAAGGATCTTTGTAAAAAGAAAATAAAACCATGCTAGTCCCACCAAAATACTTCCCATTGCCCTTAACAGAAAGCCTGGTGCTTTCATCCCCTTTGAAGGCTTTGTATGATCTGAGCCCCCACCTTCCCTACCCTCTCCACCCACCCCACCTGGTTCTTCTCTCCCTATTTCCCACTCACTCTACCCAGCACACTGGTCTCCTCTCAGTTTTTAGAACTCATAAAGTCCTTCCTACTTTAAGAATTCTGCCAGTGTCTGGAATGACCTTTCTTTGTTTTCCATGGCTGGCTCCTTGGAGACAAATAAGGACATTGAATCTAAATGATTCTTCTCACATCGCCATGAGTCTCATCACCATGTGCATTTCCCTCTCAGCACTTACAACAAGCAAAATATTCTTTTAATGCATTTGTTTACTTGTTCTTTTGTTACCCCTACTGGACTATGAGCCCCAAGAGGATAAGGTCTATGCCCACCCAAATCACTAGTGTCCCCACAGTGCCTGGAAAACAGTAGAAACTCAATAAATATTTGTTATCTGCATGATCCACAGCAAGAAAACCTCCCAGCAGGGTCTGCAAGCTTCTCGCGCCCAGGCTGACACAGCCTCAGTCCGTTGCGTTCACTGTCCATCCAACTGCTTGGTCTACCGCACACAGCTTCACGGAGCCACCATCCCTTTAGCCACACTTCTGTCCTCAGAATGATTCCTGACAAAGCTCTGAAGCCAAAGAAATGTTCTCTCTGCCTTTGTGTCCTCAAGGCCTAGGACAGTGCTATGCACCTGGCAGGTGCACAGGAACAGCTGATGATGGTGCAAAAACTCTGCTCGAAACAATACTGCAGAGGAGATGGGCGGGAACTGCAGAATCTCACTGATGTCATCTCAAAGTCACATGAAGTATATCTGAGAAATCAAAGAGAATGTTAGAGAGGCCAAAAGATGAATAACATATTGACTTTCCAAGGAAAAGAACCAGCCAGATACAATGCCAGGAAGAATTCTATGCCTCCTTATTAACTGCTCATTTGGCAACAAATTTAACAAGAATGGGGCAATTACCAAGATCTGATGTCCGTCCCCAGAGAATGTCAGGTGAAATTATTCTAATTTCCTTTTTGATGAGGTGCCCATGCCTGAGACCGGTAATATCTGTATTTTAGACAAGTATTCATTCAACGTATGTTTATTGAGTGCTCACCAAATGCAGGCTTGGTGCTTGCACTACGGACGAGGTGTAAATAAAACCATTAGGCAGAACCATGTCCTCGGGTGGCCACATGGGGAGTGGGGCACAGACAGCACACGACCCAGTGAGCAGCATGGACAGCCTGATCCCCAGCAAGGTGAGAGACTAGACTGACCAGCAGAGAACTTAGAGCATCAAACAGGGTGGTTGGGGAGGGCCTGAGAAGGGCGCAACTGGACTAAGACTAAAGAAGGCTGGGATATGGGCCACGCAGATTCCTGGGGCTGCAACACTGCAGAGGGAGGAGCAGGTGCTGAGACCCAAGGTGAGAGCAAGTGTGGCTGTGCAGGAACAGCAGGCCCACGTGGCTGAAGCAGAGAGAGCCAGGGATGGGGAGGATGTAGGTGAGAGGAGGCACGGAGCACAGAGGGCCTGGGGGGTGGGGGGGTTGGCCTTAGCCATGAGTATATAAGGCATGTAGCTGGGGTCTTCCTTAGTGCAGCAACTTGGAGTTAAGCACGACAGGAGAATGTGCCCTTTAAATGTTTCCTGAAAATGTTAATGACTAAGTGAATAGGAGAATAAAATTTTAAATAAAAAAGCTTTGAAAATCAAAGATCTAGATCCAATACACAACCCCTCCAACCCAGTAATTCCACTCCTAGGTATATACCCAGCAGAAAAAAATCACTAGGTTCACCAAAAAGCATGTTCTAGAATGTCCGCAGCAGCACCCTCCACAATTGCCAAACGCCCGTCTGCAGACAAATGGCTAAGTAACCTGTGATGTCTTCACTCTGTGGAATACCAGACAGCTAAGAGAACAAGTGACACATAGCCTCACGCAACAGCGCGTGTGAACCTCACAAAGAGAAGGCTGAGTGAGAGAAGCCGGAAACAGGAGCTGTGCACTCTGTGATGCCATTAGGTAAAGTGCAAAACGAAGCAAGACCTATCTATGCGTTAGAAGTCAAGATAGTTGAGGGGCTTAGTGTGGGGCAGCAGCTGGGAGGGGAGACAAAAGGGCTTCTGGGGGGTGTTGGCTCTGCCCCTTGATCTGGGTGCTGGTGACATGGGATGTTAGGTTTATGAAAAGTCATCAGGCTGCACACGCGTGGCCTGTGTCCTGTTCTATTTATCCTGCCCCCTCCAATATTACTAATGACTACCCTCTTTAGGGTAGTTTAGACAAAACCAATAAAATAGCATGACTGGGGTGGGGAGAAGACCTGGATTCATTCAAGTTCTATTACTTATTACCACACTGGGCAAATCTCATAGTCCCAGTTTTCTTATCTTTAAAAAAGAGCCCTAAACAAAACCCACTGAGTCTATCCACAGAGATACGGGGAGGTCAAGTGAAAGGTGCACACAAAAGTCCGTTAGAAGAAGGCTCTCACGATGCCAATGGTAGTTGTGGCTGATGAAACCTCACCTAGGGAGTGCTCAAGAACGGAGGATTCTCTGGAGATGGCCACAGGCTCTGTTCTTGCCCCATTCCCTTGATCGACTTAGAAGGTGAGCTCTTCTCTTCCAAAGGTTGAAAATTAACTAATCTGGCAGAATCAAAATGATCTCAACAAACTGGAAGGTTGGAACCAAAACCAACAGAGGACATTCAGCAGTGATAATTCTACTGTCACAGTTTGAGGGTCAAAGCACACAGAAGCACAGGCTCTGGGATCCTGCTGACCATCTTGTAAAATAAAGTGCTGTATTTTGCCAGAAATGGGAATGTGGGTTATGGGAAGGGATCCCTCCACACTCCCCTGTGCTGTGCAAGGAAAACCTGGGGACAGGCAAGGCAGCTCAGAGGTCTGCCCTGTCTGCAGCCAGTGTCAATCAATAGCAGTGTGAACCATGTTTGACAACAAAGTGCTAACAAGCTAGGGTGGCCATGATTGATCTGTCATCCAAGTCTGGGGACATGAGGACATGAGCACCCAGCCTCACTACCTCCCCTCAGCACAAGAGTTCAGTCATCCAATACAATTTACCAAAGCTTTGGTGTCCCGCAGAGATGGGGTATGGTGAGCACCAGGGAAGACCAGGAAGGGGCTTCACTCTGTTATCAGCCTCTGGGTCCAGCCCCAAGGAAAGTCCAGAGATTCTGGTGATGGGGGCCAGTTGGAGACACTGGTGCCTAATAGCAAGAGTGACCAGTCACATCCCAAATTCCCATCCTGACCTAGCACCACAGACACCAGCACTTTCACTCAGGGCTGTGTTGTTAGGGAAGGGTGAGACCTGAGTCTGCCTTTGGGGACACAGCTACTAGGGGTTATCAGAGACCCAGATAATTGGGATGGACTGGACTTGAAGTTCACTGAATGTTTGCAGGAGGGAGATAGGGAAGAAGAGAAAGCTAGGCCAGGGCAGGCGGAGGCTGGCCACTTGGCTGGGGACCTGGCCTTGAGGCAGGAAGGTCAGTAGTCCAGTGTCCAATGCCCAAACAAATTCAGCCCCACTCAGCCTAGATCAAGATCCAGATGGATTTTGACCCAGAGCAGACCACCAGACAGTGTCTGAGGACAGAATGACAGATTCCAGTGAAGGATGAAGAGATTCCTTCATAGGGAAGTATGAAGAGAGGGCCAGGGATCAGGGCCCCAGCCAAGCAAAACGGGGTCAGAGCAGGATTCCAGCACCTGAGACCATAAGAGTTAATGGACCAGTCAACTGGTATGTTTCAAGAACTGCTACATGAGCAGAGCCAGAGAAATCAGGCCATCAGGGCTAGATAAGGAAGACTATGACTTGGTGGACGTCGAGTGAGCCCAAGCTTTGAAGGAGCAGCCTGAAGCAGCAGGGGACAGAGGCAGTGGCTTCCAGCTGGCCCTAGCTGGAGCCAAGACCTCCGTGGGATCTGCCAGGCAAGGCAGAGCTTCTGGAAATGGCAGTGACCCATCTCAGCCCAGGGACGCAGTTCTCCTCCTCCAAAGCCTGTCACTAGGGCTGGGTCACTATTCTCTGCCCAATGATGAAACCTCTCTCTAGGAAACTGGTCGTTACAGAAGAAAAGCTGAGTTGCATGTGTTTGCCAAGGGGAGGAATTCCTGCAGCAGGATTCTTGGGCACGTTATCCATAAAGGTCCCAGGTCACACAGGGCTCTCCACCCACCTCAGGCTCCCAGCTGCTGCTCCCTCACCCAACTCCTCGGCAAGTGGTCACCTTGATAGACTAGCCCAGTGAAAACAGACCCCTCTCACTGCTTGTTCTTTAAAACTCACTTAAGTATTTTTTTATCTCATCTCCAAGCCATTTCCAAAACTCAGAGAGACTTTTCCACTTCAGTTGCTTTGGACCACGTTTCCCCAGTTGCTCGCTCCAAAGGGAAAACTCAAGACCCACAATTTCCCCTGGACATCATCAGGATTTGGGTTCAAGGGTACCCTCTGTGACCGTGGACATTGCTGTTGTGTTACTTTTATGCATGTTAAATTTTTAAAAATCATAACAAAGGTGGGCTTCGGCAGTTGCACACGCTGAGGCCTCACAATGCTTGCTGTCGTAAGGGGCTGATTACCCAACTCCATTTATCAAAGTGTCACTTCTCTGACAGGCCCTAATAAATATCCTGCCAGAGACCCCGCACCTGGCAGCCGGGCCTCTCGGCAACACACCGCTAACCTAATTTGCTAATTGCTGCTTTCCCCATTAATTTTAGTCCTGTCTTGTTTGGTGTTGACGTGGAAGAAAAAGAAATAGGGTGGAAAAAACAGACAAGAAAGAAAATATCTCGGGGTCCCCCAGCATCCACCCCACCCTCCCCCCCAGCACACAACCACTCACTCGCTCCCACTCACCCCTAAATAACACCTTTCTTCCCCTCTCTTTCTCTCACCATGGCTGGAGAAGATTAAGCATTTAAAGGTGCAGGGGCCATATTTTCCAAAGCAAAAATCAGGACACGTGGCTGATAACGGGATATAATGTTTGAAAATGGGGACGTCACAGAAATATAAGGGACCTATGGTCACCGTATCTGAAGAACTTCACCGTTCTAATAAATACCATTATCTTTTGGTTAGGAAAGAGATCAAGTAGGGCATGAGGAGGTTAATAAGTCCAGGCCATCAGTCCTCTCCTATGCCCAGAGTCCTCGAGCCCCTGGTCCATCGTTTCAGGCCTCCGTGGTTCACAGGTGAACTCTGCTTCCCTTTTGGTCTGACTCTAAGTGATGACATTCAAGATAATATCATGGTCTGTCTAAGGACTGACCTTCCCAGCCAGGGCTGATATGCCCAGCTCTTTAGCTCCTGCCAAAAGACCTCAAAGATGGAGAGGCTTCACTCCAGCTGATTTGGTTATAGACCATTACTGTCGAGCCCAGTGTGTTCAAAGGCCTGGGTACAATCTCTTCTCTGCGATGAACAGAAGTTCCTATCTTTAAAAAGTGGATGGCAGTCTCACTCACCCAGGAATATGAAAATGGTTTCCTTCTGCTCCATCTCGGTACATGGACCCCTTGGACATTCGGCTGGTGGTCCACCTTGGACAGACTAGATACATCTGCAGATTCTATTTAACTTGTGTACTTCCTTATTATAGATTTCATCACAGGCAAACCAGCAACACCCAACGAGATGGTGCTGTGGAACTGCAATTTTCATTTTTTAGTTGACAAAGATAACGCATGCTTATTGTAGAAAAGAAAGATGCAAAGACAACAAAAACCCTTCAATGTCCCACCACTCAGAGACAACCCCCAGCAGCACTCAGACCTTTATTCGGCGCCTCTATTACCCTTCACATAGATCATGACACAACCCGTCTCTGCTTTTTTACTCGCATATCAAGGTGCTCTTTCTGTGACACTAAGCATGTATCTCCACCATCCTTTTAAAACATTTTATCAGAATTTATTCAGCTATTCGTATATAAATGGACATTTAAGTTATATACCTTTTTTTTGTCTCACCCACAGTGCTGTGAGGAACACCCATGGACAGTAGCAGTCTCCCTTATCCACGGGTTTGCTTTTCAGATTTCACCTACTCACAATCAACCAGAGTCTGAACCATTGTCAGGGCTCAACGATCCAGGACCGGAGAAAACAGGTGATCCTCCTTCTGATGTAGCCTCAGAAGGTCAATTAGCAGCCTAATGTTACGTCACAATACCTACGTCACTCGCCTCCCTTCATCTGGCCCTGTCGGGGTTTTGTCATCTCACACCATCACAAGAGAAAGGGTGAGCACAGGGGAAGAAGTTTTGAGACAGAGAGACCACGTGACTTTCATTACAGCATAGTGTTATAATTGTTCTATTCTTTTGTGGTGGTGGTTAACCTCTTAAGTTGCCTCGTTTCTAAATTAAATTTGCCATAGATATATAAGCATGAAAAAAAACATACTATTCATACAGAGAGTGCTCAGTGCCATCCGCAGTTTCATTCATCCACTGGGGATCTTGGAATATATCCCCTGCAGATAAGGAGGGACAGGGCTATAGTACCTTTACGCATTTGTCCAGTTGTTACTCTAGGATAAATGGCTAGAGATACAAGCACCAGCTTACATGGTGTGTATACTTAATTTTTTTTCCTATGCAGGTCGCAACTTTTTTGTGTTTAATTTCAGATTAATGTGAGGGTGCAAAGAACCAAATCACAATATTTGAATTGGTTAAGTAGAATCCCTCTTGTAGTTATGTCCTGAACCCAAAAGGTGTGCCATATACCCCTACATTTTGCCCATTCAGTGGGAGCACCCTGAAGCCTGCCCCTCGCTTGTTCCCCTTCTCCCCAACCTAAATGGAAATGAGTTTTTCTCCTATGTGGGCATGAATTAGATCATCTAATAGCTTCATATTAGTAGCAAGTACATTGGATATTTGCTTTTCCATTCTTGTGATACTTTACTGAGAAGAATGTGTTTCGCCTCCATCTGGGTTAATATAAAAGATGTGAAGTCACCATGTTTTTATGGCTGAATAGTATTCCGTGGTATACATATACCACAGTTTGTTAATTCATTCCTGAGTTGATGGGCATTTAGGTTGTTCCCAATCTTCTTAGTGGGAACAACCTAGTGATTGTAAATTGTAAATTAAACTGCGATAAATAATCTAGTGCAAAAGTCCTTATGATAACATTATTTTTTTTCTTCTGGGTGGATGCCTGGTAGTGGGATTGTAGGGTCAAATGGAAGATTTAATTTGAGTTCTTTGAGGATTCTCCATACTTCTTTCCAAAGAGGCTGTATCATTTTGCAGTCCTGCCAATGGTGTAAAAGTGCTGCCCTCTCTCCACATCCACTATATTTAATTCTTAGATAAACTTCTTCACACTGTGCCTGCAGAAAAGATGTACAAGTTTACATTGACCTCCACAGTGCATGGGACAACTTCTCTGCAACCTGAAGTTAGTCGATCCTTGGGTAACAATTGATCTGTTTTTATTTGTATTGGGGGGTTATTTGTGAAGTTCAATATGCTTTTATGTTTATAGGACATTCACATTTATTTTGCAAATTACCTGTCTTTGCAAACTTTTCTATCTGTCATTTTCCTGTTAATTTACAGGAACTTTTTATATATTAGGTATACTGTTCTTTTGCCATGTACAAAGTGCTCAGGTATTCTCCCTACCATGCCCAGTTTATTATTTTAATTTTCTATGTAGTTTTTATGATATGATAACAAAATATCAAGAACATTTTCCTATAGTAAAATCTACAATGCATCTTGGCGCCTGTAGCTCAGTGGCTAGGGCGCCGGCCACACACACCAGAGCTAGCGGGTTTGAACCCAGCCCCGGCCTGCCAAGCAACAATGACAACTGCAACAACAACAACAAAATAGCTGGGTGTTGTAGTCCCAGCTACTTCGGAGGTTGAGGCAAAAGACTTGCTTAAGCCCAAGATCTGGAGGGTGCTGTGAGCTGTGATGCCACAGCACTCCACCTAGGACAACATAGTGAGACTCTGTCTCAACAAATAAATAAAATAAAATCTACAATAAGGAAGTACATATAATAAATAGAATCTGTGAACATATCCACTCTATCCATTATGGGACCACCAGCCCAAGGCTTCCATGTACCAAGAAGGAAGGTCATGTTGAGATCCCTGGATGAGTGATAGTCCTAAAATCTGTCACCTCCCTCTCACTGGCATCATGTTCTTCTACTCCTTCCCCAGGTAGGTTACAAGTGTCCTGGTGACCTGACTTCCAGGAAAGGGATGCTAGAGCTAATGACAAAAATTATTCTCTGATGTAATACTATACAATAGGTGACCAACCTAACCGTTGAGATTCTCACCTCACTAAGTGTGAGCTCTCTGAGACCTCAGCAGAGATAGAATACCCACATCCTTGCCCCCAGATCACAGCCCAGACCAGATATCCTCACCAAAAGGGGAGGCTGGGTTGGGAGAAGGGAGTGGAAACGAGGCATTTGTGTTAGTCTAGTCATCACATCCTTCATTCTGGAGCTCTGGAGCCAACCATCGCTGCGGCTGGAGGGTGAAGTTTAGGTGGTCATATACACTGGGGGCAAAAGATCAAGGTCAGCGTCCATGTGTACAACAGGGATGTGAGTGCGTGTGCACACTCCAGCCTCAGAGTGTCCACAGATGCATTTACATTCAAGTTCAGGTGTGTGCCAGGCAGGCGTGGGAATGAACGAAACTAATGTGAGCAAGTCCACACACATCTGTGTCCATCCACTGTGCCTGTGTACCTGTCTATCCACAGAGAGACTGCATCTGGACACAGAAGTGGAGATGAACACTTGGTCGTAAAGAGCCACAGCAACCTCCGTGAGACTGTGAGGGACGGGAGACGTTAGACCTCGGGCAATGTCTTTTCTAGACGTTTTCCAGATTCCCACACTCTCAGTCTCAGAGCAACTGAGACCATGTGTTTAGAACATCCCCTTACACCTACCTAGAAAACTTCTATTCCTACTTTAATATCCAATTCATTTGTCCCCCACCTCCCTAACCAGCCACCATGGAAGAGCTCATCTTAAGACCTCTGCTTCGTAACACTTTTCCCACCATGTCCCTATTACCTGTGTACATATGTATTTCCCCCTTACTAGTCCATAATATCCTCCAGATCCAGGCCTGTTCTCATATGTCCCTGTAGCCACAGCATCTGCTCCGTGACACTCAGCATTTGCAGAATGAGTTCTTGAATGACAGTTCTGATTCCCAAGATTGGGCCCTAAGATCCTATCTCCTTAGATCAGATGTCACCTGTGCTACACAACAAAGACATTTGGGCACTCCTACTTCCACTAAGTCAGTGACAGCAAGGAAAGAGGTAGCCATGTCCAGGTCTGCTTAATTAACCAGTGAAAGACCCTTGGGCTCCCAATGAGGTCGACTACATCGCACATTTGGAAGATTTGTCCCTTCCTCTCACTGCTATCTAGAACACAGGTTGGCAAACTTTTTCTTAAAAGGTCAGAGAGTAAATAGTGTTGGTTTGGAGGACTACATGATCAACCCTGCTGTTTGAAAGGAGTCACAGACAATACATGACTGATGTACAGGCACAGCCACGGTCCAATAAAACTGCAGTTCTGCCAACCCCTGTCTAGGACTCAAGTGGAGGAAGAAGAGCCTCAGACCCACACCAAGGATAGCAGTGGCCTGACTATCAAAGGCGGTCACATACACTGGGGGCAAACCATACAGCCAGGCTCCTTATCCCCACATTCAACATCATGCCAAAGTGGAGACCAGCTGGAGGCTGGGAATGGAGCAGCTGGGTATCGTTGCCCAAGCTGTGCACTGCACAAATTCAGGAGGTGCCATTCACACTGAACTTGGTGTGAACATCTCCAAGCCAAGGTGGACAATGTGTCAGCCCTCCCTAAGGGTTGCCAAGAAGCCCCATATGTGTGAGAAAGTCACTGGCCTATGGGTGACCACATGGACCCCTGGCTGCTCTTCCACTCTTACAGACACCTGATGGACAAGGTGTCTCCCCAAAGACAGGGGCTGTGAGCCTCTGCTTTTTTGGAAGCAGCGTGATGGGGACTTCCCCACTGCATAGCCAGTTTGAGGATGGAGGCAGGGCCAGAGGATCCCGGAAGGCGTGGATCAGGGTCTGAGACGAGCTGTGGGTACTGAGAAGAAGCTGTTTCTGCTGAGGCTTAAAGACCAAATGATTAGAGTCAGATCCTGTCTGCCTAAGGTACAACTTGGCGGGCCTCTCGCTCTCAGCCCCTAGATGCTCAGAGATCCAGGCGTGAGCAGAGGCCCCCGAAAGCATCCAGCCCCTCTTCCCACCTAAGGAGCATGGAAACCAGCACTGTGGACAAGGTAAAATCAATCTTCATCCTCTCAGGGTGCAGGGCCTAGCCCTTCAGATGCTGCAAAGAACCACCTCAGGCCCCACCTCACCCTCAAAGGCGAGGGTGGCCAGAGAGTAAATAGTGTTGGTTTGGAGGACTACATGATCCAAAGCTGGCCATGGCTAGCCCCAGATCTTCCTTGATAAGCCTGCTGCCCAGACCTCAGCCAGTAAACTCCGCTGAGCTTTTTTTCAATAGCTACAGATGAACAAAATATCGCCCTGTTCCCAGTTACGTTAAAAGGGCCTAGTAAAGAATAATGGCAAAGATGCTTGCAGCCAAAAGCCACTCTTGATGGCCCTTTAAGCGAGATTTACAGCCGGCATTTAGCAGTGTCCCTGGAACGCTTGCTGGCACCGATCGGTGGGAAGTATGTGCGTGGCGCCTCCCCAGGCCAGCAGGCAGGGCCATCCTTCATTCTGGGCAGCTCTGCCCGCCCCCGGCACTGTGCTGGCTCCCCCAGAGGCCCTGCCCAAGTCCATTAGGCCCCCGCCTGGGCCGCCCACTAATAATCCCGGCTGTCAGGTGCCTCAGGACGAGGCAAGCAGAGGGTTGGGGAGGCCATGAGGCACGCTGGGATCTGAGAAACTGAGGCAGGGACGGGGTGGGTGGAAACATAGAAGGCAAAGGTGGCAGGGAGTCCCTGGGCAACAGAGGACCCTGGTAATGGATTTATTCGAAATGTATTCACTGAGCCCCTGCATGGGCCAGGCGAGCAGGTGGAGAGGTGCACAAAACAAGCACATTTTCTCCCTGCTCTTTTAAAACTTATTATCTGGAGAGTAAGAGAAAAAGTAAACTATCAATAGCAATAAAATGTGATAACTATTCTGATAAGGAGAGTCCAAGATGGGAGCAAATAATTCCAGGCTTGCGGACGTCCCTGAGCCTGTAGGATTTGCCTGAGACATCCATCTGTCCAATTGGGGGCCACTAGCCATGTGTAAAATGCACACCTAATTGTGCACACCTAAATGTGTAAAATGCACACCTGATTTCAAAGCCTTCATACAAAAAACAGGGTACAAAGTATCTCCTGAGTAATTTTCATACTGATTACATGTTGAAATAAGAGTTTGAACATATTGGAGCAAATAAAATGTGTTATCAGAATTAGTATCACCTGTTTCTTTTCACTTTTTAAAACATGACTACTAGAACATCTTAAAATACACAGATCACGGATGACGCACATGTGGGGCTGGCATCAAGTCTGCTGGTCAGCGCTGGCCTAGATGACAACCAAAAATTTGTCAGGTGAGGAGGGACAGAGAGCAGACCAGTAAATGAAGGCTTTATACTAAAGTCCACACTACTAGGAAAAGCCAAAGCCCATCTTTTCTTTTCTTTCTTTTGTTTTGCAGTTTTGTTTTGTTTTGTTTTGTTGGCTGGGGCCAGGTTTGAACCCGCCACCTCTGGTATATGGGGCTGGTGCCCTACTCCTTTGAGCCACAGGCACCACCCTTTCTTTTTTTAAAAAAAAAAATCTTACTTTGTCATCCTGGGTAGAGTGCCGTGGCATCATCGTCGCTCACAGCATCCTCAAACTCCTAGGTTCAAGCAATCCTCTTGCCTCAGCCTCCAAGTACCTGGAACTACAGGTATTCACTGCCATGCCCAGCTAGTTTTTCTATTTTTAGTAGAGACAGAAGTTCTGGCTCTTGCTCCAGCTGCTTTCAAACTCCTGAGCTCAAGCTCCACTCACCTCGGCCTCCCAGAGTGTTAGGATTATAGGTATGAACCCTGTGCCCATCCCAAAAGTTGCCAGCCCCAGGTACTGGACCATCCTTTGTGGGTTCCCCCAAACCTGCCTATACCTTTATAAATGGTCAAGTTACATTCTTGTTTCTTAGGGATGTAACCTGTTTTCAGACTATACTTGCATTTGTAACTTCACTACCAGCCCTGCAGCTGTGAGAGGCTCTGGTTCAGATAAAGTGACATCCGGTCACCTGCAGCAGAAACCCCTCTGGTGATGTTCAGCCCTCTCCTCTGTGCTATTTTGAATCTTCTACCAATATTCTCTCTGTGCTATCTTTCTCACGGAAGAGAAATGCATGGACGATTAGGTCACCCCTGTCTGTCCTGTTTCAGGATTTTATGTTGTTTTAGATACAGTTATTTCTGTATAAACTGAATAAACTGGCTTTATTACCAGGTGCTTTTTTAAAACATGTTTTTACTCCCATATGAGAAAATTGTCCAATTTAACTTTTTCAGAGGATTAAATTTTTTATCTTAAGATCAAATTTGTCTCTTGCAACGATGTAATAAGTTGCTAGATAACTGAAATATTTTAAAATTTTTCATTCATATTCTTGTTTTATAATTAAAATTTATATTCAGGGTGTGGAGGGTTTAGATCACTCTTAATGTAAATTTTCTGTCATTTTCCATGGTTTCTTACTGAGATTTAATAGAGAAATTGTAAAATGTCTTCAAAAAAAAAAAACCAAGTAAGCTGGGGTGCAGACAAAGAAACTGAGGCAAAAGTCCTTCTTCCAACAGGTGCCAGCACAGTGGCTGTCTGCAGCAGACTGAAACTCGGAGAACAAGCAGGTGCCTGAAGCCGTCAGGTGGCAGGTCTCCGGCAGCACAACTCACTCAGGTCCCGCCTAAAGTTCTGCCTCAGTTTCCTTTTACATTCTACCTCCAGCATCCTGAACTTCCAGCTTCCCTGAGAGCTCCAGGCTTGCTCTTCACCTGGAATCCTGCTGCCCTGTGCCAATCAGACCACACCCAGACAACACAGTTCTGTACGCAAGACCCCACAAGTGTGCCTGACCTTTCCTGCCAAAGAACTTGAGCAGTTCTACTTGTTGGAGATATAGCTAGTTACCCTTTTAACTGCAGGAATTTATAGACTTACCAGGAGCTTGGCATTGTGTTCTGTATTTCACCCACATCCTTGTTTAACCCTCACAAAGACCCTATTGGATAGGTGCTCAGTGGCTGAACACACAACAGAAACACTTGTTCACCATTAAGATACTTGTTTTTCTCTTATTCTGCCATTCCTCATTTCTCAAATCCAAATAACACCTAGAGCAGGAATGGTCAATAGGTTTTATTCCATATGCCACCTCCAATAGATCGATAGTGACATCCTAGAGCACTGTGTTGAGAAGGATTCGGAGGTACAACAGAAAAGACTGGCCCTGAGTGATGAATAAGGTCTGGCATGAAGCATGCACGCTTGGTGTTTGCCATTTTCGATCCAGTTTTAGGTCAAATCCTATAATCACCAATGAGACAATGTGCAAAGCTAGATCTACACCCTGAAATTGAATTCACATACTCAGCAGCTCGTGAAAGTATGTAGGGGTTTCACTTGTCGCCAAGAAGACCTCATGACATTTTCCCAAAAATATACTGGGATCTGAGGACCTCAAGCTGTATTAAACTAGAGTACAGGGAGCGAGTCCCACTGCCCTGTGCCAATCAGACCACACCCAGACAACACATTTGAGAGGGACACAACTACTCTGAGTACAGTTAAGCAAAAGGCAACTAGCATAGGGGGGGGGTCACAAAAATTTATTCTGTGAAAGTTGACAGGATGAACTGGGAGCTGAACCTGGAGACCCAGACAGCATTCCCTTCCAAAGAGGATCAGAATTTGCTAGTTCAACAAACATTTTGTAAACAGCCACCGTGTGCCAGACACCATCTGTGCATGCAACAGAGAATGTGGGGGATCTTCTGACACCCCCAAATCTACCTGCTCTCCACTCTGCTCTGCACCCCAAGAGGATGACTTGATGAAATGCATCAATGGACATGCCTTGCTCTCTCACTTCCAGGGGGACTCAGCCAATAGCAGATTGGATGGTGTGAAGAGTGAGGTCATTTGTGGTCATCTCCAAGTGGCTCTATCAAAGGCCTCAGTTCCCTCAGGGCTCCAGCACCGTACCCTTCCTTCTTGGGGTTTCCAGTCCCGTGTAATGCACCGTCCTTTGTGGGTTCCCCCAAACCTGCCTACACCCTTGTAAATAGTCCCATTGCCAAACTCAGACAGTGGAATCCACTTCTGCCATCGCTTTCTTGCTAGGACCCTTCTTGATCATGTGAATAAAAAAGGCTTGGTCTCTCCTACTAGGGCAGTTTATGGTCTGGTGAGAAAGGCAAGTGAGAAACAGGCAAGCAAATATGAAGCCAATTGTGGTAAGTGGGATCAAGATCACAAGCTTAGTGCAGTATGCAGCAGAGAGTGGGGGTTACCAAATAAAATGGGGTGGGTAGGGAGACATTTAAGCTGAGATCTGCAGGATGAGAATTAGCTGAGTGAAGAGTTGTTCTGTTGTTTCTCAAATATACGGAGTAAGCTGCCTGAGGAGACCGTGAACTCCCCTCAAGGATTGCTCAGGGGTAGGCTAGAGGGCTCTTTGATGATAGCGCTGCCAGAGCAAGGATTAATTTCCTGGAGGAGAGGGGAGCCATGGGTGTGCTGGAGTAAGCTTGTCCTGGCAGGGTCTCTCCATCCATCTCCCACCCAACCTCAATCTTGGTACAGTAACACACTTCTGCCAGCCACATAAGTTGGGGGAGGAGAAAAATAAGATTACTAAATTGTGCATGATATAAAAAGACGGACAAAATTGTCACCATTCTATACTGGTTTCCTAGAGGCAAGAGAAAGAAATCAGGGCCAAATCCATGAGTGGAAACAGTTTTAATAAACAGTCGCTTTGTCTGCTGCATACTAGGGCCAATCCAGCTTCTAGACTCTATACCAATTAATATGACATGAGAAAAAAGAATGAAGAGCATTCTATTTCTCTTGAAATAAGGTGAAGACCAAGGATTCCCTTCTTCCTCATTAGCTGGAATATCAGGGGTCCGGTGGTTCTCAGCCCTGTGTGCCCGTTCAAATCACCTTGGAGACTTTTGGAAGTACCAGTTCCAGGGCTCCATCCCTACTCCTGGTGCAATAGATCCAGGACCTAGTGTAAAGTCCAGACTAAGAGCCACAGCCAAAAAGAGCTGATAGGGCGGAAGCCCACAAAGAGAAACACAGGGGCATCCCAAGGAATGGTGCCAATGAGGTCCTTCAGGAACATTCTCTAAGCTAATGACAAACTTAAGAGTTGATTCCAGATCCTAAGCAAAGTATCTCAAAAATGGAAAAACAAATACTACATGCACTCTCTCACAAACTGCAACTAACCAATGGGCACCCGTGTGCACACAGGAAAAGTAAAAGGCATTGGAAACCAGGTGGGGGTGAGGGCAGGAGGGAATGGGTAAAAACCCACCTAATGAGTACAGTAAACGCGATTTAGGTTTGGGGCACATTTACAGCCCTGACTCAAGCATTGCAAATGCACTCCATGTAACCAAAAACATTTGTATGCCCTTAATATTTTGAAATTAAAAAAAAAAAAAGTGCCTGGGTGTTTGAGACTCCCAGGTTCCCATTCTCCACTCCCAGAGGCCCTGATTCCCCATGTCTTACGGGGCATTGGGGAACCTGAACACTTAATAATCTCTCAAGTAGATTGAGAAAAACACTATTTTGGATGAAGTACCCAGAATGCTTCCCGGGATCACCTCCTAATACCCAAACCCCTGCTTGAGAGTGGGAAGAAAGTCTCCCCCTGGGCAGAGCTCACAGCTGTGCCACCATAATCCTGGTGTCCTATTTGCTTTTTGAGAAGAGATGCACGTGGACAGCATGGAACGGCTCGATTGAGAAGCAGCTAGAAAACCAGACTAACTGACTGATCACTCAGCCAATCACACCAGCCCCCTTCCACAAAGTATTTAGGGACTTTGACACTATCATTTGAGGAAAAGAGACAAGAGCTCAAACTCTATAAAAAGACTTTCTTAGGGGGGAAGAAAAAGAAAGACCCAGTGAAGTATGGACTAGGAAAAGTCAAGGTAATTGTAAGTAGAAAAAAAATGAACAAATTTCTTCCTTCCACAAGCATTTGAGTGCTTAATATACACAAGACTGCTAAACTCTGAGGACACAAAAACGAACTTTTGAAGACATAATTCTTTTTTTTTCTCTTTTTTTATTGTTGGGGATTCACTGAGGGTGCAATAAGCCAGGTTACACTGATTGTATTTGTTAGGTAAAGTCCCTCTTGCAATCATGTCTTGCCCCCAGAAGGTGTGGCACACACCAAGGCCCCACCCCCCTCCCTCATTCCCTCTTTCTGCTTCCCTCCCCATGACCTTAATTGTCATTAATTGTCCTCATATCAAAATTGAGTACATAGGATTCATGCTTCTCCATTCTTGTGATGCTTTACTAAGAATAATGTCTTCCACGTCCATCCAGGTTAATACGAAGGATGTAAAGTCTCCATTTTTTTTAATGGCTGAATAGTATTCCATGGTATACATATACCACAGCTTGTTAATCCATTCCTGGGTTGGTGGGCATTTAGGCTGTTTCCACATTTTGGCGATTGTAATTCTTAACTTCATAAAGTTTACATCTAGACTAAGGATGGCAAATTCATGACATTCTGCCATCACCTCCCACTCCTGCACCCCTGGCAGACATGACTAATCAACTCCAGCATCCTTTCTACTAGGTCCCAGTTTGACCTCAAATTCCTTCTCATGTGGCTGCTGCCAATCAGCGAGGGCTAGCATGTGGAATGAAAACTCTTCACCATCCTTGATTTGGACTTTAGGGTTTAGGCAAGGATTTTCTGAACACCTCCATGTGCAAACACTCTGAGAATTTGTCAAGTGTCATGTCCCCAGTTATAGAGGAAGACACTGCTGCTCGGAGAGCACCATGCTAGCAGTACTCTGTAATGACCCAGGTCTGCGGTAAGGACCCAGCGCTCAGAGCGCAGGAGCAGAAGGGAAGAGACAAGTTCTAAAAGCATGTTTGAAATCCATTAGGGAGAATTACTACACTTAGCCCCTTCCAGACGGCTGGCCCAGCCCCTGCTCTGAGTCCCTGTTTCTACCCAACATTGTAGCAGCTTCAGGTGAGGAGGAAACTGTAGGTCCCATCCCTGCTGCCTCCACCAACCTGGAGGAGAGGACGCAGCAGGGCCTTTGATGACATCAAAGAGATGGACGTGGGTAAGTGTCCATCTCTGGGTCACACAGCCAGGCTTTTGGTCCAGTCTTGGTGCCTTCTACCAAGCTTGCCATCTCTAGAGCAGTGGTTTTCAAACTGTCCTGCACTTTAGGGTCACCTGGGCAACTTGACAACTTCACTGCCCTGCCCCATCCCAGACCCAGTACATCGGAATCAGTGGAGGAGGGCAGAGCTGCCAGCAACCTGCTCCAAGTCTAGTCAGCTCTGCAGGGTGATGTCCAAGACAGAGACAGGCGGCCGGCCTGCCAGCTGCTCACCCTCCCACCCCAACCCTGCCGGGCTCAGCACAGAGCCGTGCCAGGCCTGCTCCCCAAGGCCCTGGGTCCTCCAAATAAAAACATGCGGCCAGAGTTCAGGGCCTGCTGGCGTTCTCCCAGTAAGCACCTTTTGTTCCAGGCTCTGAGCTGTTAATTAAAGAGCCATGATTAATGAGGAAGCGCTCCTAGTCCCCATCTAGGAGGAGAGGTCCTGGGGATGCTGACTTTGCTGCAGGAATCTGCAGTCAGGTTCCAACCGGAGCTATTTATAGTTCGAGCTCCAGTAGGGCTGGGAGGAAGGAGTTCCTCCTCCTCCTCCTCACCCCTCTCCCTCTTTCCTGCCTTCCCCTTCACCACACTGCAGTGGAATATAGAGGTGGGAAAATTTATTGGGGAAGAAGTATTAAAGGAGTAAATCCTAGCACACATGCGCTCATCTTAATTCACCCATACATTCATCCAGGGCCTCCTCTGTGCCCGACACTGGGATCCATAGATGAGCATATGGCATACAGCCGAATGGGGACAATGCCCCACTCCCCATGGCGGTGACCCCAACATCCATACAGAGGGCACCAGCGTGAGCCACCGGTCTCCTCTTTCTCTGATGAACACTCCTAGCATTAATCACCAGAATCTGCATTTGGGGACTCGGAAGGACCCTTTTCCTGTTGTGGCTCCAGCTCCTCCAAGGGACACTTTGGATAAGGGGACTCGTCTTGTCAAGATATCATCACGTCTAAGTCGAGGCTGTGTCAGCAGCCCCATGAAAATGAATAATGGCCTCAATTATGGCCCATATAACAGCCCAATAAAACCTAATTAAAATGATCCACATCCCATCTGCCAAGTGTAGGGCACAGCAGCCAAGGAAGGTTGGGGGCCCAGGCAATTCAAGGAGAACAAGTAATGTGAATAATAATTATTACATTTATAATATTATAAATACATACTATGTAATATCATCATGTAATAATATAATGTAATTATATTATCATTATTATTATTATTATTGCCACTAGCATATATCATGTGCTTCCAGGGTACCAGGGTACCTTGGGCTGAATCAGGGCCATGTCTTATACACTAAACATGTATCATCCCATTCAATTCTCACTAGTTCACCATAAATTAAGTGCCAGCATTATTTCTATTTTACAGATGAGAAAACTGAGAGGTTCAGCAACTTGCTCCTAGTGACACTACTAACAGGTAGTGGAACCAGAAGGTCAGAACCCATCAGTTCCCAGCCTATAAAAGATGCTCAGTAGATACTTGTTAAATGCATGAATGCATTTGGTCAGGAGTCTAAGTCAAGTAACCCAAGATGCCACACAGACAACCAACACACACTTGTTTAGCACCACCTAAAATCTAGGTGTTGTTCTAGAATCAAAGTGGAAGGGAGACAAGCGAATCATTGAAATCTAACACAAGCGGAGGTGTGTGCAAACACTGTGGCACATTGGGGTATGCAGGGTCTTAATCTTGCCTGGGAATTCAAGGAAAACTCCCCATAGAAGACAGCACCAAGGCTGGGTCTTCAAAGGTGCATGGGAATTTTTCAGACAAAGTAGAGAAAGGCATTCCAAGCAGAGGGAACAGCATAAGCAAAGTTAGAAAAGGGTCAGAGCCCAGCACATTCTGGGAGTCACAAATATACATGGTGTGAAGTTATAATCTCTTAGTCTGGGTAGAGCCTGGCATGAGAGTGGATATGTCAGACAAGGAGGGCAGCAAGGTCTATAGGGCAAGATCATCAAATACCTTGTAGGCTCAGGTCGGAAATTTAGATTTTGCCACATAACAAATGGGGAACCATGGAAAATTTTAAAGCAGAGGAGTGATATAGTCAGATGTGTTCATTAGACTGGGCAGAGAATGTCTCAGGAAAAACAAGGAAGCCCAGACCCTTGGACATTTGAACACAGTATCCCTTAAAAGAGCATGAACTGCCAAGCCTGGCCCTGCCTGGCACGATGGCGGTTTTGGACCAATCCTGCTCTCTTTGCCTATCTAAGGAATACAACACTCAGATTATCTCCAAGCAGTTTTCCACGGGCTTACCCTGTCCCCACCTGGGGAAAATGACTTTTGTATCCTGGGTACCATCACTGGTCTCTGCTTCCTGACAGAGTGGCAGGAGATGGTACACACCGTCTCCTGTCTCGAGGCCTAAAGCATAGGAAGGCGCCAAGACCTCCAGATGAATGGGTCTTTACAAAACCAAGCACACCAAGGTTGCAGTCACACGAGACAGATGGGTTAAAAAACAGTCTCTGTTGTTGCTTTTGTCATTTCAAATGATGCCTGCCCTTTGACCCAGGAAGAGATTCCAAATGCATAAATAGAGCAATCATCTCCAGCACCAACGTTTTGATAAAATGAAAGGGGCAGGGGAGAGAATACGTATTATAAACACCACCTCCGGGAAGCACAGACAGAAAAGATATTAAACATTCTGTCACAAGCTTGGCAGACAGCACTATCCACCCACCCGGCACTGAGTTCCTAATAAAGGCAGCATCTTAGAATTTGTCACTCTCCAATGCATAATTCACTAGTCAAAAAGCAGCGGTAATACATTGCATTTTCATAAGGGGCTCTGAAGCTGTCTAATTTCCCTGAGCTGCAGGACGACAGGAGGCTGTGGCCACTCATGGAGACCCCTTTATGCATTATGGATAGAAACTTTGCAATTCAAAGCGACAGCTCAGCATCCCCATTACCCACCCCCCAAACCCCAGATCATGTCGGAAGGCCTAGACCTAATGGATAAGTCTGTCTTCAAAGCCTCTACCCCTTTGGTGCCTAGAAGTCAGAGAGAGAGAGAGAGAGAGAGAGAGTGTGTGTGTGTGTGTGTGTGTGTGTGTGTGTGTAGGTAAGGAAACAAGCAAACATCACTGAGTCTCACCAAACATTCTCAAAAACCAGCCAGACCCATCACTTGACAGTGTATGCATAAGATGAGGCAAAGAACAAGTGGACAATGATTAGATAGGACCAGCCAGTGCCCTGCCCCCGACTACACCAATGTCCGCTTTATCCTTAAAAGTTAGACCAGCGCTGACATCCCTGCAACCTGGATTGCACAGTCCATATGCGCATCACATGCTCAGTCATGGCAAATGGGTTCAGAGGGTCTTGGTGTTTCTTTACCCAGCCACCTCACACAGGAGACAGATGAAAGAAAGAAAAACAGGCAAAGAGAGACACAGTCTTGGGCAGAGGCAGCTCAGTGAGGTGGGAGGAGTTTCAAACCAGGATGCAGAAGGTTCCCACTCAAAGCCCACAGCCCGCTACAGAACCATGGGACCCCAGGTAAGGCTTAATAAAAAGTGGAACATGTGACCTGGATGGAGTTGAAACACATCCAGAATAGGGGAAAATGTATCCAAAGTACTCAAATACTAATATGAAACCAAAGTATAAACAACTACATGCCCACATGAAAGAAAAACACAAGTATAGTCCAGGGAAGAGGTGGGGAGAGAAGGGGGAGGGGAGGGAGAGGAGAGAGGGCAATTGGCAGGATCTCACCTAATGTGCACCACCTGAGGATGTTCCTCACACCCCCTGGGTGAAGGGCTCAACCACAACTTGAACTTTACCTAAGAAATGAAAACAATGGAAGCCGAACATTTGTACCCTCATATCAATCTGAAATTAAAAAAACAAAAGTGAAACATGGAGTTTTCAGAAAGAGCAAAGGACAGGGAGTGAAGAGAACTGGATTCAAACACCAGTTCTGTGATGGACTCACCTGTTGCAGTGGCTACTAGAACACCTGGGTATTTCTCTGCTCAAAAACATTTGGCCCTAATGGCCGGTGTAGACAGCTGTCCCTTTCTTGGCGCCAAGGATCTAGCCCATTTTATTATACCTTGTCCTACCACCTTTTATACACACAGCCAAACTGCCTGCCCTAACATCTCTAGGTCTCAATTTCTCCATCTCTGAAATGGGAGTACTACCTACCTTAAAGAGATGCTGATGCCAGATCTAGGGCAGAGGTGCAGGAGAGGAAGATGATGCAGAAAGTGTGGCCCAGAGATGGAGCTCAAAAGTGTCAGGCAAAGGGAATTGGGGGAGGTTGTCATGCATGGGCTGGGTCACGTCTAGGCAAAACCACTACTACACAGCCCAGGGATGACCTGTCCAGCTTTCTGCTCCCAACACACTGCCATCCTGGCTCTCTGATCTCCTCCTAGAAGGCCAGGTGTCAGTAGGCAAGACCACAGGAGTCAGAGAAGCATCTAGGCTCAGAAGCAGCTGGGTGGACACAATAACCCAAATGATCAACTCCATCCATATGGGAAAAAAGTGAAACATAATAGCAACATCTAAAAAGAAGAAGGAAAAGAAGATCCTGTCTCATCCTTACAACTATCCCTGCAATGATGAGGCTGGTTCTTTTTAGCTTCTTTGTCCTTCAAGGCGTCCTGGGCCTTGGTGGGAATAGACTGTATCCCAGAGTAACAGAGGTGAGTACCTCTTAATAGCCTGCACCAGCGTACCCCTGGAAGTAGGGGGCAGACTCTCTTTGTGAAAATTCCTCAATAAGCCCCTCGGTAAGGAGTCAACAAAGGAAAATAACCGAATTCTACACGTGGCAAGTAAGATAATGTTTCCCGCTGCTGAGGGGAGAAGCAGGCAAGGTTTCAAAATGGAAATGGTTGAGAAGGGAAGGGACAGAAAGTTGGGAAAATGGTGCTCAGGGACATTGGGTGAAGCCCTGATGATGGAGAGCCTTGGAGGCAATTTAAGGAGAGGATATTTTCCTGTGTGTTTATCCTCATCCCCCAAATATGTTTTCCCTTGAATTCTACACATAGCACACTCACAAAGGATTAGAAAGAGTGGGTTTGTTCACGGACCTCAAGGAAAATACTGAGTTTCCCATTTGGGTCTGAAAATGTTAATCAGAGACTTAAATTCTTTTCTTTTCTTTTCACACATATAAAAAGAAGAGAAAGACTTACATTCTGAAGGCAGAAAGACCCAAGGCAAAGGTGTCACTGAAAATTCAAGGGCTTTAAGAAAAGGCACAGAACTGAAGAAGGTTTTGGATAAACTTTAAACATAAGATATGAGCTCTGACCAATCTGATTTCTAGAACTCAAAGGTCCAGGAGGTGCCAGCTGATATCTGGGGTACACAGATAACCTCCATCTAAAGTGTAGTTCTGTGATACATACAAAGTTCAGTGGGTGAAATAGGAAAGCTCAAGTAACTGTAAAAGTCTTAGGGGGTGAACAGAAGTGTTTTAGTCCATAAGGTCATTCATTCCAAGAAAAGGAAACGGCTTGTTCAAAACACACAGTCATGAATAGGCACCATGTTTGAGACGGGTGGCTGGTGGGGAAGCCCTGGAAGATTAGGAGAAGGCACAGGCAGGTGGAGAGCTGAGCATGGAATGGCAGGGGGACAGGCCAGGGCACATTAACATGAGTCTCACGTAGAAGTTAGAACTTTGTACCAAAGAGAATGGGGAGTGCTTAAAGAGCTTTCTCAAGAGACCTGGCATGACTAGAGATATGACAGAAGAAGTTCAGAAGAGAGGAAAGCCCAAAGGCACAAGAACAACAGGTCCAGGGAAGAGATTTGAGACCTGACTCAAGTTTGCAGCCTCCTAACAAGGAAATAAACAATAATAACAAAAACAAAAAGTAGTCAAAGGATCTGAACAGTCAATGCACAAAACAGAGCATACAAGTGGCTAGTAAGCATCTGAAAACATAATATCATGAGTCATTACACAAAAGTGAGTGCAAACAACACATGTATCGAGTGACCGGATAAAAACCACACAGCATGACAAGCACCAACTTCATACTAGCATTTTCTGGGGGAAGAAGGGAAGACAGATAGCATCAGAGAAGGCTTCAAATGTGTCCACAATGTTTTATTGCTCAAAGAAATCTGAAGCAAACATGGGAAATGTTACAATCTGATAAAGATGACCAAGTACTGGGCAAATGAACATTCATTTTATTATTCTCCTTATCTTTCTGAGTTAGTTCATAATAAAATATTTTCTTAATATATTAAGGAATTATTTTTCTGCCCATTGAACTGCCTGCCAAAAGTAAAAATAAAATCAATCCTAGTGATGAGGAAATGGAAGCTTCGGTATCCTGATGGTAGAATACAAACAAGTATATGGCTGGGCACGGTGGCTTACACCTGCAGCCCCAGCTATTAGGGAGGTTAAGACAGGAGGATGAATTGAGCCCAGAGGTTTGAGGCTACGATGAGCAATGATCACACCAGTGCCCTCCAGTCTGGGTGGCAGAGTGAGACCCTGTCTCTAAATAAGCAAACAAACTAGTATACTTCCAAAAGATGATTTAACTATACCCATAAAAATTGTTGAATGTGTTTGAATTTCTTGATGAATTAATTTCACAACTGGGAATTTCTCTTAAGGAAGTTATTATAGATGTGCTCTATAACTGAGCTGAGAAAAATTAGAAATAATATAAGTGTACAGTAATATTGTGTACATAGAAGATGATGTAGAAAGATAATGATACAGAGACGTACATTTGATGTTAATTAATAAAAGACAAGCTTGACACATCACTATGTACATAGAATTCTCTTTCTAAAAAAGTGTATATGGCTCGGCACCTGTAGCTCAAGCAGCTAAGGCGCCAGCCACATTCACCAGAGCTGGCAGGTTCAAATCCAGCCTCGGCCTGCCAAACAACAATGACAACTACAACCAAAAAATAGCTGGGTGTTGTGGTGGGTGCCTGTGGTCCCAGGTACTTAGGAGGCTGAGGCAAGAGAATTGTTTAAGCCCAGGAGTTGGAGGTTGCTGTGAGCCATGATGCCATGGCACTCTATCCAGGGCAACAGCTTGAGGCTCTGTCTCAATAAATAAATAAATAAATAAATAAATAGTGTATATATCCATAGACAAAACATGAAAAGAATACACTCTGAAATGTCAATAATATCCCTTTCTGGCTGGATTAATAATGAGTTATATCCATTTCTTACCTCTATCTATCACTTTTCCTATAGATTTCTTATATAATTTAAATAAATAATAACTATATAAATAAAATAGCATATTTGTTCATCAAAAAGTTTTAAATGTTATCTCTGTCCTATTGGTGAGTTTAGACTGCCATAATAAAATACTATAGACTGGGTGGCTTAAACAACAGAAATTTATTTCTCATGATTCTGGAGGCTGGGAAATCCAAGATCAAGGTGCTGGCCAATTTGGTGTTTGATGAGTGCTCTCTTCCTGGTTTGCAAACAGCCATCTCCTTATGGTATCCTTGAATGGCCTTTCCTAGGTGTCATGATGAGGGTCCCACTCTCATAACATCATCTAATTCTATATACCTCTTAATGGCTTGTCTCCAAATACATTGGGTGTTAGAGCTTAAACTTGTGAATTTGAGGGAATACAAGTATTCAACCCATAACAGCCCCAAATATATAACTTGAATCTAATTATGAGAAAAAGAAATCAAAGAGTATTCTACACACTTTCCTGGACTTTTCAAAAATATCAGTGTCAGCCCAGCCACAGAGTGAGCGAGGGAGACAGGAGGAGCAGAACCTGGCGCCATCTGCTGCCATCCGCCCCCGCCCCATGGCCATCCCGCTCCAGGGTGCACCTAAGCTCCGGTCCCAGACCCCTGCGCACCAGGCCAGGCTCCAGCACGTTTTAGGGGAGGTGCATGCAGGACCAAACATACTCAATGAGCTTCCGGCGCAATGTCCGATCGCTTGGGGCCTACTGCCAAGGGGAAGGATGGAAAGAAGTAATCACACCCTCTCCCTAGACTTACCCAGGAAGAAATAGAGCTCCTGAACAGACCAATTTCTAGCGCCAAGATTAAAAAAAAACAATAAAAAAAGCTTCCAACCAAAAAATGCCCTGGTCCAGATGGCTTCACTCCAGAATTCTATCAAACCTTCAAGACAGAGCTTACTCCTGTACTGCAGAAATTATTCCAAAAAATTGAGGAAGAAGGAATCTTCCCCAACACGTTCTATTGAAGCAAACATCATCCTGATACCAAAACCAGGAAAATACCCAACCAAAAAGGAGAATTTCAGAACAATTTCACTCATGAATATAGATGCAAAAATTCTCAACAAAATCCTAGCCAACTGGTTTAACATATGTAAGTCCATAAACGTTATCCACCACATTAATAGAGGCAAAAATAAAGATCATATGATCCTCTCAATAGATGCAGAAAAAGCATTCGATAAAATCCAGCATCCTTTTCTAATTAGAACACTGAAGAGTATAGGCATAAGGTGGCACATTTCTAAAACTGATTGAAGCTATCTATGACAAACCCACAGCTAATATTTTACTGAATGGAGTAAAACTGAAAGCTTTTCCTCTTAAAATTGGAACCAGACAAGGTTGTCCTCTGTCACCTTTACTATTCAACATAGTGCTGGAAGTTCTAGCCAATACAGTTAGGCAAGACAAGGAAATAAAGGGAATCCAAATGGGAGCAGAGGAGGTCAAACTCTCCCTCTTTGCTGACGACATGATCTTATACTTAGAGAATCTCAAAGACTCAACCACAAGACTCCTAGAAGTCATCAAAAAATGCAGTAATGTTTCAGGATATAAAATCAATGTCCACAAGTCAGTAGCCTTTTTGTACACCAATAACAGTCAAGATGAGAAGCTAATTAAGGACACAACTCCCTTCACCATAGTTTCAAAGAAAATGACATACCTATGAATATACCTAATGAAGGAGGTGAAGGACCTCTATAAAGAAAATTATGAAATCCTCAGAAAGGAAATAGCAGAGGATATTAACAAATGGAAGAACATACCATGCTCATGGATGGGAAGAATCAACATTGTTAAAATGTCTATACTTCCCAAAGCAATCTACCTATTCAATGCCATTCCTATCAAAATACCAACATCGTACTTTCAAGCTTTAGAAAAAATGATTCTGCATTTTGTATGGAACAAGATAAAAACCCCGTATAGCTAAGGCAGTTCTTAGTAATAAAAATGAAGTTGGGGGCATCACCATACCAGATTTTAGACTGTGCTACAAAGCCATAGTGGTCAAGACAGCATGGTACTGGCACAAAAATAGAGACAGAGACACTTGGAATCAAATAGAAAACCAGGAAATGAAACTAACATCTTATGACCACCTAATCTTTGATAAACCAAACAAGAATATACCTTGGGGAAAAAGACTCCCTAGTCAATAAATGGTGTTGGGAGAACTGGATATCCACATGTAAAAGACTGAAACTGAACCCACACTTTCTCCACTTATAAAAATTGATTCAAGATGGAATAAAGACTTAAATTTAAGGCATGAAACAATAAAAATCCTCAAAGAAAGCATAGGAAAAACACTGGAAGATATTGGCCTGGGGAAAGACTTCATGAAGAAGACTGCCATGGCAATTGCAACAACAACAAAAATAAACAAATGGGACCTCATTAATCTGAAAAGCTTCTGTACAGCTAAGGAGACAACAACCAAAGCAAATAGACAACCTACACAATGGGAAAGGATATTTGCATATTTTGAATCAGACAAAAGCCTGATAACTAGGATCTATAGAGAACTCAAATTAATCCACATGAAAAAAGCCAACAATCCCATATATCAATGGGCAAGAGATGAATTACGAATGACTAACAAACATATGAAAAAATGCTCATCATCCCTAATTATTAGAGAAATGCAAATCAAAACCACCCTGAGATACCATCTAACCCCAGCAAGAATGGCTCACATCACATTATCTCAAAACTGCAGATGCTGGTGTGGATGTGGAGAGAAGGGAACACTTTTACACTGCTGGTGGGACTGCAAACTAGTACAACCTTTCTGGAAGGAAGTATGGAGAAACCTCAAAGCACTCAAGCTAGACCTCACATTTGATACTGCAATCCCATTACTGGGCATCTACCCAGAAGGGAAAAAAATCCTTTTGTCGTAAGAACGCTTGTACTAGACTGTTTATTGCAGCTCAATTTACAATTGCCAAAACATGGAAACAGCCTAAATGCCCACCAACCCTGGAATGGATTAACAAGCTATGGTATATGTGTACCATGGAATACTATTCAGCTATTTAAAAAAATGGAGACTTTACATCCTTTGTATTAACCTGGATGGACGTGGAAGGCATTATTCTTAGTAAAGCATCACAAGAATGGAGAAGCATGAATCCTATGTACTCAATTTTGATATGAGGACAATTAATGACAATTAAGGTCACGGTGGGAGTGGGGTAAGGGGAGAGCAGAGAGCGAAAGAAGGAGGGAGGGGTGGGGAAAAGAAGAGCAGAGAGAGGGAAGGAGGGAGAGGGGTGGGGCCTTGGTGTGTGCCACACCTTCTGGGGCAAGACACGATTGCAAGAGGGACTTTACCTAACAAATGCAATCAGTGTAACCTGGCTTATTGTACCCTCAGTGAATCCCCAACAATAAAAAAATAAATATATATATCAGTGTCATGAAAGACAAAGAAAGTATAAGGAAATAATTCTAGGGTAAGGGAAACAAAAGACAGATAGCAAAGGAATGCAACATATGACCCTTGATCAGCTATTGGATTAAAAACAAATTATATTGTTATAAAGAACATTATTAAGACAGTGAAATTTAAATACCCACTGCATATTAGAAGAGTCATGTGCCTGCAACTTACATCCAGATTAGTCAGCAAAAATAATAGTAACAACAGTCCAGCCACAGTAGCTCATGCCTATAATCCTAGCACGCTGAAGCAGGTGGATTGCTTGAACTCAGGAATTCAAGACCAGCCTGAACAAGAGTGAGACTCCCATCTCTAATAAAAATAGAAAAACTATCTGGGCATTGTGGCAGATGCCTGTAGTCCCAGCTATTCGGGAAACTGAGGCATTAGGATCTCTTGAGCCCAGGAGTTTGAGGTTGCTATGAGCTATGATGTCACAGCACTCAACCATAGGGCAACAGAGTGAGAGTGCCACAGCACTCAACCTGAATCTAATTATGAGGAAAATAAATCAAAGAGGGCAAAAAATAAAATAAGGTTCAGCACCCAGAGCTCAATGATTAGGGCACTGGCCACATACACTGAAGCTGACAGATTCAAGCCCAGCCCAGGCCTGCTGAACAGCTATGACAAATGTAACAAAAAAACTTCTGGGCATTGTGGCAGGTACCTGTACTTCCAACTACTTGGGAGGCTGAGGCAAGAGAATTGCTTAAGTCCGAGAGTTTGATGTTGCTGTGAGCTGTGATGCCATAGCACTCTACTGAGGGCGACATAGTGAGACTCTGTCTCAATAAATAAATAAATAAATAAATAAATAAATAAATAAAATAATAACAACAATAATAATAATAATAAAATGCCTATATATTTGGAAGGAGAAATAAAGTAAATATGTCAAAATGTTAATAGTCATGAATCAAGATAAAGGATGTACAGGAGTCTATTTCATCATTCTTGGAATTTTTCTGTAAGTTTGAAATTTAAGCAAAATTTGATAAAAATCTCCACCCTTCATAACTTAAAAAATAAAGTGAAATAAGGGACAGAGGTAGTAGTGTGCTGGAGCTAGCTCATATTGGCGTGCAAGAGCTGTCAAAGCTTCAGGAATTTTGCAAGCCAATTGAGAGCTGGAAATTGGCCAAGGTGGGAGTATTAGTATCTAGTTTTTTTCAGTTGACTTTATCTAGACATCTTATACACCATAGGAATTGGGAAATGATAAATATCAAGGCTTTTTCTTTTCCTGTAGAGGTAATTGTTAAGCATTTACTAAAACACCAATGGATGAAGGGTCCATTCTCCTCTGTATCTGGTAGACAAAGGGTTGTTCTCCTCAATTCATTAAGCTTCTCTCAGGTCTATGTCTTTCCACCATGCGATACATCTTTCTTCTAGGCAGCTGTCAGATTTAACACCCCCTAGAAGTTGGTTGGCTTAAATAGAGCTTTTCTTTCCCCAGTGTCTGGAGAAGTTCAAATCTCTGAATCAAAGAGATGATGGTGGTTTCAGTGGAATGTGGTCTTCCTCACGTCTCACCAAGATTTTTGCGTGGCCATGAAATGCTAAGATAGATGCAGACAGGAAGTCATTCCTTCCCTAAAATAAATCTGCTTTGAGGAGAAGTGGTACAACACCATCATTTGAGGGGAGATGGAAACCCTGACAGACTACCTGCTGATGTAGCCCACTTCATTCAAAACCCCAAACATAGTGTTTAGAGGCCACATCCACCTAGATCTGAGGAATCTCTAGGATGATTGATTAAAAATATCACCTTCACTGTGCATGGGTGGTGCTAGATAGGCATTTAGTTTGGGTTCTCCACAAGCCAATCCTAAGAGGAGGATTCAAGGCCAAGATTATTTAGGAAGGGGTCCAGGAATCAGCATTTAAAGGGATGGGGAGGAGAGACAGGGATGGGAGGGAAGCCGGTGCAGAGTTTGCTGCTAACCAGTCTGTTCCTAAGGACAACTGAAACTCAATCTCTCTGAGCAATTGTAGGAGAATGTAGAACAGTCCTCAGTGTTATCTGACCCAAAAGGCAAGGAAACTGGAGGATTCATCTCCTAGCCCTAATGTAGTAGGCTAGATACCCGTTACCCAGGAATGTGACCTTGCATGGCAAAAAAGGATTTTGCAGGCATGATGATTAAATTAAGGGTTTTGAAATGCAGAGACTATCCAAATTATGGATGCATAGTCACAGATGCAGTCCTAGATGTAAAGTCACAAGTATCCTTATGGGAGGGTGACAGAGGAAGATTTGACACAAACAGAAAAGAGAAGGCAATATGATCACGGAGGCAGATTGTAGTAATACAGCCACAAGCCAAGGAGTGCAGTAGCCATCAGAGTTGGAAGAGGCGAGAATGAGGTTCTCCCTTAAACCCTCCAGATGAAGCGTGGCCTTTCCAATGCCTTGATTTCTGCCCTATGATCTTGATTTTGGACTTTTGTACTCTATAATCATGAGAGAATACATTTTTGTTGTTTTAAGCCATCAGGTGCGTGGTATTTTGTATAGCAGCCACAGGAAGCTAATACAGTCCATCAAGCACTGGCTGAGGGCTCCTTCCACAGGCATTAATCATCTGTACTTCCAGCCTTCCCCAGAAGCAGGAATATAGAAAAATCCCTCTGGCAGAACGTAGGTGCTTACACTAAGATGCCAACTACCACCTCCTGCAACAGTGAATGCCAAGGGGATATGGTCAGGCCACTAACATCACCTACCTCAGAGGTCTGGGTTGGGCTGTGTCACTGCATTAATCCCTGGAGTTTTGCAAAGCACAGCGCACTAGTTGGGCTTATCTGGGTGGCTCCAAAGTTAAATTCTCACCTTTTTCTGAAAGGCCACTGCCTAAAACATCCAGGTATTAGGGAGTCACAGTGTCAGAATGCTCAGCAAACAGGCATGGGGGAAAGATACCTATAGGTTAGGGCTGGGTGGGGAAAAGTCTGAGCTCACAAAACTCTGCCTTCCCAGCTCACCAGACCTGCCCTGGGATGCCACCAGCCACACCTCTGGGTTAGAGGAGGATAGTGTCAGCTGCTCCCATCTCCAGAAACCCCAATTGTTAATAAGTGAATGCCAAAAAAATATGTGCCATGCTCAACAAGTTTGAGTAAAGGCAGAGTCAGGTAAGGTTAAACTAACTCCCCAAGAAAGGACTGTTATGCAACTTTCTCAATTTTTTTTATTATAGACTTTTTTTTTTTTTTGAAACATCTCATGAGACTGGCTTTATGAACCACACCTGAGGGAAAGGATGCCCGCATAGCTGATTAGACAGGACGAGGCAGGGAAAGGGCAGGCCGTACAAAGGCACAGGCACGGTGCTGCTACAGGGGGGCTGGGAACACGGCCTCGGCACTTCAGCGCTGTCTCCCCTGCCTCCCCATTCATTCCTGTTTTACAAATGAGCAAAACAGGTTTGACAAGTAAGTGGAGGTCAGGTGTGCAGGGTTTGTCCTGCACGTGGAAGAGTGAAGGCAGCGCTGCTGGGCAGGGGCTCCAGGGTGAAGCAGCAGCTCCCCTGGCCGGGCAGGGGTGAGCGTGATCCAGGGACTAAGGAGGTTGAACTGCACTCGGTGAATCTTACCTTGGCCTTGGGGCTTTCACAGGCTGACTTATAGTGGAATTTAAGGGCCAGGATGAGTTGGACAACCTGGCTGAGGTGTAAGAAAGAGGAGAATGTCAGGTCTTGGGCCAACCCAGCCCACTAATTTGTCCACTCCCTTCATCACTGTGTGACCAAACAGGAGTCTGCCCACCCGGACGTTGCATGGGGTTTTTTTCCTTGTTTGGGGGGGTGGCTAAATCTGCTTGAGCCAGGGGGACCCTAATGTGACAAAATGTCCAGCATGGTGGGGGCTTACTAACCCAGTTTCTGCTGGACTGGTCTCATCTCTGCTACATCATCAAAGAGGGAGACCTGAGCTGATGGGGTCCAAGAACAGAAAGGTAAAACGCAATGGGTTTCTGCACGTCTTCTGGCCCCTTGAGCTCTTGGCTATGCAGAGATGCCAAGCTCACTGCCCCTCCCACATCCCTTGCCCTGTACTCCCAGCCTCCAGCCAGCCCAGTGACAGCCTACAGATACATGCCTTTGCCGCCCTCACCGAGGTCACCAGCCACAGCACCTTCATATGCAACAATGGGCTTTGTTAACGATGCAGGGAGAGGCAACAGCACCTTATAAGCGCAACCCGTGAAGGCAAGAATTCCCCAAGCCTGATAAATATATTCTTCTTAGTAAAGTATCTCAAGAATGGAAGAAAAAGTATCAGTACTAAGTACTATTATGAACCCAATATTTAATCACATTTTCATACGAATGATAAAACACAACTATAGCCCAGAATGAAGGAGAGAAGAAGAGGGGGAGGGGAGGGGAGGGGGGAGGCCAGGTGGAGGGAGGGTAATCGTGGGACCTCACCTATGGTGCATATTGTTAGGGTACATGTCAAATCTATTAAGAGTAGAGTATAAATGTCTCAACACACAATTAAGTAAGTGAGGTGAAGGCTATGTTAGCCAGTTTGATGCAAGCTTTCCAAACTATATAAAATCAGCACATTGTACCCCATAAATGCATTAATGTACACAGTTATGATTTAATAAAAAAAAAGAAAATCAATTGATCATATATCTGCACATTGGGATCTAAGAAAAAAAAAAAAGAATCCCCCCAAGGATCTAAGAAAAAACAAAAAGGAATCCAGAGAGGATATGCTGGCTGGCTTTGGTGGCGGTGCCTTGGAATAATTAGATCTACAGAGTTAGCTGAGGTTGGAGAGCCAGATGACAGCCAAGCTCCAGGGCTGGCGGGAAAGGAGTGACTGTACTGTGGAGCCTTAGACAAGGGCCACAGAAGAGGGGGTGGAGGCTGAGTTGCTGCGGCCTCTCCGGCATCTTGCTGCTCTAAGTGCGGTCCCTGGACCCGGAGCATCAGCAGGAGAGGGGAGATGCCGAAGGGTCAGATCTCAGCCCAATCCTAGATGCACTGAGCCAGAATCTGCACTTTTTTCCTTCCTTTTACTTTTTTATTTATTTTGTATTTCAAATTAATATGAGGGTACAAATGTTTAGGTTACATTGTTCTCAATTCTAAAGTAAAGTTCAAGTTGTAGGATCTGCATTTTAACAAGATTTCCAGATACCTCGGGCACCCACCCCAGTTTGAGAAGCTCTGTCTTCCCACACATGAGCCTCTCTTTCAGAGGACTTGGAGACAAGAAGGAGGCCAGAGGGAAGGGGTAGTCTGCCTCTCCTAATATTTGTGGACTTTCCTTCCATGGTAAGTGTGAGGAGCACTCCCAGGACCCCCATGGGTCACTTTGCCTCCCTCGTAGGCATGGCCCAAAGGTTCCTGGCCTGTGACAGTCTGGGTGGGGAATGGGCTCATTCTCAAGGCCAGTCCCTACTCTGCACCTGCCCAGCTCTTCCTGTGGGCTTCTCAGGAGGGGCCCCTGACTCCGTCTGGCAAGAGCGTGGGGCAATCCCTCCACCCCAAACTTTTGTGTCTTTGTAAAATGTTTAGTGAAAAACTGCCGACTATGTAAATCAGAGATCATTAGAGGTTGAGTTTTTCCTTAAAGAATGGATTCAGCAAAATGCGGTTTTCTCCCCGGCTCTGGGTCTCTATTTAGGGGATTGGAGCTCTGTGTATTTATTTATTTATTTATTCATTAGCTGGGCCCACAGTCAAGGAGAAGGGAGCAGGGCTATTAATCTTTCCTGTCATCCATTCACAGATGTGGAGTTCACACCACAGCAAATGTGAAGTCAGCAGTACACAACCACAAGGTGGAAATTTCAAGAGAAACAAGCTTAGAGGAATAAAAAAATAAAAATAAAAGGGACGTGGGGGGATGAGGTGGGGGAGAGGGAGGTGGTAGAGACAGAGCACATTTAAAATACAGCGTCTGAGCCTCCCTGGGTGCCCGTGTGCTGAGGGTAATCTTGTTCTCAGCATGGAAGTGCCATTGATATGTTAATAATAATTTACTTTTCTCTTCATCCTAAAGAAATGAAGTTTGCAAACTGAATCTGATGAAATTGTGTGTGTGTGCACGCACGCGTGCTGTCCACGGACAGACTGAGACACACACACTCTTACACGCCCTTCTCTGCTTGTTTATGGCATCTACTTAGTTGAGTCTAGAAATCTCCATAGAAAAGTAAATACTTGAAAGCTTTGGGTATTCCTTTGGGGAATGATGTGACCAGCAGCTCTTGAGGTGGGAGGACATCTCAGAGGCTGGAGGAAAAACCTGGCTAAGTCACAAGGGGCTCCCACGCTGGGTCTTAACATAGAGAGACCCTCTCTCCAGGGCCCTAGAGCTGATTGACAAACTCAGCCCTCAAGCTTCCCAGAGCTGGCGTCATTCTAAAGCCTGGTGAACCTGCGGCGACGTGTGGGTGTCCACTCCACCGTGGAGTGGGGCTGGGCGCTCCCCTGCCTCTGTTCCTTCTTGGTCTGTTCCTGCTTTGGGGGTTGAAGCCCCAATACTTTAGCTCTTTGCTTCTCAGTTCCTACCCCTACTAGGCCTGTAGAGAACCGGTGGCCAGAGCCCCAGAGTTCGCACCTTATTAGAGCATTCCAGACAGCCAGTGCTGTACCCCTTCTCAGGCTGGCTCACTGTTCATCAGCTGGAGCCTGGGGCAAACCTGACTTCATCTTTCATGTCGAGTTGCTGCCATCCCCATGGGGTCCTCCCCTCCCATCTGCCCCTTCTCCCCCACTGGTCCGAGAGACTGAGGTCCTGGTCGTACAGCCACACCCAGGCATAGTCCCATCTCAAATGGGCAAGGAGACTTGAAGTCTGCACGGAGCACGCCCAGCACAGCCCTGTGCCACAGAAGAGGAAGACTGTCGCTTCAGAGGCCGCTGAAGTCAATAACTTCTGACATCAGAATGTGAGCTCCTTAGGGCACAGAGACCATGTTTATTCATCTCTGCTCCTTGACACTTAGTGAATTCTGCGCAAACATGTGTTGAATCGTGTTGAATCCTGGGTCAAAGCAGAATTGACAGAAAGACTGGCTGCCTGGGGGCAGAGCTTAGGCTTGTGCAGAAAGTACTTCTGAGCTAAAACTTTTCTCCTGGGTTAAGGAAAGGATGAGAAGTACATCGGCTGACATGTTGGAGAGCTGTGTCGAGCAGGATTCTGAGGCCGTGTCTGGACTCAGTGGGAAAATCTGGTGGGCCCTTAGTCTTCCCCAGGCACAAGAGGGGATGGGGTGATGCTTGTGCCTCCCACTAGGCATTGAAGGTGCCCTGAGTCACAGAGCTTTCTCCCAAGTATGGTCCTACTGGCTTCGGGAGGAGGGCCTGAGGTCAAAGGGCACATATCTGATGGGAAGGAAGAGGAAGAAGGGCCAGACCCACAAGGAGCCCTATTGTAGTTGGTGGCCAGGTAGGAAGGAAGAGTGTGGGCACAGGACCCTCAGGCTGGAACAAATCTTGAAACATGTATCAAGTGGAAATGGTAAAATTCAAAAGGAATAAAGAACAAAATACATCCGTAGCAACAGCATAGCATGGAGCACACCCTAATACTAATAAAGGCCAATTTCCCAAACAGCCATGAGACCCTCAGCCTGCTGCTAGCACATGGCACCAGCCTCTTCTCTCAGCTCCCACCACACCCTGGGTTCTGACCATACCAAGCTCAAAATGCTACATTGTCTCTGACCTCTGGCTTCTGTCCATGCTTCCCTCTGCCAGCGATCTCTCCCCACGCCTTCCCCTAAATTACTCATCTTATCCTTTAGGTCTCAGACGAAACATCGCCTCCTCCAGGAAGCCTTCCCCCCAAAGCCCAGCACTTACTTCTGTCACAGTGTTGTCATGCTATGGTGACATTGTCTGTCTATCCGTTTCTCTTTACTAGACACTAGAGTGGCAAACTTTTTCTATAAGAAGACAATAGTAAATGGTTTAGGCATCATCACAAGCCATTCAGTCTCTGTCATAAGGACTGGGTGCAGCTATTGTAGCATTATAATAGCTATAGACTACATGTAAACAAATGAGCATGACTATGTTCCAATAAAACTTTATTTACAAAAATAGATGATAGGTCATATTTGTCCCACAGGCCATAGTTTGCCACCCCCTCCACTAGGCGGTGCACTTCTCAAAGCAGAAAATGTTTCTCATTCAACCATCTCTAACCCAATACTTGGCACAGAGAAGATACTTGATACTTAATTAAACAAAGGAATGGTGTTGTAAAAGTTGTTTGCAAATCCCTGTGATGGCCTGATAGGACTGAATGAACCCATCCTATTCCTAAAGGCTGGAAGAGCTGCCTAAGCATTAGGCCTTCACCTGAGTATGGCCAGGACTGTTTCACACGCTGGAGGATGTTCTGAGCCAAGACTGTGACCAGAGTGCAGGACACATCTCTGAGGTTACAAACCATGAGGAACATCTTGTCCTGTTTCTTCATCTTACCTCTACCTGTCCAGGTCCCTGCCACTCCTGACAAGTAGGTACCACTGCTTTCGCTGAGTTCTATGGCTTCTCCCTGGGAGTACATCTTCTATCCCCTGCCAAGGAGAGCCATTATAGGTGCTTTGGGGCCACAGTGAGGGATTGTGACCTGAAAGATAAAGACCCTCTCCCTGTTCATGTTTAACTCCCTCAGAAGGGACTCACAGCAACAGTGCATAGGGTCCAACATCTCAAAGTTAGACTGAAATAATAAATTCTCCCTAGGAACCAGTTGTGAGTCAATAGCGGGGAAGAGGCCACGCAGGGATGAAAGCAGAGATTCCACCACAGAGTCCTCAGATTGCCTTCCCTTCAAGGACTGGGATTTTCTTACTTCCATAAGCTCCTTGGCCTGGCTCTGTGTTGTCCCAGAAGCACCTCACTCCCCTAAGAACCCTTGTATAAATAGCCCCCACTGACCCAGCCCAGCAGTTTCTCAGAAATTCCTAGGGAAGTCTGAACCTTCGCTTGCACCCAAACTTAGTTTAACCCCAATACCTCAACCTCCAAGCCTCTCTCGGACAATGTGGTAAATGTTGTTGGTCCCAATTCTCACTTCATCATATTACGATTTTACATCTCACCCTTTGCCATGAAACATGCAGGAATCTTCTACTGGGAGAGGAGTTTCTGTCTCTACTCCACTGATGTTTGGCCCAGCCGTGTGACTCACATCAGCATGACCAAGCAAAAGCCTCAAATGTGCCTGGATAGTTCACTTGCCCACTGCACTCCTCCCATTCTCCATGACAAGACCATGCTTTGGAGTGGCTGGTCCAGAAAGAACAAAGCTCTGTGAGGAAGACCTGAGCCCGGTACCCTTCCTGGAGTCCAATCTGGCCAGCCAAGATCAACGGAATTCTAGCCAACCCACAGACCCACAGGAAAGAAAAATACTTGCTCATTGTCTGTTTGCCACTGAGTTTGGAGCATTTTTTTATGCAGCATTATTACAGCAGTAACCAAAAGAATGAGGCAGGAAACTTTATCCAGATCTTCTACACTGGCCTCCAGGAACCGATTTGGCAAGTCAATAAAATGTGTGGGCATAGCTATCCCTAAACTTCCAATAAACAGTTCTGACCATTTGGGTCTGGGTGTTACTCTCTATTTATTCAGTTATTAGGAAGACTCTGGGATTTAAAAGCCTTTAGTTTCCAGTTACTTCTGGCTTTTTGAACTTTTATCTGTGGATGCTCTTTTGGACACCACAAATTTTATGGACATAGTCTGCCTTGGCATCTTCTGAAGGTAATGGAAAAGCTAATTGCACAATAGCCCTCATTTACTTGCAGGTCTACGTGGACAGAGCAAACCTTGAGTCGACTGCTATGACAAATGAATGGAGAATTAAAGCTCTTGCCCCCATGATTCCTGCTTGAAAGGACAATTTCCATAGAAATACCCACAGACTTTAGGAGAAAAGAAACTTCTGGTTTCAAATTATCAGGCATGAGCCTTGATTTCACAATTCCCAATATAGTGGAGTTTTGTGGGTGTGTGAACCAGAGCCTTTGAATTTCATGAATTGAGTGAGCCCATTGGAACAAATCTCAAATGCAAATTCTTGCTTTCTGATATGAAAACTTATTGAAAAGTTGTTATGTATGCTGGGTTTCTGGGGAAAAATGCTGGTAATTATTGGCTTCCCATATCCATATCCCTTTGCAATTTGACTTTGTAGATCCTGCCATCAAGAGACGGAGATTTCAGGCTTGGCACCTGTAGCTCAGAGGCTAAGGTGTCTCAACCACATACACTGAGCCTGGTGGGCCAGCTAGACAACAATGGTAACTACAACAAAAAAAAATAGCTGGGCATTGTGAAGGGCGCCTGTAGTCCCAGCTGCTTGGGAGGTTGAAGCAATAGAATCACTTAAACCCAAGAGTTTGAGGTTGCTGTGAACTGTGACACCATAGCACTCTACTCAGAGTGACATAGTGAGATTCTATTTCAAAAAAAAAGAGAGAGAGGGCGGCGCCTGTGGCTCAGTCGGTAAGGCGCCGGCCCCATATACCGAGGGTGGCGGGTTCAAACCCGGCCCCAGCCAAACTGCAACCAAAAAATAGCCGGGCGTTGTGGCAGGCGCCTGTAGTCCCAGCTACTCGGGAGGCTGAGGCAAGAGAATCGCTTAAGCCCAGAAGTTGGAGGTTGCTGTGAGCTGTGTGAGGCCACGGCACTCTACTGAGGGCCATAAAGTGAGACTCTGTCTCTACAAAAAAAAAAAAAAAGAGAGAGAGAGAGATTTCAGCCCAGCCTGGTGGCTCATGCCTGTAATCCTAGCACTCTGGAAGGCCAACAGGGGAGCGTCACCTGAGCTCAGGAGTTTGAGACCAGCCTGAGGAAGAGCAAGATCCCATCTCTGCTAAAAGACAGAAAAAATAGCCTGCATTGTGGTGGGCACCATAGTCCCAGCTACTCAGGAGACTGAAGCAAGAGGATCATTTGAACCCAAGAGTATGAGATTGCTGTGAGCTATGATGACTCCACAGCATTCTACCCAGGGCGACAGAGACTATGTATAAAAAAAAAAAAAAAATAGAGATTTCCCACATCTTGAATCTGAGCTGGCCTGGTGATCTGCTTTGATAAATGGAATTCAGAGAAAATAATGTTGTGCCACTTCTATTGCATGCTTTAGTTTGTTCTCTTGGAACTCTGCTCAGCCTTCACATAAGCAAACATGAGACACGGCATGAAATCCCAATGAGTCATCCCAGCTAAAATAATCCCAGACAAGCCTACCCAAACTAGTCCTAGACACATGAGTGAGTCTGGCCAAGACCAGAAGAGCCACCCAGCTGAGCTCAGTCCATATTACCAACGCAGAGACTCATGAGTAGAGTAAATAGGAGCTGTTTTAACCCAGTGATTTATATGTTGCAAAACTATGTAATTGGCATTATTAAAAAAGACTTTAGGATCACCTCACACCCATCAAGACAGCTGCTATCAAAAAAAAGCGAAAATGGCTTGGCGGCTGTGGCTCAAGCCACTAAGGCACCAGCCACATACACCTAAGCTGGCAGATTCGAATCCAGCCCGGGCCCACCAAACAACAATGACAGCTGCAACCAAAAAATAGCTGGGCGTTGTGGCAGGTGCCTATAGTCCCAGCTTCTTGGAAGGCTGTGGCAGGAGAATCTCTTGAGCCCAGGAGTTAGAGGTTGCTGTGAGCTGTGATGCCATGGCACTCTACCCAGGGCGACAGCTTGAGGCTCTGTCTCCAAATAAATAAATAAATAAAAATTTTTTTTTTAAAGTGAAAATAAGTGTAGGAAAGGATGCGGAGAAATTGAAACTATTCTGCACTGTTGGAGAGAATGCAAAATTGTATAGCTACTATGAAAAACAGTTTTAAAAATTAAAAATAGAATTACCATATGATTTAGCAATCTCACTTCTGGATATATAGAGCTATTAAGATCAGTATGCTAGGGCGGCGCCTATGGCTCAGTGGGTAGGGCGCCAGCCCCATATACCAAGGGTGGCAGGTTCAAACCCGGCCCCAGCCAAACTGCAACAAAAAAGAAAACAGCCGGGTGTTCTGGAAGGTGCCTGTAGTCCCAGCTACTTGGAAGGCTGAGGCAAGAGAATCTCCTAAGCCCTGGAATTGGAGGTTGCTATGAGCTGTGATGCCACAGCACTCTACCAAGGGCAATAAAGTGAGACTCTGTCTCTTAAAAAAAAAAAAATCAGTATGCTGATCATGTCCATGTCCACTGCAGCATTTTTCACAATAGCCAAAACATGGAAGATAACCAAGTGTTTATCAATGAAAGAATGAATAAGAAAAATGTGGTATATACATACAATGGAACATTATTTAGTCTTAAAAAAAGGATTATTATAAATGCTACAACATGGATGAAACTTGAGGACATTATGCTACATGAGATATGCCTATCACAAAAGGACAAATATTGTACGATTTCACTTATATGAGGTGTTTAAAGTAGTCAGTTGCCAGGGGTTGGGGGCTGGAGGAATAGACAGGGAATGAGAGTTGCTGTTTAGTGAGTATGAAACTTCAATTTTGCAAAATGAAAAAAGTTCTGGAGATGGATGGTAGTGATGGCTGTGCTACAATATGAATGTATTTAATACCACTGAACTATAGACTTAGAAATTTTTAAGATGATAAACTTTATGTTACGTGTATATTATCATAACTTCTAAAGGATAAATGTATTCAGGAGTTATTGAGAACTTTCTGGGAGTAACTGGTGAATTCTTAGCCACTCTATGAAAAGGCAAGGATTTCAGGGGAGAAGAAAGGTGGCCACAGATGTCACCATCAAATGCAGACAGAGCTCAGAATAGAGGGACTGTGATGTCAATGCTGGATGTTGAATTAGTCAGGATTCTTTTGGTTGCAAGTGACAGAAATGAACCCAAATTAGTATAAAGTAAAAAGTGACATTATCTTCTGCCATGGCTGGAAATGATACGTACTCGTGCAGCTAGTAGAATTAGAAAGGGACCTTGCCAACAAGACGGAGTCACCAGGTCTTGCCCTCTCTGCTCTCCTCTCCTAGTTGTCCCCTTTCTCTCCTAGAGCTTTAGCTGTGAGCAGCTCCTTGCCTCCTTCCAACACTGGGACCCCAAAGACAGCTTCTCCCAGGGCTTGAAACTGAAAACTCCTGAGAAGTCACGGGATTGGTTTCTCTTGGTCTCTTGTCCACCCCTGAACCAATCATGGTATCTAGAGCAATGGAGGATTCTGATTGGCTAAACCTGCATCAGGTGACCTCTGGCCGGGATTCCGGTGAGATGCTTCAGAGAAGTGGATGAGAACGCTTGCTGGGTACAATTACTCCAGTCCATCAGAGGTGCTATTTTATTAGAAAGAGGGTCATTTAGGGACATTCCTGCTACTGAGGAAAGTTCAGAACCTGGGTTCTCAATACAGCAGAAAGGTAAAAAGCTCGAGCTATGGGGAGTATTAGACAGCAGTGTGAGGCCTAACTCCATCAACTCCTGGCAGTGTGAATTTGGACCAGACCCTCACCTTTCACAGCTTCTGCTTGCCCACTTACCAAATGGACTTTGTAGTACCTGACTGATGCAAGGGTAAAAGATGGCAATGTTTATAAATTGTTTCTGTGTTTTATACCTTATAAGCATCAAAAATAAAATGTATAACAATAGCAGTAATAAAAATGACTGTGATTATGCCTACCACCCTGTTCTCTTTGCTGTCTGCCCCATGGGGAACCAGGAGGCAGATCTCCACGGCTTTTGTACATTCATTCAAGCCCCATGAGCACCTCTGTATGTGGATAGACCCAGATTGTGGCTGGGTGTTGGTTTTTCAAATCATTAGTGCCTGAGCTAGGACATGGGTGAGGCCAGGGAAGGGTAGAGGGTATAAATTTAAGGAGGGGTACGTGCAGGGTCAGAGCCTAAAAGTCCCCAGTACTGCATTAGTGTTGCTGGGGATCTTGTTAAAAGTATATTCCTGGGTGAAATCCAGACCTAGGGAATCTGAATGTCCATAAATACATTTAGGACTTTTAGATCCTGGTCTCATTGCCAGTGATTCTCCTGTTGACAGCCCAGTGCTGGGCCGGGGGCTGGCTTTTGAGGGCAGGGGCGACCAGTGTCCTACTCCAGTGCTTTGACAGCTTGTTGGCAGAGCAAGAGGATTTCTGCCCAGATGTCTGGGGGTGCCATGGAGCAGAGGGCACACGGGGCAAGTGAGATGCACTCTGCAACCTGCCCCAGATACCTCAGTTGTGTTTAAACTTCATACACTTTAGACTTTGCTCAGATAAGGTGTCACCTGATAAAATAGTTCTATTGCTGTAACAGTTTGAAAACTTCTGGGCTATAAGCATGAGAGAACCTAAGAAGCTCTTCAGCACACAAATGACTGGTCTTTGCAAGCTGCTCCCTCCGTCTCCACCACTCTCCTCCGAGGCTTACCTTTCTTTCTCTCCTTTCCCCCTAATGAGCCCTGACATGGAGCTGGAGAGCTGTCCCTGGCCACCAATGGCAGTCGGTGTGGAAAGAGGGGTCAGACCCCAGCTTGCCCCTCTGCGGAGCCTTCATCCCCACAGTCACCCTATGTGACTGGCCCAGGCACACCTAGGCTCAGCCTCCCCATTCCTGGCCTCACGCAGTGGCCAGGACAGGGAGAAGGCTCAATTTGTCACACCCCAACCTCCCCCTCCTACCCCCTACAATCTGAGTCTTCTTATTCCCATGGGGACTTCTGTTTCACCAACTCAGACACATTCCGGGGATGAGAGAGCTTCCATTCTGAGTCCGAAGGGCCCAACACAGCCAGGATCCTCCCGCACGTTCCTTCTCCTCTGACTTAAAAAGGCAGAAGACGTCTTGATTTCTCCACTCTACCACACATACGTATTTCAAAACATAATGCTGTACATGATAAATACATACAAGTTTTATTTGTCCATTTAAATAAATATTTTTACCAGCCAAGTTACCAGTTTATATGTGATCCCTAATAAATACTTACATATATTTATTTTCTCATATAACTAGAAAATACTCCCAATTTTCCTTTGAATTATTCTTCAAAAATATATTAAAATATATTATCAACGCTTCTAGACTGTGACGAGGAAAACCATATACGCTCTCAAGTACATCTTTCCTTCATTTCAATGCTGCTGATTTTGAAGAATTTATTGCATTTCAGCAACTCAGTTCAACAGCCCTAGAGATAAATACCAAAAAGGCTTGTGATGGAGATTAGAGATTTTGTCGTTTTGGTTTGTTTTCTAAGAAATTAACCCCTCACAAAGCAAAGGATCACGATAGAGAAAGGACTCATCCATAAACGATCAATACAGCTCAGATGTCATCATCACATGGTTCCAGGTTCTGAAACAGCAGATCTAGAAGTGCACAGAATCCACCTGTCACCCCCATGGCCACAGCATCTAACACTTAGATGGAATCCTCTTTAATACTAAAACAGAAGTAGATTAAACCAAGGAAAGAGACACAAAAATGATTTGACACTGTGTGTATAATCTAATTCACATCATGTGCCCCTAATAGACATTTAATTGATTCAATAATGTTTGTTCATGATGGTAAATAAACAAAATATATAAACAGAAACATCTTCTTTGATGTTTAATGACCGCTTAGCAGCTATTTGGGTCAGAGCTACTGAGCCCTAATAAACAAATGCTTAATAATCAATTGAAGTGCATTTCTCCGGTTATTGCCTTATTAAATCAGGATCTAACTTAAGCTGTGGAATATTCCTTCCTAGGAAGAGAATGATTAGAAATGGAAAAGACTGTAATGGCAGGTCCCAGGGTACCCTGTAAGTTACCAGGAGGGGCACTTCTCTCCATCCCAAAGCAGATGGAGCACAGGGGAAACAAAACTCCAGCAGGCAGGCACCCTCGAACTCACTGTGCTAAAACAGTATTTCTCCTTCCAGGCTGGATTTTCCTTATAAACCCTCTTCTATTACCTACCCTATGGGGTAATCCATGTAAACAAAATTTGTGTAAAAAATAACAACAAAAAGTAGTGCCCGGGATGTAGTAAATCTCCCCCCCAAAAAATGGTTTTTGTTACTGTTGTTCACCACCATCATTATTATTTTAGTCCTAATTCGCCACTGTTCTTTGAACAAGTGTTAAATTCATTCTGATCACCTCACTTGCATTTTTTTTTTCATAAAAGTAGCTTCATTTTTCAGTGCCTGAGTCAAGCCACATCCTGCTGTCCCAGCCAGCACCTGCACCAGCTTCCAAACTGTGTCCAAGCAAAGGCCACAGCTGGCTGCAGCCAGGTCTGTGGTCAGGGCCACCTGCAGCTGGAGCCCTGAGCTCCTTCTCAGGTGCCTGGAAATTCAGGCCAGTCTTTTCAGTGTCACCTCTGGTCCTCCTGCCTCCAAGAAGTGAGACCTGTGTTTAGGCCCCCAGCTGGATGGACATTCAGGCTGTTTCCCATTCCTGAAGATCTTCCATAACGGGGCTCGTCCCAGATACTCCCTCCTTACAGCTGTTCAGCGACTAAACCCTTGGGAAGCCCCTTCTTTGCTCTCCCTTCCTGCTGTTCTCCCCAGCCCCCTCCTCTCCAGTACAACCCCACCGACTGGGCCTGTCCGCCCAGGGTGAGCGGGAGACCCAGAAGTTGGCTGCCCAGGTACAGAGTCAACGAAGAGTATCCTGCGCGTGTAACATTTAAGGGCAAGAACAACCACTGCGGCGAGCAGAGGCTCCTCGGACAGGCTGGGCAGGTGCTTAGCGGTCCGAGGGCGCCATCGTGTGGTCAATCTATGTAATGAGCAGAAGGTCCGTCTCCGGAGATCATCTCGTCTTGGTTACCAGAGTTCCTGATTTTATCCAGGGAATAAAGTTGGGCCCAAGTCCCTTTTAGACTCTGGAAGTCCCACGATTCACCTTCTTGAAGGGATAGGAATAGAGAGAGAGCAGAAGGGAGAGACTGAAGGCAGAATCAGAGTGAGGGGAAGGGACCCAGGGGAAGCTTACCCAGGGGAGTCTGCGAGGCCTAACAAACAAACGCTGGTCTGAAAAGACCGAAAGGCCTGGACGAGCGGATGGCAGGAGAAAGAAGCCCGCACAGCGACAAGGACAGAAACCCCGACGGCCCCCATTGGAGAACTGGATTCCCAACACTTTCGCACCGGGGATTGGAGAGAGGGAGAGAGCAGGATTGGGGGAAAGGGCGGGGGTCAAAGAACTCCCCCTTCTCCTCCGCCCTCCTCCCCCTTACTCCCTCTTCCCCCTCCTCCTCCTCCCCTTCCTATCCCCCTTCCTCTTCCCATCTCCTTCCCCTCCTCCCCTCCCCTTCTCTCCCCTCCTCCCTTCTCTCCCTCCCTCCTCTTCCTCTCCCTTCCTCTCCCCTCCTCCCTTCTCTCCCTCCCTCTCCCTTCCTCTCCCCTCCTCCCTTCTCTCCCTCCCTCTCCCTTCCTCTCCTTTCCTCTCCCCTCCTCCCTTCTCTCCCTCCCTCTCCCTTCCTCTCCTCTTCCTCTCCCCTCCTCCCTTCTCTCCCTCCCTCTCCCTTCCTCTCCTTTCCTCTCCCCTCCTCCCTTCTCTCCCTCCCTCTCCCTTCCTCTCCTTTCCTCTCCCCTCCTCCCTTCTCTCCCTCCCTCTCCCTTCCTCTCCTCTTCCTCTCCCCTCCTCCCTTCTCTCCCTCCCTCTCCCTTCCTCTCCCTTCCTCTCCCCTCCTCCCTTCTCTCCCTCCCTCCTCTTCCTCTCCCCTCCTCTCTTCTCTTCCTCCCTCTCCCTCCCTCTCCCTTCCTCTCCCTTCCTCTCCCCTCCCCCTCCTTCTTCCCCACTGACCAGATACAGTCTAGGAGAGTACAATTGATGGGACCTTGAAAAGCCATTAAGTTCAAAAAAGCATCTTCCATGGCCCCTGGCAGCTGTGAAGAGTTATCACCCTGCATTTGTCCCCATGGTCCCGCTGGTTTGTGCAGCGCTGTTTTATAGGTGAGGCACCTGGTGTATTTGCCTTGTTTCAAGTCCACGTGCTGACTTTGGGGATTATTAGACCCTCAGCCTTGGAGATCTTGCCTGAGTTTGTAGCTCCACACAGCACCCTTACTGGCTGTGTGAACTTGGACACATTGTTCACCTTCCCTGAGCTACCATTTCCAGGTCTGTACCAGGGAGCTATTACAGTACGTCCCCTCCAGGGTTGTCATGAAGGTAAAATGCTAGTACTTTCACACACAAGAGAGAATTCTGTTCCCAGAACACTCTAGGGAGTCGTGAGTATTAGCGTCTCCCATTTCACAGGTAAGAACACAGAGGCTCAGAGGTCACCTTGAGAGTAAGGGGCAGAGAAGTAAGTTAAGCCTAGATTTGCTCAAAGTTTGAATGAGCTTGTTGAAGGCAGATATTTCTTCATGACAGTCTTTGTCCTCCCCTGAACTTGGCACAGTGACTGGCAAGTGGCAGGAGCTCAATAAATATCTGCTGATTGTCCAGGTCACCACGGAGTCGCCCAGTACTGACTTGCTGGGCAAGGGCTGAGTAAGTCCCAAGGCCACCATTTGCTCAAGCCTCCATGAACCTTGCAGCTTCCCCAAATACACCAAGCGCCGTCCTGTCTCTCCCACCTTTATACACACTCTTCCCTCTGCCTACAACGCCCTTCCCTCTTGATTCCACTCAGCCTGAGGAGCACGCAGGCAGATGCAGGCCAGGTGTCGCCTGCTCTTCCAGGGCTCTCTCACCCCTCCAAGCGCAGCAAAGCTCCAGGGAGACCTGCCCAGACCTTCAGCCACACACGGATGACACAGATGATTGGCAGGATCTGCACCTGCCCGCCTGCTGCCTCCCCCGTAGGCAGACAGCTCCTGGGGCTGAGTTCACCTCCCACAGCGGGGTCCAGACTGGGGCACTCAGCAGCACAGGGCCCCTTGGAGAGGGAGAGGAGGGGTGGAAGGAAAGGAAAGGGAGGAGGAGAGAGAGCAGAGGAAAGCAAAGTAGGGAAGGGTGGAGAGGGGGAAGGATGGGAGGGAGGGAGAAAGGGAGAGAAGAAGGGGAGTGGAAGGAGGGAGGAAGGGAGGCAGCACCCCACTTCTCAGCTCCCTTACAGGGGGTCCTGTCCCTGGCACAGCAGGCGGACACCACCCTCAGCTCTAGGCACCTGGCCCTGTCCCAGGCTTCCTTCCCACCAGCCCTCTCCTGCCCACAGCCTGCGCCTGACTCTAGTTCCCTTGGAGTTGGCATCTTCCTTCCCACGCGGGGCACAGGCGCAGGCTCCAGAAGCTAACACACCTGCCACTCCTGTGCTGACACACGGCTTTTCAGAAAATGAGGACGCTGCTGGGGTAGGATGGTCCCCGTGACTCCTCAGCTCAGGGGGGACTTCTGGGGTTGCTCTATGGGGGTGTGCGCGGACAGCCCTGGAGGGGTCTTCTCCCATGGGCCCCTCCACCCACACGGCCCCTTGCCCTGCTCCTCCAGCACCCAGGACATGGGTAGATGTCTCCTCCTGCAAGCATGGGTGCTGGCCAGGGGTGGACAGCCACCTGGAGCAGAGAAATGCAGCCTCCCAGCCTCCTCCCATGAACAAAACATCAACAACCCTCCAGAAAAACTTCCAGGGAACAGCGGCTGAAGTTCAGCAGCCCCAGAGCAATTTGACAAAACAAAATGCCCCTTTTAAGAACATTCTATTAGCCTGCTGGTCCCTCTGTGGGTGATTTACAGTGGAATTTGTTCCTGTTAAAACAAAGTTGATGTCAAATCTTCCTTGAAGAGATAAAGGGGGTGGGGGGCTTAGCTCCAGTAGCTCCGGGGGAAGAAAAAGGGGACACTCCAGTCCCCAGCCAGCATCTCAATGCCTGACCCTCAAACAGCAGCCCAAACCAGCAAGAAAGAGGTAACACAAAGCTATAACAGTCTTCACCTAGTAAAGCATGTACCCTGAGCCACTGAGCTAAGAGCACTGAAATCATTTAATCCTCCCAAAATCCCAGCAGGAAGCTGCTACCCTCATTTTATAGAGGACAATTCAGAGAAGCAATAGGCCCAAGGTCATATCAAGGAAGGGATGGCTCGGGGCATAAACCCAGCCCATGCCCTAATTCTGAAAGCTTCTTGCCTTTTTCTCTTTTTCTCTGGAAAAATTCCTTTGGCTGGAATTACCAGAGATAAGTCTAGGGACCAGGGCTTAGTGGTAATTAGAAAAGGAAGATTGTACAGGAACCAGGTGGGAAAGGAAACCAATTAACTCCACTTCAGGGTACGGGCGATGCTGGCTGGAGCAGCCTTGCCTTTAGGAGTGTCTGACTTTTCCTCACTCCAGCCTGGCCACCCCTGGCAGACCCACGATTCTCTGCCACCTGACTGGACACAAGGGATGGGACATGAAGCTAGTAAATAATGCCCTTTGGAATCCATGAGGTCAGAGCAAAGCAAAGCACGCAGACTGGGGGGACAGAAGGGAGGCAGACATGTCCCCTCCCTAGAGCACAAAGTGGGGGGACAGGAGGGAGGGAGACATATCCCCCCCCAGAGCACAGACTTGGGGGACAGGAGGAAGGTAGGTGTGTCCCACCCAGAGCACAGACTGGGGGTACAGGAGAGAGGCAGGTGTGTCCCCTCCCCAGAGCACAGACTGGGGGGACAGGAGGGAGCCAGGAGTGTCCCCCCCAGAGCACAGACTTGTGGGACAGGGAGGAGGCAGGCGTGTCCCCTCCCCAGAGCACAGACTAGGGGGAACAGGAGGGAGGCAGGTGTGTCCCCTCCCCAGAGCACAGACTGGGGGGACAGGAGGGAGGCAGGCGTGTTCCCCCTCCCCCTGGAGGAACACAGGGCATCTATAGAGAGCTGTCTTTTCAGATTTTCTTGGGTAAACCACCCAAGAACCAAAGGCCACCACACTTCTCAAGACTGTAGTGTCCCAAAATGAATGACAGCCACTAATATTCTCCCATCAGTAGCCATGAGCCCCCAAGATGGGCAACCCTTCACCCCTGGGGCATGAGATCCTCAGATGCTTTGGGCTAAGACAATGATGGTCTTATTTAAATTATGCACACATTATCTGAGAAGGGGGCATCCTATTGACCCTGGAACAGAAATGAATTTCATGTGAATCTGTGATCTATTGGTAATGACTGCCTAGATCAGGGACCTACCTCTGGCTTCACAAGTACTGGTGCAAAGATCTGTTAGTGATGTCTGCCCTGCCAAGGGTGAAGCATAGGGGCTGTGTTTTTACCATCTCTGCCTTAATCTCCTTTTGCCCATCATCTTATCAAAAAGACAGAAGGAGGTTCAGTGCCTGTGGCTCAAGCGGCTAGGGTGCCAGCCTCATACACCTGAGGTGGCAGGTTCAAGTCCAGCCTTGGCCGCCAAACAACAATGACAACTACAACCAAAAAATAGCCGGGCATTGTGGTGGGTGCCTGTGGTCCCAGCTACTTGGGAGGCAAAGGCAAGAGAATCGCTTAAGCCCAGGAGTTGGAGGTTGCTATGAGCTGTGATGCCGCGGCACTCTACCCAGGGCAACAGCTCAAGGCTCTGTCTCAAAAAAAAGACGGAAGGAAAGAGATGCTTTGAAGGGCTCGAGCTTGAGGTTATCTAAAAGCCAGTCACGTCCATCTAATAGTTGAAAGGTGATTTCTAGAAGTCCTTATGTCATAGTGTCACTGGCTTATGCAGTATTCCCTTAATAAATACCTTTGCTGTTTAAATTAGTTGGAACCCATATTCCCTGCCTGAAGCTAAATAAAAACCCTAACTTGCACACAAATCCTTCCTTCATTCCTTCAAGATGCCATTAATAAAAGGCTATTGTATATGCGAGACTTATAAAAGGTTATGGGTAGGAGAACAATTATAGAACAAAGAACAACTTCAAGTTTAATGCTGGACAAGGTGGGTCCTGAGAGTATATTGGATGCTTCTTGCCATGAGGAATTTCTAGTGTCCACCACCAAAGGAGCTGACTGAGAGGAATTAGGAGTTAGTAGAGCCTTAGACCAAGCCTGGAGGTGAAGGTGCTTAATGCTTCCAAGGAATTACCAAATATATCCCACTGAGCTGATGAAATTCCAGGCCCAGTCTCCAAGAGCATATTCCAGACAGAAAATGATCTTAACATTAAGTAAGGTAATTCTAGCTCCTATAGCAGTGAATCCCCCCCAAATCTCAGTCACTTAATATCCTAGATGTCTGATTTTCACATGAGGTCCTCCTGGGTCCTCCCCTTGGGCCATGACTACTTACCATCGTCTGCCTCTCCCTCTCACTCTCTCTGTCTCTCTCTCTCATCCCACACACCACTCACATTTTCCTTCTACTCCGTAACATGGAACCTTTGCCTTCTCTTACATTGTTTCCTGTGAATCTCATCATTCCATGCACACTGAGCAATGTACTTACCTGTTTCTCCTGCTCTCACCCAGCCAGACCTGCCCAGGTAAAGTTTTTACCTGGCTCAGCCGTGAGGAACCATTGAAGTTGTCTGCAGCCAGACAGCCTCCCACATTTGAGATAAAGACAGCCTCTTTCCTAGAATGCAGAAATGCAACTGTTTTGTTTCCAAACAACAACTTTCCTTTTCCATCCTGCCACACTAGCCTTTTACCTGGTAAGAACACGATAACTCATAATTGTCATGGAGCACTTGAAAGTGTGGGCCCAGCTGTGACCCCTGTCCCACAAGGTCCTCTGTCCACCCTGGTGGTCCTCAAGTTGTAGGCTGCAATCTCCTGGAGTACATTCAATAATGCAGATGCCCAGGCCTCATTCCCAGAGATTGTGATTTAATAGTTGGGATGGGAACCTGGAAGCTGCCCAAGTGGCTCAAATGTGAAGCCACAGTAGCGAGATAGCAAATCTCTACTCTCTCCTTTCCCTGCTTGCCAGAAGAGAGGAGGTGACTCCAAGATCATAAGAGATGGCAGAGCTATAAGGTGGATGGTGCCTGGGTCCCCGCATCATCACATGGAAAGCCATCTGCCACCCAGGTGGACCTCATGTGAGAATCAGACATCTAGAATATTAAGTGACTGAGATTTGGGGAGGATTCCCTACTATAGGAGCTAGAATTACCTTACTTAATATTAAGATCATTTCCTGTCTGGAATATGCCCTCAGAGACTGGGCCTGGAATTTCATCAGCTCAGTGGAATATATTTGGTAATTCCTTGGAAGCATTAGGCACCTTCACCTCCAGGCTTGGTCTAATGCTCTGCTAACTCCTGATCCCTCACAGTCAGCTCCTTTGGGGGTGGGGGGGGATTCATAGACAGAGCATCAGCACTCGTCTGGACACCTGCACCCACCTGAACTGCATCCTCACATGGATGTTTTATGAAGCTCCAGGTCCCTCCTACCCAGGACACTGCAATCACGGTGGCATCCCTGTGGCTCTGGGGACATGCAGTGCTCATTCCTGCCCCAGAGCCTTTGCACTCACTATTCCTTCTGCTTAGGACACCATTATCCAAACTCTTCTCCTGGCTGTTGACGCATCCCTCAGGTCTCAGTTCAAATGTCACCTCTTCATAGAGGCCTCTCTGCACCCCCAGACCCCCTCAGTTGGCACCTTACCTCTATGGAAGCACCCTCTCTATTTGCTTCATGGCATTGGCCTTAATCCTAATCACAGGTTTATTAGTTTTCCTCCTTACGGTCTGTCTCTCTTAGTAGACTGGGAGGGTGGGATTTTTCTTCCTTGTGACAAGCACAGAGCCAGGTGTTCAGTAATGATTTATCGACTGCCTGAATAAATGAATGAATGCTCCCAAGTCAGCCCAGGGAGGCAGGACTCACAACATTCACTCCTGGTCCTTGAACTCCTGATGGAGCGACAAGGTCAAGAGTTTACAGACCACAGCTAACCCCCTACTGAAGGGAACACTGCAGGGAGACGAGGAGCTGGGTTCATAGGCAGAGTGGGAGGCAGACCCAGGACCAGCTCAGTTCACCCACCATGGCAGCGCACCCCCTGGAACTAAGTAAGGCAGGGCAGATGTAAATCTACATGACCACCCTAGGAAGGCAAATAAATATTCCTAGACAGATCACCATTGTGCAGCACTCTGAAAGCTTTGCCCAATTTTTTCCTCCAGTACAATCTGACATGAAATCATAAAGGTGGAGAGGCTTTGACTGAAGTAGAACAGTCTGCAAAGCCTGCCCTGGTGAGCTTCCAAACCCTGGAGGTCAAGGAAGACAGGATGCCCATGCCCCGTGGACAGGGTGTCCATGCCTCGCAGACAGGGTGCTCATGCCCCGTGAACAGGATGCCCATGCCCCGTGGACAGGGTGTCCATGCCTCGCAGACAGGGTGCCCATGCCCCGCGGACAGGGTGACCATGCCCCGTAGTGCTGACAGTACATCTTATTCCCCTCCCGCCCCAGGCTGAGTTGAGTTTCCAGAGAGGCAGGCGGCCCAGGCACCAAGGAGGGACCACACCTGCCCTAGCAACAAGACAGGAAGCATGAACTCCTCCTGGGACCATCCCCAGACCTTATGAATCCAGCCCTCTCCTTTCCTTCCCAAGCTGGGCTGTCCAACCCGAGGGCACATGCCTGGAGTGCCTTCAGCATATCCAAGTCCAATTTGCCCATCCTGCTCTGTTGGATCCTAGAAAAGACGGGCAAGAATTTGCAGGAAGCTACTGTGAATAAAGAGCAACGTCCCACAGAATGACAGAATATTAAACCCAGCGTTCCTTACTAACAATGCCTCTGCACTCACTTCTGTCAATGTCGGCACCCTTTCATGCAGTCCGGGCAGGTGTTCAGTTATAGAAAGGATTTACAAATGACACATAGATAGATTTCCACCCACTTCCTCAACCATTGTGGATCCTTTGTCCGTTGCCTTTAGGCCCCATTGACTTATTTTTATCCCCCTCCCTCCTGCTATCTCTTCATTTCTATAGCGTGCTTCTCCTGCAGGCTTCCTCTTCTGGCTCCGTGGACGTGGTCATAGACGCTGTACTTCTGTGCCCCAAGAGAGTCCACCAAATCCCTGGGGGACTTCAGATGCAGGGCTGATACTTGTTGGGGATGCTCAGGGACAGGAAACAGCATTGGAATGTAGGCTTCAAGCCACACAGGAGTGAGTCAGTGGCAGAGGTGGCTCAGAACTGAGGTCTCCGTGTGGTTGCCCTGTCCCATGCTATTTATGAGGGACCCAAGCTCCCAGGAAATCCCAGGCCAGCACCCCTCCTGCCCAGGGTCCTGCTGCATCCTGACCTGGCCCTCCTCTTCCCTCCTGGAGGACAAGGACTCAGCATATCTTCCCTGCCTTCCCTGCTGCACACTCCCCATGGAAATCAGAGCAGGGATGATTTACTGAGAAGCCCCCGGCCGTGACAGGCACGTGGATCACATCCTCAGCAGCTCAGTGGGCACAGTTGGGTGAGCAGCACACTGACTCTAAGTTAGGAGGAAAGAGAGAGAGTGTGGGGTTCTGGTCACCTGTTAAAAGCTCCACAAGAAGCCAGAAGGGTCAACTGGTCATTCCAGCCCCTCCCAGGCCTGAAGGTAATGAGCAAATAACCACAGTACAGAATGGTCCAGAGTGGCACAGAGGTGTTCAAGGAACTGGAACCTGCCTCAGAATGCTCAAGAAAATGAGGTGACATTTGAACCTAGGGACCTGCAGATGCTGTCAGGGTGAGAAGGAAGCTCCAGAAGGGAACAGCCTGAGCAATGGCCCAGAGGCTCGAAGGTGCATGTGCAGCCAGACCAGGCTGTTGGGCAGGCTGGGAACAAGGCTGGCAGGGGAGAGGATGGGCTTCTCCTGATTCCCTAGCCAGGTGCCTGTGGTTACCACCTGAGTGAAGTATATTGGAATGAGAGACTAACCCTCTGAAATGGGAACAAAGACAAACCAGGATTAAATAACTTACCCACGATTATAGTCAGCAAGTGGAAAAGTCAGAATTTGAACCCAGACACTGGGAGTTCCTCTCTTGACCTTGAAACCTCAACCAGTTAGTGACAGAGGTGCCTCTAGACTATGAGCTACCATTGCAATAGTGCTACAATGGGCTGAGCCCAGAGGGTTGTGAAGCACAGAAGACAGGTGTCCACCAGGTCTCTGCTGCCACCCAGTCCTGCATAACAGACAGCCCTGTGGTGTGCACTCATGGGTCTGTGGCCGCAGGGCTGGCTCCACTGCTGACTACAGGCTATTTTCAGATCCGTTCTACATGGCTCACACTCTAGGACCAGTGACAAGCTGAAGGACCCTCTTCTCATGGCAAGTGGAAGGAGCCCAAGAGAATGAAGCCAAAGAATGCAATCACCACCCTCCAGCCCAACCTTACCTCTGCTCTCAGGTGGTCTACTCAGACCCCTTCTCTTGGCCACTCAAATTCCCCTGCATACACTCAGTAAAGATGCCCCGTGCCCTCTACCCAGAGCCTCCAGGACTCCCCCTCCGGTGGGCCACTGCTCTTCTTCCCGAACTAAGTCCCACCCGAAAGGCAACCTCAGAAGAAAGCCATCCCTAGTAGACTGATTCTGCTCAACAAAATCTCTGGGTCCAAGTGGCAAAAATGGGAAAACAGTTTTTCTCATTTCCACAAAACTCAAGGAAGTCCCAAGGGCGGGATGGCGGCGCCTGAGGAGCGAGGCGTCTGCACTTGGACCAGGGACTGCCTATAACATTCCATCCTCTGCTTCACACCTGGGGAATCGCTACTGTGCTGTGCGTGCAGTGACGTGCAAGCTCCAGTTGAAAAAGCTCCTAGATGGATCCTTTCCAAAGTTGGTGTCTTTTCTACAAACTCTGTCTCAACAACCATTTCTAAGTGGTAAGGCACCAGCTTCCTTCTTGACTCCTTCTCAGAAGCCCTTGCTCCTGAGCTGCGCCACCACCTCCATCCGTGCGCACCCGGACCTCCGTTAACAGCTGCGCGGCAACCGCGATTGGCGCCCGCCTGGACCTGGGTAAGAGCTGCCCCGTGACTCCCACCCCGCGACCTGCATCCGCCGGGCCTCCGCACGCCCTGACCAGGACCTACACGTCCTCCACCTGTACCCTCCCTGCCTCCACACCGGGCCGCTTGTCTGGCCAGGGACTCTGGTAGCCCGTGCCCTCGGGAGCCTTCCCTGCCTCTGTGCAGAGGCCTTCTCCTGGCCAGAGAGTGCTGGAGCCTTGGGCTCTCTGTGCCAAAGTCACTGGGCACCAGGCACTCCCTGAACCGTGTGCACCACCCAATAAACCAGATAAACCTTTGGCCAACCTAACCAGGAAAAAAAGAGTAAAATCTCTAATTTCATCAGTCAGAAATGGTAACAATGAAATAACAACAGATCCCTCAGAAATTCAAAAACTCCTTAACGAGTACTACAAGAAACTCTACTCTCAGAAATACGAAAATCTGAAAGAAATCGACCAATACCTGGAAGCACGCCACCTACCAAGACTTAGCCAGAATGAAGTGGAATTGTTGAACAGGCCTATATCAAGTTCTGAAATAGCATCAACTATACAAAATCTCCCTAAAAAGAAATGCCCAGGACCTGATGGCTTTACGTCAGAATTCTACCAAAGCTTTAAAAAAGAACTAGTACCTATACTACTAAACCTCTTCCAAAATACAGAAAAAGAAGGAATACTACCCAACACATTCTATGAAGCAAACATCACCTTGATCCCCAAACCAGGGAAAGACCCAACAAAAAAAGAAAATTATAGACCAATATCACTAATGAATATTGATGCAAAAATACTCAATAAGATCCTCACAAACAGAATCCAACAACACATCAAAAAAATTATACACCATGACCAAGTGGGATTTATCCCAGGGTCTCAAGGCTGGTTCAATGTACGTAAATCTATAAATGTAATTTAGCATATAAACAAACTAAAAAATAAAGACCATATGATTCTCTCAATTGACACAGAAAAAGCCTTTGATAATACCCAGCATCCCTTCATGATCAGAACACTTAAGAAAATTGGTATAGAAGGGACATTTCTTAAACTAATAGAGGCCATCTACAGCAAACCCACAGCCAATATCATATTGAATGGAGTTAAATTGAAATCATTTCCACTTAGATCAGGCACCAGGCAAAGTTGCCCATTGTCTCCATTGCTCTTTAACATTGTAATGGAAGTTTTAGCCATTGCAATTAGGGAAGAAAAGGCGATCAAGGGTATCCACGTAGGGTCAGGAGAGATCAAACTTTCACTCTTTGCAGATGATATGATCGTATATCCGGAAAACATGAGGGATTCTACTACAAAACTTTTAGAAGTGGTCAAGGAATACAGCAATGTCTCAGGCTACAAAATCAACACCCATAAATCTGTAGCCTTTATATATACCAACAATAACCAAGCCAAAAAAAACAGTCAAGGACTCTATTCCTTTCACAGTTGTGCCAAAGAAGATGAAATATTTGGGAGTACACCTAACAAAGGACGTGAAAGATCTCTACAAAGAGAACTATGAAACTTTAAGAAAAGAAATAGCTGAAGATGCTAACAAATGGAAAAACATACCATGCTCATGGCTGGAAAGAATCAACATTGTTAAAATGTCTATACTACCCAAAGCAATATATCATTTTCATGCAATTCCTATTAAAGCTCCATTGTTGTATTTTAAAGATCTTGAAAAAATAATACTTTGTTTTATATGGAATCAAAAAAACCTCGAATAGCCAAAATATTACTCAGCAATAAAAACAAAGCAAGAGGAATCACACTACCAGACTGAGACTGTACTATAAATCAATAGTGATCAAAACAGCATGGTACTGGCACAAAAACAGAGAAGTAGATGTCTGGAACAGAATAGAGAACCAAGAGATGAATCCAGCTACTTACCATTATTTGATCTTTGACAAGCCAATTAAAAACATTCAGTGGGAAAAGATTCCCTATTTAACAAATGGTGCTGGGTGCACTGGCTGGCAATCTGTAAAAGACTAAAACTGGACCCACACCTTTCACCATTAACTAAGATAGACTCTCACTGGATAAAAGATTTAAACTTAAGATATGAAACTATAAAAATACTTGAAGAAAGTGCAGGGAAAACTCTTGAAGGAATCGGCCTGGGTGAATATTTTATGAGGAGGACTCCCCAGGCAATAGAAGCAGTATCAAAAATACACTACTGGGACCTGATCAAACTAAAAAGCTTCTGCACAGCCAAGAACATTGTAAGTAAAGCAAACAGACAGCCCTCAGAATGGGAGAAAATATTTGCAGGTTATACCTCCAATAAAGGTTTAATAACCAGAATCCACAGAGAACTCAAATGTATTAGCAAGAAAAGAACAAGTGATCCCATCTCAGGGTGGGCAAGGGACTTGAAGAGAAACTTCTCTAAAGAAGACAGACACACGATCTACAAACACATGAAAAAAAGCTCATCATCCTTAATCATCAGAGAAATGAAAATCAAAACTACTTTGAGATATCACCTAACCCCAGTAAGAGTAGCCCACATAACAAAATTCCCAAACCAGAGATGTTGGCGTGGATGTGGAGAAAAGGGCACACTGCTACACTGCTGGTGGGAATGCACACTAATACGTTCCTTCTGGAAGGATGTTTGGGGAATACTTAGAGACCTAAAAATAGACCTGCCATTTGATCCTATAATTCCTTTACTAGGTATATACCCAGAAGACCAAAAATCACAATATAACAAAGACATCTGTACCAGAATGTTTATTGCAGCCCAATTCATAATCACTAAGTCATGGAAGAAGCCCAAGTGCCCATCAACCCACAAATGGACTAGCAAATTGTGGTACATGTATACTATGGAATATTATGCAGCCTTAAAGAAAGATGGAGACTTTACCTCTTTCATGCTTACATGGATGGAGCTGGAACATATTCTTCTTAGCAAAGTGCCTCAGGAATGGAAGAAAAAGTATCCAATGTACTCAGCCCTACTGTGAAGCCCACATGAAGGCTATAACCCAATATAGCACAAGACTATGAGGAAAGGGCCAAGGAAGGGGAAAGGAGGGGGGAGGTTAAGGTGAAGGGAGGGGAGTGGGTGGGGCCACACTTATTGTGCATCTTAGAATGGGTACAGGCGAAACTTACTAAATGCAGAATACAAATGTTTACATACAATAACTGAGAAAATGCCATGAAGGCTACGTTGAACAGTTTGATGTGTTTGTGCAGCACATTGTACCCCTTGATTGCACTAATGTACACAGCTATGATTTAACAATAAAAAATAAAATAAAATAAAATACTCAAGAAAGTCCAAGTAGGGGAGGGCAGCCCCACCCATATCTCCTGAGCCTGGTTCCCAAGCCCCAAGAGTCAGTCTCTCTAGGAATTAGGGGATAGGAGAGAGGATGCTGAGACCTGAGAAGCCGCACACAAGAACATATCAAGGCAAGAAACTTCTTGATTTGGGAACAACTGGAGGAGGGGCGGGAGGAGATAGGGACCTGCTGGCTTCCCGGGTTCTTAATTCGAGGCTCCAAAAGGAAGAAATAATAACAACAATAACCATGCCTGCTGCAGCCACAGCATTTCCCGCCCGTTAAGGCGTCCAAGAAAGTGCTGACAGGGACGGCTGACAGGCGTGCGCATTGTAATTCATACCATAACAGCATCTCCAGGGCTCATGGATTTCTCATTGAAAAATTATGTGATGTCTTTTTGGAAACCCAATACTGAGTTATTGATATCGTGAAGGCAGCAGGCTCACCACTTCCAGCTTATTAGCTTTATACTTTCTGAAGGACTTTTTTCCCCTCTAATTTTCAACTTGCTTTTACCTTTTCAGTTTAAATTGGATCATTGGGCTTGAGTGAGTGTATACCAGGGAGGGGGTGTTCTGGATACCTGGGAGTGGGCACCCTTAGAATTGTGTCAAGATGAGTATGTGGGGATGTGTTTTTCTGTGAGAGTGTGTTGGTCTGGGTGTGCAAGCATCTCTAAATGCTTAATTGTGTGTGCTGGGGGGGAACTTCCGATTGTACATATGTGTCGGCATGCCCATGTGCACACATGTGTAGTGAGTGCATCTGCGTGTGTACCTTTATATCTGAGTAGCCATGTGAATATTGGTGCATGTGTATGTACACTGCAGGTGAATACACAGGTGTATGTAGGTATACATGCAGGTATGGATGCAGGTGTATACACAGGTGTATGTAGGTATACATGCAGGTATGGATGCAAGTGCGTGGATGCAGGTGAATACACAGGTGTATGTAGGTATACATGCAGGTATGGATGCAGGTGCGTGGATGCAGGTGAATACACAGGTGTATATAGTTATACATGCAGGTTTGGACGCAGGTGCATGAATACAGGTGTATACACAGGTGTATATAGTTATTCATGCAGGTATGGACGCAGGTGCATGGATGCAGGTGTATACACAGGTGTATATAGTTATTCATGCAGGTATGGACGCAGGTGCATGGATGCAGGTGTATACACAGGTGTATATAGTTATACATGCAGGTATGGACACAGGTGCATGGAAAGGTGTATGTAGAGGTGTGTGCAGTTACACACACAGGGATGGACATGGGTGCATGGACGAGTATACTTTTATACCTGAGTAGCCATGGGAATGTGGGTGTGTCCATATCAGGCATCTGTCCACCGAGCCACATGTGTGTTTGTGTTTCACACCATGGTCGTGTATATACACATATCTGTCTCTGTGTCTTCGCGTGTCTTCGGTTCTGTCCATGTGTGCCCACGAAAGGCAGAATTGCCATGTTGTTAGGAACCTGGGATTCAGGGTCACAGCCTGAGGACTAATACGAGTATTGCCTCCTGCCAGTTGTGTGACTTTGCGTGGTTTTTGTAACCTCTCTGGGACTGAACTGCTCACCTGCACAGGGAGGATAACAGTAGCCTTGCTGACTAGCGCTGTCGAGAGGCCACCACGGCTCACACACAAAGCACACAGCACAGAGCATCCTGACCACGCCGTCCACTTGGACCATGACCTTGGGGTCCCTCAGCATATGAGCCCAACACTGAGAAATGGAAACTTCTGTCCCCAGCTCTTACCTGTCTGAGCTCCAGGAAGTGATTTCAATCAGTTTTGTGCCTAGCACCTCCACACAAGCCCTTTGCAAAAATGCCTCTATGGAGCTGACAGCCTCAATTCATTTTGAACCACACTGTTCAGTGTGGAACTTCGACCCCACCCTGGGGAGGTGGGGTACAAAGAGCCTAAACATGGGTTTCCTTATATCCTGGGGGAGTACAAGGTACCTGGGACAGTGTGCAGCTGCCCAGGAGCTTAGGCCTAGAACGGCATGGTGGGCAAAGGGTCTGGAGTGAAATACAAGGGGACATGTCTAGTGCTCTGAGATCTCACAGGAGAAGCCCTCAATCCCAGTCACTGGCTCTCTGCCTGGACATCAGGGGATGAAAAGGGTTTCTGTAAACATTGTGCGGGTCTAGGAAGAGGGAGGAGGCCAGCATGTTCCCATTGAAGCCGCCTCTGCCCCTGGGAAGTAGGCAGGCTTTGGTGCTACAGGGTAGCGAGCAGAGTCCCAACTTTGGAGGCTGGGTAAGGGTATTTGAGTTTACAGATTTTCAGGCCTGGAGAGGAGAAGCGATTGGCCCACAGAACTGAAGATGGGTTTCCTATCAACCGAGTGACGAGCCACTCCCAACTAAATCCAAGAAGATAAAGTAAAGAGGGGTGACATTCAGCCACCTGCACCCCAAGAGCACGGGTCTCCCAAATCTGGTATGTGCTTTCTGCTTTCAGGACACCTCAATTCACATGTCAAGTCTTCAAATACTGGACAGTGTGGTTCTAATTCCCAAAATCAGAGGCCTGTTCACCATGCTTACCTGGAAACTTCTCTAAGCAGCACCAAAGTCCCAAATTCCAATGTACAGCACAAGAGCAGGCTCCTGAAGAACGGAGATGCCCCCCTGGAGGAAGGAAATGACTGTCCTTCTTGCCAAGGCCACAGGAGCTGGACAAAGCCTGGGTAGTGCTGAGGCCGGCAGGTGGGGTGACGGAACGTCCATGGCTGCTAGGAACACATGTGGCAGCTTCAACCAGATACGGCCTGTAGGGATGGGAACAGAGCTGCCTGTCAGCCCGGACCAGGCAGCAGCAGGGTCAAGTGCTCCAGATTTGTGGGGCTGGAGGAAGGAGTGGGGAGGAAGAAGCAAGGGGGAGGCATTGGGAAAGGAAGGCACGAAGGACGGACCGTGCCCCAGGCTGCCCCCCGCCTTCCTGCAGCCGTAGCTCACCGAGTTTCTGGTGTGCTCCCAGCAGCCCTGTGAAGTCACTGCTTTCCATTCGAGGGGCATGTTCGGGAATGTTTGGGGACCCCACCATGATCACAGAACACTCCCAGTGTAGGAGGGAGGGTGGGAAAGTGCCCTGCCAGGCCCAGGAGAAAGAACAATCAATCTGTCCCAACAGCGCACCCTGTCAGGAAACACTCCGAGAGAGTCGCCTTTTGTTACAGGTGAGGAAACTGAGGCTCCAAGAGATCAAGCGAGTTCTGGGAACATGAAAGGTGTTCGGTAAAGAGTTGCAGAATGAATGAATAAAAACGGCTTGGGCATTCACTTTGACCCCTGAGACAACTCTGTACCCCATCTCTGGTTAGCTCCCTAGGGACCTCACCGAATCTGCATGCCCCTCAGCCTTCTCTAGACAAATAAATGACCCTCTTTCCCACCCTGCCCCAAGACAATGGCTGGCCCCCAACCCGCCTTTTCTATCCGCAGCTTCCCCCAAGGGAGGGTAGAGGGGCCAGCAGAAAGAAGTTCTCAAATTTGCTGCAGAATATCTGGGTTCCAATCCCAGCCTTATGGTTAGGTGACCTCGGAAAAGGCCACCCCTCTGTCATTCATCCATTCATTCATTCACTGCATATGTAGGTGTGCTTAAGAGCAAGTACTTGGGAGTTAGACAGTCACAGGTTAGCCTGCTCTACCATTTACTAGCTGGGTGACATTGAGAAAGTTCCATAACTCTCTGAGTCAACATGTCCCCTCTTACAAAACAGAGTTGGAGTCAACGTGTCCCCTCTTACAAAACAGAGCTGTAACGGTACCACCCTCCTCCTGAGTTAAATGATGCTCTGCTCATATGCTCTATTTAGGCCAGGGCTTATCAGCCATTTTGCTAGTCAAAACTCTCTAGTGAGCGTCTACAGTGCACTGTGGCGTCTAGGAGTGGCGTAAACAGGACAGGAAGTGCACCCCACTCCCAGGGTCTTCGATTCTAGGGGCAGGAGGTGGGAAGGTGCGACAGAACAGCCTCCACATTACCTGACTCACCTCTCTCCCATTTATCTCCCAGGTCCCCTGTGCATGAAAGGAGGGACCTTCATTGCCTTACCCCCAAATCCAGGCTCTTTGACAAAAAAGTGAAAGAGACTTGTAGGTTCCAGGAGGCCAGCGAGTCCCCAAACCCAACAAGTGTACCAACTTCTCCAAAGGCTGCTCAGTACACAGCCTCAGAGTCCAGCAGGGACAAACCTTGACACAGCTCTGAGCCCATTTTTACCTCTCCTCTCACCAGGATCTCAGCGTCAGGAGCAGACAAAACCCTCAGACATTCCAGAATCAACAGCTCTTACTGGGATGCACAACATAAACCCCAATATGGAAAAAGAAAAGTGTCCTTTTTATTGGGTTCCTGCCTATGCCCTAGATGGGAACACAGACACACACACCATTTTCCTTTTGTCTCACAGAGAAAGGCCCCAAGCATTCCATTCCAACCCTTTACCATGGAAAAGGTGTTCCACGCTCTGCCCCAGTAGGCCTGTGTGACTGAGTTAAAATGCGTTCATTTTTTTATTAGATGAATTGCATCATTAAATTACATTATAAAAGCTAAAAATGCACCATTAATTTTCAAAAACAATGGTAAATACATCTCATTTCTAATACATGATTCTGCATTTAATTTTTGCCTGGGGCCTTGCCTTTTTTTGTTCTCCTAGCCTCACTGTCTCCCTTTATGCAGACTATATAAATGGAGCTAAATTGCCAAAGAAATTTTTGCCAAATGTCCGTAATGTGAAAATAAATGAATTTCTAATTGGCTGTTGCGAAAAGAAAAATTACTTTTTGATCTCAGCTCAGCCAAGCAAAAATCTACCTAGCTTGAGTAATAAGATGCAGGCACATCGTGGGCAATGAACAGAGAGACAAAAGCCCAGCAAAGTGACACTCTGAATGAAATATCTTCTCTACCCTCCCTGCTCCTTTCAGCCCTGTCAGAAGCTTGACCTTGAACAAACCCAGGGAAGGGGCCAAGCCGGGTCCCTGGTACCTGGCTGCAGCACATCTCAGCAGACAACTTTAAGCCCCTTCTGTCCCCAGCTGCCTCTGCAACCCTGAGTAAGTTGCCTGACCCCTCTCAACCTGGAACATCTCATTCATAAAATGTTACTCACTGCCACCGTTTGCAGGCCCTTAGGAGGTGTTACGGGTTGACTTGTGTTCCTGCCAAAATCCATGTGAAGACCTAAACCCCAGGACCTCAGAATCCCTAAACTCTGGAACCTCATTAGCTGATAGAGTCTTGACAGAGGTAACCAAGCGAAAATGAGTCATTATGGTGGGCCCTATGATGTCCTTGGAAGAAGAGGGAATGTGGACACACAGAGAGGGAAGACGGGTGAAGAGACGGAGAGAGAAGACAGCCATCTACCAGCCAAGGGGAGAGGCCAGCACTGCTGACGCCTTGATTTTGGACTCCAGAAATGTGAGACAATGAATCTCCGCTATTTCAGCCACCCAGCCTGTGGCACTTTGTCAGAGCAGCCCTGGAAAACTAACAACAGGAGGTTGGAGACATTGACAAACATCACAGACATCTCTTAGCAAGAGTGGCATCTGGTGATCCCTGTTGTTAGCCCAGCGGTCTCCCAGGACAATCCTGAAAGGGGGACAGAGAGATTTAGGATTTCAATTCCAGAGCTTTGACCTTAAGGCCTCTCTTTGACTTTGCCCCCAGGGTCAAAAGAGCTTCAGGGGCTATAACACCCTGTGGCCACTGAAGGGTCCCTCTCAGGCCATGTGATTTTCCTTCCTGGGAGGTCTGACTTGTTTTTCTTTTTTTTTTTTCTTTTTTTGAGACAGAGTCTCACTTTGTCAGCCTTGGTAGAGTGCCGTGGTGTCATAGCTCACAGCAACCTCAAACTCTTGCCTCAGCCTCCCAAGTAGCTGGGACCACAGGTTCCCACCACAACACCCAGCTATTTTTTAGAGATGAGGTCTCACTCTGGCTCAGACGAGTCTCAAACTCCTGAGCTCAGGCATTCTACCTGCCTCAGCCTCCCAAAGTGCTGGGATTACAGGTGTGAGCCACGGCTCACAGCCTGGGAGGTCTAACTTAAATTCCTGCAGATTCAGGCTTTGGCCACTGTCCCCGGCCCCCCTCCTACACCCACTGCTTAGTCCTTCTGGGCTGGGCTGCTATAACAGAATACCACAGACTGAATGACAACGTATAAGCAACAGAAATTCATTCCTCATAGTTCTGAAGGTTGAGCAATCCAAGATTGAGGCACCAGCACATTCGATGTCAGGGGAAGGCCCCATTTCCTGATTCATAGATGGCGCCATCCGACTGTGTCCTCCCCTGATGGGAGAGGTGAGGCAGGTCTCTGGGCTCATCAGTGGGACACTGATGGCATTCAGGAGGGCTCAGCTCTCATGGTTAATCACCCACCAAAGGCCCCCCTCCTAATACCATCGCTTTGGGAATTAGGTTTCGAAATATGAATGGGGGGGAGGGGCACAGGTTATGGCTGAGGAGGACACGCATTCAGACCATAGCAGCCATCCTCCTGAATCACACCATCGCAGCATGATTTTTTAGATATTAATGTTGCATATGTTCCCTCTTTTTTCTCTTTCTTCCTTTCTTTTCTTCCTTTCTTTCCTTCTTTCTTTCTTTCTTTTTTTTCCTCTGCGTTTTAAGCCAACATCCACAGCCTTTTGAATACATTTGTCCCTGGGATTTTGTTGAACAACAACAAAAAATAGTATTTATACTGCTCTTTGTCTTCCTGGCTTTTATAACAAGCTCAGAGCCACTGAGGAGACTTGGAGAGGTGACTCAGAGCAGAAGTGTCAGGAGAAGAGGACTCAGACCCAGAAGGAGGAGTTTCTTCCCAGATTGCATGGACACGACAGGTGTGAGGCCTCATCGCAGCTCATGGTTCTCCCCAGACGTGCCAGCGGCAGTCACACCGTGCACTGAGCAAGATCGCAGGTCCCGGGAGGTCCAGCCTGGACACAGATGCTGGGCCCCATGTGGGAAAGCGTCACAGGGCTTTAGGAACCTCTGCGGACTCAGACAGGGAGGACATCAGTGTGGTAGCCACATGGAGGCAGACTAGAGAAATTTCCCCAGTTGTCAGATTCCACCTGAGCCTCCTGTATTCTGATGAGACCTCAGAGAGGGTAGGACCTTGGTGCTGGCTGAAATTGAATTTCCTGCTAGTTCAGGGGGCCAAGGATAAGGATTAGTCCAATTCAATTGATTTAAAGAAAAGATCTAATTGGATACATCTTCCACATCTGACTCACCACATCTCTCTGGGACTATGCCCTAGCTCCCAATCATTTCCTGGACACACAGCCCTTTCTCTCTTACTTTGAATGAGATGTTCTCTCTGCCTGGAATAATGCCCTTTCTCCCTGGCTCCATCTGAAGATCTCCTATACACCTACAACACCCCATTGCCTATGTCCTCTCTTCCATGAATACTTCTCTGGCTGCCCCAGGCTGGGTCACTCCCCCAACTTTCCAAGGACTTTCTATTAATAGAAGCAAGGACTGAGCCCAAGTTACCCTGCTACTTTGTCTTTCCAATAAGACTTCAAGAATCAGAGACATTCCCATTTCCAGGCCTTTCCACCCCTTCTCCTTCTCAGGCAAGGCATAAAATCTGTCCCATTTATATGAGAAAAAAGAAAAAATATGCAAGGTGGCCACTGCTGTCATCTTCATGTCACAGAGGAGAAGCCAAACCTCCAAGAGGTGAAAGGACTTAACCAGGATCACACAGCTGGGACGTGGCAGCTGGTACCTGAGCCCAGGCAGGCTGTCTTCAGGGCCGAGCTCACCATCGCAGCTCTTGCACTGCCCCTCAGGAAAGGACTCCAGCTGCTTTCTTATGGGCGTGCAGAAAGGATTCTCCCAGGACAGCAGGAAACAGCACAGAACTTAAACAGGTAGAGGCAGTCAGAGCAGACCTCACGCCCCAAACAAAAGTCTAGTGTCCAAACTCCCCTCCAAATACTCCCCACCCAGGTCTGCTCAGGCCACTGGACTTGGCATGAGTCCATGGGGAGAAATACCATAAGCAATGGCTGGAGTCACAGGCTCAGAGCTCCCGGGGGGGATCCTGCTAGAGCTGGGCAGGAATTCCTGGTGACAGCACTGGGGCTGGGGAGCAGGGCAATGTCTGTGAGCAGGAGGGTCATCTGGGCCCCAGGGGCAAAGGGCAGGCAGGAGTGGTGCCAGGTGGGGTGGTGAGGAGGGCAACTTCCTGGAGAGTGCACAGCATGAGCTCTAGGTGGGGTCCAGAGAGACTGAGCCCTTCCAGGAGTCTCAGAAATAACCAGCACCCTCTCCAGCCCTACGTGGGGAGAACGGAGGAAATAGCAAGTGGGCTTTGCTAATTGACCTTTTATTTAGGAGAAGTTTGGCTTCCTCCAGGAAAACATCTGCGTAGGGCCAACTCTGGGGAAGCAAAGAGGAGCAGATATGAGTGAGAGAGAGACCTGGACTGGGATTCCCTCAGCATTTCCATCTGTCCAGTTGTCTTAGGTTTCCGTCACTTGCAACCAAAGAGTTCTGTCCAACACACCATACGTGAGTCTTATAAATGTCCTACTCACCCCTTTCCCTTATATCGAACCTCCCACGACTCAAGCTGGCTCAAGGGGCTTCTGTTACCTGCAACATAAGAGCATCAGGTCGGACCCCAGACCACCCCCTCCCTGCCGCAAGCCCCTTCACCCCACAGCTCCCAGCCCTCCATCCTGAAACAGGCCGGCCGCTAACCTGACAACCCCAGAACGGCTGTGAATTTTAGACCACAAACCAGGCAGTTTGTAAAAATTTCTCTCCCCTTTAGTGTGCATATTAATTACCCAGAAACAGGTGCAAAATCAACCTCATTTATTATTATTTCTTTGAGCCCGTAATGGCAGTTGCTGTGAATAAATCCCGTTAACTCAGGGAAAGGATTTATGGTCCCAAATTTACACGGGCAGTTTAATCATAGCACCTTTGCTGCAGACAGACTTTCTCGAGAACAATTTGCCCCACGATTTGTCAGTGGGAAAATGGCCTCATATAAACGTTTGGAGGAAATAAATGCTAATCCAAAGCTCAGTCTTTCATTCTCCTAATTGCCCAGGGAATTTAAAGGAGACAAACTTATTTACTCACAGCAGGAAGTGAGCTGTAATAAACCATCGCCTTTGTGGGCTGAAATCGGTTCCTGACAAGGAGGGGGAAGGGCACTGGGGATTTACATAGGGGAGTAGGGGGAGGCTGCTGGGCCATGAGACATCCCCCAGGCTCTAAGACTCTCCTGCATTTAAGAGGTAAGCCCTTAGGACTAATTCAGTTCAAAGAAGATAAATGGCTTGGCTGACATTAACCTCTAACCACCCTGGCCTCCCCAACCCCCAGGTTGGCTGCAGGAAAGATTCTGAGGAAAGGGGCAAATTAGGTGCCCAGCTGTCCCTAAAAGAAGCAGAAGGAAAATCAGAAGTCAGGCAGGAGAGCTGGCAGGGTTACCGCAGCTCTGAGCAGCAGGCAAGGTAAGGCTGGGCTCCCACTCCCGAAGTTCCAGGAGAAGGTGCACGGGGATCTCAGCCTCATGCGCGGGGCTGCAGAGAGGAAGACCACCAGGTGCTCGTAATAGGTATCGTGGTGAAGGAGAGACCCACCTTCATTTCATTCATCTTGGGAGACTTAATGGGCTGCTGTAAGCTGTCCACTCTGATCTCCTCCACCTCAGCAGCCCAGGGTCCATGTTCTAAGGTGAGAACATCTCTCCTTGTCCCCATGACATCATAGCCAGTGCCTCTTATAACATAGGCTGTGAAGTGCCTATCTCTACTACAACAATGTGAATGGTGCCATCTCGAGTTGTGCAGTCCACAACCTGTACAACTGTTTACAGTGAACTTGTCAGATACTGTGATACCAAACACAAGATACCAAAAAACTTAAGAATTTTCCCTCGGGAGGCTGAGGCAAGAGAATCGCTTAAGCCCAGGAGTTGGAGGTTGCTGTGAGCTGTGTGAGGCCACGGCACTCTACCGAGGGCCATAAAGTGAGACTCTGTCTCTACAAAAAAAAAAGAAAAAGAATTCTCCCTAAAATTCTCTTCTCCATCTGCTTCTTTCTCTCCCTGGGCATAGAGAGACCTTCCTAAAAGGGGCTAAGGTCAAGGATACCAGGTTCCACCTCCAGACTCATTCCTCTCTACTCAACTCTCCTTTGTCCTCACCCTATCCCCACTCTTCCCAGCTCTGATTCCATCATGTCATTGCAGATCACCCTCAGCATGGCAGAGTGTCTGGGGGCTTTTTTGTTTTGTTTGTTTTTACTTTTTATTAAATCATAGCCGTGTACAATAATGCAATCACGAGGTACAATGTGCTGGTTCCATATACAGTCTGAAATATTTTCACCGAACTGGTTAACATAGCCTTCGTGGCATTTTCTTAATTATTGTGTTCAAACCCTTATACTCTACACTTAGTAAACTTCACTGCACCCTTCCGAGATGCACCCGAGTGTCTGGGTTTTAATGCAAACACAACCACCCAACAACTAGGTGGCGGTGGCACCTTAGTCAACTTCTCTGTGCCTCCATTTCTTCCTTTGTAAAATAGGAATTAGGATATTGCCCAGGGCTGCTGTAAGATTAAAAGAGATAATACAGTGTAAGGTGTCCTGGAACATCATAACGTTCAATGGATGCTTATTACTGCTCTCCAGGCAAGAATGAGGAGTCCTTGGGAGCCTCTCCATGCTCTGGCTTAGCCAGGAAGATGAAAAAATTCCTAGAGAGAATGGAGGGACTGTCTCACCAATTAAACAGGACAAGAAAACAGTCTGAGGCAGAGGGCTGAGAAATAATAACTCAGGACAATACACAGGATGGCTGAGCATTGATGGGCTGGGACCCAGTGAGCAGGACCGGGGTAGTAGGAGACAGCTCGCGTGCGTGAGCGCTCTCTCTCTCTCTCTCTCTCTCTCTCTCTCTCTCTCGCTCTCTCGCTCTCTCGCTCTCTCTCTCCTCCAATAGCATTTTCATGCAGCCCAGGCATAACTAGGATGGCAATGAATGACAAGTGGCTGCCCCCCGAAGCACCTACTAGATGCCAGATACTTTATGGCTTCAACTCCAGGCTCACAATTATCTATACACTCCTTTGTTTTATTTCCGTCTTTCTCAGCAGGCAATCATCAACATAAGACCATAGACTTTGTCTTGTTCATCACTATATTCCTAACACTCAGCACCAAACCTAACCTGTATCAGGTCCTTGATAAATATTTGCTGAATGAATGAAGAATGCTGTGAAGAAGGTGTCATTATCACCATGTGACAGGTATGCCTCAGAGAGGTTAAGTGACTTACCCAAAGTCACACAGCAAAGGAGGGTTTCATAGCCAGGGCTGGAGTTAGGAACAGAAAGGGAACCTTGTTTTATAAGCACCTGAACCAGGCCTGCTGCTGCACGGAGTGGTCTTTCTGCATTACCCCATTTGCTCTTCACCGTAGTCCTAGAAGCAAGACACTCCTATCCCCAGTTCATAAAAACAAGGTTTGCTGGAGGGTGTTACGTGGCTGGCCTAATGTTGCCCAACTGGCTATGGGGCCTTACCAAGAGCCAACCCTCATTATTCTGTATTGAAATGGCTCTCCACAAAAACTGCTCAGGACAAGATAATGTGACGTTTTAGTGATGCTAGGGCAAGAAGGTCGGAGGAAGTGGAGCCCTGGCCTGCAGTGTCAGTGGCAAGTTCAATGATGGACAGCGAGGATCGCACACACAGCTCCATCCTTTGGTGCCTTCTGCATCAGCTAGAATGATCTGCTGCAGAGGAGAGAAGGGACAGTAGGGACAGGGAACTGACGGTCAGATGGCAGGAAGGGTGATGGCAGCACTCAGGACCATTGAAGAATTACTCCCGGCTCAGAAGTGCCTCCAAGAGGGAGGAGCTGTGGTTTCCACTGTCAGAAATCTGCATTCTGGAAAGGGTTACTGGGTGTTTTTTTCTTAGCTTTTAACTTTTTTCATTGCACAATTAATATATGCCCTATTCATAATTGCTAAGTCATGGAAAAAGCCCAAGTGCCCATCCATCCACGAATGGATTAATAAATTGTGGTATATGTACACCGTGGAATATTATGCAGCCTTAAAGAAAGATGGAGACTTTACCTCTTTCATGTTTACATGGATGGAGCTGGAACATATTCTTCTTAGTAAAGTATCTCAAGAATGGAAGAAAAAGTATCCAATGTACTCAGCCCCACTATGAAACTAATTTATGGCTTTCACATGAAATCTATAACCCAGTTACAACCTAAGAATAGGGGGAAGGGGGAAAGGGAGAAGAGGGAGGGGGGAGGTGGGCGGAGGGAGGGAGATTGGTGGGATTACACCTGCAGTGCATCTTACAAGGGTATATGTGAAACTTAGTAAATGTGGAACGTAAATGTCTTAGCACAATAACTAAGAAAATGCCAGGAAGGCTATGTTAACCCGTGTGATGAAAATGTGTCAAACGGTCTATGAAACCAGGGTATGGTGCCCCATGATCACATTAATGTACACAGCTATGATTTAATAAAAATAAATAAATAATAAAAAATAAAAATAAAAATATATACGAATATATTCTCACCATTTAAAAAATACAGAGATACATAAAGTAAGAAGATAAAATTCCCTCTTACTCCCTGCGCACCCTGTCCCTTGCCGCAAGCTAAACCTCTGCATGTAGTTTGGTGTGTCTCTCCCCAGAACTTTCTCTTTGATTCTAATGATCTTACACACACGCGTGTATGAGTGTGGGCAAGCACACACTCATGCTCACCTGTGCATCCACAGGAATATACATTTCCCAACCCCCCCACTGTGGGTTCCATATCCCTGGATTTCAACCAGCTGCTGAATAAAAATATTGAAAAAAATCTATAAAAATCTAAATTTAAAAATACAAATTTTAAAAGGTACAGTATAACAACTCATTGCTTGGCATTTACATTGTATTAGGTATTACAAGTACTCTAGAGATGATTTACAGTATGTGGGAGACTATGCGTAGGTTATATGTAACTATGACACCACTTTATATCAGGAAGTTGATCATCTATGGATTTTGGTATGGGGGCCGGGGGAGCTGGAACCAATCCCCCAAGGATAGTGAGGGATAATAGTATATGGTATCATTTCATGTGTTTGTAATTTAACAGCAATGGTATCTTACTTGATGTTACTGTTCAGCACCTTGCTTTCATAGCTCAACAATATGTCTTTGAGATACTCCCACCTTGATAGAAATAGATTCACCTCCTTGTTTCTACCTGCTATGAGGCACCCCAAATGCAGAGGTGCCATGGTCTGTCTAGCCAGTCTCCTGATGACGCCCATCTGAGTTGTTTCCATATTTCACCACATTCTCGAACTTGCTGACACCACTTCCACCATCTTCTACTGGTCACAGCAACTCATAAAGGCTGCCCTAGATTCACAGCATGAGGAAAATAGACCCTATTTCTCGATGGAAAAGACTACAAAATATCAGGGCCATGATTTCCAGTTTATCATAGTCCACTCTCTTCCACAATTACTTCCAATTCTGCCACATTCAAAATATGCTCATTTTCTGCTCTCCCAAAAAGTCTTAAATGATATGGCTTCAGGCTCAGGCTACCACAACAAAATACCATGAACTACGTGGCCTCGACAACAGAAATTTGTTTTCTCCCAGTTCTGAAGGCTGGAAGTCCAAGGTCAGGGTGCCAGCATGGTTGGGTTCTGGGGAGGGCTCTCTTCCTAGCTTATACACGGCCACCTTCTGACAAACTTTCTCTGGTTCAACGTGTGTGAAGAAAAAGAGAGACTTTATCTCTTCCTCTTCTTATAAAACTACCAGTGCTATTACATTAGGACCCCACCCATCTGACCTAACTTAATCTTAATTACATCTGAAAAGGCTTATCTCTGAATAGAGCCACTTTAAGAGTTAGAGCTTTAACATATGAATTTGGGAAAAACATAATTCAGCCCATAAAACTTCTCAATCAGGGCCAGAGGCAAATGAGATTCAGAAGATGCAACTCCTACTGCCCCCCACCCCACATCCAACACAGAAAGGCAAAAACTGGACAAGATATTCACACTAGATATCACCAGTCAAAAAGGAAAGGAACAGGAGGCACTCAGCAGCCCGCAGTTCACAGCAATTCTACAGTCCAGCCAGGTACATGTTGCCAGGTCCCCAGCTTCCAGGGTTGAGGAATAGCCTTTGACCAAGGTCCAGTTCTGCCCCCTCCTCAGAGTGGTTCTCTAATCCATTGTTCTCCCAGACAGGGAGGCTAAGAGCCATAGAGAAATATTGGACACGTAAGAAATGTCCAATATTTACCAGTGAACAGTTTTCTCAGCCTGCTTCCTCCTGCTCGTAGAAAACTGGGGACTCAGAGGGCTGTTTTCATTTTGAACAGCTGCAGTTACTTTCAATTCAAGCTTGCAGAGTTTTCACTGATACGACTTTCTTGGAACTGTAATGGATTTCCTATGCATCTGACTGAGGTTTATTTAAATTAAAATAGTATGTTCATGCACTCCTGCCAGTTATCTCTCTCTCTTTTTGTCTCTCTCTCTCTTTTTCTCTCTCTCTCCCCCTGCTCCCATCATCCCAACCTCCTTCCCTTAAATTTTTAAGATTCTTAGAAGCCATTTTGTCTACCTGAGAGGGTCTGCTAGTATCACCTTAAATCTTTCAAAGGTTTTAACAAGGGATCTTAAAGCAACATCCTTGATTTGATCTTTAGCCCCAGGTCTTATCTCATTTTGAAAATTGTTTACTGGCTGGATGACGGGAGATAAAAGACAATTTTATTTTTCAACTTCAACAAGTCTCAGGCCTTCTATATTTCTCTAAATTATAGGCACTGGCTATTACCAGGCCCTGCTTTGATGCACACTGTCTGTATAATCTTCACAGGGAATTTGGGAAGAAGGATAATCCCCCTCACCTTGCAGGTAAGGACACTGAGGCTGAAGAAATGGTCCAAACGCACAAAACTAGTGAGAGAGGATACCCGGAAAAAATGAGGTCTAGGAGAACAGAGCTCTTCTCAAGGAGGCCCCAAGGACATGCCTGCAAGGTCCTCCTCCTGGTGACTCAGCTTTTAGGAATTTGTAGAAACTTAACTTCTTAGGACCTGGAAACTAACACTTGCTTCTGCTTCTATAAAAGTCTACAGTGGGGCGGCGCCTGTGGCTCAGTCGGTAAGGCGCCGGCCCCATATACCGAGGGTGGCGGGTTCAAACCCGGCCCCGGCTGAACTGCAACCAAAAAAAAAAAAAAAATAGCTGGGCGTTGTGGCGGGCGCCTGTAGTCCCAGCTACTCGGGAGGCTGAGGCAAGAGAATCGCTTAAGCCCAGGAGTTGGAGGTTGCTGTGAGCTGTGTGAGGCCACGGCACTCTACCGAGGGCCATAAAGTGAAACTCTGTCCCTACAAAAAAAAAAAAAAAGAAAAGAAAAGAAAAAGTCTACAGTGCTTCTCCAGCTTGATTCAAACTGACCAATGAGAAAGGTACCTGTGGGCCAGAACTTTTTGACTAGGGATACAAAGGAGAAGACTGAGCCAGTTGGGGAGCAAGGCCATTTTGGGACTCTGGTCTACCATCACTCTGCCAGCTGGAATAAAGCACTTCCTCTTTTTTTTTTCCCCCCCCTTTTTGTAGAGACAGAGTCTCACTTTGTGGTCCTCGGTAGAGTGCGTGGCCTCACACAGCTCACAGCAACCTTCAACTCCTGGGCCCAAGCGATTCTCTTGCCTCAGCCTCCCGAGTAGCCGGGACTACAGGTGCCCGCCACAACGCCCGGCTATTTTTTGGTTGCAGTTTGGCCGGGGCCGGGTTTAAACCCGCCACCCTCGGTATACGGGCCAGTGCCCTACCGACTGAGCCACAGGCGCCGCCAGCACTTCCTCTTTTAGACACGGTGTCTGGGTGTTCTTTCTCTCCATTGGGCCTCGTCTTCCTGAAACACGAGGAGGTTATCAGAATTTGAACACTTTTATTCATACATGCAACCAATGTTTGTGGAGCCCAAGCTGAGTGGTATTGTAAGCACTGAGAACACAGAAGCAAACAGAAGAGACACCCCACTGTCCTGACGGAGTCTACAATCCAGTGAGGGAGACAGACCTCAGCCAGTGAACAAATAGATGACATGTCTGCTGATGGCTGGTACAAATAAACAAAAAGCAGTAAGGCAGAGTAAGAATGAGAGTGTGTTCCAGGAGAGACAGTGGCCCAGGGCAGGGATATTGGTGTTTTATAAAGAGTACCCAGGGAAGTCTGCTCTCACACCAGACCCACAAGGTGTGAGACAGCGCGGTGCAGATACTTGGGGAAGGGCATTTAGGTGGAGGGTACAGCTTGGGCAAAGGCCTAGGGGAACAAGCAAGTGAACTGTCTTGAGTGGCATGAGCCGAGGACGGTGGTGGGAGTCCAGGGCAGAGAGGAAGAGGAGGAGGTGAGGAAAACCATGGAAGGTCTTCAAGGAAAATCATCTGGGGACTGGACTTCACCCTGAATGAGAGTGAGGCAAGGGCATGTTGCAATTTCCATGGTTACAGGACGCCTCTGGGTCTTCCACAGACGTGTCAGGACCCTCTCAGCCAGGCTGGGGAGCTCTGGTTAATGGGCGGGGGGAAGAACTTGCTCCCAAGCCCACCCCAGCCACGGCACCCTCACCACCATTTCCCCAGTCCCGCAGAACTCCAGCTCCGGTTGCTTTCTCTCCACCCTCCCAGCCACAGTGTCCCTTCCTTGTCCTCCTCCCTGGAGTCACTTACTTTCCCAAGACAAATGGCAGCTTCTTCCTGCCTATCCATCACTGTTCATGGGCCCATCCGTTAGCAGCCGCTCCCCCATCCTGCCCCCAGCCCCACCGTCCTTGCTTGGGGATGGGGTCCATTGATCAGAGGCCCATCTGCCGCTTGTCACATTTTGGCGGCCCTGACAGCAGGAGACAGAGCTGTTGCTGGCCAGGCCAGGCAAGGCCAAGGAAAAGACAAAAGTGTCCCCCCACCCACACACCCCCTACGGACTGGAGCTAAAGCAGGAGCCCTGCCCTGGAGGAGAGAGTGCATGGCAGGGCTCCAGGGAAGCCTTCCCCAGCCAGGAGCTGCTCCTCCAGGGCAAAAGGGAAAGTGAGTTCCACAGGACAGGCTTGCAAAGGCTCCCAAGCCCTCCCCACATCCATGTCTGCTCCAACCTGGGTGTGCAAAGCTGGGGGACCTGACCAGATGTGAAAGACACCCCCCCAATCTAGAATCCAGCTCTTCCCAGACCTCCTCATCTGCCTCAGACTACCAGGCCAGACCCAAAGTGGGCACACCCCTCCACCTGCTAGGTGACCGGGGAGGATGGCTGCAGGACTGCTTGCTCTCTGGCCCTGCTGGCTGGCAGGAGGCCTGGAGGAGGGAGGAAAGGCTGTGCATTAATCACCCAGGGCCAGCCCTGTAGGGTCCCTTGGGTAACTGTGGGTTGGCTGGTCTCCCTACCCAAGGGGCACCTTCCATGGAGCTCCCGCTCTGGGTGCTGGTCACCACCCTCCCCTCTGAAGGTGGTAAATGTTCCCACAGTTGCTGGCCCCGGACACTGCCCCATTCCCTGCGTCCCCTCTCTCTGCCTACATGTGTGCATATTGTCCTTTCAATAAACGGTTCTCAGTTACTCAGTTGCGAATCGTGCACTGGGCCAGGACCCAGGCGGCAGGGAACAGAGGTGGGAGTGCCCAAGGACCTCCCAGGCGGCAGGGAGGCATCTGCGCCAGGACTGGTAAAGACTCTCTGTCCTAGGGACTTCACTTACAAAACACGCATTCCCCTGGGTGAGGCTGGCCCTGTCTCCCACCCTTCCATCCTAGTCTCTCCCAGCCTCTGATCACTTGGCCTCATCTCACGCACTGCAGACTTTGGCCCCTGGCCAAAGGGAGTCACCTCGCACCAACCTCACCACCGCCTGCATGCCATCTCAGCCACTCCCTCCTATCGCCAAATCCTACACAACCCAGCCCAGACCTTGGCAGGGGTGCTTTTCAGAAATCTCTTCTTGATATCAGCTAATATCTGCTTCTGGTCAGTTCCTCCGATTATCCCAGCCAAGCTCTCCAGGGCTCTGGGGAACGAGTTGGATCCCTCAGCCACGCAGCCCACATGGGTCTGAGGAGAGGCGATGGTGGAAGCACAGGCCGGAGGCACAAGCTTTGAAGATAGACAGCGTGGACCAAAGAATGCTCTAGAGTGACACTGGGAAAGGCAGGGAAACGTCCGTCCTCTCCCCATCAGACCCACGTGGGACTTCCAACCTCCAGAACTGTAAGATGACACGTTGGTTTATAACATGCTGACTTTATGATGTTTTTGTGAAAACAACGTTAGGAAACCAACATGGATTTTTGTCTCCAGACACCCTCTTTTGAGACTAAGCTCACTCAACTTCTATAAGCCAAGGAGTGTGGCCTGGGGACAGTATGGCCTTTCCAGGCTCCTGTTTTCTCATTTCTGAAACAAAGCTTTACACTTTACCCCTCCTTGTGGAGAGGCTGGGCGGATGAGTCAATAGCCGTACAATGGTTATCACATTCAGGCAAAGCGCTAGAAATACTGAGCTCACAAAAATGACTAGCAGATGTCATCATTGCTGTTGTTCTTATTGTCGTTGTTGTTTGAGTTTTGCTGTTGCTCAGTCCTTTTCAATCAGGCACCTCTGCTCCGGGAAGGATGCTTGACAAAGTCTGGGGACATTTTCTGGTTGTCATACTGGGGGGAGGGGGACTAGAAGTGGGTACAGGCCATGCATGGAAGCTTCCAAACATCCTGCCATGTACAAAACATACTCTCCCCTCCCCAATAAATAATTATTCGGTCTAAAATATCCGAAGGGCAAACGTGGAGAAACTCTGCTGGGACGGACGCTACCCTTCAAAAAGCTCTCTGGCGCCTACCCCTGCAACTCTAGTTTCTACCACAAGGTGGCGGCTGAGCTAGTGCCTCGCTTTCCCACACCGCGGGATCCTTCTGAGCCTAGGTTCGCAAATTCTCTGCCACGCTGTTTCATCAAAGGCTGGGCGCTGTGAAACAGCAGACCATGTCCATAGAACTACATGGTGCTTCCTCTCTATACAGCATATTACAGAACGCATCCACACGCATCTTCTCCTTTGTTCCTCAAACCTTTCTTAGGCAGGTATTGTTCTTCCCATTTTACAGAAGAGAAAACTGAGGCTTACAGAAGCAACTCTCCTCTCAAACCCAGAGCCTCCCTAATGGTTGTTGGCTGGAGCCCTCCTGGCTTGGCGTTGTGGTTCCACAAACTCAGAGTGCAGAACATTCCCTGCATTTGGAAAATGCCCACAGCCGATGGTTACTGGCTTGTCTTACCTTTGTGCCTGCTTCATCCATCTGGGCTGCTCGAGACTCAGCACCTGAACCCAGAGGCTCCCAAATATGCCCACAGGTTGTAATCCTGCGGGAGCTTCAGAAAGTACTGGAGCCTATGTCCCATCTCGATTGTGATTTAATTTGGAATTGTTTAAGATCCCACGCGTGATTTGAATGGGCAAATAAGTCTCAGAACCACTCCTGCCTTCGCTGGCATCTTTTAGAATCAATGCCGCTCTTTTCAAGCGTTTGGCTACCTCATTAGCTTTCTGAAGATTTGGAGGGCAGGAGGCCTTCCTCTGCCTCTGTCTGCGCTCTTCTCCCCAGAGCAGGCAGTGGCCCTATCTCCATCTTTGTCCTTGCAAAAGAGTTCACCCCACTTTCAGGTCCTGCTATGACCCATGCAAGATTGTACAAAAACTTTCTTTTGACATAAAAATGCAGTTTTGTTTTGGTTTTTGAGACAGATTCTCACGTGGTCCCCCTCAGTAGAATGGCGTGATGTCTTAGCCCACAGCAGCCTCAAACTCTCGGGCTCAAGTGATCCTCTTGCCTCAGTCACCCAAGTAGCTGGGAATAAGGCAACTGCCATGTCTGGCTTTTTTTGTTTGTTTTTTCTTTTAGCAGGCCTACGCCACATTCTAATGCACCACCCCTGGAGCATATGGCCAGAGCCCCCAACCACTGAGCTATGGGTGCCCAGCCTGCAGTTTGTTTTGTTTTGTTTTGTTTTGTTTTTTTGAAACGAATTCTGACAAGCCAAATGTCTTTATTTTGTTACAATTAGTGTATAAAGTAAAACACTGTCCAGAGCAGTGGCTCTTGTCTGTACTAATATGCACTTTTTATTTTTGCGGTTTTTTTTGTTGTTGTCGTCGTTTTTTGTGGCAGGGGCTGGGTTTGAACCCACCACCTCCGGCATATGGGGCCAGCGAACTATTCCTTTGAGCCACAGGCGCCGCCCTAATATGCACTTTTAAAGAATAAAACTATACCCAGACCATGGTCCAGATTAACTATGTCAGAATCTTTAGGTAAAGTTCCCCAAGTGATTCCAATGTGTGCAGCCAAGTTTGCGAACCGGTTGTCTGGGCCATTGGTACTGCGTGGGGCCCTTTAAAGTGATTACCCATTAGCAGAATCGCCTGTGAGCCATTAGAAATGCTGAGTCTCAGGCCATCCACCAGGATGACTGCATCAGAACCTGTGTGTCACAAGATTTCTGAGCATCACTCCGGAGCCAAAAAGAAGTCAATGCAAACAGCTGCCCCTTGTCCACAAATCTTCAGCTGCAACCAGGTTATTCTTGTGCCTGGACTCTCTCCTGAAAATGGTGCTGATTGAGGATGGGCTGTTAGGGAGGCAAACGGGAGAGGATGCCCTTCATAAGCCATCTCTTTATATACCTATGTCTCTCTCTCTCGTTTCTTTAGAGAACTCTAATACGCTAGCCATCCAGGAAACACAAATTAAAATTCCTCCTATCTCAGGGAGGGCCGTCAACTTTACTCAGTCTACCATTCAAATGTCAACCACATCAAGAAGCAGACACACCCAGAATAATGTTTGACCACAGGTCTGGGAACTCCATTCCGGGGGTGACACATACAATTCACCACCATAACTAATGTGGTTAGAAAGGTGTTTCCCATGTTTAGGAGATACTTACCGATACTTCAATGAACTGTAGGTGTTTTACCCCCTAGCCCATTCTAATCAGTCCTAGTGATTCCTTTACCAATCTACGGAGACTAACCTTTTGTTGTCACCTACGTCAGAAAGGTTTGATCAGTTTGGCTTTCGGCCATGAGCAGGGGCCTGTGTCTTGGGATGCAGGCCTATGGGCGCAGTGGGAGCTAAATCTTTGTGTCTTTTTGCTTGGTAGTTCTCTCCAAGGTCATGGATAAAGACTTCCTCCTCCAGAGATCAAATGCTCTATTTATCCTTTCTTCCAGCCTTTTGTTGTTTTATTTTTTATTTTCGACTGTTTCACCTACCCAGTCTTTATTTTTTGAACTCTAGAATAAGATGAAGATCTAAATGGACTATTTTCTAAACAACCGGATTTACAGACAGCATTTACTGAAGAATCCATCCTTCTTTTATTGATATATAATCCTTCATTTTTCATGGACTGAGTTCTTATTCAGGGATCTATTTCATTCTATTGATTTGTCTATCTTCTCTTATGCCAGTAACATACTGGTTTTATTATTGTAGCTTTATAATGCATTTTAATACCCAGTGAGGCGAGCCTTTTTCCCAATCAGGTTAGCTAGTCTCTTCTCTTTGGGTTTCTGGGTTTTTCCCCCATGTGTGTTTCAGAATCAGTTTCTTCCCTTTTGTTCACTGACATCACAGAAATGTGACTCTGACATTGACAGGGGGTTGTAGTTTGAGGCAGACTTCATGGGGGTGCTCAGCCTCCCAGAGAGGGTCCATCACCTGAAGCTTCCCAGCTTGAGTACCTGGACTCTGGGTCTCACTGACTCCAGACGGCACTTGTGGCTGAGAAAGTGAAGATGGGGGCTGGATGTTTCTTCCCCCCAACTACTTCAGTGTTTCTGCTAAATAAAAGTCCATTTTTATTCTTACAGGAGCTGAGCAGGGAGATGTTTTACACCCAGTCTTCACCCTCCATGATCTATGTCCCTTTTACAAACTTATCTCTGGGTTTTTGCTCAGTTTATAAGCTAGGGGCAATCTTTCTTCCCTAAAGCCTCCTTCCACCACAGTCTGGAGGAACCTTGAGATTTCCTGCCGATGATTTAAAGGGCTATAACACTCGCAGGCTAGATTTGTTTTAGTGTCCATAAAACTCAAAAATTTCATAAAACAATTGGTGAAAATAAAATTACCAAAAAATGATATAGTGCCAGCAGACTGTATAATAGTTACGGGAGAAATGGAGACTATGATTCACTGGGGGATAAAAATGACAATGTATTTATTGCAGTGCACTGACAAGAAACTAATTTGTCCCTTTTACTTTTGAGACAGGGCAAGAATTCCGATTTTTCTCTCCTTGCGCTGACTCTGACAGGGAGGGCAGAAGGTGATAGGAACTGCTACTCGGCCTCGGGGCTGCCTGTGTGTCCACGTGCGCACCAACAGGAGGGGTTTCAATGAAAACAACACTGTGTCTGGCCTCATCTCGGCTTGTATCTTTCTGGGCTTTGAAAAAGTTGGCTCAACCTCATGTGCACATGTGTGTGTAATGCATTGCGTGTGTGTGAGTGTGCAGGCATGTATGTGAGGGGGTTGCGTGGACATGTATGTGTCCACACATGTGGTTGTTGAAGAAGGTAGTTAGTAGGGGAATGAATACTATTTTGCAGAGGAGATGTGTGCTCCAAAAAATAAAGGATCCACCAGAAAAATGAAAATAAATGAGAACAAATTGAGAGAATGGTGGAAATCACATCGGGGTTGTTTGATGGTGGTGGGGGTGATGACTTCCAGGAATGGGAGGGAATTTTCCAGAGTCATGGAAACGGTCTATGTCTTGCTGGGGTATACCCAGGTGAGCTTTATTTCATGTAATTATCCTTACTCAGAAAGGAGAAAGGAGAAGGAAGTCTTCTGACCTGATAGATGATGGTCAGACACAGAGTCTGCCATGTTGGGAAGCCCAGAGGGTGGTCCCTGAATGTATGAATGAATGAATGAATGAGTGAGAGGCTGAACTTAATTCTTCCAAGTGTTCAGGATGAACCATGCTGTGGAGAGTGGCTTCTGGGAAGGGTTTTTTTATACCCACTTTACAGATGAGGCAGTTGAGGCTTAGGTCACTTGACTTGCGACAGGTCATATAACTACTGAGAGGCAGTGGAAGAAAGTGGCCCTGGCTCCATTAACTGCCCAAATTCATCATGCCAGTGAAAGAGGCACTAATTTTAGAGGACCCGAGTTGGCTGACTGCCAGTGCCCATGGGGGGGGGCACTCCCTCAGGGCTGGGTGCCCTGTGCTCCCTGAGTTGGCTCTTGCAGGAAGGCAGCTCTTGGCACCATCCGCTGGGAGGAGACATGATGAGGGGACTGTGCACAGCGGTGTGGGCAGGATTGAGAGCACCAAAAGGGGAGGGGAGGCACCCTGCGAGGGGTGGGAGGAGGGGCAGTGTCACTGAGGCTGGTGTGGGATCAAGAGCTCTGCCTTGAGGCAGGAGGGATCCAGGTACAGGAAGGAACAGGGGATCTGACCCCGAACTTCTCTCCTGTCTCCCACCAATCCCACCTGGGGTCCAGTAGACACAGCCCTGGGGGTCATTCTTGCTGGGGCACAGAACAGAGTGGCAATGGGGTGGGGCTGGGGCACAGCCCCGAGCGGGTTGAGACCTGTGGAGGGAACTCAGAGCAGCCCTTCCTGGGTCCCCAAGCTTTCCACTTGAGCACTAATAGAATATAAAGAAAGTCTTTTGGGGTGAGTTTCAGGCAGACGAATCACACCACCTACTCAGAGGTAGGTGTAAAGGTCATTCAGAGTGCAAAGAGGAGGTCCTGTCAGGCATAGGACTCAGCCCAGTCCCCTGACCAACTCTTTGACCTTGCCATATGCAGGGTCAGAGATGACCCATTTTGCGCCTTTAATGGTTAATTTTATGTGTCAACTTGATTGGGCCATTGAGTGCCCAGATATCTGATCCAACATTATTCTGGGTGTGTCTGCAAGGATGTTTCAGTCTACCTGAGTGGACTGAGCAAAGCAATTGTCCTCCCTAAGGTAAGTGGGCCTCATCTAATCAGTTGAAGGCCTGAATGACCAAAAAGGCTGACCCTCCCTGAGTCGGAGACAATCTCTCCTCCTACTTAACTGCCTTTTTTTTTCTGCCTTCTGACTTGAACTGTAACATTCATTCTTCCTGAGTCTCAAGCCTTCTCTTCCTGGGACCTATACCATCGGTTCTCCCAGTCTCCTGCTGGCCAATTCACTCCTCAGGTCTTGGGGCTTGTCAGCCAATTCCCTCAAACAAATCTGTTTTCAATGAGGTTTTGTACATCCTATCGGTTTCTTTCCCCTGGAGGACCAACACAGTGCTCTTTCCTCAGCGATTGCAAGGGGAACAGGATTTGATGAGGCAAGAGCAAAATGTTCTACTCCAGGCAACCAAAGCAAGGTGTCAGGGCCAAGGGCAGGGCTGGATGCATGAGTGAATTCCCATCACGGGCAGTCCAGGATGCCAGCAAGGAGACAGGGATGAGGCGGGGTCTGTGGTCAGTATATGTGTGGCCCTCCCTGCCCGGTTGCCATCCTCTGTGCTCCTATTTCAGGACCACAATTTCAACCTGAACACCATCCCTGTCTCACACTCAAGCCACATGGTTTGAGTTGGGCTGAGCCGGCCTGAGCATGACATATGCCTGGCCAGGTAAAATGGCACACTCAGTTGGACCAATCTGGTCCACACCAATGAGAGTCAGTCCCAGGACTTTTCCTAGAACTATCTTAAAAAGAAAAAAGTTTTCCAGCCAGCCATGGTGGCTCATGCCTGTAATCCCAGCAATTTGGGAGGCTGAGGCAGGAGATTTGCTTGAGGCCAGGAGTTTATAGACAAGCCTGAGCAATATAGTGAGACCCTGTTTCTATAAAAAATAACCAGACATGGTGGCACACACCTATAGTCCCACCTACTCTGGAGGCTAAGGCAGGAGGATCACTTGAGCCCAGAAGTTCAAGGCTGCAGTGAGCTATGATCATACCACTGCACTCCAGTGTGGGCAGCAGAGTAAGAATCTGTCTCAAAAACAAATTTTTTAAAGTCTCCTTAGGGGTGGCACCTGTGGCTCAAAGGAGTAGGGTGCCGGCTCCATATGCTGGAGATGGTGGGTTCAAGCCCAGCCCCGGCCAAAAACTGCAAAAAAAAAAAAAAGTCTTCTTAGCTGTGGGGTTACTCAGCATGAAGGTGTAAATCGGGGTTGCAGCAGCTATTCTGATTGAGAATCGAGAACACAGAAAGGAAAGGAGCACTGGAAGAGCAGGGCCGACTCCTGATACCACTGGCTGCCTTCCTGGAACCAGCCCTTCCTGAAGGCAGCCATATCTCTAGATGCCTCAATTATACAAGTCAATAAAGTGCTGACAAATACAGAGTCCAGAGCTCAGAGAACAAAAACAGGAACAATTTGAAATTAAAGCTAAGGGGAGGAGTGAGGGTTAAAAGGGGGGAGGTCAGTGCTAAGAGATGATCTTAGTGGAGAGGAGCTTGGAGGGAAGGGTGGAACCTGGCCTGTCCTTCCAGAGTCTCAGGATGCCCAATATCCTGCTTCCTAGAGAAAGTGTGCAGGGCTCTTCCCTGAAAGCAGCCTTTCTGTGGCTAAGTTTCTGCCTGCCTTTCTGGAAGTTTGGTATGCAGTCATTATTAGCACCTCGGAGCCAACTCCAGACAGGGGATTAAAGCTGCTACATTCATTAGTCAAATGCAGGAGTACTCATTACCACCGGTGAACTTTGCAGGAAACATGCCTGTGTCATTATTCTCTATACCACCCCCCCCAATTCCCTCCTGCACCTGCTCCTCCCCCAGCCATCTCTAAGTCCTCTGGGCTTTGCCAGCTCAGTTGCCTAAATGCCTCTCGAACCCACCCACACTGCCCTGCATCTACACTGCCTCTCCCCTGGCCATGTTAAGAGCCTCCTCACAAACCCACTCAGAGCAGAAGGGCTGCTCCCCACACAGGGGCCCCAGGGACCCTCCAGCTCAACATCTCTGAGCTGGGAAACCTGACTTCAGCCTTGGTCCTGGGGCGACACTCAGGTCCTCTGGGCAGTGCAGTGAGCAGCTCCCAGCAGGGTGGGGTGGGTGCCCCTAAGACAGTGGCTACCAGCAAGAGGACAAGGTCACACTGCACTTGGCTGGAGCGCCCCAAAGACCCTAGGAAGATGCTGCTTCCACTCTCCCAACAGAATCAGCATGAGGCTGGTTCACAGGACCTAGCATCTACCCGTCCTGATCTTCAGAAGCCTTCATTCAAGCACCCTGACACACACACACACACACACACACACACACATACATACACACACACATACATACACACACACACACACACACACACACACCTGTTTGTTTTTTCATTGCAACTGCAGTGTACAGCTCTGGGCATGAGGAGGGTACAGAAGGACCTGAAGCTGCAGACTATGGCAGAGGGGAGCTCAGGTGAGCTCCAATGAGGAAGAGGTTGGGTGATCAATCTCAGGTCTGTGAAGATGCACAGACAGCCCAGCCTGGGACCGCTGGAGAGAAAGGGCCCCCATACCTGGAGGGAGAATTAGACTCCCCCCCCACCTCGAGGCGGAGGCCACATTTCTCCAAAGAAGAGAGCTCTTAGCATCTACCTCTCTTGGGGTGGGTTCAAGGGCACAGCTTCCGATTACACAAGGTAAAGGTTGTCTCTGTGTTATGTGCAATCTGTCCTATGGAAAAACCCATGTGACAAGCAACAGAGACGACACCACCACCACTAACCAGCAGGAACTAAATCCTGCCAACAACCTGTGAGTGCAAAGGGAAGTGTGTCTCCGTCAGTTAAGTCTTCAGATGAGACTGCAGCCCCAGGAGTATGAGAGCAACCTCATGAGACACCTCAAGCCAGAGGCATCCAGCTAAGCCATACCCTAATTCCTGACCCACAGAAACTGTGAGATAATAAATGTCTATTGTATGGGGGGGTTGTTTGTTGGTTGTTTTGTTTTGTTTTGGAGACAAGAGTCTCACTATGTCACCCTCCGTAGAGTGCCATAGTGTCATAGCTTACAGCAACTTCAAACTCATGGGCTCCAGTGATCCTCTTGCCTCAGCCTCCCAAATAGCTAGGACTACAGGTGCCTGCCACAATGCCAGGCTATTGTTAGAGACAGGGTCTCACTCTTATTCAAGTTGGTCTCCAACTCCTGAGCTCAGGCAATCCACCTGCCTCAGCCTCCCAGAGTGCTAGGATTACAGGTGTGAGCCACTGCACCTGGCCATTTGTTGTTAAGCTTCTAAACTAGGGGTTAATTTATTCCACAGCAATAGATAACTAAAACTCCTAGTACACCAAGCTATCAATCTGATATGTCAGTCTGTGGTATATGCCCTCACTATGTGTGTACCTGTGTGCATGCTGGCTATTTACACATTATCAGTTCCCATTGCCCCAGCAATGCTGCATGACAAACAGCTCCAGTACTCATAGACATCAAACAGCTGTTAGTGCTCCCGATCTTGGCTGGACTCCCTCATGTGTTTGCAGGTCAGTTGGCTATAGATGGTTTATGCTGGCTTCAGCTGGGATAACTGGGTGGCTCCCCACCTGCCCTTTAATGGTCCCTCACCTCATCCTCTAGGCTTCTTCATGGGCAGCTGGATAGAGTTGTAAGGGAGCCAATGGGAACAGCAAGCCACCTTGAGGCCGAAGCTCAGAACCAGCTCAATGTCCCTTCCACCTCATTCTATTGTCCACAGCAAGTGTCAAGTACAGCTCAGATCAAAGAGGAAATAGACTTCATCGTCTATGGAGAGAAACTGCAAAATCACTTTCAAAGGGCATGGATTCAGGCAGGAATGTAGCAGTGAGGACATTCTCGTAATCTATCCCAGCTACCAAAATGCGTGGCATGCCCCCTTCTGCGGTATTCTGCAACCCTTATGTCTTCACCTCCAGTGCGTCTGGCTTAGATCAGCACTGTGTGTTTAGGGCCTATATGTTGGTTTTCATACCAATGTGTGCAATGTTCACACGCAGACAAGCTCAGAAGTTGGCTGCACATGTGTGTAGTTACTACGTCTCAGGAGCACAGGCTCGCTGCTTGCAAGTTGAATGTCACACAGAGTCACATAAAGATACAAACATATTTGATATGTATTCAACATGTGCACACACAGAGATTCACTGTGCTTTGTCTATGGGTACACACCCACGCATTACCACACAAATGCACGCATGCCGGGACACCTAGTTTATTTTAGACGGCCCAATCAAAAGCATTGACATTCAGGCTGGGCACAGTGGCTCATATCTGTAACCCTAGCACCCTGGGAGCCTGAGGCAGGTGGATTGCTTGAGCTCAGGAGTTAGAGACTAGTCTGAGCAGGAGTGAGACTCCATCTCTACTGAAAATAGAAAACTAGCCAGACGTTGTGGCAGGCTCCTGTAATCCCAGCTACTTGGGAGGCTGGAGGCTGAGGCTAGAGGATCACTTGAGCCCAGGAGTTTGAGGTTGCTGTGAACTATGATGCCACGGGACTCTAGCCTGGGCAATAGAGTGAGACTCTGTCTCAAAAAAAAAGAAAAAAGTGTTGACATTCAGACACAGATGTGTGCACATACAATTTTAGGAGCTGTACACATGACCACAGGGTACCCACAGATACATGCACAGGGTGGTGGCTCTGGACAAGCTGCTCTGAGTGGTCTGCTTACCATGTGAACACTGTGCACGTCCCACACCCCAGGTGGGTAACTCGGGATTAGAGTGTGAACCCACCAGTCCCAGTTGGGCTGTTTTCTGCTTCCAGAAAGATAAATGTTCTCCTCTCAAAGATGAGCTGCCAACCACACAAATCACTGCTCCGCGGCTCCTGCACCTCCCACTCTGGCCCTCCCCCATTACTCATCCAAAGAGTAATAATAATTAGACAAGGACAAATCACTGGGCTGAGCTGGGGATGGCTCCACTCAATAAAGGGCTGTTTCCTTGGCAACCAGGGCAGGTGCGCAGAGGCAGATGGTCCTGGGAGGCCCACTAGAGGTGGGTGTGGAGAACTGCAGCCCGGGGCTCAGCCCCTGCTGCAAGCTGAGCAGAAGTTTGAGGAATGTAGAGAACCAGGCAAATGCAACCCGGATCCTTGGAACACTCATTAATTTTGCCTTAAAAGCACACATGCAGGGAAAGGGAGATTGATTACAATCTGTCCTGTCTTGTATTCTACATTAAATGGTGCAGAGCTCATCTCTTTTTTGCCAAAATTTTTGCTTCTAAAGAGTTGAAATTTCTAGGACATGCTTTATTTCTAAATACGATTTCTAAGTACCATTTAATACTAAGAGCTTGTTTTTTAAAATTTGAATAACATAAAAGTATATAATATATTAAATGAAAGTTCCTCTCCTGTAAGCCCAGTTCTACTCCCCTGAGGCGGCACCATTAGCCACTTCTAGAACTTTCTAAGGCACACAAATAGATACATACACAAACAGCAGGGCATTAATTTACCTATTACACAGCACTGACTATGTCCCAACCAGTGTTCTAAGCATTTCCTGTCCATTAGTTCATCTAATACTTGTAATAACTTTATAAGTTATATAGTATCTATCCCCATTTTTTAGATAAGAAAGGCAAGGCACAGAGAGGTTAGGTAATTTACCCAGGGTTCCACAGTCAGTGAGTAGCAAAACTGGGATCCAAACCCAGGCAGCCTCGTGCAAAAACTCAAACTCTTATCCACTGCACTCTGCTGCCATCTTCCTGTGGCCTCCTTCCCTGTGTCTTATGTCCAAATTTCCCTCTTCTTATGTGGACACCAGTCCTCAGATGAGGGCCCATCCTGGTCAAGTATGACTTTGTTATAGACTGAATACCTCCCTCCAAAATTCACATGTTGAAGCCCTAACCCCAGCAGGAGGTATTAGGAAGTAGACCCTCTGAGAGGTTACTTGGTGGAGATTAGGTCATGAGGGTGGGGCCTTCATGATGGAATTAGTGCCCTTATAGGAAGAGAAAGGCACAGAAGAGCTCTTCCCACCAGCACACACCCAAGAAGCGTACACAGTGACAAGGTGTCTGCCTACAACCCAGGAAGCAGGCCCTCACCAGACACCAAATCTGTTTGCCCTTTGATCTTGGACTTTCCAGCCTGCAGAACTGTAAGAAATAAATGCCTGTCAACCAAAAATTATTTTAAAGCAAGATTTTTTTTAAGTAATGATAATTGCTATAAAAAATAATAGCGAACTCTGGAGGGAGTCAACTGGGGAGAGGCACATGGTGATGCTCCCCTGTTCAATGTCTTGGCCTGGCTGGTGGCTGTATGGGTGTCTGCTTTCTAAGTTTACATTAAACTGGATATCTGTTTTATGCACTTTTCTGGGTATTAGTGATTTCTCACAATTTTTAAATATTAAAAAAAGACAAAAATGATTGTTAAGCATGGCAGACATGTAGACCAGAAACACCTGGGTATGAAGAGGAAAGAGGAGAGAGGGAGTCAAATGAAGATCTTTGGTAAAGAGAGAAGGAAGGCGGGGAGAGAGGGAGGGAGGGAGGTAGTATTTCCTGTACCGCAAATACTTAGTAATTTCATACCCATTCCATATGTACGGGCTTTTTTACACAGACAGGATGCTACTACACATATTATTCTGCCCTCTGGACAGTGCGTCATGGGCCTCTCCCACGTCAGCACATACATAGAGCAGAGCTGATACTTCACCCCACTGCCTGGTGCTCCACTGTGTGGCTCCACACCCTTTATGCATTGGTTCCCCACTGGTGGTTGCCTCCAGCATCTCATGAATAGCACTCCAGGCTGCAGCAAGCCTCCCCACTCAAGATCCCCGCACACCTCGGCCAGGGGGTCCACAGACTCGAATCTCCACATGGAACATCCAGTCAGAAAACTGTTGGCAAAGATTAACCGATATGGAATTGTTTTTCTTCCCTGTTGCTATGTCTATTTTTTTTTACTAATTTTTATTATGACAAAATGTATATAACAGAACATTGGTCATGTTAGCCATGTTTTAATCATGTTTTACTGTACTGTTCATTCAGCGACATTAAGTTCATGCTCGGTGCTATCCAACTATCGCCTTTATCCAGCTCCAAAACCTTTTCATCACCCCAGACAATAACAATAGTAAGTTATTGCCTACCCATTAAGCAATAACTTATTATAACAACTCCCACCTCCCACATGCCCTGGTAACCTCAATTCTACCTTCTGCCTTCTTGAGTCCGACTAGTTTAGATAGACTAGTCCCCTTCATATAAGGGGAAGACAAAAGAGAAAATGGTGCATGAGACCTGTTGGGTTTTGACCCCTCTGCCCCAACTGTCTTCTTTTCAGGCCCCAGTCTGGTGGAGCAGGTGGAGTAGAGCAGAACAGGGGAATGCCTGGCTTTCAGGTTGAAGAGGTAAGATGTGGCAGATACTTGAGAGTGAGCTTTCCTTCCTTCCAGGGGGGACTTAAAATGGGAAATGTTCTAAACTACAGGAAGGAGAAGGGTTGAAGAATGGAGGGGAAGAAAGAAGCTAACGACTGTCACCGGGTGCCAGTATGTCGCCACCTTGCTTAGCACCAAGTATAGGATGGAGGAGATGGTGCCTTGGCTGCGTTCAGGGACCTGAAAGTGGATGTGGGCCCCATTTCCAATCTGCAATCCTCAGCCCTGCTAGCAAAGGTAACTGGAGAGATGCATAGCCAAGGCAGCCTCATGACGTTTCAACAGCTCCAAAGTAGCTCAGAGGAAGAGCCAAAAGTTCTGTGCATCAGAAAAGTGAGCTGAGACACCACACCAGTAAGGGTCTCACTGATGCAGGCTCTGAGCAAATACCCGAGACGAGCTCAGTGCAGGTCCATGGTCCCTTGCCTGGCAAGGACTTACCGTATAAGCAGCCATCATCTCCAAATACTGTGCCCTCCCAGGAAGAAGGGCATTGAGAGAAGAAATTTTAATTAGCGGAGCCCCCCTCAAGCGGCCAGTTTATATTGCATGAACTACCATTAATTTTCTTCTTTTCTTAACTTTTTCAGAGATGGGGTCTTGCTGTATCACCCAGGCTGTACACAAACTCCTGGCCTCAAAGGATTCCACAACATCAGCCTTCCAAATAGCTAGATCTAAAAGTGTGAACCAGGCTCAGCACCTGTAGCTCAGCAGCCAGGCTGCCAGCCACATACACCAGAGCTGGCGGGTTCGAACCCAGCCCGGGCCTGCCAAACAACAATAACAACCACAACCAAAAAAATAGCTGGGTGTTGTGGTGGGCACCTGTAGTCCCAGCTACTTGGGAGGCTGAGGTTAGAGAATCACTTAGGCCCAAGAGTTTGAGGTGCTATGAGCTATGATGCTACAGCACTCTATGAAGGGCGACATAGTGAGACTCTTGTCTCAAAAAAATAATAATAAAAATAAAATAAAATAAAAGTGTAAACCACCACACCCAACTTCAATTAGAATTAATTTTCTGCCTTCTAGTGGAACGGGATGTGTATTGGGAGGGAGGAGCAATGTTGAGGCAGAAACCAAATTCAATCACAGAATAACAAAAACTTACACTTCTCACCCACCCATCTTAGGGACTAAGCAACCCCAAACCACCGTACACATTTCACATCTCGTGTCATTTCCAAATTGCTCTCCATACAGGTTGCACCGATGTGTTCTCCCCCTAATAAACACGTAAGTGTGCCACTTCCCCACTCCCACACCAATGTTCATTGCCAATCTGAAAGGTATATTTAAAAAAAAAACTTAAGTTCACCTCTTTGTGACTGAACAATTGGTTACCTTCACCCCTCTGTGATATTACGAATTCTGTCCACAACAGCTCTTGGCACAGAAACGAGAAAAGAATATCCCAGCAATTTTAGTGAATTTGGAACAGCAAGTTCTTGGCTGGGAAAATATTGTGGTTTATTGAGGGATGTTCTTCCTTTGGGGGTTGTGAGCATCATGATCAAGGCAACATCCAAATGGAAATGACTTTATCAGAAGAAAGCAGGGAGGGGGTGTTGTGGGGTGGTCTGTGAAGCTCACGGAGGACAGACCCTGGTGCCGGGGCCCCTAGAGCCCAGGAGGTGCCACTGCCTGCCTGGCAGCCAAACCCCTTTCTCCTTCTCCTCCTCCCTCTCCCTCCTCCCACAGATCCACTTCTCTACCAACTGTGGCCATCTATCAGGCCCCTGGACACCACCCAGGGCATCCACTCTAAGTCCTCTGTCAGCTCTCGAAACTTCGCCTCTCTCTTTGCACCAATGCATGGACCTCAGGGCTGCAGGCCTCACAAGTGGTCAAGATTAACTACACAACAGACCCTCCACTAAGCTATGGGGGTATCGGTGATGGGGTCCAGCTCCTCCCCAGCAAAGCCCACTCTATCCTTGAACCCCGACTGTAGAAAGTCCTTTTCCTAAGGAGCTGGAAGCTGGGTGTCCTTCAGGGACAACCCTCGTTTCTCCCAGGATAGGATCCGCCCCCGGTATTAGGTGTCCAGACGTGGTGGCTTCTCATGCAGCGCTGGAGGCCACTCCCAAATTGAGGTATCAGCAGGGCTGGCTCCTTCTGAAGGGCCCCAGGGAGAACTTGCTTCACGCTTCTCTCTGAGCTGCTGTTGACCCTGGGCAATCCTTGGCTTTCTTCAGCTTATGGCCGCATCAGTCTCCATGTCGACTCTGCCTCTGTCTCCGTTTTGGCTTATCCTCAGTGCTCTCGGTTTCCCCTCATCTGTGTCCATGTCTTCCTTTCTTATAGGACACTTGTCATTGGTTTTAGGGCTCACCCAGATAATCCAGAACTATCTCATCTTGAGCTCCTGAGTTCAACTGCATCTGCAAAGACTCTTTTTTTGGAATAAGGTCACACCCACAAGTTCAAAGCAGACAAACCCTGTTTACAGTTTCAAAACACTCTTTGTCACCTTTCCTCAAGTGACAGGAGCAGCTTTGAAAAAAGAAAGCGCTCAGGGTAGAGTCAGGCCCTTTTAGTTCTGCCATTGACTGCGGTGAGGTTTTAAGTCACCCCAGTGACTCTACCACTCTGAGTCTCAGTTTACTTGTCTGAAAAATGGGGATAATTACAGAGTGAAAGTGTGAGCTGAAGAAGGATCTTCAGGGAGCACACCAGGCAGGGGAACAGCAAGCCCAAAGGACCAGATTAGAACATGCAGAAGAATTAATCAAGACATTTTTTAAATGCAGAGCCCTCAGCCCCAGCTTCAGAGATTCTGGTTCAGTAGATCCAGAAGGGACCCAAGAATCTCCATTTTCATAAGCCAGCAGTAAGTCTGATACACAGACCACTTTTGAAGAAAATCAGGTTTTATAGTTCTCCTATGATTCAGGGGTGTCCAACATGCAGGCTGAGGGCCACATGCAGATTATTTGAGGACTGTTTTGCTTATCTGGGTGTCAGATATCATCACAGACCTTTCTTTTTTCTTTCTTTCTTTCATTCATGTTCGTGTATTTAATGTGTGGCCCAAGACAACTCCTCTTCTCCCAATGTGCAGCAGAAAAGAAAAAAGATTGGACACCCTTGGTAGAGCCTCACTTATCCTCAAGGAATCCTTGTATGTTTCTGTAAAATCCCAAAGGCATTCTGGTTTAAGATCCGGCAGATCCTCCCCTTCCTATGCGTCCACGGGCCCTTCAGCAACAAAGACAAAAGAGGGTGCCCCGCCAGGGGGTCTGGGATGAGGGATTTGGGGGCCAGACAGCTATAACTGCTGTTGGGTAAAGGGTTGAAGGGTACCTAAGCCAAATGCTCTGCCCCTCACCCCAGGGTTCTACTTTCTAACTTGGGACAAGGTACAATGATGGCAAATGCTCCCCCAGATACAGGCTCAGCCTACCGTCCTGCTCCCCCAGTACCCACATTGTGCTCTGAAACAACAGCCCAGGTAAGTCTGGGCTCTGGAGTCAGAAGGCTGGGCTCAAATCCCAGCTCTCCTCCTTATTAACCACGTGACCTAAGCAAGTGATTAAACCCCTGAGCGCCAATGAATTTATCCAAAAAATGGAAATAAAAGTGGTACCTGTATCTTAGGGTTAGTAAATGACACATGGAAAGCTCTTATTACAATCTCTCGTCCACAAAGGCATTCCATAAAATTTAATTCTCAATGTGAGCAATATTACTTAACCCAAATACATTCAGCGTGCCTGCAAGCCCGGTCTCAGCATGGTGGCACAGTTAGCAAAACACAGTCCACCAATCAGAAAATTGCTGGAAGTGATTCTGTTTGGTTTTTTGGGTTTTTTTCACATATACACGTGTTCATCAGGCTTCCACTTATTGCCTTCACAAAATTAAAAAGGCTTAAGTGACCCTTCTTTACATGGATCTCTAATGGCAAAAGATGTCAAATTCTTACCCACAACATCAGAATTTACTGTATTTATTTTACCTTATTAATTATTAATAATTATTAATTAACTTAATACTTTGTTTTAATTTACTTTATTTCAGAATTTACTTCTTAAAATTCTACCTGCACATCCTTTATTAAATTCTCTCCCCCCACAGACACGACCCCCCAACTTCCCCTCTCTCCTTTCCTAGCCCCAAGGTTCTTTAACCCCTGCCATAGCGGCTCTTCCCTCCTCCGCCTCCTCCTCCTTCCTGTCCACAGCTGCTTCTGTTGGACAGCTTGGCCTTGCAGGTACAATCTGCCAGTCTGCACTTTGCCGTCCATCCCCCTCCCCCCAGTCATCATGACTGTCCTTACAAGTGTTGCATCTTTGGGGCTACAGGCCGAGAAAGTGGTGATACCGCTGAAAAAGAGTTCAGCTCACACATACACGTACTCACGCTCAAAAGCAGATGCCGTGTCTATGGCACATACACACATGTGCACACCTGCCATGTGGTATGGTAATGCACATACATGCACACACGCGAGGCATATTGTGCACACGTGTGTGCTATGGCACGGGCATATGTGTTGCACGTGCCGTGTATAAATGTTGTATGCTGTAGCATGTCTGGTACATGCAAAGGCATGGAACGAGTACATGTGCACACATGTGTGATAAAGTGTGCGCGTCGGTGCACCCGTGCCACATATAAATGCCACACGCTACACACTCACAAAAACACACACAGGGCTTAGCTTGTGAGTGCTGGGCCCTGGGCCCTGAGCCCCAGGCCAAACAGCAGCCAAGCCAGGCCTCTCCTAGTTCATCCTCCCTCCCACTTGCCTCAAGAAACAAAGACAGTTTAGCAAGAACTCCCCAGCTAAGCGGTTTTTTTAAGACCTTCAGCAGCAGCAGCAGGGCTGAGCTGAATGTCTCACTTTATTAGTGAGTTTGGCCTTGGGTGTCTGGCTGTTTGATCAATCCTGCCGGGGGTCAGTGATATTTCCTCCCGGCCCCCCTGCCCCTGCCTCTCCGCAGCACCTGATGGACAGCGTGCTCCTGGGCCGCTGATCGCCTATTGATTTTCCAGCCCGAGGCTACATCTGCCGCCAGCTGCCATCTCCAGCCCTGTCACCAGAACCACTTGGTGACTAACTGATCCTGAGGCCCCTCCCAAGCCCCCTCTTCTCACTGGCCTGGCCTGCCTCTCTGGTTTTGTCTGTGCTCAATCCCTGCCCTCTCTCTTGGGGCTGAGTGCTGGGGCCAAAGCCACCAAAATCAAGGTCTGCCCCCCATCCCACCCCACTGACACCCACAGGGGCCTGGCTTTGAAGCCCAGCTTCATGACCCTGGACAAGTCATTTCATCTCCTTATGCCTCAGTTTCCTTGCAAGTGTAACTGGGGTAATATTATACTCTACTCATCATTTATGTGGTATACAAAGCGGAAGTTTCTGAAGTGTGTTCTGCACATGTCTGGGGGTCCCTAAGAACCTTCCAGAAGCCTTATAAAAGTCAAAACTATGTTCGTAATAATACCAAGATATTATTTTTGTTTTGTTTTGTCTGCTCTCAATGGAAGTGTTTTCTTGTTGTTTTTTAACTCTCGGTGGAATAGTTCATGGGCCACATGACATATCTGAAAAACTTGAATGCAGTGGTTCGCATCTGTAATCCTGGCATTTGGGGAGGCCAAAGCAAGACAATCACTTGAGGTCAGGAGTTTGAGACCATCCTGGGCCATATGGCAAGACCCCATCTCTACAAAAAATTTAAAAAAGTATCCAAGGAGGGTAGCATTTGCCTGCAGTCCTAGCTACTCAGGAGGGAGGCTGAGTTGGGAGCATTATCCCTTGAACCTTTGATTTCAAGGTTGCAGTAAGCTGTGATCACACCAATGCACTCCAGCTTGGGCAACAGAGTGACACCCTATCTCAAAAAAAAAAAAAACAACAATAACAAAAAAGAAACTTGAATGCAGAAGCAGGTATGAAAATCTGGCTTTCTACCATATTAAGCCTAACATCATAAAGATTTCCAAAAATGTAAAATGATGCCTTGCTTCTTTCTCCCTTTCTGCCTACATTTTTTTGTGCTGGAAAATATAGTTATTTTTCATAGAAATATTTGTGCTTACATGTAGCATGTTTATTATTGCTATTTACAATAAATTATAGGCTGGGCACAGTGGCTCACACCTGTAATCCTAGCACTCTGGGAGCCTAAGGCAGGAGGATTGTTTAGCTCAAGAGTTCAAAACCAGCCTGAGCAAGAGCAAGACCCGATCTCTACTAAAAATAGAAAAACTAGCCAGGTATAGTGGTGCAAGCCCATAGTTCCTGCTGCTCAGGAGACTGAGGCAAAAGGATTGCTCAAGCCGAAGAGTCTGAGGGTGCTGTGAGCTATGATGATATTATGGCCCTCGACACAGGGTGAAGGAGTGAGATTCTGTCTCAAAAATAAATAAATATCGCATTAATGTACACAGCTATGATTTAATAAAAAAATAAAATTAAATAAATAAATAAATAATAAAATAAAATAGACGATAAACAAATATTATTAACATTTTGACCCCTAAAATGGTAAGTAGTGACACAAACCACTTTAACAAGAGTTCTTTGAGAGCCTGGATGATTTTGCAGAATGTAAAGAGTTCCTGACATCAGAAAGTTTGAGAATTGCTGGTACCAGACAATGCATAGCACCTGGCTCACTGCCAGCATTCAATTAATTATTATTATTCAGGGCAACTATCTTTGAGAGTTAGACTAATTTCCCAGTTGAGCAGGGGGCTCTCAGGGGTGCAGGTTTGAAGAGGTTGTCCCTGATTAGGGATCTGGTTCTTGCAACTAAATGCCACAAAGGTGGGATCCTTCCGCTGGCTTCTAGTGGGCCCACTCACCTAGCACTCGCTGTCAGCTTGGGGCGTTCAGTGCCATGACCGAGGAAAGGGAGCACATGGCTGCCCTCACTCGGGCACCTGGCACAGGCTGCACTATACAGGTGCTCAGAATTGCCCAGAGGGAGGCATTTGGTGCAGAGGGATGAGGCTGGAGGGGAAGAAGTGACAATACCTACTCTTTTCATGTGTCTCAGGCACTGCTGTAAGCACTTTGGAAAAGTTGTTTGATCCCTGCAACAATCTCACAAGGTTGTTTTTAAAAAGTGCCCAGGGCTTGGTGTCTGTAGTTCAGCGGCTAGGACACCAGCCACATACACTGGAGCTGGTGGGTTCGAACCCAGCCCAGGCCTGCCAAACAACAACTACAACAAAAAAAGCCAGGTTTGTGGCGGGCACCTGTAGTCCCAGCTACTTGGGAGGCTGAGGCAAAGAGAATCGCTCAAGCCCCAGAGTTTGAGGTTGCTGTGAGCTGTGATGCCATAACACTCTACCATGGGTGACAGAGTGAGATTCTGTCTCAAAAAAAGAAAAAGTACCCAGGATGATTTGTTTGTTGTAATCAGGTAGGGTAGGATGGCAGACACTCCTGCCTGGAAAGAGGAGTCTGTTATTGACAGTTCCCAAGAGGGAGGGGTGCTGCTCTGGACCACAGGAGGAAACACAAGGACTGGTCTGGAGGTAGAAGGAACAGCCACCTTCGCTGTGGCTTTAAAGGGGAAGGAATGGGCAGGGCAAGGCGAGCAGTTTAAGACTGGCTAGTTTACATAATCTTGGTTTATCTTCCAGGCTGGAGGAGTTGTCCCTAACCACCTGATCTGTGAGCCTGGGATGATGTAAGGCAGGGAGAATACAGGCTTGGTGTTTGAGAATTTTATAAAAGGGATGCTGGGATGGGCTTTGGATTGGCTTGTTTGCAAGCAAGTATCACCAGGAATTTGCTAGCTTTGGGAGGGTCAGCCCCTCCCCGGGTCCACCAAGCCCCAAGATGTCAAAGCATCATAAAACACAAAAAAAATAACAGGACTAACACACAAGTATTTGCTATCATCTTCATTTACAATGAGGAAACTGAGCCTCCCACTAATGTCACACGATTGCTAGGGGCATCAGCAGGACTTAGAAGCCAGGCATTGTGTAGCTCTGAAGACAAAACCCTTACCTCGGCCACGCTGCACCCTGCAGGCAATGCTTCTTGGTCAGGCCTCCTCTCCCTGGGCCACTCCCCAGGCACTTGGGGCACTCAAGGCCGCTAGAGAAAGGCCAGCACTGAACAGGAATGCAGAAATGGGGTAGTCTGGGATGGCTGGGTCAGCTCACTGCCCCCTCGGGTTTCCTGAGGCCCCTCTCCTTCTCCTGGCCGGTCCTCGGGTCTGCAAAGACCCTGATGATGGAGCCGGGGCTGTGCCCAGGGCCGCCTCCCTGGGGCTGGCCTTACACTCTGTCCCCACCCCAACTCCACTCTGCAGGACCCTGGCAGGGCAGGCTGATGGTTAGAACTCCATAAGGTTTGCTGGTGTTATCATTTGGTTTTTCTTGTTGCTTACCCCTGTCATGAACTGGACCTGTAAAACAGGGAGATGGGTGCTTTACTGGGAACAGGGTCAAGATTTAAGGACCTAGTGAGTAATCTACAGTTTTGGGCAAAGGAGACAGAGAAGGGGGCTCTGTTAGGGGAAGTGGGGGCTCCTTTCCCTCCAAGGCACTGTTGGACGCAGGACCCCCGAGCAGAACCGGACAGAGTGGGAGGGTGGAGGTCGGTGGCGTCCCGGCCGCGCAAACACGGAGCACCAGCGCCGCCTGCCGGCCACCGCGAGCAGCACCGGCCCGGGGGTCTGGCCGCCTCTGCCTGCGACAGGGGAGCGCGGAACTCGGGCTCTGGAGGGCCCTGGGACTTGGTTGGGAGCTGCCCTGGACGACGCTGTGGCCGTCTGAGCCCCAGCTACTCCTTGAGGGGAACGAAGGAATGGGTGAGCATTCTCTCCCACCCGCAGTGTCCCCGCAACCTTGTACCCGGCCTTTTGTTGTTCCAGTCCCACCTCCAAAGATCCCCAGCCCCGGGCGCGCGACACTTTCTCCAAGTCCACCCCGCAAGCGTGCGGCCTTGCAGATGTAATGGTTGTCGTATAATGCACTGCTTTCATATTAAAACTAGCATGGATCAGACTGACTGAAAAGAGGGAACATGAACTGCCCAGCTCAGCGCCACCACCTCCCCAGGAATCACAGGAGCCCCCGGAGCTCCAGGCCGTCCAGCCAAGAGGGGGTCGCACCTTCAAGGAAGCAGCATTCTCGGGGCGAGGAGGCGTCTCTTTCCAGACCAGACCCCAGAAGCCCGGTTAACCTGTCACGGCCCGGGTCTGACGTCCTCAACTGGCCCAGTGCTGACCATTGCGGCCTAGCAATGTACCCCCCAAACTGGGAGGCACAAAATGACCCGCATTTCATCATGTTCACAGATTGTCAGGAATTGGGCACAGCAGAGTTGGTTCCTCAGTGTTCCTAGATGCGTAGGGACTCAGCTGCGGATGATTAAAGTATATAGAACCTGAAAAGCCACATCTCAGACGGCCCCCTTTCCCTAGGATGACCAGAACCTCTGAATGGCCTCTCCAGCACGCTGATCTAAGGCAGCTGGCCTGCTTAGCTGTCTGACCAATGTTCCAGCCAGGAGTGGGGCCTGCAACTCACACAGGAGCACTCACTTCACACTACTCTATTAGTGGTGAAAGCTGTCACCAGCCTGCTTAGATTCAAAAGGCAGGGACATAGACCCCCGCCTCCGCCTTATGGGAGGAGTGTCAGCCAGTTTTTGCAGCTTTGGTGAGGTGTCACCTGGATGAGGTATCTCCCATGCTCCACCTCCAAACTTAGGTGCTCACTCCTGAAACTCAGGATTGGTCCCTCCATCTATGCAGAATGAAAAATAGCTGAGAACGGATTCCCTGAGCCCAATGCAACAGCTGTTGGGCATGAGGATGGTGCCATGGGAAGGGGGCTCCACAAGCAATATGGTTCGACTCAATTGTCTTTTTTTTTTTTTTTTGAGACAGAGCCTCAAGCTTTCGCCCTGGGTAGAGTGCTGTGCCATCACAGCTCACAGCAACCTCCAACTTCTGGGCTTAAGCAATTCTCCTGCCTCAGCCTCCCAAGTAACTGGGACTACAGGTGCCCACCACAACACGCGGCTATTTTTTGGTTGCAGCCATCATTGTTGTCCGGCAGCCCGGGCTGGATTCGAACCTGCCAGCTCAGGTGTATGTGGTTGGAGCCTTAGCAGCTTGAGCCATAGGCACCAAGGCTCAACTGCCACTTCTTAAATCAGAAACTTGTCGGGGAGAGGAGGTGGGAGCATGCAGGGAATAAAGGGGAGATCGCGGAGATCAGGGCGCTGGGGGAAGAGTTCTTCACCAGTCTCTGCCCCTCCATAACTGCTGGGCCAGGTTGCTTCCCCTCAGCCCATTCATCGCCCCAGGGCAGAGATGGCAGTCTGGGGAGTCACTGCCTCCATCTGGCCAGCAGAGGGCAGCACAGCGCCACTGCAGCCTGCGTGTGGGGTCCTACGCTATCTAGCCAGTGAGCTCCAGGACAACAGGGACTTTGTTGTGCGCACTGCGGTATCTCCCAGGCCTAGTACACAGAAGACACTGGGTACGTATTTGAATGCTGGTGTGACCATAACGCGTGCATGTGTGTGTGTAGTTGTCTCTGATTTTCAAGTGTGCCCAGGCTCAGTGTGTCTGATCATGTAGGGTCTGAGGGTGTCCATCAGGTTGCTCCTGAGTGGTTCTGAGCTGTGTGGATGCAAGGCTACCACTCACTGGGGGCTTCCAGCAGCCCCACGTGTCTCCCACTTACACTCATTTCCCTAAAAAACCAATGTCCAGAGGCCTGGGGCCAAAAAAGCCTCTGCATACCCCACCTAGGTATACTCCTCTCCTCAGGGGTTCATGAGCTGGGAGGTTGACAGCAGGCCCACTGAGGCTGGCTTCCCAACCTCCCCACTCCCAGGGCCACTGGGGAACATGTCTAAAACCTTGGACAAGAAAGGATAAAATGTCAACTCCAGGTCTCTTCCAGACAGACACTGAGGCTCCCTTCACCCCATCTTGTTCTGTTTCATGTTTAACTTTCTGGTATTACATTCCTTGAATCCTTTCCCACCCCACATAGGCAACATTTATGCACCTTCTTGTTTATATCTATTTTCACAACTCTTTTTTTACATGCACGTTATTTTTAGTTTCTATAAACAGTCCCCTCACATCAGTTTTTTCTTTCACTCAGCTATTTTTTTAGGTCCGCGAAAGCACCACGTAGCACTCCCACTGCGTTTCCCCTGCACACACGGATGACATTACTCCCCATCGCACGGGGTAAGCGTCCTTACATGTCTCCTACCGACCTGGAGACAGGTGAGAATTTTGCTGGGAACGTATACCCAGAAGCAGAATTCCGGAGTTAGAGTGTGTTCCAGGATGGATCAGTGCCAGGTGCGCCAGCTGTGCACCAAGGCCTCCATACCCCAACCAGCACCTCCGTCACCCACGTTTGTGCTGATCTGATGGGTGCAAGCTGGTATTTAGTTTAGTTTGTTTTTCCAGTGACTGACTTTGAGCCTCTCTTCATTGGCTTGGTATACTTCCTGGTCAGCTTCTATCAGTTGCCTTTCATTCCCTATGCCCACTTTTTTTCCCACTGGAGTTGTTTTTTTATTGGTGATTTATAAGAGCTCCTTGTCTATTCCTGACATTGAATCCTTTGTTGGTATAAGCATTGCAAATGCCTTCTTCTAGCTCCCACGCCTACAAGTAGGCCTTTTGCCAGCCACTAAAGCAAATTAAGTAAGCATAAGATATGAAAAGAAAGAGGAGTAGCAGAAATAAAATAGGAGGCAAATTGTTCAGTTTAAAATTTGTACATTAAAATCCAAGATGAAAATTACAAAAAAAGGTTTATAGAACCACAACAAAAGTAAATGAGATTTTTTTGTAGCTAAATGCACAGAAATTAGAAACAAAAATAACCAAGCAGTTAAAATAAATGTTAAGGAAAAAAAATTACTTTTGAAGAATTGAAAAATGGAATCATGTGTATTCTTTATAAAAGCTCATAGTAAAAGGGGAAAGAATACAGAGTCCTGAGAGGCAGGGATTAAAGGGGCAGAGCAAACCCACAATAAAAACAAAAGCCCAAAGCGCAACTAAGAGAAAAGATGGTGACAGCAGATATTAAGCAAACCTAAGACCAAACCTAAAAACAGAATAAGACTAAACGAGGACAAAAGGAATCATGAGAAGGAAGCTAAAATAACAAACTGAGGGTGAGCTGATGAGTCCCCAGCAGGCTGGTGCCAGTGTCCAGGAGGCAGGAAGGAGCCCAGGCTACCTCTGGACCACGTATGGCTTCACCCATCAGGCTGAGGCCAGCGAAGAGCCTGGCCAGGACCTTTGTATCACAGCTACTGGCCAGGCCATGGCCACTGGACAAGGACCTAGAAGCCGCAGGCAGTAGCAGTGGGTCTAGCAGTGGAGATTCTGGGGCATTAGCCACTGTGCCCCCTTCATGACCCATGAACCTCCCAGCCTTGCCCACTGCCTACAGGAGAACCCTCACTTGTGAGTGGAGGCCCTGTGCCAGAGTGCCGGGGGGAATGCACAGCCAGTTCGAACAAGTTCAATACCACCCAAGAGTGCTCAAGGTAAACATTTCTGCAATCTACCAGAGATTTAAACGTGTTGTCCTTGCTTGCTAGAGGAGCAATGACTGTGAGCACCCAGGCGCTGCAAGCCCGCCCCAGACCATCTGCCATGCTAACTAGACAGTCACCCAGAGTGACCAGCTGTTTGTAAAAATGATTTGATTGCCTATTTCCAATCCCAATGACTCAGAAAAAAATAGGTTAACTTGACAAGAAATCCATCAGCCTGCTTCATCACAAGTTGGAGGATTGAGGAAAAATCCAGATGAGTCACTGGAAAGTAGAAAACATCTTATCTTACCTTGAGGTGAAGAAGGGATATGGGGGCTGAGAGCTGCCACCTCAAATCCTTCCAGTGAGATGGCAAAACAAGCCCCCAGCTGCTCCAAAGTTCACCTGGAACTCAGCTGCAGGGCGGCTCAGAACCATCTCCCCAGAATTATGAGGCTGGCACTGATGCCCAGTGCACTTAGCCTCCAAACTAGGAGTGCCCAGACTGAGGTATTCCATCAACCCATTTTTGTTTTCATCCCCAATTGGCTTTTAATTAGGTACTGACATAGAATTGCTTTTACTTTTCCAAGGAAAACATTACAAAACTACAATACCATCTAGTATCACCATCATTTCCTAAAATAAAACATTTTAGCACCAAGAGTTTGGCAGGCTACAGTAGAGCACACCTATAATCCCAGCACTCTGGGAGACTGAGGCAGGAGGATCACTTGAGCCCAGCACTTGAGCCCAGTAGTTCAAGACCAGCCTGGGCACTAGGGAGAGAGCTCATCTCTACCAAAAATAGAAAAAATTAACCAGGAATGCTGGCAATCACCTATAGCCCCAGCTACTTGGGAAGCTGAGGCAGTCAGCTCACTTGAGCCTGGGAGTGTGAGGCTACACTGAGCTATGGTCACGTCACTGCACTCCAGCCTGGGGGACAGAGCAAGACCCCATCTCTCAAAAAATAAAATAAATAAATACTTTTTTGGGGGGGAGAGGGGTTTCCAATATACTCAACACTAATATTAAACCAATAAATAAACCACTACACACCCACACAAAAGAAAAAACACAAGTATAGTCTAGCAAGAGGGAGGGCGATTAGCAAGATCTCACCTAATGTGCACAATGTGAGTGTGCGCAGCAGGCCCCCAGGGGAAGGGCTCAACCACAACTTCAACTTTACCTTAGAAATGAAAACAATGTGGTTCAGTGCCTATAGCTCAAGCGGCTAAGGCGCCAGCCACATACACCACAGCTGGCGGGTTCAAATCCAGCCTGGCCTGCCAAACAACTATAACCAAAAAATAGCTCGGCGTTGTGGTGGGAGGCTGAGGCAAGAGAATCGCTTAAGCCCAAGAGTTGGAGGTTACTGTGAGCTGTGACACCACAGCACTCTACCCTGGGTGATAGCTTGAGGCTCTGTCTTAAAAAAAAAAAAAAAAAGAAAGAAAGAACTGAAAACAATATGATCTAAACATTGTACCCTCATATTAATCTGAAATTTAAAAAAAAATTATGGTATATCCATACTCTGGGATATCACTCAGCAGGAAAAAGAAACAAATTACTGATACAGGAAGACCTGGATGAGTCTCCAGAGAATTCTGGAGAGAGAGGGGAAAAACCAATGAATGGGGGAAAAAAACAATTCCAAAAGGTTACATGCTGTATGCTTCCAATTATGTAACATTCTGATAAAAAAAAAAAAAAAAGACAGAAATAATGTACAACGGATTAGTGGTTGTCAGTGGTTCAGAAGGGGGCTCGGGGCCAGCCAGACATGGTATGGATATTGAAAGGCAAGATGAGGGATTCTTCGGTAAAATCAAAAAAAAAAAAAAGAGTTCTGTATCTTCACTGTCAATATCATGTTTGCAATATTGTAATACAGTTTTTGCAAGATTTTACCACTGGAAAAGGATACACGGCCTATCTCTGTATTATTTCTTAAGGGTGTGTGTGAATCTATAACTATTTGAAAACCTTAATTAAAAACAAAAAATAAAATAAAAGTTAAGCTTGACAAAATGCTCCTTATTACATGTTCCTCATTTTTGCAAGAGTCAGGAAAATCCACAACCTTCTGGGAGTGGAATCCCAACCATGATGATCAGTATTTTGGGGGCACAGGCAAGTGGCCTGGGGCCAGGGTCTAAGCACCCATGAGGGTACAACCAACGTGTGCAGAAACAAATGTATCACCTTTCTCTCATCTGACATTCTGACCTCCCATCTACGCGCTCCCTTGTCCCCTAGGCGGCACATCCTCACGTCACCAACTCCTGTCTCCTTGACCTGTGGTTCCCACCCACCCCCTACCCCCACCCCCTTCATCAGAACCACCCAAAATGAGACTTTTAAACTTACAGCCTCCCAGATCTCACTGCCAGAGATCTGGTCCAGTAGCCCCAGGATGGGATCTCAAGAGTCATCCAAATGTAGGCACCATGCCCCATGACCTCTCATCCCCCAAGCCCCCTACCTGGTCAGCACATATCTTGGCTCAAGCTATGAAATCATCACCCCAAGCTGTCAGCAATGGGTCCTGGAAGGCGAAGCTGAAGGGCAGGGCTGGGGACAAATGAAGACTGAATGGCAGGGCCTGGTCCACAGAGGTAGCAAGTTGTGCTGACACCACGACGAAACAGTAGAGAAAGGCACAGGGAGCTGGGGGACTGGGTAACTCTTTTAAGTTCATAGCCAAAGTGAACAGCTAAGTGGTAAGGGACAGGAGACTGTGAGAAAAGCCTGTACTTTCACCAGGAAAGCATCCTGTCGTGGGGAAGCCTCTATGGACACTGCCCTGGCCTCTAACCACCCTGACTGGCTCCTGCCATCTCCATCATTTATTATCCACCATCAAGCACCTCTACCCAACCCCCAGGCCATGCATACAGCCAAGGGCTCAACATGGGCTGCCTGGACTGACAGGCCAACAAGAGCTCTGCCTGAACCAGGGTTCCCTAGTAATGGCAGTGTCCAACTCACAGGGAGACCCGTTAATGGCAGAGAGTGGAGAGGGTCTTTATAAGCCACCAACACATAAGCTCTCATCTCTGGGCCTAAGGGATACCGCCACCCCTACATTTTCCAGCATAAAATCCCCTCCACCCTCACCTTGCTCTAGAGCAGGCGTCCTCAAACTTTTTAAACAGGGGGCCAATTCACTGTCCCTCAGACGGTTGGAGGGCCTGACTATAGTTTAAAAAAAAAAAACTCCGAACGAATTCCTATGCACACTGCACATATCTTGTTTTGAAGTAAAAATCAAAACGGGAACAAATACAATTCACACCCTTCATGTGGCCTGCGGGCCACAGTTTGACACACCTGCTCTAGAGGGAAGCCACAGAGATGCCGAGGGAAATTTCACTAATGATCTCTGAAGAGCCGTGTGGAGCCTGAGGTGACTGTGCAGAACTACTAGGTGACAGAGTCTTGTGAGGCCCTGCTGTCATGCCTGAGGGCTGGCAGTGGGGCCAGGGATGCAAAACCTGCAAGAGATGAAGTCAAAAGCACCAGGCTGGGACCTCTCCCTGACAAGGTCATGTAGTCCTTGGTACGTATGAAGGGGCCCTTAGGCACGGTCGTGGGATTCTGCAGTTGCCTCTGACAATGAGGATGCATCTCCACAGGGCTGAGATGGAACACGGAATAAACACCAGGTCTGCCTGCTGTGGTGAGGGCTGTCCTCTGAGAAGTGGAGGTACAGAGGGGCCGTGTGTACTCAAGACCAGGCACCCAAAGATAGAGATGGCAAGTGAAGTCACACCTATTTAAGTTCATTCCCGCCAAGATCCTTGGCCTCCTGTCTTGGGCCTCCAGCCTCAAACCTGGAGCTGTGGATCCCATTCCTTCCCTTCTTCCACTACAACATTAGCTTATTAGACAAGCCCCAGGCCTAAGGCCAGACTTTAAAAATACAGTAGAACTTCCATAGTTGACCACCTCCTTAAGTTGACCTAATTTTCATAGACTGGACTTGTGCCACATGTACGTTTATCAGTGTACAGTAGGCCTGTTCCTTATGTTGATCACCTCCATATGTTGACCAGTTCATTATGGTCCCTTGGGCAGTCAACTTACCGAGGTCCCAGCGTAATGTTTCTGATCTCTCTACAGAAAGATCCCAACCAAAAACTGGCAAGACTGAGCACTTCTTTGGGACTTCCTTTACACTCTTCAAGCTTTACTCTAAAGCAGTGGTTCTCAGCCGACCTACAGGAACTGTATCAAAGGCTCGCAGCATTAGGAAGGTTGAGAACCACTGCTCTAAAGCATTCAGTTAGAAGACTTCACCGTATGGGGCCTCCCGTGTCCACGTGACCCCAAAAGCTACACAATACCACAGCATCAGCTTCTTGGCTAAGGTCAGGCTCTCACTTGGAACAATTAACTGAACCACCTTAAAATACAGACCATGAAAACCATGCATGGGAGGAAATACATTTACTTTAGGTATAAAGTTTTCTATTATTAACAAGTTATTGCTATTATTTATGTGTTTATAAAACAAATAAAAATGACATACATGTTTGGTGCCAAAAGTGGCATATCCAAACTAGTAGTAGTACAAAAATAAATTTTCAAGCTATATGTTTTTAAAATAAATGTCATTGAAACAGGAAGGGGAAAACATCGTCACAGCGAAGCAGCCTGGGGCAACAGGGAAACCAGTGCCTGCTGGAAGAGTCACCCCCACGTGCTCTGGCAAGAATCCAAGCAAACAAAAATCAGACATATAGTAGTTATATTCCTGAGCTACGGAAGTTTAGAGCATCTAAACTGTTGTGAATTCCGGCTAAAGAGGAGCCCCCAGGGTCTGAGCTGATAAACTGTCACTGGTTCTAGTTAGTGGCACCAGGACATGGCACTGCACTCTGAGGGGAAGCTAAGCCCACTTGTGAAACAGAAATCCTGGGTTCACATAGGACAGTGCACAGGTCCTCTCTGCTGATCACCATTCCCTGCAAGTCTCCTAGCCACAGACAAACAGGGCCAAAGGCAGCCAACACACAGAAGCTGCTTCTCTAGGAGGTCCTGTGCCTGCCAGACATGCGCCTTGGTGATTTTGGCAGAGATCCGCAGCATCTCCAAGGTCTCATTCCTTCATAGACCCGTGCCTATTCACATTTGGCAGCAGACCTCATTGGCAGTCCCAGCAGGGAAAGCACAGCCAGCCCAGCAAACTCTGTCCCCCCGACATGGTGCTCCAACCTTCAGTGACCAAGTTTCCTCCTCATTCCCCATGAAGCCGGGCCAGGCCGTGTGCCCGCTGGAAGTGGCATGCTGGGTGAGTGAGCGTGCAGAGGGAGCCGAAGGGCACGGCCCAGCCAACTCTCATTCATGCCTGCCCATGCACAAAGTCTTCCGGGACCCCAGAGAGGAATGCAAGTGCTGAGGTCGGCGGGAAGAAAGGTGCTAATGAACAGGCTGCAGCCCACACCAGAGCGGCTGAGGCTCCACAGGAGCTGGTGCCTGCTCACCACCTGGAGCTGGGAGAGCAACGTGGAGGAGAGGACACCAAGCAGCCTCTGAGGCTGCAGCTGAGCTCTGCTCACTGGTCCTGGACCCGGGCCCTTTTGGCTTTCAGGGACAGGTGCTGTAAGAGAAGAGAAGACATCAGAGTTGGGGTGGTTAGACAAAAAAACCAGACTCCAACATATTTCCCGTATGAAAGACTGAATCAAATCTGCCACCTGGTCCACACCTTCCCAGTAAATGCCGTGTCCCTCAGGAAATGGTCCGGAGGGAAAGTGCCCACATGACCAATAAAGAAAAAAGACTTCAGTAAGCAGACAACAGCCAGAAGCCCACCCACCAAGGTTACACAAGGCACCAAGGAAGTTGTCAAAAAAGGTTTTCTTTTTTAGACACAGCTCTCCTCTGGTATAGCCCACAGGACAGCATTGTGGCCAAACACCTGTGCTCAAAAGACCGGTCTAGGGCTGGAGTAGACCTCAACTTTCCTGAAAGTTCCTGATAAGTATATTCTTTAGGATCGTGAAAATCAATTGCTTTACCAAGCATTTCAAGGTACCAGGTTTTGGTGCTGAAGGATAGAGACAAAGACACGGCCCCTGCCCTCACGTAAGGTGCAAACGTTCTGGTAAGATGGACAGGAAAAGGGTATCTCCTGATGACACTCTGTTTTCTACCCAGAAATGTCACTTTCTTTTTTTTTTTTTTTTTTTGTAGAGACAGAGTCTCACTGTACTGCCCTCGGTAGAGTGCCGTGGCATCACATGGCTCACAGCAACCTCTAACTCTTGGGCTTACGCAATTCTCTTGCCTCAGCCTCCTGAGCAGCTGGGACTACAGGCGCCCGCCACAATCCCCGGCTGTTTTTTTTGTTGTTGCAGTTTGGCCGGAGCTGGGTTTGAACTCGCCACCCTCGGCATATGGGGCCGGTGCCCTACTCACTGAGCCACAGGCGCCGCCCCAGAAATGTCACTTTCTACCAGTATAAATAACAAGTATAACATAATCATGGGCATCAGTTAATAGGGCTAAAAATACTCTATTTTCTAAAGTAAAGCCCAAAGTGCTAGACATCCTAAATATGCATTAGAAGCTGAGTGTGCACACATACTTCTGTTTTGTTTTGTTTTGTTTCTGGAGACAGAGTCTCACTCTGTCACCCTTAGGTAGAGTGCCGTTGTGCCCTAGCTCACAGTAACCTAAAACTCTTGGGCTGAAGCAATCCTCTTGCCTCGGCCTCCAACTGGGACTACAGGAGCCTACCACAACACCCAGCTAACTTTTCTATTTTTAATTCAGACAGGGTCTCACTCTTGCTCACGCTGGTCTCCAACTCCTGAGCTCAAGCAATCCACTCACCTCAGCCTCCCAAAGTGTTAGGATTACAGGCGTGAGCCACCATGCCCAGCTACACATAGGTTTTTAATCAAGGAGCTCTTCTCACCGACTGAGACATACTTCATACGCCATTAATAATCATAAAGAGATAACCACGAGTTGGCTCAGGCGTGCTGCCATAACGTGCAGTGAGATCATCACAGGAGGAACTCCCATCCCCCTGACTGCTCCGTGATCTGCCCACTTCTCAGTAGGTCCATGTGGCCTCATGACAGCAAGCCCTAGAGCCCACAGAACTGCAGGTGTGAAAGGAGGCACAGCCCACCACCAGGCAGGACATGGGGGGTGACAGAGTAACAGGACCCACGTCTACGTGAGCTGTAACAATTCAGACTTTCTATCCACTCATGTCTGAGAAAGGACCAGTACAGGTTCCTACAAAGGCCAGGTAAAAAGGGTTTTCCCTAGATAACAAAGTTGTCTCTGAGAATCAGGAAAGAAAATTTCAGGACTGGAAGGCAAAATCTCTGAATGCATCGCCCCATTCTTCCTCCGTCCAGCTGTGGGTCTTGCTGAATTTCTCTGAATTCTCTCCTCCCTGTACTTCACCTAATGTGACCCCTACAGCTAATGTTAGACACACCCACAAGAGTGGGAGAGGATGCCATCGTGCCTGTGAAGCCATTTTTGGTACTGGTTTCTGGGAAGAATGTTAAGTATAAACAAAGCTGACTCCGAACCATTTCGGGCCTCTTTACAGGGTAAGAAACACTGTGAAAAACAACGGTGATGGAAAGTCAAAAGATGCCAGGGAAGAGCCGAGGATAATGTGGGGCTGCGGGTGGCTGTGAAGTGCTGCACCGTGTTCAACAAAGAAACACACACCACAGATGGGCAGCCACTGGAGAGCTCTTCCAGAAATCAATCTGTTTTAGACAAGTTAATGGTACACACAAGTGCCCTTGCCCTATGTCGTTGAGAAGGGGACAAGTTTCTCTGGGGTTTTAGGACCCTCACAGTACAATGAGGCTATTGTATTAAGTGACTCCTAATGTTCCGGCCTCTCTAAAAAGACTATGATCACAGAAATTTGGGCTTGTCATTTTCTTCAAGTTTCTAAAACTATTTGCTCTTTAACTTTGTGGGTTTGACCTAAAGAAACTGTAATTTTGAGCCGAGAAGGGAAAATGACTCAGCTTCTAGGCTAATTCTGTTCTCCAAGAGTCTAAATGGATCCAAGACAACTTCAGGCTCACCCCTCTCTGTTTGCATCTTATTACTTTAACAAGCACTTTTACCACTGTGCCATTCTCCCAAGTTCTAGTTTGCGTTTCTGATCACTTCTCTTAGACTCTGAAGCCTGCCGCTTTCCACTAAGAGGTGTTCCTTCACCACAAGCTTATTCTTATCAACCCAACACAGCAGAGTTGCTGCTGTTTATCAGGTTTCCAACTAAAATGTCTGTATTGGGATGTGTGAAGAATCATAAAGGTTTGAAATGTTTTTCATTTGATTGGTTAAGAAAGCATTAAGTATTTGAGATGATTTTTAAAGGACATTTTCCCTTCTCATCCCTTCCTGCCGAGGAAGAGGGATGAGAAGACCCTTCCATTTACAAAGTCACAAATTCAAATGTCTCCAAGATTTCAGCAAGAGAAAACAAGAATGAAGCAGGACGGTGGCACGAGAAAGTGTCGCCAACAGCAAAATCAGCTCTTCAGCCCTGCTGATGACAACCAGGCAGGGTGCAAGGCCCATGTTACAGGATTTAACATTTCTTTCAAGACAAACTAGAAATGCACATTTCACATCAAACCTCTCAATTTTTCAATGTGACAACCAATTCAAATTTTAGTTTGAAAACACCGTGCAGTTCAGTTCTAGCTCTGATGGAGTAATGGGTCTTGGACTTTCTCTTCTGCTGTAACAACAGTAAACCTGGACAAAGTATCTAAAGCAACTGTTTTCAGGCAAAGAACAACAAACAGCACAAGGCTGTAATCCTTGGAAAAAAAAAAGAAACCAGCTCCATACTCATCCCGGGTCTCTGCCTGCATCTCCACGCCTCCACACAGGGGAAGTCAATCCTAAACAGAGAGAGCAAACAGGGACAGGAGCTGAGGACCGCAAAGACAGGCAGAATTCACAGGAAAGGATACAAAAAGGTAGGAGCTGCACAAATCTACACAGGGCTACGCTTAAGTCTTAGGCTACATAATAAGCTACGTATATGCAGGCCAAGATCTGATAAGGCACAGAATTCTAACAGAGGACGGTCACTGGAGAGTTGTAAACTGAGACAGAGATTCTGGAGGTTTGAACAGTGCTAGAGACACTGGAGCTCTGACCTGTCTGAGGGCAAAGCCCTCCCTGACATCAAAAAGGCCATGTGTAATTAAAAAAAAAAAAAAAGCCATGACTTGGGGCATATGACTAAGACCTGCCCTATTAAAGACTTAAACCAAGGCTCAGCAAAATCAAACTGATATGCCAGTTAGCTACGGGGTGGGACAACTTGACATTGTATAAAAGAACAAAATCCAGAAGCTCTACAAAATAGCATCTATAACATCTACTACATAACAAAAACGTACTAGACAATAGAAGCAGGAAAACATGGCCCATAACAAAGAAGAAAAATAGTCAACAGAGAAAACAGACCAGAAATGACAGAGACACTGAATTAGCAGCTGTTATAAAAATATCCAAAGATTTAAAGAAAAAGATGGGTGTAATGTGTAAACACATGAAGAATCTAAAGAGAAATAAATTATAGAAAAACTAAATGAAAATGCTAGAATAGAAAAATACAATATCTGAAATGAAATATTCTCCAGATGGGCTTAACAAGAAACTGGACACTAGAGAAGAAGTGATCAAGGCGGGCGCAGTGGCTCACGCCTGTAATCCTAGCACTCTGGGAAGCCCAAGTAGAAGGATAGCTTGAGCTCCTGCATTCAAGACCAGCCTGAGCAAAAAATGAAACTCCATCTCTATTAAAAATAGAAGAACTGAGGCAAGAGGATTGGTTGAGCCCAAGAGTTGGAGGTTGCTGTGAGCTATGATGCTACTGCACTCTACCCAGGGTAACAGCTTCAGACTCTGCCTCAAAAAAAAAAAAAAGTAATCAGTAAATTTGAAGACAGATCAAGGAAACTATCCAAGGCCCAGCATACTTGCTCACATCTGTAATTCTAGCACTCTCGGAGGCCAAGGTGGGAGGATTCCTTGAGCTCAGGAGTTCAAGAACAGCCTAAGCAACAGCTAGACCCCATTTCTACTAAAAACAGAAAAATTAGCTGGGCATTGTGGCAGGTATTTGTAGTCCCGGGTACCTGGGAGGCTGAGACAGAAGGATCATTTGAATCCAGGAATTTGAGGCTGCTGTGAGCTAGGTTGATGCCACAGTGCTCTACTCAGGACGACAGAGTGAGATTGTCTCTCCCTCCCTCCAAAAGAGAAACTACCCAAACTGAAACACAGGGGAAAAACAAGATCACGACCTCTGTGGCATGTGGGACAGTATCAAGTGTTCTAACACATACATAACTGAAGTTCCAGAAGGAGAGTAGGGAGAAAAAGATCAGAGGAGAAAAAGAAAATTTAAAGAATAATGGCCCCAAGCTTCCCAAATATGATTTTTAAAAATCAGCTCAAAGATCCAAAAAGGTTTATATAACTCCAAGCACCATAAATACAAGGAAAATTATAGATCAAAATGCTAAAAATCAAAGATTAAAAAAAATCATAAAGCAGGTCAGAGGAAAAAAAGACCCATTACATACAAATAAACAACCATGAAAAATGGCATTGGTTTTTCACAGAAACAATTCAAGCCAGACTACAATGAAATAAACTTGTTAAAGGGTTAAAAACAAAAGCTTTCAGTCTAGATTTTTTGTTGTTGTTGTTGTTGTTGCAGTTTGGCCAGGGCCGGGTTCAAACTTGCCACCCTCAGTATATGGGGCCAGCACCCTACCCACTGAGCCACAGGTGCCGCCCTCAATCTAGAATTCTATATTGAGAAAATGTCTTTCAAAAATAAAGATGAAAGGACAGTGCCTGTAGCTCAGTCAGCAGGGCACCAGCCACATACACCGAGGGTGGCAGGTTCGAACCCGGCCTGGGCCAACTAAAACAACAACGACAACTGCAACAACAACAACAACAAAATAGCCAGGCATTGTTGTGGGCATCTGTAGTCCCAGCTACTTGGGAGGCTGAGGCAAGAGAATTGCTTAAGCCCAAGTTTGAGGTTGCTGTGAGCTGTGATGCCATGGTACTCTACCCAAGGTGACAGCTTGAGACTCTGTCTCAAAAATAAATAAATAAATAAAAACAAAAAGACAAAATAAAGACATTTTCAAATAAATGAATAGTGAGGGAATATTAAAGGAAATCGTTCTTCAGGCCAAAGGGAAGATATACCAGACAGACATCTGGATCTACCAACTCAAGATCCACTGTGGTAAGCTAAGGATACACATAAAATCTTTACAGAAACCACCCCCCAAACCCCAAGAGGTATAAAAATCTTTTAGAAGAGATAAAAAAGATACTCCTAAATCTGATTAATTCAAAAGAAGGCAGTACAAAGGGATGAGGGCAAGAGAACAAAGACCAAGTGGGACAGAGAGGAAACCAAGAGCAAGGTGGTAGACGGAAATTAACTATATAAATAATCACATTAAACAACTGGACTAACTCAACTTCCCAATTAAAAACACATTCCAGACCAAAAAGGAGGAACCTGCAGGCTGAATTTACCCCAGGAAGTCTTGAACTCTGATTTACCTGCCAGGCTTCCAAACATAATCATCTCCCAATTTAAAATCTTGTTAGAAGAATGTATACCCCCCATTTTTTTTTACAATGAATGATCATTTTTTTGAAGAAATGAAGAAGAAAATAAAACTATGAATCTGCTCTACACACTGGCCTGTTCATCTTGGATGTGGGCAGGCCACGGGAGAAGAGTGGATAGATGGCTTTAAACCCGAGGTGGTTAAGCTTGCACACCTGTTTATAGTCTTTATGAGTCTTATGAGGCAATCCTCTTCAGAGAATCTGTGCCACACCTTGTGAATGAACACAGATCCAAAGTATGATATAATTTCTTTAAAAATGGTTTAGAAGAACACAGAGGGGAGAGAGAGCTGAAGATAGTTCCTTTTTCCCTTATCAACTTGGAGGGACTTAATTGTTCTTCACTATGAGGCCATATGCTTAAGTACTTTCAGACAGAATGTTTTGGGAATAGAGTAGCGGCCTTCTTGTCCCATGCACTATGAAGTGGGAGGGTAAAAAAATTAGGGCATTCAATTGGAGAATAAATGTACATTTAAACATATGAAGAGGATGCTAACAGGTGGTTTGAGTCACAGGTGCTATATTCATTCCTACCGTTCCTTGTTGATAAAAGTGTGGAGCCAGCTCCAACAGCCAGGCAGATTCAATGGCAGTCACGTCTCTCATATAATACTTGGAGGTTTGTATAACTTCATTGTAGATAACCCTGGAACAAGAAGAAAAACATGAGCCAATTTCCCACAGCTAATGATGATAGTCAGAAACCACAATTAGAGATGACACACTTCTCCCTCAACCTTTAACAGCTACCTACCTATTCTATTCCGGGAATTGTACTAGACACAGGATCACGTGCTTATCATAAGCTTCACAGGTGACTGAAGAATAACAATGTATCCATTTTACAGATAAGACTCCAAGCCCTACATGAATTTTAGGACATCTCAATTATCAGCAAAAGATTTTTCTGGATCCTTAGTCTGCTTTTACAGAACTCTGAATGCAGACTAATGACTTAATTAGAAAAAGTAAAAATAGAAATAAAGGCTTGCCTGATTCTGAAAGGGACTGGGTATTAACTGTAAAGAGACATGAAGGAATTTATGGGTTACATGACAATACACACTGGTCAAAAATCATCTTTTGCTATTTATAAATTATACCTTTATTTAAGGGAAAAAGACTTATCTGAGACTCAGGTAATAGGCAACCAACAAGCCAAGAACATTTCCAGTCCCCAGATGTTAGCAGTAAATATTAGTAGATATTAGTTTCTGAGCTACATAAAGTGTGGATTCAGGGCTTCCCCCACAACTGTAAATACAACAGCCACACTGGGGCTGCCCACCCCTCAAAAACCCGTAAATGAATCTCGGATGAAAAAAAGGAAAAGGGAGGGGCATATTCTTTACCACCTGAGCAGTGAGGATCTGCTTCAGGCTGACTCCATTCCCATTCTTTCTTTGCCCTTCAGAGCTCCTTGGGAGTGAAGCAAGAAAACGAAAAGCCTTTTTCTCTTAAGTAACTTCCAAATTTAATCACTCCCAAGTCAGCAAACCCTTAAAGAAGGATCCATAACTGGGAGGTTTGCCTTCCCTCTTCTAATTATCCTGCACACAAATGGCCACTGGGTAACATTTCTAAACCCAGAACAGATCTAACCACTCTATTTAGGGCGCTTCTAGGGGGGGGCTCACACCTGTAATCCTAGCACTGCGCAAGAGTGAAGCAGATGGATTGCTTGAGCTCAGAGTTTGAGACCAGTATGAGCAAGAGCCAGACCCTATCCCCACTAAAAATGGAAAAATTAGCCAGGCATAGTGGTGAGCTCCTGTAGATCCAGCTACTAAGAGGCTGAGGCAAGAGGATCACTTGAGCCCAGAAGTTTTGAGGTTGCTATGAGCTACAATGAGGCCACTGCACTCCACCCAAGGCAACAAAATGAGACTCTGCCTCAAAACAAATAAACAAACAATAAAACCCAAGAAGCTTCTAGATCTGCCCTGGTCATAGGACAAAGTCTAATTCTTTGGTAGGGGAACAGAGCTCAAACTTTCTCAACCATCAGAAATACTGGAGGGCTTGTTAAAATAGAGGGCGGGCCCCACTGCAGCTTCTGACACAGTAGGGCTAGGCATGGCCTGAGGACCTGCGTTTCTAGCAAGGTTCCTAGTGATGCTGACACTGGGCCAGAGACCACACTTTGAAAACCCTGGGTCTAGGGTACAAAGTCACTGACCACAGACCTTTTCTGCCCTCTACTTTCATCTCCTGCAATCTTCCCTCTCTCTCTGCCTCACACTCTGTCCCAGGGCTTCTCCATCCTCCAACTGGTAAAGGACCAGGCGCTATTGTCTTTAAAATTTCCAATCTATGACTGACTGATATTTTGGTAAAATAAAATACACATGATTACTAGAAAAATGAAATTTTAAAAAAGAATACAAAATACAAGCCCCAAATGTTGTTTTAAATTGGAGAAACATAAACTTAATGTTTCAAAATGCTATAATGATGTCTAGATGCCTTCTTTGGACTTCCCTACTTATCATGTCCTTCCGGGCAGTGTGAAGAGCTGACCCATCTCATGGGCCTCCTCTGGGCCAGGCACGCCAAGTGTTTCCCATTGCCCAAAGACAGGGGGCTCCTTCACATTCCCAAGGCTTTGCCCTTGCTATTTCCTCAGACTGGAACACCGTCAGGTCCTTTTTTGTCCAATAACTCTCGTTTCTAGGTCCAGAGCAAAAGTTATTGCTATGAAGTTGGCCCTAACTCTCCCTGGCACATGCGGTGCCAACTTTATCCATGCCTCTAGCAAAGCCCTTCTCCTTAGGTGTGGGCATCTGTTTGTGTCTGTTCCTATGTCAGAACTAGGGACCCCACTCAATCCATCTCTGCACAGCTGTGCCTACTGCAGGACTTAGCATCCAGCCAGCAGGTGAAAATGAATGTTTGTTGAGTGGATAAGCAAGTACTCAAATATCACCATTTGCTTAAGGCAGTGGTTCTCAAACTTCCTAATGCCACGGCCGTTTAATATAGTTCCTCATGTTGTGGTGACCCCCAACCACAAAATTATTTTTGTCGTAGCAATGAAAAAATAATTTGTCATTGCTACGACAAAAATAATTTTATGGCTAGGAGTCACCACAACATGAGGAACTGTATTAAAGGATCGCAGCATTAGGAAGGTTGAGAACCACTGGCTCAAGGAGACCTTTGATACAGCAGATACCCTAAGGACAACTCAGGATAGCAAAGTCAACCAGCCTGGCTGGAATATGTGTACTCCAGGCCCTGTGCCAGGCCCTGGGGGAACCCAGAGATGAAAAGGAACCAGGCCTGGCCTTCAAAGCAGTCACAAGGGGGCTCTGCAGCGGGAAGGGGCTCACCAGCGAGGCGGCTTCTCTGCATAGAGGACGGAGGCAGGGTGGATGTGCAGCTCGTGATCATCGCGGATAGTCCTTGCAAACAGAAGAGTTAGTCTGAAGCCCATCCTAAATACTTACGGCAAGACTTTCCTATAAATGTTTTTAATATTACAAAAAAAAAAAAAAGGACACAGACTGAACTTCTCACAAACGAAACAATTCTATCCTCACTGTGCCCTTCCTTGACCCCCCGGCCCCTTGCTGCCACCCCAGAAATCAAGAATAAATCATGTGCAAAGGGAAAAGAAGAAAAGCACCATGTGGACACTCAGTAAAAACATCCAGAAACATAATGATCTGCCTATGTTTATGTTTATCTTCTGCAGGTATTCTTTCAAAACAATTTCCTTCTGGACAGAAATAATGTGTGTATGTGATTTCTTCTGTAAGCTTTTCTATTAAACAAAGTTAAATACTAAAGACTCTAAGAGAGGTAATTATAGTGAAAAAAGAAAGCTCAATGTTGTACTAATAATTTCTCTGAAATATTGAAATAGTATTTCCAATCACAACTCTGATTTGATTTATCTTAATTTAAAAAATATTTACGAGGCACACAACGATCAGTAAGAGCAGATTATAAGGGAACATTAATAGGTTAGGATGTTGCTGCCCTAACTAGAAAGGGAGTTCCTATGGGTGCCAGGGGTCCGTCTACAGGGGAAATGCTTCAAGGGCCATGACTGAGTTCTTTGTCAGCACAGTAATAAAGCCAGTGTCCCAGTCCTGACTTTCCTACCGATCTCAAAGGAAATGACTGGCTCTGAAACCTCTGAGGTATCACATACTTTTGTCAATGACACTGATGGAAGAAGTTTTAAAATGCCAATTGAAATTGCTAATTAACACTCTTCTTCTGGAGACTGGGGAACCAAAAGGACAAGTTGATGGTACTCACTAGTGACCTCAGTCTCTCTAGAGGGGGGTCACCTCCACATGGGAAGAGGTGCTCAAACACAAGACAACTCAAAATGGGAAGGGGGAGCTCATACGACAGGTAATGGAACCAGGATACTAACAGGCTAGAACACGTGGCCTGCAGTAATAAACAGAAGACACTGTTTTCCAACAGTCAACTACTGGGATACTCGGTGGAGCAGACCCGGTTGGCAAAATAAAAAATGTTCAATGCAACTCTGGACTCATTGCCCAAGACTAGCGATAACTTGGCTGACTTCAAGACTATAATTTTTTTAGGGAAAAAAAATTTTTTTTAATTAGCTGGGTGTGGTGGTGAAGGCCTGTACATTATAGCTGGCAGGGAAGCTGAGGCAGGAAGTTCACTTGAGCCTAGGAGTTTAAGGCTGCACTGAGCTATGAGTCAGCTACTGCACTCCCATCTAGGTGACAGGACAAGGCCCAGTTTCCAAAATATAAATAAATAAAATAAAAAAGATCCTTCCTTTAACAAATCATTTCACAAAGTATCCCGTTACCTATAAGCTCCTGTAGAATGAAACCTCGCAGCATTTGCAAAGAATCCCGAAACAATGCACCTGAGAACCGGATCGGGATCACCTGCACAAGGAGCAGAGAGAGGGGTGAGACCCTTGCCTGCCCTGTGTGTGATGCATGGGGCCTAGCCCCGCCCCAGGCTGCTTCATGCGCCTAGAAACCCTCCCCTGACCCAGCCCCAGCCCCGCACTTCCCAATGCTGGATGCATCTGGGGATGTTCCCATCTCCCAGAATAGCTGCTGAGAACAGCACTGGACTGCTCTCTAAACTTGGGGTCCCTCCAGCCCCCACCACAGTGTAACCTACTGTGTCCTCTATTAACGGTCACTGCTAGAAGGCAGAGGCTATGTCTCACACATAATACTTCTCTGCCTCGCCCTTAATCACTACCTAGGAGCAGCACACAGCACAGCTTTAATGCTACTTGTATTTGAAAATAAGATGTAATTTTACTTAATAGCCATAAATATCATCCACTTAAAAATAATTTACCTTCCAAATGTACACTGGAAAAATCAATCATAGGATGTGCAATGAAGTAAATATTAGCAATTCTTTTTTTTTAAGAGATGGGGTCTCACTATGTTGCCCAGGCTGGAGTGCAGCAGCTATTCACAGGCGATCCCACTACTGATCAGCACAGGAGTTTTGACCAATATTAACAATTCTTAAAATCTTGTCACAGGCTATGAAATTCCTTTAGTAAGAATATCCCTCAGAAATAAAAATGAGCTTCCTTGGAAAAAATAAGTGGCATCACATTCAGCTTTGAATTAGTTCCTGGCAATTCACAATGTGAAACCTGGAGTAGCCACAGAGCACACGGTGCTGCTGAGCACCACCCAGCACGAGAACTTGAAGAACGCAACCAGAGCAAAGAGGGGCAGCCGCCTGCTGGCGCCATTTATTCTCACCTTCGCTGGAATTCTTGGGCACTTGAAATTTGACAAGAAGTTTTTTCAGTTGTTCTCGTACAGTCACAGCTCTGACAAGACCCTTGTAATTCAGGAAATGTTCCTGACACCACTGAGAGTTCTTATTGTGCTGCCGAACAACCCAGACAGAAAAAGTTAGAATTATATGGAAATGTTCTCAACTAAGGTTACATGGCAAAGATAACCCTTTTCTCTTTTCTGTTCAACGGGACAAGATCCTCAGATTATAACTGACTCTTCTTTGTTCAATATCTCAAAACCAGATATTAACAACCAGGCACACATCTAATTGCAACCTCACTTTCTGTACTAAAGGGCAAAGGACAACCTAATGACAAGCAGAGTCATTTTCAATCTTGAAAACCTGTATGAGACATGAACCATTAGGAAGAGCCACTTCCCTGTGGTTCTTTCTAAATTAAATTTTCTTCTTCATGTACTTGAGTTTCTCACTGTCCTACAGGCAAGCAATATGACACCTGCCAATGAACAAATATTTGTGAATTATTTTTCCCCAAAGTATGGCTTTTCTCTCAATAATGTTTTAATTTTTTTCTATATTCTTAAGCATATCATTATGTCTGGATTTAATTATCTCTGTAGGATTATACCTCTGAAATTACACTCTTAATTGGAAGGAAAGTGTTCTAAATATTAAGATTTTCCAGGAAGGCAACTACAGAATAATGCAATGTGGACATGTACCTACATGCTACTCACAAAGAAAGCTTCAGAATGGACACGTTACATTGTACTTATATAAACAAATTTTAACTGATTTAATCCATAAGACTCCTAAGTTTTTCTAAAAACTCTTCATTAACTGAATAATCTTCCTCAAATCTCTTGTAAAACAAAAAGTTAGTACTTCACTTTTTTAAAAATGTTATTTAAGAAATGAACTCTGGAAAGAAATCTGAAATATACTCTTTTATATGAGAGGTTTCTTTTTTCATCAGCTATAGAAACTCTCTTTTTAGAAATTTTTAGTGAGAATTTTAAGCTGTATTATTTGCTCTTACATTTACAGAACGTTAAGTATAAAAATCAACATTATTGGTGGTGCCTGTAAGCTTAGTGGGTAGGGCGCTGGCCACATACAGTGAGGCTGGCAGCTTCAAACCCCACCAGGGCCAGCCAAACAACGACAACCACAACAAAAAATAGCCAGTGTTGTGGAGGGTGCCTGTGGTCCCAGCTACTTGGGAGGCTGAAGCAAGAAAATCACTTAAGCCCAAGAGTTGGAGGTTGCTGTGAGCAGTGAGACGCCACGGGACTCTACCCAGGGCGATAAAGTGAGACTGTCTCAAAAAAAATAAATAAACATTACCATGGCTAAATACAGGTAGGAAGTGTGAATATACACAAATCCTCACCTAAATGTCTGCTCATGGCAGCTGGAACAGGTTCGAAGATTCAACCCAAAACTATAAGTTGCTCTCAGCCTCATCTGTTTGGCAGAAAATATAATAGGATTTCTTATTCAAGTGTTCCTTCTCTGCCTAATAAACAGTGATAGGAAATACTTGGAGGAGGAGCCCAGAGCCTGCTGCTAGCACACTGTATCTCCAGGTATGGGAAAGCAATAAACAATTCCTGTGTTTCTTTCCAGCAGAACACATCAGAAACTCAGGCAGAAAGGCTAAATCACCAACTAGAAGAATGGCAATAAGCCTAACAGGAAAATAAAGGGGTCTCTTGGCCATTCCTTTAGGAACTGAACTTCAGGGATCCCCTAGATCACTGTGAGTGGCTGGTAAGCTATGGGGGCCCTTCGAGCAGCAGCTGTGCTTACTTTGATAAATGCTTCATACACGTTGAGCATAGTGAGGTGATCGCCCTCCTCCACAGCAAATTTGCGGTGCACTCGAATCTGGACAGAGTAAAGCAACATTTAGAAGTTAATTCCTGTGAGCCTCTTTACAGGGAGGTAACATTGTATGACGAACACCATATGGGCTGTGGATTCAGAAATATCTGGTTTGCACCATTCTGGCTCTGTGGTATTCTGACAGCCCTCAGACTGGTTATTTATTCTTTCTGGACCTTGATTTCCTTATCTGTAAAACTGGGAAATGAACCCTCTCTATCAAGCTGAGATAATTCACTACTAAATACTTGGCACAGAAATTTGTTAAATGTTCTTGCCTCTCTTCTCCTTGATCCTGTCAGTATCATCTTTTTCATATGAATTCCTCTCAGCCCCTAAAGAACGAAGGCTCCAGAAGAGCAGGGGACTGACTCAGGTGCATGGGAGACCCTCAGTAATTCTAGGCTACCCCTACCTGCCCAATCCTTTCAGACCCCATCTTGAATTCCTCTTTCTGTAAAATCCTGAGCAGGGCCATATGTTCCCATGGATTAAAGGAGCAGCAGACACAACATGCATGCAAGTACACAGGTAAGAGTCCTGCGTCGCTTAATGACAGGGATTGCTTCCAAGAAAAGTGTTGTTAGACAAGTCACTGTTGGGCAAACACCAGAGTGTACTTACACAAATCTAGATGGTATAGGAGGACTCTCTGGAAAGTATCTAGCCACGTATGTCTCTACTTCTCCTATCAGCCCCGGCACCTACTACCCACCATTGCTCCCAGCCCACAAACCTGCTTGGCACATACTGTACCAATACTGTAGGTAACAGTAACACAATGGCAGGTATTTGTGTACCTAAATATATCCAAACACAAAAAATATACAGTAAAAATACAGTATCATCTAGATTGCAGTTAATATAAGACAAAAATAAATAAATGAAAATACAGTACTGGCCAGAGGTGGCAGTTCATGCCTATAATCTTAGCACTCTGGGAGGCCAAGGCAGGCAGATTTCATGAGTTCAGGAGTTTGAGACCAGCCTGAGCAAGAATGAGACCCTGTATTTACTAAAATAGAAAAACTAGCTGGGATTGGAACCTGTAGTTCCAGCTACTTGGGAGGCTGAAGCAAGAGAATTGCTAGATGCTACAGCACTCTACCCAGGGTGACAGAATGAGACTCTGTCTCAAAAAAAAAAATATATATATATATACATACATATATACATATATATATACATATATATATATACACACACACACACACACACGCACTGCATTAATCTTATAGGACCACCATCATCAAATAAGAAAATCAGCAGTTCAATGGTTAAGGTCCAGGGCTTTGGACTGTGAAAGCCAACTTTGTCATTTTTGGCTACGCAATCGTGAATGAGTAACCTAACTGTTCTGTGCTTCCATCTTTAAAGGATGATAGTATCTATCCCACAGGTTTATGGTGAAGATAAAATGAAATGGCTGTCGAATGCTTGGCATAATACCAGACATACGGTAAACACTCAAAGTGAGAGCTGACACCATCTGCACAGCTCTGTCCTCAATGGTTCCTGGGTGGCGTTTCAACGAGGAAAGCTTACCGTGAAAGAGATTGACTAGAATGAACAGCACGGGAGAAAAGCTGGACTTACTGCCTGAGACTTCTGGTTTGAGGGGACCACGAAGATATTCTGGATCTGCATCATGGCCGCAATGCTTAGAATTTCCTGAGAACAACCAAAATTTCCTATAAAACAGCAAGCATGTTGGGGAACATGTCAATGGGAAATAAAAGACACCCATATTTTCCTTGCACCGTATTGTAAACTAAGATCACATATTTCATACTGTTTATTTTGTTAAGCTTATAGTATATAAAAACTTCACTTGACAAACAGAATGTCCTATATATGACCCAGATGAACAGCAGCCTTGAAGGACTCTGGGAAAGGTGCTGCGTCCACTCTGTAGCCGTAACACCAAGGGACTCTTCGCTATAAGCCAAGGTGGGGTCCAGACTGGCCCAGTCACAAGGGCAGGTCAGCTCCACAGCTGCTCCCTCCCATCATGTGCACGTCTAGCATCCCAGAAGTATGCATGAGAAAGGGGGGACAGGGAATATGGGGGTTGTATCCCTTCTGTTGTTTCTCTGCTCCTGGACTCTTCTATGAAGTGGCCGTCCTCTCAAAAGGGCACATGTCAACTGGGAAGCCCAAGACACAGCTAGACCAGGAAAGTGGCTGGTGGGCTATTGGCAGCTGGGAACAGAGTCTGCAGTCATCAGCACTCCAGGGCATTGAGCAGAACAACCTGTACCGTCCTCCTCTCCACCGGGACTCCTGACTCATGAAGGTTGTGAGGCTAAGGGCATGTGGTTGTTCCAAAACTTAACTATAGTTAACTTTTACCATGCTGGGTCTCAAATACAGCTGCATAAATTGCCAGTTGACACAAAAGTTAGACAAAATCAGGAAAAAAATACTATCTTTCCTGGTGTAGAGGAAAAGAGAAACTATATTGTCTAGAGATAATTTTGATTTCTAATTATAAAAAAAATCTCTAGGTTAGGCTCAGCACCTGTAGCTCAGTGGCTGGGTGGGCACCAGCCACATACACTGGAGCTAGTGGGTTCGAATCCAGCTCAGGCCTACCAAACAATAATGACAACTACAACAAAAAATAGCCAGGCTTGGGCGGTGCCTATGGCTCAAAGGAGTAGGGCACCAGCCCCATAAACCAGAGGTGGCGGGTTCAAACCCAGCCCCGGCCAAAAACTGCAAAAAAAAAACAGCCGAGTGTTGTGGCGGGCACCTGTGGTCCCAGCTACTTGGGAGGCTGAGGCAAGAAACTTGCTTAAGCCCAAGAGTTAGAGGTTGCTGTCAGCTATGACACCACGGCACTCTACCCAGGGCAACATAGTGAGACTCTGTCTCAAAAAAAAAAAAAAAAAAACCTCTAGGTTATATATACACTTTTATCTCAAAATTCACGTCCTCAAAAAAATCTGAAGGTGTCAGAGAAATTAGAAAGGGGTCTGAAAGGATTGGGCAGGTAGGGGTAGCCAATGGGGTCTGAAAGGATTGGGCAGGTAGGGGTAGCCAATGCAAAATGGTGCGGCCACTGTAGAAAATAATATGGCAATTCTGCAAAAAAATTAAAGTTAGGACAGCCATTTTATTTATTTTTTGAGACAGAGTCTCACTTTGTCACCCTTGGTAAAGTGTCGTGGTATCACAGTTCACAGCAACCTCAAACTCTTGGGCTCAAGTGACTCTTTTGCCTCAGCCTCCCAAGTAGCTGGGACTATAGGCACCTGCTACAATGCCCGGGTATTTTTAGAGATGAGGTCTCACGCTGGCTTAGGCTGGTCTCAAACTGGTGAACTTAGGCAATCCACCCGCCTTGGCCTCCCAGAATGCCAGGATTACAGGTGTGAGCCACTGCTCCCAGCCTAGTACAGCCATTCTAGAAAAGAGTATGGAGGTTACTCAAAAGGCTAAAAATTGAATTACCACATAATACAGCAATCCTACTTCTGAGTATATATACAAAAGAATTGAAATTGATATGTCAAAGAGATTCTGCACTTCCATATTCATTTCACCATTACGCATAATAGCCCAAATATGGAAGCTACCTAAATGTCCAAATGAATAAAGAAAATACGACATGTGTATGCACACAATGAAATACTACACAACCTTTTACAAAAAGGATATTATGTCATTCTTGACAACACAGATTGAACTGGAAGACGTTATGCTAGTGAAATAAGCCGGCCCAGAAAAGCAAACCCTGTATCATCTCACTCATACTTAGAATCTAAAAAAGTGGACCTGCAAGAGGGACTTTACCTAACAATTGCAATCAGTGTAACCTGGCTTATTGTACCCTCAATGAATCCCCAACAATAAAAAATAAATAAATAAAAAATAAAAGAGTGGACCTTACAGAAACAGTAGAAAAGTAAACAGGGCTGGGGGAGGATAGGAAAAGGGAAGAAGCTGATCAAAAGGTGCAAAGTTCCAGTCAGATGGGAAGAGTAAGTTCTAGTGATTTATTATACTGCATGATGACCACAGTTAATAATTATGTATTATGACAATTTCAAAATCACTAACAGAATATATTTTTAATGTTCTCATCACAAGAAAAAGGTAAATTGGTGAAGTGGTGGATATGTAACTGGACTGATTGAATCTTTCTACCATGTGTATATAGATCAAAAGATCAAAATGTACCTCATAAATACACACAATGATTATCTGTCAATTAAAAATAAATTTTTAAGCACTCTGGGAGGCCAACATAGAAGGCCAACTTGAGACCAGGATTTCGAAACCAGCCTAAACACAAGCCAGACCCTGTCTCTAACAAAAATAGAAAAAAAATAGCTGGGCAATGTTGCAGGCACCTGCAGTCACACATACTCAGGAGGCTGAGGCAAGAGGATCACTTGAGTTTGAGACTGTAGTGAGCTAGGCTGACCCACTATACTCTAGCCAGGGCAACAGAAGAAGACTCTGCCTTGAAAATTAAAATAAAAATGAATAAATATTTTAAAAATAAAAATAAATGTTTTTAAAATTTAACTTTTTTTTTTTTTTTTTGGCCGGGGCTGGGTTTGAACCCGCCACCTCCGGCATATGGGACCGGCGCCCTACCAGCTGAGCCACAGGCGCCGCCCAATGTTTTTAAAATTTAAACAAAGAATTGCCTACCATATGATTTAGTAATTCCATTTCTGGGTATATACCCAAAGGAAGTGAAAGCAGGAACTCTAAGACATATTTGTACACCCCTGTTTATAAATAGCATTATCCACAATGGCAAAAAGGTACAAACTTACATGCCCATTTACAGATGAATGGATAAACAAAATGTGGTATTATATATGTAGTGGAATACTAATCAGCCTTAGAAACAAAGGAAATTTTGATACACATTACAACATGGATGAACCTTGAAAACATGTTAAGTGAAATAAGTCACTTGCAAGGGTAGGATTCCACTTATACAAGGTTCCAAGAGTGATAAAATTCAGAGACTAAAAGTACAATATTGAATGCAAGGAGCTGGGGATGGAGAGTTAAATGTTTAATTGGTATAGGGTTTCAATGAGGAAGATGGGAAAAATTCTAGAAATGGACGGTACTGATGTTGCACAACAATGTGAATATACTTAATGTCACAGAACCATATGTTTAAAAATGGTTAAATGGTACACTGTATATATTTTTTACTACACTTGTGTCCTCCTCACCAGGGTGCTCAGAATTCAGGGTACTAACTCTTCTGATAATCCAAATAAACTCAACATGAGCTATCAGGCTCTACCTACCTGATTCAAGCAGCATTTTGGCAAACATGGGATTCAAAGGAAACTCTGCTATTCTCATGCCGAGCGGTTCAGTTAGGTGACAGTCTTTGTCCAAACCTGCCATAAGAAGAACAAAAGAAATCAGAAGGAACATACCACTGTGGTGGAAGACATGCAGTTGCTGAGATACCAGATGATGAAGTATGCTCAAGAGAGGGTATCCAAACATGATCCACACACTACCAAACTCAGTCTGACATCAGTGTGCCATGACATTAAAAGAAGAAAAGATCTCTACTGAGCTCTGAATACCTCATTTTTAAAAACTGATACTTTTCATGACTTTTCAAGGACTCAATTAGAAGAAAATGGCTCCGCAGCCTTGTCTTGCTCCCACTCTTCTCAATCCACAACAGCCTCACTGTGTTCTCACTACTTCACAGAGACTGCTCTTTCCAAGGGCCCAACAACAAGTCAGTGCCAAAACAAAGGCCATCTTCCTTCCGGTCTTCAGCAGCATTGCCTCTGCCGAACACAGCTCCTGTGACCCCTTACTCCCCAGGTTCTCTGCCATCTTCCTTGCTGTTCCCCCTAGGTCACCACTGGGATCATCTTCCACGTCCAAGACCAGACAAGCCACAGAAATGCCAGGATGGTATCCCAGCCTGGTGCTCTTCTCATACCAGGTGAGCAATCAGAAGGCCAGCAACTCAGAATCTAAACATGGGCTCCCTGGAGCCAACATCAGGTCTGTTTATTTGACTGCCTCCGGGGCAGTCACTGAACTGGGCTGACTCTTCCAATTCCCCACCTTCCCTCCTTGCTTCGCCATCACCTGCCAGCATCCAGGGATTAGATTCCTAAGACCCTCAAAACGTCAACTGTTGTGTTCTTAACTAAAACAAACGCTGTAAGAGTTCAGAGTAAGGCAAAAAAGGTCATTTCTCTTCTGTTCCAATCTCTTTAAAGATGATTATTCAGCTTGAAACTAAATTAAGTTGGAAGTTTCCCTTCATCTTGTCCAGCCTATTTAATGCAATGAAGAAACAGGAGGTATTTTAAAGTTCATTCTGTTTGAAGGAAAATCAACCTAATGAAAAATTCCTATGCAATGTTTTTTCATCCTCATTACAGACTATCCCAGGAAACCTTGCTTTCAAGTTCCTATTACTTGCTTAAGAACAAAGAATAGAAACCTATTCTAACACACACACTCTCTGGGCTAATCTTAAACAGACTCAGCTGAAGGCCTTTTAAAACACTGGCCATCTTTTAAATCAGTAATTGGCTATTCCTTCACAGAGAAGTATCATAAATATAATGAATGAAGGACCCCAACTTTGCCCTACACCAAAAAATTAACTAAAAATGGATCACGAATCTAATTTAAGGAACAAAACTATAACATTGTTTGAAGAAAACCTAGGAGTAAATCTTAGTGACCACATGACCACAAAGTAGGCTTCTTAGAAATGATACCAAAAGCATAAATGACAGAAGAAAAAGTAGATAAACTGAGCTATACAAAAACTTAAACTTTTGAACTATAAACAATACTATTAAGTACAAAGACAACCTCTAGAAATGTGAGTAATATTTACAAACTGCATATCTGATAAGAATTTGTACCCAGAATATCTAACAAACTCCAACTCAATAAAAGACAATAACACAAATAAAAATGGGCAAAGGATTTGATTTTGTTTGATTTTTTGAGGCCCCAGGCTAGAGGGCCTTGGCATCAGACCAGCTCACTGCAACTTCAAACTCTTGAGTTCAAGTGATCCTTCTGCCTCAGCCTCCTGAGTAGCTGGGACTACAGGTGTCCACCATGATGCCCAGCTAATTTTTCTATTTTCAGTAGTAACAGGGGTCTCAATTTTGTTCAGGCTGTTCTCAAACTCCTGAGCTCACAGGATCCTCCTGGCTTGGCCTCCCGGAGTGCTGGGATTATAGGCATGAGCCACCATGCTCAGCCACAGGCAAAGGATTTGAATAGACTTTTCTTCAAATAAGATAGGCAAATGGCCCACAAGCACATGAAAAGGTATACAGCATCATGAGTCATAAGGAAAATGCAAATCAAAACCACAAGGTACCTTTTCCAGTATAGGATGGCTATAATAGAAAAGACAGTAACAAACACTGGCAATAATATGGAGAAATTGGAACCCTCATAAGATGCTTGTGGGAATTCCCACCAAAAACTTGTATGCTAATACACAGTATTTATAGTAGCATTACCTATGAGGCCAAAAAGTGGAAACAATCCAAATGCCCATCAACTAATAAACAAATAAAAATCTGTGGTATATTCATAAACTAGTATTTATTCAGCACTAAAAAGGAACAAAGTACCAATACATGCTACAACATGAATGAACCTTGAAATGTCATGCTAAATCAAAGAAGCTGCCATCGTTTGGACGCTGTTTGTCCCCCACCAAACTTCATGTTGAATTTGATCCCCAGTGTGGCAGTGTGAGGAAGTAGGGGCTAGCGGGAGTCAGCTGAGTCATGGAGGCAGACCCCTCATGAATAGAATAATGCCCTCCTCCAGGATAATGGATTAGTTCCCATGAGAGTGGGTTAGTAACAAAAAGGCTAGCTTCCTGTCTCACCTTCTCTTGCTTCCTCTCTCACTGTGATCTCTGCACACACCCACTCCCCCTTCCAATTTCTGCCATAAGTGGAGGTAGCAAGAGGTCCTCAGCCAAAGCGCTGCCCAAGAGACTTTTCAGACACCAGAACCATAAACCAAATAAACCTCTTTTCTTCAGAAATACTCAGCTGGAACTGTTACAACAACACAAAAAGTACCAAGACAAAAGCCAATTTTAAAAAAAGACCATATATTATACAATTCCATTTATATAAAATCTCTAGAAGAGGTGATTCTACAGAGATAGAAAATATCTACAGATAGAACCAGAGTAGTGGTTGCCTGGGGGTGGGAGGTGGGGAGAGGGAACAGGGAAAGATCTCTTAATGGTATGAGGTTTCTCTTTCGGATGATAAATGTGTTCTAAAATTAGACTGTGGTAATAGTTGCACAACCCTGTGAATATACTAAAAGCTGTTGAATTATATAATACATTATAAATGTGTGAATTATACAGTATAAACTATACTTAATAAAGCTGTTTTAAAAAGTAACACTCAGAATAAATCTCAAAAAGCAAAACCTCCACTAAACTTAATACCAAAGAGAATATTAAATTCCCTTTGGGGTACCGTTCACAGAAGAGACAGTACTTCCTAAAGGTTATGATTGCTCTCTTAAGATAAATGCTGCATTTTCAAACCATAGTAATCAGAGGTTCCCTGATAACATTATAATGTTTCCTTGCCCAAACAATAACACAACCTGGTAATGTACCCAGTTCTCCGAACAACTCCATGAATGAAATGAAGGGAGAGAAACACTTAGCCACAGATTCGAGATGAAGCAGGGGGACAGAGACAAAGTACTGAGCGGTAAACTGGCAGGGAATCGCCAACCTCTGGCTGTCTCTTAGGAGTGTGGCCTTGTGATGGTTATTTATAACTTTTGATGAACTGGCATGCTTTTATAAATTCATTGTCATAATCAGCCTTCATCATCTATTAGTCTAATTAGGTCCCAACTTATTTTGATAAAAAATGTTATTAAGAAGGTTCTATATATGGGGAGAACCAATCCCATTCCTAAAGACACTAGGATCCCTAAAGTGAATAAAACCTATCACACAGGGCGGCGCCTGTGGCTCAAAGGGGTAGGGCGCCGGTCCCATATGCCAGAGGTGGTGGGTTCAAACCCAGCCCTGGCCAAAAGAAAAAAAAAAAAAACCTATCACACAGGAGAACACATAATAAAAGAGAAACAGGCATACCTCCCAAAGCATAGAGTAACTCCAAAGCTTGAACCATTGACTGTGCTGGTGGGGGCTGTAGAAAAAAAAAACAGACAAACATAAAAATCCTAAATGAATTTTGGGGGGCAACAGACCTAAAAATATAACCATTTCCTGCTCAAATCCACTCTCCCCTCTAACATGCCCCATACTTCCCAGCCTTCTGGTTTCTGCTCACCTAGCCGTCTTAGCACCCTTAGTATTATGTGGCCTTAGTACATACTACAGTACTGGGGAAGATTTATCTTTGCATCCCCTAGAGCCCCATGACAGGACTGGTTGAATAACATACACTGAATTTGAATTTCTGAAAATCAAAGAGAATGCTAGAGGACCTGAAGTCCTGCAAAGCCAAGCCTATACCTTTGGTCTGATTCTCCGGAGCCACACCTCCTTCTTCCCTTATACAAGCACCTACTAAGCGCCAGGCATTGTTGTTTTCTTCTGAATTATCTGATCTCTATAAGCCAGGTAAAATTATAATACTTTTTCAAACTGTATTTTTTTCTAAATGTAATCATATAACAAATGTATTTAAAGCATCTCATTGTTTTAGCTCCATTTTACAGATGGGGAAAGTAACAATAAATAAAAAAACATTTGAACAAGGTCACATGTGCAGTTGGTGGCAAAGTCAGAAGCTGAACTCACCTCATTTTTCCACTCTACCTCCCCCACTTTGTCAAGGAATGAAGAAGATCTTTTAAAAGCTTTAACAACTGCACACACAGTTGCACACACTTAGAAGGGCAGAAACTAAACCTGATTGATCATACAGAGATTACTAGTGCTCACAAGCCTCTCTTTGGTGCCATGACAACTTTTTACAAGGAGCCAAAATGTCTAACACCTAAATAGAGAAGCTCAAACCCTCCAGGGGTCTCTCATTATATGAGATAGGAGAAATAGCAAAGCTCTGAATTAGGTTATGACAATTATAGAACAAAACTAACAAGGTCCTCTTTGACGCCTTTCTATCCCTGGTCCTATTTCCAGTCAATTATCACCAGTGGATAGAACTCACAACCTACCCCACCCTGAAATCATATCTGAAGTATTTTCACTTAATGACACATTAGTATTTCTCTATGACCTCAGCTGACTTGGGATCGTATCAACATTCTTTTAACATATTTGGAATTACTGTGTATGCATTACCTTATCTTGTTCTTTTCACTATATGTTTTTCTGTTTTCATTCTTGCTTGTACCTAAGCTTCACAATAATTACTTGGGATAGCTGCATAATACTCCCACAATACTCCACAAAGAAGTCAATTTTCTTTTTTCTTTCCTTTTCTTTTTTTTATTGAGAGCCTCAAGCTGTCACCCTCGGTAGAATGCTGTTGTGTCACAGCTCACAGCAACCTCCAACTCCTGGGCTTAAGCAATTCTCTTGCCTCAGCCTCCCAAGCAGCTGGGACTACAGGCACCCGCCACAACGCCCAGCTATTTTTTGGTTGTAGTTGTCATTATTGTTTAGTAGGCCTGGGCTGGATTCGAACCCACCAGCTCTGGTGTACGTGGCTGGCACCTTAGCCATTTAAGCTACAAGCGCCAAGCCAAAGTCAATTTTCTTATTCCTGGGAAATTGCGTTGTTTCCAGTTTTTCACAACTATAAGTAACACTGCTAAATATACAAAATCATATGTACCCTGTGATTTCAACTATAAAAAACACAATTTTAGGGGCAAATAACCAGAAGGGACCATATCTAGGTCAATTTCATTTTTCAATTTTCCAAAAGTTTTGTTATAATTTTTTTTAGTTACATTTTTAGATTTAATATAAAATAATGCTATAAACATTATCATACACATATATAACCTTTTTCCTTTTAAATTACTTTTTCAAAAGACATTTCCTTGAGAAAACATAGCAGATGGTTCTAAGGCTTGTTAAGTGTTGTCAGAAAGTCCTGCATGAGGGCAGAAACAGAGCAAAACCACCAGCAGTACACGAAGATTTACTTTGCTAAACTGTGTCAGCTACGGGTCCTCTCCATAGTTGATCTTTTAATTAGCGCAACGTCATCCACATATGGCTGTGTCAACTGCACTCACCTCTGTCCTAGAGAAGCTGGACGCAACCTAAAGTCAGTTTACAACGTGTGCTGATTCTTTCCCTTTCCTTAGGGCATGCTTGATTTACTCCAAATGATGTACATATAAAATCGCCTTGTATTTTTTGAGATATGTATCTGTTATTTCTTTCATAATACATTTTCCTCTAATTTTACATGTGACACTTTCATTAAGCTTGCGCACACCAGTAATCAAAGGATATGTTTTCCCTATACTTATGGTAAGCACACAATTATTTTCTTTGAAGGCGTTGATACTGGTACATTTTATTCTTTCAATCACCTAAGTTTACCATGACACATGACATTAGGGACTTTATCATCCAAGAATCCAGACCTGTCACACCATACCAATACCGCTGGGATAGAACAAAGAGTCAAAATGCAAATTCTCAAATCATAAAAATTCTAGAAGGAAATATGAAAGAGTATGCATTGACTGACATACATAAAAGAAGGGCTTCCTAGTCAGGCACAGTGGTATGCACCTGCAATCCTAGGTACTCTGGAGTCTAAGGCAGGGAGGATTGCTTAAACTCAGAAATTTGGGGCCAGCCTGGACAACACAGCAACACCCCCAACTCAAATAAATTAAAAAAAAAAAAAAAGTGCTTTGTAAGCACAATAGCATAAAAGCAAAGATAGAAAGATTTTAGTGTAGATATGTTTAGAATATCTGCATATTAAAAAGGAAAAAGCTGACTTGGTGCCTGCAGCTCAGAGGCTAGGGTGCTAGCCATATACACCAAAGGTGACAGGGTCGAGCCCAGCCTGAGCCTGCCAAACAAAAATGACAACTACAACCAAAAAATGATTAGGCATTGTGGCGGGCGCCTGTAGTCCCAGCTACATGGGGGGCTGAGGCAAGAGAATCACTTAAGCCCAAGAGTTGGAGGTTGCTGTGAGCTGTGATGCCATACCACTCTACCGATGGCAACATAGTGAGACTCTATCTCAAAAAATAAATAAATAAATAAATAAAAAGGAAAAAGCCAGTAAAATACAAATAACAGAAAAAATAATCACAAAAAATATTACAAAGGTCAATGTCTTTACTACTTAAAGGACTCTTGGAAAGTCACTAATAAATATTAATTCTAACGTAAACACTGATTCTCACCATTCAGAAGAAATACAAAATTGCCAACTAAAAATCTACCATAAGGGAAATTAAAAAAAAAATAGTAAATTAAAAAAAAATAGTAAAGATAACATTTACCCTCTCTCTCCAGGCAGTCAAATTAGCAAAGCTAAAAGAAATTAACTTGGCATAATGGGGGCACCATGAGCTGGAGCTGACACAGTGCAGCAATCCGGCCAAGTGTCAAGAGCCTACAGCAAAGGCCAGGTATGGTGGCTTGCGGCTGTAATCCTAGCACTCCGGGAGTCTGGGGCAGGTGGATTGCTTGAGCTCAAGAATTCAAAACCAACCTGAGCAAGAATGAGACTCTGTGTCTACTAAAATAGAAAAACTAGCCAGGCATAGTTTTTGCAGTCCCAGTTACTCAAAAACAAAAAAAAAAAAAAGAGAGACACTAGGGGAAAAGAGATGGTCAAGGTGTATGGTCCACCTCTTGGGGGCAGGACACAATTATAAAAGGGACTTTACCTAACAAATACAATTGGTGTAACCTAATTCTTTGTACCTCAAGGAATCCCCAACAATTAAAAAAAAAAAAAAAGCCTCCAGCAGGACCCTCGCCCCCTCCCCCAATGATCCACTCCTAGAAACCGACCTTAGGAAATAAGCAGACTGTAATCAGCCACACACTGTGATCTTCCTGGTGCTCTCCCAAAGCCCTCAGGGACCCAGCAGTGTGGTACTCTTACATCTACATCCAGGCCTACACACAGTCTTGCGGTCCTGGACCTCTCCACCCCTCCCAACCTGGTAAAATCCTACCTGGATTTCAGATTTTACTTCAGACATGACTAACTAGGCTGGGGGCTCTTCCTCTCATGGCACTGGCCACGCTGCTCTGTAATTAGCACTCACTTGTCTCTAACCCTGAGCAGACAAGAACAGGAATTAGGTAAGAACAGGAATTAACGAGGCCTTGTCTGGCTGTTTTCCCCCATGCCCTGCAAAGTAGACATATAACACATGACCTGAATGGGAAAAAAAAGAAAGATGGCACGTCCTACAACAATGTCCTGACAGCCCCATGAGCTCTCCCGCCTTCCCGCAGCCCCAGACAGAAGCCAGGACTTACGGACATGAAGTGAAATCTGAGTACATTGTCAATTCCCAGTGCTTTCAGTTGCAGGATAACAGGTGCCAAATTGCTACGCTGCATCTCAGGAACGGTGGATTCAGGCAACTTGTCAAAGGCTTCCTCTGAGGATAGGAAATCAGAACTGTTTGGGATCAAACCTCACAGTCAAATGCAATCATTGTGCCAAAGGGACAGTTTTTCTTTTCTACCCTGAACAGGAGCATAGGAATCTAGGAGCAAATCCATATACTATCATAATAAAAAGTTGATTTTATACCTAGGAAAAACAATTCTATTTAAAATACACTTTAGATAAACATATTTGAACAATACACCTTTATAGAAGTTTGTGTTTTTACTTCAGAATGCAGTTTTTCAAGGGCTTTTTGTCAGCAAAACATTAAATCAAAGCTACAAATATTTGCTGAGTCAGCGTCAGTGCCCAGCTACCAGCAGCTCTGCTTGGGGTAGAGAAGCCAAGAAGTAAGAACTGCATGCATAAGCAAAGAACTTCAAAACAGCTCACTGAAATACTAATAACAACCAAATACAGCAAATGACCAGATCTCATAAACAGAAAAAACTGTCTGCATCTAACTTTTTAAGTCAAATGAACCAGGCATGCGACATCATGCCTAGAATCAGATGCTGCTCCAAACAGATTACTGAAGGTTACATACCCCCTCAGAACAAGAAAATGCATCATAAGACAGAGAGATCCTAGGATGGGAGGGGCAGAAAAGAGGGTGGGGAAGGGAAGAGACTTTGGAAGGCCTTTTTTATAAAAGCTAAGCCAAAAGGGTGGGGAAAAAAAGAGGAAGAGATTAAATCATTTCTGTGTATATTCAGAAAGCTTATGGATTATACTGAGAATCCTCCACCCACAAAATCTTCCCACATCAGTCAACATTTTAACTGATGCACACCCTTCTTAAACAACACATGGGTGGCCCAACTTCCATTTAGATTACAAAGCTTTAGTGAATTACAGAATAAAAAAACAAACCAAGAGTGTCATGAAGAAATAGCACTATCCTGAATAACTTCAAAAAGGTTTGCTCTGAGAAAACAGACATCCAATATTCTGTGGACTGATTGACAGAAACTGCCAAATGCACTGGTGTAAGTGGAAGGTTCTGGATGACAGACAACAGGAGGAAGTTCCAAATGGGATACTCCCTGTAGTTTCAAGAGCGTGCTCAATAGACTAAGTAGACTAAGGGATTTCGAAACAGAATTATCAGACAACTCCGTTGTTGAGAAGATGCTCACAGCAAGTAGGTGTTTTCTAAGAGTCCAAAGACACCCAACTCTCTGGAGGACCGGCGTGTGGGAGGTGGGCCAGGAGCTGCAGGAGCCACAGGCAGTCTCCTTGAAAAGCTTCAGCGATATGAAGCATCGAGACTCCGAGGAGGAACAGGCGTATTCCCAGTGAGTGGTCCTCCCAAAGGAGGGGAGGCTCAGGAAAGGCCAGCACAGTCACCAGTACACACCTACGAAGCTTCGGAAGGGACCTGCCATTTGAGAGGATGTGAAGCATAAGGAGGCTCTGCTGCTGGGCAAAGAGGAAACAGACCAAGGAGAAGGTATCAGAGGGTAAGCAGAAGGCAGAGCGAGAAGAGTATGATTCAGCTGGGACAACAGAGGGAGGTGTGGGCAGTACCGGAGAAGACAGGCTGAAGAAAAGGCTTGGAAGGTTCTGGGAAACTGTGAAGGGTCTGAACAGATGGCACCCTGCTCAGAGCTGCACAATCTAGAAGCCAGGGGCTGGGCACAGAAACCCTCAACTACTGTCAGGCAGCAACTCCCCAACCCCACTTACACCTAAACTGCTCATGCTACGGGAGCCAGTGGTCTATCTTTAGTCTACATTCTAGTACATGATTTCTATGGCACAAGAAATGACACTGGACATTTCCTCTTTAAAATAACTCAAGCACCAGTACAGAGAGAAAGAAGGAAGGAGGGGGTGGGGGAAGGGAAGAGGAGAGAGAAGGAAGGAGGGAGGGGGAGGGGGTCTTGGTATGTGCCACACCTTTTGGGGGCAAGGCACAATTGTAAGAGGAATTTCCACTAATAAATGCAATCATTTGGTTTCTTGTAACCTAGTTTCTTGTACCCTCAATGAATCCCGAATAAAAAAATAATAATAATAACTCAAGCTCCTAACAAATTAAACACAGAATTACCATATGACCTTGCAATACTCAAATGAATGAAAAACAAGTACTCAGGGTGGTGCCTGTGGCTCAGTGGGTAGGGCACGGGCCCCATATACTGAGGGTAGCAGATTAGAACTTGGCCCCAGCCAAACTACAACAAAAATGTAGCCGGGTATTGTGGTGGGTGCCTGTAGTCCCAGCTACCTGGGAGGCTGAGGCAAGAGAATCACCTAAGCCCAGGAGTTGGAGGTTGCTGTGAGCTGTGATGCCAACAGCACTCTACCGAGGGCAATAAAGTGAGACTCTGTCTCTAAAAAAACAAAAAAGAAAGACAGAAAGACAGAAAAAAGAAAAACAAGTACTCAAACACACATACATGTACATTCATAGCAGCTCTATTCACAACAGCCAAAAGATGGAAACAACCTGTCAACACATGAATGGACAAATCATGGTTTATCCATGCAATGGAATTCACTCATAAAAAGGAATGAAAAAACATGCTGCAATGCAGATGAACCCCAAAAATGCTAAGTAAAAGAAGCTACACACAAAAAACCCATTTATTATATGATTTTATTGTTATGAAATAGCCAAGAGAGAAATCCAGAGAAGAATGCAGATTACTAATTGCCCGGGGCTGGGGACTGAGAATAATGGGGAAAAACTGCTTAATAAATAAGAGGTGTCACTTTGGAGAATGTTTTGAAACCAGATAGAGGTGGTGGTTGCAGACATTGTGAATATAACGAATGCCACTAAATTGTTCACTTTAAAAATGGTTAATTTTGTTGTGTAAATTTCAAATTATATCTAAAAAGAAAATTATCTTGACCCTTCCTCCTCATCTGCATTTCAGAATGTCCTTTAGTCCTGATGCTCCTTTTATTTTAATTTTATTTTAATCATTCCTTCTTAGCATCTTTTTTTTTTTCTTGAGACAGAGACTCACTATGTCACCCTCAGTAAAGTTGTGCTTCACAACTCACAGCAACCTCCAACTCTTGGGCTTAAGCAACTCCCTTGCCTCAGCCTCCCAAGTAGCTGGGACTACAGGTGCTCGTCACAACACCCGGCTTTTTTTTTTTTTTGTTATAGTTGTCATTGTTGTTTGGCAGGCCCAGGCTGGGTTCGAACCCGCTAGCTTCAGTGTATGTGGCTGGCGCCCTAGCCACTGAGCTACAGGCACAGAGCCTCCTTCTTAGCATCTTCAGCAGTTGTCCTTACTTCTCTGGCCTTGAGTTCTGCCTGCTCCCTCCCTTCCATGAATGCACTGTACCCCCTTCCTTCCTCCCAAGTATGGCATATTCCATGCCCTGTCTGGAGTGCTGAAATTGACCTCCCCTGCCACCCCTTCACCTGGACAACTAAAGTCAGGCCCAAACACCACCTTGGTTATGAAATGCCCCCCAGCAGGATAATATTGAGCCTGTTCTCTGCTTCCAGGGCTCCCTATTCTTTATGGCAGCCCTAGCATACCATAATATGCTGATCTATTAGTGGATTTTCTGCTGCCACCAGACTGTCTACCACGTGGCCACAGACCTAGCCCCAGATTTCCAAGCTTTAAAACCATGCTCAGCACAAACCAGGTGTTTAGTAATCATTTGATAAAAGCAAAAACAATGTCAAACGCTGAATAAGGACAATGATAATCATAAGGGAAAACAGATAAAAGGCAGGCTAAAACTCCTGGACCTTCTTCAGAGGTAGCTACAGCAACAGAAAAAAGCAAAACAGAACACAACAACCCTGGACCTGGTAAATGAGTGCAGATGGGCATTGGAGAGGAGGAGGGAATTAACAATGACTTAGACATTGAATCTGGACAAATGGGGGAAATCTCGATAATCATTCCCCACAAAGGACGGGTATAAAGGGGGAAACAGCAACTCAGGGCACATCATCATCTGTATGTAAGACTGTCTTCAAGCCGGAAAGAAAGCTCCTGATGGGCTGGTACTGGAATTTCATTCTGCTCCCTCAGAGCCTAGAACGGTGCCTGGCACAGAGAGGGAATTTACTAGCTATTTATTTTCTATGAAAGAGTGGACTCTGCATTTTAGCTCAGCAGAGACGCTCTGAATCAAAGGCAAAAGTAGAACCCAATAGAGGCCCCACAAGATTCAGGGATCTCAGAATAAGAAAACGCAGTAAACCAAGGGAAAGGAAAGAAAGACAGGACCTGACAGAGCCCACGCTACAGGGCATGTGGCTACAAACAGGCCAGACGTCACTCAGGCAAGAACAGCGATGGCAGTTAGGTGGTGACCCATGGGCCAGCTCTGGCTGATGAGGGGTGGCAGCAAAGAAAAGCTGTTGGGAGTGAGGAGGGCAGTGGGGGTCAGATGACACAGAGCTTTGGGAGGGAGGTCTGGATTTGATGCTGAGTTCTGCCATCTTTGCTATATTCTCCAATGCCCAGGCTATGAGAAAGTCAAAACCTAAAGGAAAGCCACACTTACCTGTATAAAGGCGATAACATTTTCCTGAGCGGCTGCGACCACCGCGTCCTGCTCGCTGGTTGGCGGACGCCTGGGACACTGGCACCACCACCAAGCATTCAATAGCTGTCCTGGGATTGTAAGCTCGAAGCTTCACAAAGCCACAGTCAATCACATACACAACACCACTGATTGTAATGGAGGTTTCTGCCACATTCGTGGCCACTATCACCTATGTTTCCCACAGAAAAGAAGAGAAACAAGTTATTTTATTCACTTCACTTTTACTAAACTCTCAGAAATGCTGAAGATGGAATGGTATTTCCAACACCGTAGAATCTGTGACAGGCAATCTGATCTACCAGATAGAGCCTGAGTGTCAGAGTCAGTGCAACCTGGGTTTGAAGTCTCCCTAATTGTGTGACCCTGAACAAGTCACTCGACCTCTGGAGCATCCATTTCCTCACTTAAATAATAAATGTATCACCTCCCCAGGGTTGCTGAAAGGATTAAATAAGACATATACATAAAGGGATCAGAGCCTACTACTTAGAACATAGTAAATATTCGAGAATGTTAGTTTTCCCCTTTTGCACAACCAAAGTAAATCACTATCTTCATTTATCCATTCACATTCTAACTATTTTCTGAGGGTGTGAACTTTGCCATGCACTGTTCAAGGTGCTGGGAATGTACGATGGACAAGACAGATAAGAATTTACTCTGGTGGCTCGGGGTCTATAGCTCAAGCGGCTAAGGTGCCAGCCACATACACCAGAGCTGGCAGGTTCAAATCCAGTCCGGGCCTGCCAAACAACAATGACAACTACAACCAAAAACTAGCCGAGCGTTGTGGCGGGCGCCTGTAATCCCAGCTACTTGGGAGGCTGAGTCAAAAAAATCACTTAAGCCCAGGAGTTGGAGGTTGCTGTGAGCTGTGGCGCCATGGCACTCTACCCAGGGCGACAGCTTGAGGCTCTGTCACACACACACACACACACACACACACACAAAGAATTTACTCTGGCGTGTTTGCGGTATGGAGGTACTAAACAAAAACAAGGTCATTTCAGACAGCAACAAATACCAGAAAGAAATTCAACCAGGTAATATATCGCACAGCATATAACATGTATATAATGTTTTAATATTATAATAACAGGACATAATAACAGTACACTGGTTGGCCAGGGAAAGCCTCTCTGAATGATGACCTGGAGTGGAGACCAGAGTTAAAAGGAAGCAGCCAATCCTACAGAGATCTAAGCAGAAGAAACACTTCAAAAGCAGGAGAAACAGCCAAAATACAGAGTAGGCACAAGAGGAAGTTAAGGAGGGAGGCAGAGACCAGATCACATGCAGTCTCTGGACCAATGTGAGATATTTGTATTTTATTCCAAGTAAACTAGGAGCTGCCTCTGGAGGGTTTTAAGCAGCAAAGGACATGTATATATAGCCCTTAAATATTTTCTCAAGTACTTTGCATTGTATAAATGATCTTATAGGCCAGGCGCGGTGGCTCACACCTGTAATCCTAGTACTCTGGGAGGCCAAGGCGAGTGGATTGCCTGAGCTCACAGGTTTGAGACCAGCTTGAACCAGAGCGAGACTTTGTCTCTAAAAACAGCCGGGCATTGTGGTAGGTGCCTATAGTCCCAGCTCCGTAGGAGGCTGAGGCAAGAGAATTGTTAGGTCCAAGAGTTGGAGCCTGCTGTGAGATATGATGCCATGGAACTCTACCGAGGGTGACAAAGTGAGACTCTGTCTCAAAAATAAATAAATCATCTTATATTTTAAAAAATCATATTATAAATGATCATTTTATAAAAATCTTCCTAAAGTTTTTATGTAGTAGAGAGTTGAGATTTTATGTTATAAAACTATTAAAAGTTATACCTTATGTTCAGCAGCTATAAAACCTGAGACTCGAGGTTGAGAAAGTCACAGCAGGGCACACTGCAACCCAGGGGAGGAAGCAGGACTCCTGATTGGCTGGCCACAATTAATATTTGGGCAGGTTTGGGCCAAAAGGCTGAGCACCCTCTTCCAAGTGGTCTGAAATTGAAAGCAGGTCCTCAGACCATCCCACACCTCCTTTAGCTCCTACTGTATAAGCTGACTTCTGGCTGGCTCTGTGTATTCCTCATCTGATGGGAGGAACAGCAGAGTCAGGCCCAGGGGCACAAGGAGCAGTAAGCAGACCAGCCACCTGCTGGCTCCTTCACACATGATGCTTTCCACCACACCCTTCCCCACCCCAAGTTTAAGGCTAAAGATTTCTACGCCACACCTTGAATTAATTGGTTTAAATTTTGTTCTATGGGCAAACTGATACTTAAATGATTTATAGGTTTTAGACCACTGTGGTAACTTAGCTACTGCTCTGACTAAGCGCAATCTGCCAAAATAGTCCCATAAGCCAAGGCAGTAAGTATCTATCATGTCAGGGGAAATATCAGGCAGGCAGAAGAGAGGCAGTACTGTGACTGCCCTCCCCTGGGAATCGTCCCAACACCTTACTTATCATGAGCTTTCAGATCTACTACACAGAAGCATGAACCTAAAACTCTGAAAGAAACATTCCTATATAGCAAGATTCACGTCCACTACAAAAGTCCTTTCCAACACAGGGAAAGCACAGCAAAGGGGCACCATGTGATTGTAAATGGCCACAAATACCCATGGGCATCAGAGAGTCTCACCTTTCTGACACTGCGTGACACCCTTTCAAACACTTTCATTTGCTCAAAGGAAGGCAGTCCTGCATACATGGGGAGAACTCGGAGGTGTCTCTTCATCCCAGTGCGAGCTAGTGCTCGAGCCTGCTCGATCAGCATGGAAACAACAGTTTCTACCTCTTCCTAAAGACAATGAACCAGGAATCAAAGAAAACAAGATTAATTTGAAACATGCCATTTTATCACACTGAAACAAAATGAAAGTTGGGATCAGGATTTTAATTTTGGTCAGATTCAAGAATTTTAGTGCCATAATGTTCCACTCTGGGGTAGTATTTAATCAAATGTTACTGAACAATGACCATCAACAGATAAAAATTCATAACTAATATTAATTACTAAAAGTCTATACTATCTGCAATGAATAGAAGAGTTCCCAATAAATAAAAATAATGACTATTTCACTCAGCTTCCATGTGCATATGGACAAGTTGCAGTGTATAAAATTGTTATACACCTTCCCCAGAAAAGATTACTGAACTATAGAAATGTTTGGCAATGGCAAAGATTATAGCTGGAGGGTAGCTCTGAACAGGGCTACCATACTGAGTGAGCACTTGGGCTTGTTCAATTGTTTTTCCTATAAAGTGGACACTTGTCACTTCCAGGATGTGTAAAGGTGTCACTGGGAAAAGCGGTATGAAACAGCAAAATGCGCCTAATGCCATTTTCCATTCTGGCAGACAATACAACCCATTGAGTCAACTATCTAGTTTATTCTGGAATCAGCTAATAAATTTGAAATACATTTAGCCCTTTGCAGATTGAATAGGCAGGCGCTAATGACTCCTTGCCAGTTTAGTTGGTAGATGAATGACATTGGAGCAAACAAACTTTTATATAACTAAGTAACCACATAATACAACAATACATGAAATAAATGGCAGAGTAATTAACAGAGCTTGTGTTAATTTTGGTGCTGCCTTAACATGCCCCATCACGGAGAGGTCCAGAGGAATTACCTGGCCAGTAAGAAACGCTAATATGTCTCCATCTCCCTCCGTCTGGTGTATTTTCAGCACCGTTTCCACAGTTGATTTGATGTAATCTGGAACAGGACTGAAAAGATGTGTGGGATGAATTCATTAGGAGACTATGCTCCTTAATTACAGATCAGTTACCCTAATAATCTGGCAGCACAGCCTCCTCAAAGTTAGTCTTGACCTGCCCAGCAGGTAATTAGTACCTGGATAAATAACATATTCACTCTTTCCCTGCCCCCCTTTTTTTAAATGTGGTATCCAAGAGTAATCCATAATTATATAAACTATGATTTTTAGCTTTATGTGCAAAGAAATAAAAATGATATACCCATGTAAGGAGATGTACTATCTTTAACATGCAAAGACACGGGACCAGGGAAAAATCTGGGACTGTGGTCCCAGTGGTGAATCCCACACTCTTCCTAGCTCGTTTTCCCTCCTCACCACTGGCAGCATGTATGATTTGGGTGGATGGAGCTGGTGGATATACTATCTAGCCAGAATGACTCAGAAGTCAAATCTACAATTCTCTGGATTTATCAACCAGTGGACCAAACTCAGTCTTTGCTCCCCAGTGACTGCATACAGGAATTAGGAGGCTCCTTTCTTGACCATGGGCCTCCTCCCAAAACTGCCAATCAGGCCTTCTCACTAAGGTGCAGGCAGGTGAGAACCAAACCACCAGTACTGCTCCCACTGACAGGCAGCCTTGTAAACCCCAGTTCTGAGAACTACCAAGCTCCTCTCCTGTAACCTTTCACCACTTTGCTCTCACCAACTGAGCTACTGGCCAGACTCAGGGAAATGTGTGCATCAGTGTTAAGAGTTTAAATTCAACAGTGATGCTGAGCAGAGTTCCTCAGCATTCTAGATCAATGACAAGAGACACACGACGTGCTCTTCCTCATCCTCTTAGAGCTTCGAGCAGATGGAGTTCCCTGTCATTCCACATTACAAGTAGTTTTTTTGTTTGTTTATCTTATTTTTTTTTTTTGAGACAGAGTCTCACTATGTTGCCCTGGCAACCTCCAACTCTTGGGCTTAAGCGATTGTCTTGCCTCAGCCTCCCAAGTAGGTGAGACTACAAGAGCCCACCACAATGCCCGGCTATTTTTCTGTTGCAGTTGTCATTGCTGCTTAGCTGGCCCAGGCTGGGTTTGAACCTGCCAGCCTTGGTATATGTGGTCAGTGCCATACCACTGTGCTATGGGCACCGAGCCCAGGTGGAGTTTTCTAATCATCGCCATCAAGAATTCAAGCATCATTACCTTTGTAGATAAAAGATATCCACAGGAAATGTTCTCCCTTCCACTGTAAGGATCACACATGTATCCCTAGTTGGGTCACTGGTTTCATTTTGATTGAAGAAATCTCGAAATTTCTAAAAATAATAAAAATAAAAATAAACTCTCCATTTCTCTCAAAAAAAAGTTTCATAGTAATCGTGAAAAGAAAATAATATAAAACTGGCACAGGGGAGGGTAACAGAGATTAGATATATGTAATACAGATGATGGGTTGCACGATAATCTTAAAAATTCACATTTTTCTTACTGAAATTTTAGGGGAATCACATTTCAGTGACAAGAGTACTGACTTAAAGTTTGATAAAAATAACAAAGGTTTGATTTCAAAACTGCATTCAGTAACGCACCTGGGTTAACATGTAGGTGTGGTATTGTTTATCTGATTCCTGTCCTCTATATTTTATTTAACCAAAACTTCGGTCAAAAGGTATGATTCACGTTTGATGCAGGTTAAACAGTTTGATATGTACCTCTATCTGGAAAGCACAGACGTGCTCATCAATCAGTTTATAAAAAGAAACTTCTACTTCTGTGACTAGTAGGTATGCTCCTGGCCCCAGTGTTACTGGTTTTAGGCAGGGATGGTGTCTTCTCCATCTTTCCAGGTATGCCCTGAGTTACGCAGTGCTTTATATGGGGTAGGCCATCAGTGATGCACTTTCCCAACACCCCCACAGCACCCTATGGGGAGAAACAGCTCTTGGCCGTTTCTGCTGAGCAAGAAACTCATCCTATTCAATGGCATCTGACCAACATGCTTGCAGCCTATGGGGAGGGCTAGCCAGAGTGCTCTAGCCAAGGAAGAAGGTAAGGAAACAACAGCAAAGATCGTGTTTTAGGGTATGTGAACACAAGGTACACAGAGAAGCTAAGACTAAGAAGAGCTGAGTGATCAAACTGGCAGGTGGGTGAGCACTGAGCAAAAAGAGGCTGGTGCCAGCTGCAGAGGGGGCATGAACATGCCATTTAGTAAATATTCCATAATTTGATTCCGAATGTTCTTCCCACTCTCCAACTATATTCCAGTTTCCCTGTGGCCTGGCTATGTAACCACAAGACCTGTCTTCTTTACTGTCCCAGGTAGCTTTACAAAATATGCCCATCCCTGCTCCTGGAAACCCAGGAGCCCAGGAACTGCACTAATGATCTGCCTTACATACAAAGTGCAAAGGCTTGCAGGGCTACTTCTAAAAGAATCAACTGGGCTGGACTCAGTGGCTCACAGTGGGAGACTGAGGCAGAAGGAATGGTGGAGGTCAGGAGTTCAAAACCAGCCTAAGCAAGGGCAAGACCACATCTCTATAAAAAAAAAAAAAAAAATAGAAAAAATGGGCCACGCCTGTGGCTCAAAGGAGTAAAAAAAAAAAAAAAAAAAAATAGAAAAACAGAAAAAATGGGCCACACCTGTGGCTCAAAGGAGTAGGGCGCTGGCCCCATACACCAGAGGTGGCAAGTTCAACCCTGGCCCTGGCCAAAAACTGTAAAAAAAAAATAAAAAATGCTGGGTATGGTGGTAGGTGCCTGTGGTCTCAGCTACTAGGGAAGCTGAGGCAGGAGAACTGCTACAGCCCAGGAATGTGAGATTGCTGTGAGTTAGGCTGACACCACTGCACTGTAGCCCAGGCAACAGAGTAAGAACCTGTCTCCCAAAAAAAAAAAAAATTACTTCCAGAAAGTCATCTACATCAACTGTATCAGTAACTACTGTAGGCAGAATTGAAAGTGGCTATTTTTTAAATCTCTGTGACATATAGAAAGACAATGAAAGTCAATGTGAGCAATTAATAAGTATGAATTAACAGTGAATCTATAAAAAGACTAGGACGTTATAGTTTCAACACAACAAAACCCAGTTGGAATACTTTTTTAAACTTAATTAAATAATTTTAAGGGGGGAGAAGAAGGAAAGAGATAAAATGAAGAGGCTCTATGCACCTTTGCCTTGGAGGAAGTAACTGGAAATGAGGTCAGGGACAGGCCTCAAAACAGCACTCCACCAGATATTATAGATGAAGGAGATAAAAAAAATTAAAGAGGACAACATAGAAGCTTCACCCCAAAAGTTACCACGGGCAAACCTAAGACAACAGACTTCTACAGCCTGTGAAGAGGTCTGAGGAACCAGTCTGGGTATACACACAGACATCCATGCGTCTTAGCCATGCTGAGCTTTTTCTCTCTTCAAGTTGTCCTGCACCTGTGAAGCCGCAGAGAGACCAGGAGCCAGGGCCCAAGCCCTTTCTATCCTTACTGGTGTCTCCACATCTACTCCTGTCTCTTCTACACAGTACCCAGCATAATCTCCCTTCCTCCTTCCCTCCCTCCTCCACATCTACTCCTGTCTCTTCTACACAGCACCCAGTATAATCTCCCTCCTTCTTTTTTTTTTTGAGACAGAATCTCACTTCGGCACCCTTGTGAGTACCACAGCATCATAGCTCACAGCAACCTCAAACTCCTGGCCTCAAGAAATTGTCCTGCCTCAGCCTCCCACGTAGCTGGGAATACAGGTGCCCGGCTATCTTTAGAGAGGGGTCTCATTCTGGCTCAGGCTGGTCTCAAACTCATGAGCTCCAGCAACCCACCCACTTCGGCCTCCCAGAGTGCTAGTATTACAGGCATGAGCCATCGTGCCTGGCCAGTATAATCTTTCTAGAATCTAAATATGATCAAGTCATTACTGTATTCCACACCCTCCCAAGATGGAGTCTATCCTCCTTCACTTAGCCTCTAAGGCAGCGGTTCTCAACCTGTGGGTCGCGACCCACAGGAACTGTATTAAAGGGCCGCGGCATTAGGAAGGTTGAGAACCACTGCTCTAAGGCCTTCTAACATCTGAACCCTGTGAGCCCCTCTATTTTAATCTTTAATCTCCCACTGCTTCTCATTCAATCAAAATTCAATGAACCCAAACACCTTCTCTGCACCAGACATTGCTTTAGGTGGAAGGGATAAAACAATGAGCAAGTCAGTCAAAGTCCCAATCCTCCTGAATCTTACGGTTTAGTGACAGGAGACACACAATAAACACTGAATTTGCATATAGTGTTAGGCAGTGAGGAGGGCTAAACAGAAACAAGAGCGACATAAGCTATGTTTTAGATAGGGTGATCAGGAAAAGCTTGGAGGAGATAATAAATGATCAACACTGGAATGAAATGAGGGGAGAGCAAAGAGAGTGACTAGAGGAAGAATGGTCTAGAAAGAGGGCACATCCGGAGCATAAGTATGTTTGGGTTATTTTGAGGAATAGCAAGGGGACCAGTGGGGCTGGGGCGTAGGGAGCACTGGAGACAGTGGAAGGAGATAAAGTCAGAGAGGTGGTTTGGGGACAGATCACCCTTGTGGGCCTGGCAGCCAAGAGAAGACTCAAAGCTCCTTGAACACGTGATTCCATGCCCCTGCGGTTCTATACCTGTCTAAGGTCCATCTCTATGTCTGCACATCTGGAAAACTGCTGCATATTTTTCAAGCCCAGGGCATCTCCTCTGTTAAAGCTTCTGGGCAGCCCCAGCTGGCTGGAATTAAGGATGGCCTACCTTAGCACCCACCCTGAACACAATGAACTGTAAACATCTATGTAAACGTCTGCTTCCAGAAACAAGTGAGGGAGTGTACAAATCACCTGTAGCTAGCATGGTGCTAGGCATACATACTGAAGGTGCCAAAAACTGTATACACATTTTAAGAGATGTTACTACCTATGTATTACTTTTTGAAGTTGAATTGATGGTACCATTACTGGTCAAGTGTATCTGGACAAGCTATGCACATCTATTTTACCTGCAATTCATACACTTTTGGGGAATGATCGATTTTACTTCCAACAAGATTGCTTAAAATGTACATACATTTTTTGGCACCCTTGGTATATAACAAGTAGCTAAAAATATTTGTTTAGGTAAACTGGTGCTTATCATCAAGAAAGAAAAATAATGTGAACTTACCCATAAAAAATTTTAACATGGAAATTATTATATATATATATGGGAAACTTCAATTATACAGAAAAATCTAAACATATATGCTAAAGTCACAAATAAATTCAAGAAATATAGCCTCATTTGAAAAGAATAACAAAAAGAACTGCCTATGTATGGAATAGATAGTATGCAGAAAAACAAGACAAGTAGGTAATAAGGAACTCAATTAATTACAGGCTAATTTCCACCCACAAGCTGAAACAGAGTATCCCCTGATTATATGAAACCTAGGATATCAGAGGGCCCCATCAGGAAGGCGGGCCAGCCTGCCAAAGACAAGGTCTTGCTACACGTGACTTCCCAAGGGTATGACCAATAATTCCAGTGTGTAGGGGCAGAAGAAAGGGGCAATGCTCCTACCTCTGCATCCAGGGTCGCGGAAGCCACAATCAATCGAAGATCCCCTCGCTTTTTTTGAATCTAAAGAGGTGGAAACAATGATAACAGTGCAATACTTGTAGATAAAACAAGTCGATATCTGAAATTTATTTCAGAACAATCCAGCCAGTGTATGTTTTGGCCAAAGGGAGCTTATTCATGAAACAAGGCTGAACAGAAATTAATCATTATTAAAATCACAGGTAAAAGGGGGATCATTATACCAATCTAATTTTGTAAATGTATGGAATTTTCTAAAACAAAAAGCTTTTTAAAAATCCTAAGAATATAAAAGACCTTTAAAATCCAAATCTGAATTTGAGAATAAAATCATTTTTTTCCTGATCCTTGGGTCTTGGGATATTCTGAATCCATATATATACAATTAAAATATGGAAAAGTATATCAGGCTCAGCGCCTGTGGCTCAAGCGGCTAAGGCGCCAGCCACGTACACCTGAGCTGGCAGTTTCGAATCCAGCCTGGGCCCGCCAAACAACAATGACGGCTGCAACCAAAAAATAGCTGGGCGTTGTAGCGGGCACCTGTAGTCCCAGCTACTTGGGAGGCGGAGGCAGGAGACTCGCTTGAGCCAGGAGTTGGAGGTTGCTGTGAGCTGTGACACCACAGCACTCTACCCAGGGTGACAGCTTGAGGCTCTGTCTCAAAAAAAAAAAAAAAAAAAATGGAAAAGTGTTTCAAAACCAAACAATAAAAGATAGCACCAAGATAGAAATAGAGCAAAATATATTAACAGTTATTCAAAGAAACAGATAATCAACATGCATAGGAGAAATCATCAAATTAAACTACAGCAAAAATATACAGCAATGAGTTTTTTTTAATCTATAACTCTGGCAAAGATTTTATTTTTAAGGCTACTACTCTATGTTGACAAATATTTGGTGAAACAGGCCCTCTGATTATGCTGTTCCTGAAAAAGGTAATAACCTGGTGGGAGGCTATACTTATGCCTGATAAGTATAAAAAAGTATAAAAAAGTCTAAATTTTTGACCAAGGAATAAAATAATGACGACGTTAAGTACAGCAATAGCTAACACAGACTAAAGTTATGGATGAAGTGTGTACAATGAACAAAATGCCTGGCTGAGGCAGCTGAGGGCTCTGAAATCCAGCCCACCCTCTCCTCACCTAGCTGTGGACATCCTCCTGAAGGGAGCACCTTTCTCTACTTTGCACCTCGTAGTCTAGTTGTGACTCTACACCTGCACCGCCCTAAGATTTGACATTATTGTACTTGAGCCTCACAACTAATGCTGATACAGAGCAGCTCTGCCTAACAGCATGCTCTTCAGTGATGAAGCGGCTCCATATCTGCGCTGACCAATACAGAAGCCACTAGCCACATGTGGCTGGAGAGTCCTTGAAATGTCCTAGTGTGACTAAGAAACTGAGCTGAGCTTTAAAATTTTATTTGACTTAAATCCAAATAGCCACAGCTGCAGATACAGAGGCTACCACTGATCTCATTTTAGAGATGAGTAAATTCGGCAGTCAGAATGTGAACCCTGGCAGTGGAACCCAGAGCCACGCTCCTAATCACCCTGTCTGTCATGCTTTCCAGACTCTTGTGATTGGGCATCTGTAGAGGTCGGGTGGAGAAGGCTGGCCATGAGGTATAATTGCTGAAGCCACATATGGGTACGTGGGGGTCATTTATACCTTTTCTCTACTCTGAGGTATGTTTGAAACCTTTATAATAAAAAGGTAAAAATATAACAACAAAAAGAAACAAGTATGAAACAGACTGAATTATAGAACTGCCCACTGCAATAGTATTTAAAATGTTTAAAATCTGAAAGCCATATAAATGGCTAACAGTAGAAGAATGAAATACTTTCTGGTATAGATGTGATTATACACCTATTAAAAATAATGCCTTCAAAGAATATTCAATGATGCAGGGAAATGGTCTTGATGTAACATTAAGTATAATATGCAAGATGCTAATTAGCACACACAATAGAATCCCTATCATGCCAAAATCAAGGAACATACACACAGACGCACACACAGAAAACAGCACCAACATTCTACCAGTGATTTTTCCTGAATGGGTAGGATTGTGGATGATTTTAATTTTTTTCTTTGGTATTTTGTTGGATTTTCAAATTGCTACAATTTCTTTCTTAATCAGGCAACAAAACAAACACACACACCCCAAAAAAACTGGCAGTGAAGACATACCTTTTTTAGCAAGCCAATGGCAATGTCAGTGTACAAGGTCCTCTCATGAGCCTCGTCCAGCATGATGGCGCTGAGAATCAGAAGACGGCTCTCCGTGAGCATCTAAACAACTCGCCCCACATGCCCTCATCTAGACCATCGGAGAGATGCAGCACCTAGCCCCCCCGCAACCAGCTTGTATCAAAAGTAAATCCCAATCACTCCTCTTTGACAACAAGGTAATTTTTTTATTTTATTTTTTTTTTTTTTTGCAGTTTTTGGACATGGCTGGGTTCGAACCCACCACCTCCAGCATATGGGGCTGGCGCCCTACCCCTTTGAGCCACAGGTGCCACCCCAACAACGAAGTAATTCTTGCGCTAATAAAAATGATGACATTATTATACCTTAATAAAAAATGGTATATTGCTATCTTTAAAGAGTTTTAAAATCCATATTGAATTCCAATAGTATTCAGTACCTGACTTTAAATGACAACATAACCTATAACCCCACAGAGCACATAAAAATTGGAACAAGGCTCAACCACCTCAAGACTGTTAAGCTTCAGAGGCAGCAGCTGTGACATCCTCTCTGAGAATGCCAGAGTCTGGGAGGGACGACCTTAATGCTATAAGTGACAGATAAAAACACACAAGGAGGGAGAAGGTGATAATTATTCCCACTCTGTGTATCATATTCAAAAGAATACTGGCCAGTTAGTTCTCTCCATAGTCACCATCAATCCTGAGGCATGACAGAAGTCAGATAAAAAGGACAAGTTGACAGACTGTTTAAATAAGGACTGGGATTCTTAATTAGCCCATTTTTGACTGTAAAGAGACTATCACGTGTAAATTCTGAGAAGAACATCAAGGATCCCAAAAAGCCAAAGTCAAGAGAAAAGCATCGGGGTAGCTGAACACAGGCATGAATCGCAGCTACTAACACACCTGCTTCTCAATCTGTTTGTGAACTTTGGAAACTTTATGAAAGTTATCATAGGAAAAAACACATTTACCTATATTTTGTTAACAATGGATCAACCATCATCTCCCTGACCAGCATTCCATCAGTAAGAAACTAAAAAATAAAAACACAAAGTTTTAGAAAGAGTTTACAGTGTAATTGTTTTTAAGTTCAAATACAACTTCGTTATGTTCTAGCACAACTTCTTCACCAGTGTGTGTAAAGTCTATTCCCACAAAGAAAATGCCCCACTATTTTCATTATCAAGAGATGGAACTGTTTATAAAAGACATCAAACATGGGAGCTTCAGCTGGGTTGCAATCTTTCAGCAGAATTTTACCTGTGTTTACTATGTGAACATCAGCTAAGCCCCACTGCCTCTGGGCCTGCACCACAGGCACTACTGACGAACAGGCAGTGAAGACAAGCCTGTGTCTGCCCAAAGGAATATCATGAGTCTGAGATAATTATTCTTCAAACATCCCCAAAACCATAGATTGCAGACCCTAAGATTATTAGCCTCAACTTTAACTGATATTATTTTAGGGAATCTAGATGATTCCTAGGGGTCAAGTTAAAAACATGGGCTATGGTGTCAGACTGCTGGGAGTTTAGATCCCGGCTCTCCCTCTTACTAGCTGTCTGAAACTTGGGCAAGTTACTTACGTTCTCTGAGCCTGATTCCTCATTTGTAAGCGCGCCTACCTCACTGGGTTATTGTGGGAACTAAATGAGACAGTACAGTTGTTCTGCAGTATCCTCAGGGGATTAGCTCCAGAGCCCTAACCCCTCCAGACATCAAAATCTTTGGGATGTTCAAGCCCCGTATATAAAATGGCTTATCTGCATATAACCTACACATATCCTCCAGTATACTTTAAATTTTCCCTAGATTATTTATAATACCAAATGAAATGTCAATACTATGTAAATATTTGTTATGCTGTGTTTTTTATTTGAATTATTTTTATTGTCATTTGTTACTTTTTATTGTTGTTTTAAATATTTTTGATTCCAGGTTAGTTGTGGATACAGAAACCAAAAATGTAAAGGGCCAATTATACATGTAAAGGTTTTAGCACAGGACCGAGCACCCAGTAGTGTGCAAGGATTGTCAGCAAATATAATTTAGGACTAACGTTTATGAATTGCTTCAGAAACATGCCATAAAAGACTTGTTAAAGTACTGAATTTGGTTTTGGGTGCTGTTAAACATCCCCACGGATGCTGAAGCATAAGTGTTTTTGAAAATAGATTTCCGTATTTTTCTTGGACCTGTTATCATCACATACATACACAGGGAACAAGTGAGAACTTGCCACCAAATGTCAAACCAACAGTCAAGAACTGGGTGCCTTAAAATTATAACCAAATAGAATACAAAAACTTTTCATGAAAGACTCAAAAAGAACCACGAAGTCATGAAATCCACTGGGTATATTTACCTAGTTTAAATATATTTGACGGTACAAAAAAATTCCCTTTACCTAGCAAAGTGATTGTCAAAGGTAACAAAATAACGGAAATTCGGAAAACAAGGTCCACGTTTTTACAAATCATTACATTGTTCATTTAGCTCATTTGGTTAATTTAAATATTTCTCTGTGACACATTGAGAAGTAAACAAGATTCTAATAACCAATTTTCATCTCATCAAAGCATCTTCATTTACTGTTTCACTGCACTATCTGATTAGACTTTGATTGTGGCATTGTGGTATGCAGTAGACACCCTACAGAGGTGATTATACATTGATACTATTTTAACATTGGCAACGAGGTCAAAGAACACACCTATTAAATCCTTTATCATGTAAAAATGGAAAGTTCTGACTAATGCAAAGAATATGAATTTTACAATTTATCAATTTATACTACTTTTTCCCTGTTTTTAAGTCTTTTACAGGCTTGTTTTTATAATTAGATAGCTATCTGAGTTAGTGAAAAAAAAAATAACACTCATGAGAAAAGACATCTTTGAGTCCTGATTTGATCACTGATGGGCAAATTAACAAGGCAAGTCATTCAACGCCCTAGGCTCTCTACTTCGTCATCTACAGAACCAAGGGCTAAACCTTACTTCCAAGCTCCTTTCTGGGCTGAAATTCAAGGACTCTTTTAAAAGAGTTCTGTACCTCCCAGCAGACAAACGTCCCTGAGGGCCAGGATGATTTCCTACGCTTTCTGCAGGAAAGTATCCTGTACAACAGCAAGAGCTGCTTGTTTTAAATTCCTCCCAAATAATCCTCTTCCCTGTTTACACTAGGAAAAGCAGCTTGAGAAGTTCACCTTAATTCTCGTAGCCAGCAGGTCAGTGCAGTCATCAAAGCGAATGCAGTAGCCCACCTCATGGCCCAGCACTGCACCCCTTTCCTCAGCTACTCTCCCTGCAACCTTTGGGAAGAAAGATCATGCTGAAAATAGAGACATAGAAATCACTGCAAACAGCACATACTACGGAAAATCTAAAAGTCATTTATTTTCAAATGGTTTATGAAAACAGTGAAAAACAAGAAAGGGGCAGGTTTTATTAGCGAACAAGCCTGACATAATTTTTACTGTATATTACCTGATATACTTATGTGTTGCACTTCATTCTATAATAGTCTCGAGGCAACTTATAAGTACACAACAAAAATAAATTTAAAGATATTACAGATGAACATCAAATAAATGACAGATAAAATATCAAAGACCATGAGAAAAATTTAAAAACATAGATATGCCAATGTTTTTAAAGTGGAGCCACAAGTTCAGCTCTAGATTTGGTGGCCAAAGCAAAAAGGCAAGTACAAGAAGTAAGATTCCAGAGAGCAGAGAGAGAGAGAAGGAGGGAGGGGTGGAGAAAGGAAGAGCAGAGAGAGGGAAGGAGGGAGGGGGTGGGGCCTTGGTGTGTGCCACACCTTTTAGGGGCAAGACAGGATTGCAAGAGGGACTTTGCCTAACAAATGCAATCAGTGTAACCTGGTTTATTGTACCCTCAATGAATCCCCAACAATAAAAAAATAAATAAAAGAAGTAAGATTCACCCTGTTTCTGTAGAAAGAGCATACCAACCAGCAACAACTTTTCATCTCTAGGCTTTAAAACAAAGCTGGTTACACTGGATCATGAAGGCAGGAGAACAGAAATGGTCAAATTCAACACTGGGCCAAGTTCATTTCACTTTGAAGACAAAAGATAATGCTTCAAGAACCAGATACCTGACAGCGCCCATAGGTCACTGGGTAGGACGCCAGCCACATACACTGAGGCTGGCAGGTTCAAACCCAGCCTGTACTAGCTAAAACAACAATAACAACTGCAACAACAAAAAAAATAGCCGGGAGTTGTGACAGGCGCCTGTACTCCCAGCTACTTGGGAAGCTGAGTCAAGAGAATCGCTTAAGCTCAAGAGTTTGAGGTTGCTGTGAGCTGTGATGTCACAGCACTCTACCGAGGGCAACAGCTTGAGACTCAGTCTCAAAAAAAAAAAAAAAAAAAAAAAAGAACCAGATACCTAAAACAATTCACATCAGTATCATAGCTATTAGAATCACTAAAAGGGGAAGTGAGGACAAGAACACAGATTGGGGAGAAAAGGGTAGATGAGTACATGAGAAGATAAATAAAAAATCTAAGCCAACTTAATAAAGTAAAAGTAGAGACAAAATCAATAGTATATTATGAAGACCATAAATCCTATCTACAGATAGAATTTCCCCCACCAATATATGACAAATGAAAGGTGGATGTAAGAAATAGAAAGCAAGGCAAACTCTCCACGCTCCTCTAAGAGGGCTATTCAGAGGGTATTAACGCAATAATAGAAAATATTTAAAATAATAAACATAAAAGTGGAAGAGTTAATAATGCTTATCATTCAGTTTCACTTAAAAGAAAATATAAGGCAGCGCCTGTAGCTCAGTGAGTAGGGCGCCGGCCCCATATACTGAGGGCAGCGGGTTCAAACCCAGCCCCGGCCAAACTGCAACAAAAAAATAGCCGGGCATTGTGGCGGGCGCCTGTAGTCCCAGCTATTCGGGAGGCTGAGGCAAGATAATCGCCTAAGCCCAGTAGTTGGAGGTAGCTGTGAGCTGTGACACTACAGCACTCTACCGAGGGCAACAAAGTGAAACTCTGTCTCAAAAAAATAAAAGTCTAGAAAAGAAAATATAGAGTTTAATGTTCACTACTACCTACCTAACTGAAAAGAACCAAGGGGACACGATATTAAATAGAGGTTTCCCAGGGACACAGCACAGCAGGGAAGGAAAGAGTTCAGTCTCTCTCTTTCACAGGAGAGGCGACCTCCTCTTCCCCAGGCCACCCACTTCCAGGGTGCTGAGGAGTCCTGAGGCAGTGTACTGATGCAGCCAGTCCCCCCCAGCAGCCTGGGCTCAGGAGCACAGAGGCTCCCTGCACTCAGCTTCTAAGCCAAGCACAACCGGAAATTATCTGTCCATCAGTGTGTAAGAAACTAAAGAGCAGATGTGGATCAGAAGTGGCTCTGCCTAGTGACTTGAAATTACAGATGTGGGAGGCCAAAACAGAATCAATCACCTAGCAGTTGGTCTACACCACATAGTTTTCCAAAATATCTCATGAAACCAGACATTCATCCTACACTGCTTTTTGCCTCTGGTGGCTGGCTATATTCCCCCAATAACAAGCATTTCACCAGGACAGTTTTGTTATTGTTTCAATTTCAACCCTACGTACACATTATGCTATAAATCTCGGGAAATGGTACAAATAGAGAATGTGTACACAAAGATAATGGGAATTTATAGAGAAAATAGAGTGAACATAAACAAATGAATCCCACTCATAAAAATATAATCATTTTGGGCGGTGCCTGTGGCTCAGTGAGCAGGGCGCCAGCCCCATATACCGAGGGTGGCGGGTTCATACCCGGCCCGGCCAAACTGCAACAAAAAAATAGCCAGGCGTTGTGGCGGGCGCCTGTGGTCCCAGCTACTCGGGAGGCTGAGGCAGGAGAATCGCCTAAGCCCAGGAGTTGGAGGTTGCTGTGAGCTATGTGACACCACGGCACTCTACCGAGGGCAATAAAGTGAAACTCTGTCTCTACAAAAAAATATATAAAAAATATATATAATCATTTTATGGGTCTATAAAGTAAAAGCCAAGCCTATTTATTCTTTTCTCTTTTTGATACAAGGTCTAGCTCTGTCACTGAGCTACAGTGCAGTGGCATTGTCATACCTCACTGCAACCTCAAACTCCTGGGTTTAAGCAATCCTTCTGCCTCAGCCTCCCAAGAAGCTGGGACTACAGGCACCCGCCACAATGCCCAGCTAATTTTTCTATTTTTATAGAGACAGGGTCTCCCTCTTGCTCAGGCTGGTCTCAAACTCCTAGCCTCAAGTCATCCTCCTCCCTTGGCCTCCCAGAATATCAGGACTACAGGCATGAAACACCATGCCCAGCCTTGTTTATTCTTATTACTTCACTATTTATGTACATTTTCTCTACAAAGTATATATTCTTATTTTCCGACTTTTAAAAAAAAATTATCATTTATAACCACACTATGTCTTTTTCTTTTTTTTTTTTTTCCTACTTCCAAAGGTAGCTCAGAATCTATTGGCTTTTTCCTTTCCCCTCCCCCCACCATCGCTGTGCCTAGCTCTGTCCCGAGCCTGCCAGCACGGCATACCTACCTACCTAACCCACCTGCCTGGGACTCAAACCTATGTCACCACCATGATGGCATGCTACCATTATCCACTATACTATGCTGGCTGGTTCTGCTGTCCTTTCAATCTCCATCTTTTAAGTTTTGCTCTTAATAACCTCATCAGTTGAACTGGACAAACATTATCTTTTTCATAGCCAGTCACTCAGCACCTACTTTTCTGGCAAGTATTGTGCCCTAAACCTTCACAAATTGTATCTCATTAAATATGCGTAAGCGCTTGAGACAAGCAAAACTCCCTCATATTTACAAATAAAGAGACTGAAATAAGACAGGCATTAGAACTTGTTCTGAATCACGGGTCAAGGAGGGCCTGGTCTTGAAGCCAAACCTATACCACATTAGTCCAACAAACACAGTCATGACTAACTGCCTCTCGGGGAGATCGTGCAATAGCTTATGCAATCTGTTTTTAGGCTCTGAGATTGTTTTCAGATTTTAGTCTGCACACAAAGTACTTTCTGAGATGCAGCAATTCAAACTTGGCAGCTCTATTAATATTATGCAGTTAATTTATACACTCTTTGTTCTTTCAAGAGAAAGCTTGTGGTTTTATGGACGTTATCTATGGCTACAAATGTGAAGCTAAAATGCAAGTTGATTAAGAGCTACTATTCCAAACCACAAGAAGGAAAAACTGTTTTAATTTTTAGGTAACTGAGTCATCTTTCAGTGACATAAAAGGTTAACTCTAGCATTGCAAAATAGTTTCCAAATTGTTACCCATTATACACACACACACACATGCACGCACATGGAATCAGGCAGAAACTATAAAATGTTTATCAATAATTTCTAATTTGAATACCAGTAGAAAATGGACTTTGGGAAAAGGATTGTACAATAATTAAAACTCCACATGGAGTAAAAATAACCTGAAGAAATAAAATTAGTTTCTTGTCCAGGTAAAATGGCAATTTATTTCACCCCTCCTTCCTTCTCTCAAAGCTAATTTAAAAACAACAGAAGAATTAAAACATTATCAACAAAAAACTTCACCTTCAATAAAAGGAGATAGCCACAAGCCCGAACGATAAACCAGGAAGCACAGCTGCCAAACACTGTGAGGTCTGATCTAGCAGAAAGGAGGGGCTCAGCGCCTGTAGCTCAGTGGCTAGAGCACCAGCCACATACACCAGAGCTGGCGGGTTCTAATTCAGCCCATGCCGGCCAAACAGCAATGACAACTACAACCAAAACAAAAAAAAAATAGCTGGGCGTTGTGGTGGGCGCCTGGAGTTCCAGCTACTTGGGAAGCTGAGGCAAGAGAATCGCTTAAGCCCAAGAGTTTGAGGTTGCTGTGAGCTGTGGTGCCACAGCACTCTACTGAGGGGTCACGTAGTGAGACTGTTTCAAAAAAAAAAAAGGAACAGAAAGGAGGCCTGGGCCACCTCACACCCAGTGCAGACCACTGGCTTCCATAAAATAAGCATCACCACCCTAAAAGGCAGGACCACAATCCTTGTATTAGAAAAACAAGAAGCGACAGAGTGTTCAGGCCAAGGAGACAAAGAAATGTTACAATAGCAACTCACCTTGATAGCAAAGAATCATAAGCAAAGAGGATTGGAAAAAGGCAGGGAGATAGGTAGCAAGTATCAAATCCCAAGTCAGAGTACCAGAAGAATTTTATTCCCCCTCAGGAAGATAACAGCTTAGGAGAGAGGCTGTTCATTATTCAAACTAACACAGCCTCACAATTCTGCAGGGGATAAGGGACATATTCAAAGATGAGTAATTGTGATAAGAGTATTAACACAAGCCCATTGCATGAAAGCTGATCAGGAAAGAAGGAATATAAATAGGAAAGGAATGTAAGCAAAAAAGCAATTTAGGGCGGCACCTGTGGCTCAAGGAGTAGGGCACCGGTCCCATATGCCAGAGGTGGCGGGTTCAAACCCAGCCCCGGCCCAAAACCACAAAAAAAAAAAAAAAGCAATTTAAATGAAACTTTAACGGTATTATCCAAAGAAACAGAAGTAGAATTCAGCCAAAGAAATCCTGTTGTTGTTTTTTTAAGACAGAGGATCACTTTCTTGCCTCTGGTAGAGCGCCGTGACATCACAGCTCACAGCAACCTCAAACTCTCGGGCTTAAGCCATTCTCTTGCCTCAGCCTCCCAGATAGCTGGGACTACAGGATCCGCCACAATGCCCAGCTATTGAGACAGGGTCTCGTTCTTGCTCAGGCCAGTTTCAAACTTGTGACCTCAAGCAATCCACCCGCCTCAGCCTCCCAGAGTGCTGGGATTACAAGAAATCCTGTTTCAAAGACATCACAAAGTGAAGCTAAAAAAAGGTTAAAGGAAGAAGTACAAAGTCAAAAGAGAATCAAGGAGAAATGAGATCTCAAAAAAAGAAGCCAGAAGATAGTCTGTGGAAGTTAGACAGGAAAGAAGTTAAAGAAAAGTTTTTCCCAAATTTGAGAAAAATCCCCAAAATTTACACAATGCTACAAATAACAAGTTACAAAGCTAAGAGAACTTCTACACTGTCAACAATAAAAAGCAAACGTGAATCGATCATACTGAAGGGAAGAGAATGTTGTTGCTCTACTGTCTCTAAAGAAAAATAATAGAAAATCACTGACACATGAAGAGGTGATCAATAGAACATAGCCAAAAATTGCAGGTTTAGGTTTACAGTAATGTCAGGCAGTGAGTGGATAAAATGTTGTTTTTTTGGATGTTTTTCATGTTTGTGGCATTATCTACTTTTAAAATTTGTCATGTATTGTAATATCTCCTCTCAGTCTAAATATGCACTTCTCTGCCTATTAAAAAAAAAAGAAAACATCATGCAAAGACAAGACTGTGAGAATTTCTATTTAAAGGAACCAAATTGGAATAAATTTTACTAAAAACAACCATGGACATTAGGGATAGATTTTAAGAAACTCCACAAACTAGAAAGGAGTGGATGATTCCACAGATGATGATAAATACTAAAAATGAACAAAGGAGCTCCAACATACACTTAGTTGATATTTTTTATTTTTTGAGACAGAGTCTCACTTTGCCACCCTCAGCAGAGTACCATGATGTCATAGCTCACAGCAACCTCAAACTCTTGGGCTTAAGCAATTCTCTTCCCTCAGCCTCCTGAGTAGCTGGGACTACAGAAGCCAGCCACAACACCCGGCTGTTTTTTTTTTTTTAGAAATGGGGGTAGAGGGTGGGGGGGTGGGCAGGGGTGTGTCTCGCTCTTGCTCAGGCTGGTCTCGAACCTGTAAGCTCAGGCAATCCACCTGCCCTGGACTCCCAAAGTGCTAGGATTACAGGTGTGAGCCACGCACTCAAGCATACTTAGTTTATATCCTTAGAAAAGAGAATAAAATAAATGGAACAGAAAAGTATGATAAAATATAATAGAAGAAAATTTGCCCAATATAAAGACAGAATTGAACCTGAAGATTAACAAAGAGTTTTTCCATGTTTAGGAAACACTGAGACAAAACAACCAGGTATATCCTGATGACAAAGCAATCTTCTAAGATTTCAAGTAGAAAAAGTAAGATAAGAAGGTAGTGGGAAAATCCTTGCTGGACCTCAGATGCCAAAAGGCAATGAGGCAAAGTCTGCACAGTTCCCAGGAAAAGAGGGTGTAAATTAAGAATTTTATATCAACAAAGACCAGAATTGAATATTCTCAAGCATGCTTTTAAAAATTACCTAATGATAAAATGTAGCCAAGTGAACCATGCAATTCAGGGTTGGCAAAACCCTAGAAAATAATTGGTGATAAGCATTCAATCCATTTACACTAGAATAAAGGTTAAACACCTATGGGAATTATTAAGAACGTATACTTATAAATCATGAAATGACAATAACAACTATATAACAAATGGAGGGAGGGAGAGTTGAAAGAATAATATGAATGCTAATTTATTCTTCTTTCATAACAGGAAACTGTACCATGTAGTCTGAAAAATAACATCCTGAAGTTTTTGTAATCTTTTTTCTTATTTTTCAAGCAATAACAAATTCTTTTGTGGTGATGTCTAAAGCTCAGTAACTACTCTTTTTTAATTTAAGTTTCCTGTTTTGTTAAATTCATCAAAAGCAAATATATGTTTATGATTCCTTTTCATAAAATTATTTCTCTTTGGCCAATCATTCATCTCTATCTTTAAGAGAAGCTTGGAATGATGTTCATAAATGTTCATGATGTTTGTAGTGAATGGTGAAATTTGGGATTTTTACAATTTGTTTTTACTTCCTCAGCATTTTATTACTTAAAATGTTCATAATGTACAGGTATCAATTTTACAAAAATATTCAAATCATAGTTCTTTTTAAACTGAAGAACAAAATTCTTAAGGAGCAACTTCTATTTATTTGGAGTTTTTAGTAAGTAAAAAAATATTCACATAAGTAGAAGATACAGAGAGAATCTTTGCAATACAAAAAGAAACTCACTGTAACAGCAGCCACTCTCCGAGGCTGGGTCACTCCTACCACTCTTCCTTCTGCGGTCCAGCCAGCTTCTGCAAGGTACTACAAATGAAATCACATCTAAGTACATCTGACACCACTTCTCCAGAAACAATCTCCCCCAAGGTGCCCCAGCATTGTGTTAAAATCACTGAGAAAGTAACAGTTTTTGTCCCAGCAGAACTTTCGAAATTGTTTTACAAATGAAGGATTCCAGGCTTGGAAATGTTTTTTTATTGAAGTTCCCATCAATGCTAGTAAACAGAAGAACCAAGGTACAAATTTAGCATTCTGATTCCCCAATCTTACAAAATTTCCATGCATTACAGACGTCTTAAGGAACAAAAAATTATCCGTGGAGCCTGTAATCCCAGCACTCTGGGAGGCTGAGGCAGGCATATTGCTTGAGCTCAGGAGTTCAAGACCAGCCTGAGCAAGAGTGAGGCCTGTTTCTAAATAATAGCAGCAGTGGTGGCAGGCGCCTATAGTCCCAGCTACTCAGGAAGCTGAGGCAAGAGGATCCCTTGAGCCCTGGAGTTTCAGGATGCTGTGAGCAATGAGACCACAACACTCTACCGAGGGTGACAAAGTGAGACTCCATCTCAAAAAAAAATTATCCATGGAGAGCTCAAAATAATGCTAAATTTGTAGAACAAAGAATTTTAAAGTACCTAACACAGAGACAGCTCACTATAAACATCAATGATTCAATACATTTTAGTCAAATTAAATAAAAACAATTAGATCCTATATATAAATATATGCCATTAGATTATATTAATATATATCTAATTTGATTAAATGCATTTATTACTTAATTGATACATATGTATTTGACTATGCACTTAAAATCCAATATGGATAAGAATACTTACCAGTTATTTATTTTTCTAACGTCTAATTGTTTTACAATGAATATACATTACTTCCATAATAGAAAACAGATTTTAAAAGATATTGCATGTCTCTGCTCATTTGCTCAAAAGAAATACAGAAAGGATAATATAGAAACTAAAGAAAATGGCTACCTACAGGGAATGGGTGGGGAAGGGGCAGAGGAAGGGGAAAGGAGACAGTGCAACAGAGGTGGAGAGGGCGTGGCAATGCTCCGAAAAGATGTTTCTGGGTAGCTCTGACTCTCAGAACCACAGGCACCTGCCACATACTCTTACCCAAAAGACCCACCAAATAAAACCAACCAGAATCTGGAAGGAAACCAAAGGGAACAGAATGTTAAACAAATGAGCCTTTCTGTTTCCAGAAGAATTACAAACGCAAACTAAAGCCAGTGTACCAGAAGAGAACTAACCCCAAGTAGAGATGGAGAACAGTATCATGACTGGATGCTTCAAGGCTAAAGATAAAAAGAACTGTACATAAAGGCTGTCATCTAGTTAGAAAATGTTAATAAAACCCAAAATGGTATATGAGTAGCATTCTGAAATTATTTTATGTGTATACTGTAATTAAATGAATTTGTAAATATACTGCAGATAACGAGGACTGAGTTTCTCACTGTTAAAGAAAAGTTAAGAATAAGGAAATGCTAAAACGAGCCCTGTGGCATTGGTTCAGAATCAGAAGTATCAGTATAAACTGATGTTTAAAGAGAGACAGATACAGGTTTATAAATGCTTTTATATGCATGGGTTAATATTCATACATATATTTCCCATGTCTTCTCACTGAGACTCATAGCAATGACATTTCAGCAGTAATGAACACGCTAGCATTCACATCTTGATTTCTAAACACTACTTCAATAAAGGAGCCAGGGCTTGTGCAGGGAAAAAGAGGAGCCTGGAATATCTTGTAGTGCTACAAAGTAAGGAAGTAGTCAAAAAAAAAAAAAAAAGTATGCAGCCTTTTATAAGAAAACAGAAGCCAAAACAAAGGAGCCCTTAAAGGTCAAAGATGGAATGATTCGGCAACAACAATAAAAAGATAATGTTGAATTTTAACCCACAGAGAAAATTAGTGTCTATAGCTCCATATTGACATGCACAAATAATCTAACAAATGGGAAAGAAAGGACAGTTATTCCTCACAGAAGAGTCTATTTAATAAAGGTAGTGAGAAAAAGGAAAAAAGAAAATCATCGCTGTTGCAGACAAGGTCCACTGAGGAATGGTAAATTAGTAGGTGAAAGTTTGAAGAAAAACAGATTATTTGCATTCTGAAAATAATGATAGTTGTTATCTTCCCCTAAGATATCTATCAACTAAAATGGAGAAGGCAGTAGCTTGATGGGAGAACCTGGCGCCTTAAGCAAGTGACCCAGGTTAACATCATCAGTGCAAGATACATCACTATCACCAACCCCTTAATAAGGTGCTCTAAGAAGGACACAATATCAGTTCTGTGCGCTTGTCAAAATGCAGAATCTGTAATCTGAGAAAACAGAATAACATAAACTCAAATTGAGGAACATTCCAAGAGTAGATGCTCATTATTCATTATTCTTTAAAAATATCAAGATCCTGAAAGAGGAGGGGAGACTGACCAACTCTTACAGACTGGAAGAGAAGAGAGAAACAACTAATTGCCAGATAGGCTCCTAGAACCAGAAGCAGAACATGAGCAGGCGCACCAGCAAAATACCAACATCTGCAGTCTAGTGTTAACCGCTGTTAATGTCCTGCTTTTGATTACCGTGCTAGAAGAAGTGGGGGAAGGGTATAAAGGAATTCTCTATTGTTTTTTGCAACTTTCCTATTAGTCTAAAATTGGTTAAAAATAAAGTTGAAAAATGGCTATGAAAAGTTGTAGAAATGTACAATTTTTGCCATAGAAACTATAAAGTGGCTCTTGGCTCTTATATTAAATACACACAAAAAATACTACGAATTGCCCTCATCACACAAATATAAAAACAGAACTATCTGCATACCTTACTAAGTGCCAGGAACTATGCTGAGGGCCTTATAAGCACTGCCCCACTTATTTTATTTTATTTTTGAGCTTTTTGGCCGGGGCTGGGTTTGAACCCACCACCTCCGGCATATGGGACTGGCGCCCTACTCCTTGAGCCACAGGCGCCACCCCATTATTTTATTTTTGAGACAGGGTCTCATTCTGTCACTCAGACTGGAGTGCAGGAGCATTATATAGCTCACTGCAACCTCAAATTCCTGGGCTCAAGTGCTCCTCCTGCCTCAGTCTCCTGAGTTGCTGAGACTATAGGTATCTGCCACCATATCTGCCTAATTTTTCCTATTTTTTTTTTTTTGGTAGAGAAAGGCCCTTGCTCTTGCTCAAACTGGTCTCAAACTACAACCTCAAACCCTCCTCCCACCTTGGTTTCCCAAAGTACTAGGATTACAGGCATGAGCCACCACACCCAGCCCCATTGCCCCATTTAATCCTCACAACAAATCTTATAAGGAAGGTAACATATATCATCATCGACAATACATACATGAGGAAACAAAGAGGTCATGTAACTAGTCCAAGGAAAGGGATGAAAATCCAAGTGCTGGAATTCAAGTTCAATAAACCAAAGCCAAGACACACAAGCCGGACATTATCTATCATCCAAATTCAACCACACATAGTTAATTTCTTAGTTGTAGTCTTAAGTGAAAGAAAAATAATTTCCACAAAAATAAACAACCTGGCCAGGCGTGGTGGCTCAAGCCTATAATCCCAGCACTCTGGGAGGCCAAGGCAGGTGGATCACCTGAGCTCAGGAGTTCGAAATCAGCCTGAGCAAGAGTGAGACCCCCATCTCTAAAAATAGCCTGGCATTGTGGCAGGCTGAGGCAAGAGGATTGCTTGAGCCCAAGAGTTTGAGGTGGCTGTGAGCTGTGATGATGCCATGGCACTCTAACCAGGGCGACAGAGTGAGATACTATTTCAAAAGAAATAAGAAATACAAACAGGGTGGCGCCCGTGGCTCAAAGGAGTAGGGTGCTGGCCCCATATACGGGAGGTGGTGGGTTCAAACCCGGCCCCGGCCAAAAACTGCAAAAAAAAAAGAAAATACAGATAAACAAACAACCTGACCAGGAAACTAGCCACCTCAATACACTGAGACTCAGATTTCTACTAAAATAAAGATACTGCAAAAGCAGGTATAGTGCTGATGTCAAGAGAAGGGGGCGTCCAGGAGGGGGATCACTAAGTGTAGGCCTGCTGCCGCCTCAGTTCTCCACTCTTTCCAAGGTTACCAAAATCTGATCTTCTACCTAAAACACAGAATTAGGAAGAACTTCACCAGTAACAGTACTAATAAAAACTGTACTGAAGAAGAACTTGTTCTCACAGTCCATTTTTTTTAACAGAGTAAAAAATATCATCTAAGTGTGGAATTTTAAAGCTAGTAAGTATTTGGTGCTTTAGCATGCTGTACTTTTCCAAGGAAAGATATTACATAAATCTAGAAGAACAGTTTCTTGAGAGAGACCTGCTTCATATCCTTGCTGTAACCTCCAGTTCCTCAGCCTTTCCAATTTTCCTAAGCCGTAACTCAATTTAGCTACAGAGTAAGCTGGAAACAGTGACTATCTCAGGGAAGGGAAAATGAACGGCTAAGAGAAAAGGGAACAACAGGAGGGGGAGCAAATCTTTGGGCCAATAATACAATACAATCTATCACAATGACCTAGTCATTCTGAACAGCAAAACTTAGGAGATTCGGTTTTTACTATTTATTCCCCTGCTTTTTAAATTTTAATACATTTAAATGCATTTCCTATTCAAAAAAGCACTTATAATAAATAAAATACAATTCCACAAAATAATTAAATTCAAATGCATATGTGCTTTGAGCCAGCAATTCCACAATCATTATATTATTCTATAAATATACCTATATGTGTACAAAATAACATGTACAAACTGATTTACTGCATCATCATAATAATACAAAACTGGAAACAACCTTAATGTCCATCACTGGAGATTGGTAAAATAAACTATGTGCACATACTGGAATCTATGGGACTGAATAAAGAATGATACAGTATGTGAAAAAAAGACAAGGAGTAGAGTCATTGCCTGACTTCAAAGTGTACTACAAAATTAAAGTAACCAAAACAGCATGGTACTGGCATAAAACAGACACACAGATTAATGGAACAGAACAGGGAACACAAAAATAAATCTATACATTTACAGCCAACTGCACCTTGGGAAAGAACATTTTCTACAATAAACAATGCTGGGAAAACTGGATATGCACATGCAGAAAACTAGAACTCGGCCCCTATCTCTGACCTTTACAAAAATCAAATGAAAATGAATTAAAGATACCATATAAGGTGCTGAAAACCATGAAGCTACTAAAAGAAAACACAGCAGAAATGCTTCATGACTTTGGTCTTGGCAAGGATTTTCTAGATACAACCACAAAAGCACAGACAACAGATAGATGAATGTGATTATGTCAAACTAAAAAAGCTACTGCACAGCAAAGAAAACAATCAACAAAGTGAAGAGACAACATACAGAATGAAAAAATATATGCAAACTATACATCTGACAAGGGGTAACATCCAGAATATATAAGGAACTCAAACAGTTCAAAAGCAAAAAAAAAAAAAAAAAAATCCTGGCTCAGCAATTATAGCTCAGCAGCTAGGGCACCAGCCACATATACCAGAGCTGGAGGGTTTGAATCCAGCCCAGGCCTGCCAAACAATGACAACTACAACCAAAAAATAGTTGTGGCAGGCACCTATAGTCCCAGCTACTTGAGAGGCTGAGGCAAGAGAAGGCTAAGCCCAAGAGTTGGAGGTTGCTGTGAGCTGTGACGCACAGCACTCTACTGAGGGCGACATAGTGAGACTCTGTCTCAAAAAAAAAAAAAGAATCCAGTTTAAAAATGAGCAAAAGACCTAATTAGACATTTCTCCAAAGATCACATACAGACAGCCAACAGGTAAGGAATATGAAAATACGTTCAACATCACTAATCATCAGGGTAAAGCAAATCAAAACCACAGTAAGATATCCCTTTATTAAAAGGACAAAAAAAAAAAAGAACAGGATATGGAGGAAGAGGAATTCTCATATGCTATCAGTGGAGTCGTAAATTAGTACAAACATTATGGGCAACAAACAGTATGGGTCAAAAATTTAAAAACAGAACTACCATATGATCTAGCAATTCCGCTACTGGGTTTACATCCAAAGAAACCTATTCAGTACATCAAAGAGGCTTCTGCGCACACACGTTTATTGCAGCACTACTCACAATAGCCAGGATATAGAATCAGCCTGAGGGCCCATCAACAGATGGATGAATTTTAAAAGAAAAAGTGGTGTATATGTACAAGGGAATACACTTCAGCCACAAAATGAAATAGGTGAACCTGGAGGACATTATACTAAGGGAAATAAGCCAAGCAGAGAAGGACAAATACCACGTCTTTCCACTCATGTATGAAACCTAATTAAGTTGATCTTGTAAAAGTAGGGAATAGAGAGTGGTTGCTAGTGTCTAGAAAGGGGAGGCAGAAAGGGGTAAGGGGAGAGGAGACGTTATCAACAAGTACAAAGCAAAAGTTAGGAGGAATAAGTTCTGATGTCTTTTGCACAAGAAGATGACTATGTTTAAAATAACGCACTGAGGTGGCTCTGTGGTGCAATGGATAGCACACCGGACTTCTAACATAATGTATTAGATACTTCCAAAGAGTCAGAATAGATGCTGAATATTCTCACCACACAAAAATAGTAAATGTTTGAGGTGATGGATATGCTAATTACCCTGATCTGATCATTACACAGTGTATACATGTATCAAAGCATCATACTTAGCCCATAAATATGTATAGTTATGATGTGACAACTGAAAAAAAAAAACTTTAAAAATCACTGAAAGAATAAGAAAAAAAGATAAGACATATTAAAACATTTATAGATGTTTTAGGGAGAGCATACATATGAAAACATATTTAAATATACATACATTTCTCTGTAATTGCATGATAAAAACTCTCTACTAGGAAATAGGGCGGCACCTGTGGCTCAGTGAGTAGGGTGCCAGCCCCATATACCAAGGGTGACGGGTTGGAACCTGGCCCCGGCCCAACTGCAACAAAAAATAGCCAGGCGTTGTGGTGGGCACCTGTAGTCCCAGCTACTCGGGAGACTGAGGCAAGAGAATCGCCTAAGCCCAGGAGTTAGAGGTTGCTGTGAGCTGTGATGCCATAGCACTCTACCAAGGGTGTTAAAGTGAGACTCTGTCTCTAAAAAAGAAAAGAAAAAAGAAACTGATAACACTGGTTGCCTGTGCATAAAGGAAATGAGTATCAGAAGATAGAGCAGACGAAAATCTTTTTTTAGTCCTTTTGAATTTTAAACCATGTGAACCTACTAAATATTAATAAAAAATAAAAATAAATTAAACCCTAACAACAACAAAAAACAACCTACCTTCATTTGCTGTCATACTACTCAGCTTGGATCCCCAGCCCCTGCTGTTTCCATCTGGCCATCTTTCCCTAGACTCAGTCCCTCGTAGGCTCCCCCCATAGCTAAGCCTTGCTAGGGTAAAAGACTAGACTGTTGTGATATATTTATCATTGTTCTAAACATGTGCTACCCATCCCTGTGGGAGGATTATATACATTGTCACCGTCTTGCTTTCTAGCCTGGCCATGATACTTGCTTTGACCAATGACACTCAAGCAGAAGGGCCACTTTGGATCAGAAGTTTTAAGCGCCATCTCATGATTCTGCCAACTACCACAAGATCAACTAGTCCCACATAAAAGCCGTACCTTAAGCCTCAGAGCCAGTGATGACACAGAGTGGCCTCCAAGCCAACCCAAGATGACCACACAGTATGAGAAAGAAATAAACCTTTGTGTTTTTAAGCCACTGAGACTTTCAGGATCTTTGTTACCAACCACACAGACTAATTCCAAAACAAACTAAAATTATGGACAAACTAAAATTATGGGCTCTCATGTGGCCTTTTACCTCTGTTCTTCATTCCCTGACCTCACTACTCTCTGCAGTGTCCTCACCTGAAAAAGGTAATAATAGTACCTACCTCTTTGAGTCACGGAGGATTAAACACATCAGCATGTGTAAAGTACTCACTTCATATAGCACTTATTACTGTTATTATCGTACTACAATCAGTTATTATTACTAGTACTATTATTATATTACTCTCTAAATGATAATCACTCAGTAATTTAGCCTGGCCCTTCTCCTGTGTTGCTCTGTAAGAAACAAGTAACTTCTAGGCTCTTGATGCCCACAGCACATATCGGTATCTTTTTCTTGCAGACTACCACCTTCTCTCCTATCTGAATTTTGAAATTTTCTAACAAAAGCAATCAATGTAACCTGTTTCTGTGTACCCTTAATGAATCCCCAACAATAAAAAAAAGAAAAAAAATTTGTCTTTTCTGTGCTAGGTCATTCCCCTCTGCCTACTGTTCCCTAGCTGTACATTAGATCACCTGGGGTAACTTTCTAAAAATGCCTATGTCATCCTAAACCTATTATAGCATGATGGGCACAGTGGACCACGCCTGTAGTCCTAGTACTCTGGGAGGCCAAGGTGTGTGGATCCCTTAAGCTCAGGAATTGGGAGACCCCATCCCTACTAAAAATAGAAAAATTAGCCAGGCATTGTGGGGCACCTGTACTACTCGGGAGGCTGAGGCAGGAGTTTAAGGCTGCTATGGGCTAAGCTGAGGCCATAGCACTCTAGCCTAGGCAATATAGCAAGACTCTGTATCAAAAAAAAAAAAGAAAATAAAAAAAGAAATGGGAGAGCAGACAAAGGAACTGAGAACTATACAGAGATGCTGTCATATCCACAAGTCTGACCAGGCAGTCAATAATACTTACTACACACATCATTAACATGCTCAAAAATGCAAAGGGGTTTTCATCACCTTCCCCTGGGAATCTCTCACCCTAAAACCCTGCCACTGGACTTGCTCTTTCCAAGACCAACAACCCAGAATTGAATCAGGTCTCCTGCTCCCTGGCCACTGTGTTGGCTGAAACTGCCACCTACACATCTCTCCAGAAACCTCGCTCCTCTTCTGCTTCCTCTGACCATGGCAGTCTCCTGGTTCCTTGGCCATTTCCCTGACTGCCACTCTGTCTCTTTTCTGCTCCTAACTCCTGAATGTTGATGTTCCCAGGGCACGGTCCCTGGTTCCCTCTCACTCCCACATGCATCAAGATGTTGTACCACCAACATGTGGACAATCTCACATCCGATGCCACACAGAGGACGTCCATGTCTGACCTCTGCCAAGTCTCAGACTCCCAATCAATCTTCCTGCTAATAATGTAATCAAAGACCATCCATGATAGGGGAAAAATAAGTCTAAATCAAAGTCTAAGTTTAAATCAAATACATCAAAATTTCCCCCCCTAGAATCAGTATTTACTTTCTTTTTTTTGAGACAGAGTCTCACTACGTGGTCCTCAGTAGGTTGCCATGGTTTCACAGCTCACAGCAACCTCAAACTCTTGGGCTTAAGCAATTCTCTTATCTCAGCCTCCCAAGTAGTTGGAACTACAGGCGCCCGCCACATGCCCAGCTATTTTTTGTTGTTGTTGTTGTTGCAGTTGTCATTGTTGTTTAGCTGACCCAGGCCGGGTTTGAACCCACCAGTCTGGGTGTATGTGGCCAGAGCCCTACCCACTGAGCTACGGGTGCCACCCAGTATTTACTTTTCTATCGCATTTAGCACTACAACTTGCTGTGTCCAAGACAAGGCACGGTCAGTCAGTATCCACCTTTATCCCTTTACCTTACTCATGACAAATATCCAGCCAGCTTCTAATTCATATAGACCCAAACTCTGAAACTGCTCTCATTCCCATCCTCCCCAGATTATCCCACGATCACCTCTTCACCGAGGACCCTATTACTCACTCTTCCCCAGACCACTGCAATAGCCTTCTTCGGCCTCCTCCTGTTTCTAAGTCATGTTGTATTTGAATTAAAAAACTTACCTAAAGCTCAGCTCATGATGTTGTTTACTTGCTCACACATCCTACAAGGATACAACCACTCTGATAACCTTAGATGTTACTTACTAAAGCTGAACATAGGATCCAGCCACACTACTCTTAGGCATAGCCCAGCAGAAATGTGCACGCATGATCACCAAACACAAGCAACTCGTCTGTTCACAACAGTACTGTTCACAACTAAAAACTGGAAACAACTAAAATGCCAATCAACACTAGGGGATGAATAAAACACGGAATACCAATACAGTGGAACACTCTATAGCAGGGGTTGGCAAACACTTTTGGTTAAAGGCCAGATTACAAATTTCTAAGCTTTCAAGGCCTTTAACTTTCTGTTACAACTGTTCAGGTCTCTGTTATAGCAGGAAAGCAGCATGGCCAATATGTCAATAAGCAAGGGTGGCTGTGTGCCACCAAAGCTTTCTTTACAAAAGCAGGCAAGGACCTGGATTTGGTCCACACGTTGTTACTTGCTGCCCCCTGCTATGTAGCAATGAGAATGAACCAACCATAGCAATAGTAAACAACATAGAAGATCCTCACACATAACGGTGAAGAGAAGAAGCTAAGCTACTCCTTTACAAAGTTAAAACTAGGCAAAAGTAACCTATGGTGTGAAAGCCAGAATAAAAGTTGGCCTTGTTTACATCTGTAGTGATAGAGAGGGCAGTTAGAGGAGAAGACACAAAAGGACTTCTGGGATCCTGGTCCTGTTCTGTTTCTTGATCTGTGAGCTGGTAACACAGGTGTTTTCCACTTGTAAAAATGTATCAAGATGTAAAATTATTTGGGCACTTTCCTACATGTATTTTATACTTTAATAAAAGTTAACATTTTAAAGCAAAGAAAAATCCCCAAGGTCTATCAAACCTGGCCACTTAATCATCAATCTTCACTCTTCGAGTCAGGGTTCTTTTTTTTTAGCTTGTTAAAAATGTTTATTTAGCAATTGTACGCAATATAAAGCCTGTTCCCTTTGTCCCTTGAAGCATAGGTTCCTGGCCACAAGACATCCTGTTTCCCCATCCTGCTGGTCTGACACCATGGACTCTAAACACTTTATGAGAAATAAAGTTCTTCTTTTCTTATAAACTTCATTATTATTTTTAGTTAACAAGGAAAATGGTAGGCAAATAATAAAAAATAATGGAAGCCGGACATGGTGGCTCATGCCTGTAATCCTAGCATTCTGGGAAGCCAAGGTGGGTGGATTGCTTGAGCTCTGGAGTTTGAGACCAGCCTGAGCAAGAGGGAGACCCTGTCTCTAAAAACAGCTAGATGTTGTGGCAGGTGCCTATAGTACCAGCTACTTAGGAGGCTGAGACAAGAGGATCGCTTGAGTCCAAGAGTTTGAGGTTGCTCTGAGCTGTGATACCATACTCTACGGAGCGAGTCAGGGTTCTTAAGACACACTCCATACTCACCCTACACTTCCCACTCCAATAGCTCTAACCACAATAATCACTGGACTAGAACACCTTCCCAGTCAGCTACCACTGATCATTCAAGGTCAATTTCAAATGCCATTTCATTACTAGGTTTCTCTTGATCATTCTTACCACTCCTATTCACACAACATATCATTTCTGCTGGTAAGGTAAGTTCTTGCAGAGCATTGCATAATTCTATAAAAGCTAGTTTTGTTTCGGCTCAGCACCTGTACCACAGTGGTTATGGTGCCAGCCACATATACTGAGGGTGGCGGGTTCAAACCTGGCCTGGGCCAGCTAAACAACTGCAACAAAAAATAGCCAGGCATTGTGGCTGGTGCCTGTAGTCCAAGCTACTTGGGGGGCTGAGGCAAGAGAATCGCTTAAGCCAGCAGTTCTCAACCCGTGAGTCGTGATCCAAAGGAACTGTATTAAAGGGCCGCAGCATTAGGAAGGTTGAGAACCACTGGGTTAAGCCCACGAGTTTGAGGTTGCTAAGAGCTGTGACACCACAGCACTCTACTGAGGACAACATAGTGAGACCCTGTCTCAAAAAAAATAATAATTATATATATGTGCCAGTTTTTATTTACGACTACAGTAGAATTTTCACAGTTGACCACCTACTTAAGTTGACCTAATTTTCATAAACCAGACATGCACCACATGTGCAAATCAGTAAAGTAAGCCTATTTCCTTCTGTTAACTACCTCTGTATGTTGACCAGTTTGTTATAGTCCATTAGGTGGTCAACTTACAGAGGTTCTACTGTACTAACAGTTTTCATTTTCAGTTGCTCTTCAACTGTAATTATTTGGACAAAAACTACAAATTACCCATCTTTGAATAAGTCTAGGGGTTTTTTTGTTTTGCTTTGTTTTTTTTAGAGTCTCACTTTCTCGCCCTCAGTAGAATGCCATGGCATCACAGCTCACAGCAACCTCCAACTCCTGGGCTTAAGCGATTCCCTTGCCTCAACCTCCCAAGTAGCTGGGACTACAGGCACAACACCCAGCTATTTTTAGAGAAGAGGTCTCGCTCTGGCTCAGGCTGTTCTCAAACCTGTGAGCTCAGGCAATCCACCCACCTCGGCCTCTCAGAATGCTAGGATTATAGGCGCAAGCCACTGTGCCCGGCCATGAGTCTGGTATTACAAGAAGTCAAAGACAAACTGTTACTTTAATACTAATCAAAGAATTGTAAGCCTTAAAAGTTTAAGGAAAAATATCTAGTTGAATTGAATATTTCCAGAGAGAAGACCTTAAAAATGTAAATGAGAGTACAGACGATTCTCAAGTTACAAACTCTGTCCAACGAAGTCTAAGTGTGAAGACACAGATTAAATATGTACTCACTTGAGGAATCTGTGTGCTTTTCCCACATCCTGTTTCTCCAATGATCACCACAGTCTGATAGTTTTCAATCAAGTATAAAATATGATTCCTAAGCTGAAAAAGAAAAACCATACATTATAAATAGCTACATGTTGTCTTAAAAGACCTAAACAAAGATATTTAAACATTGTGAAATAAGCTGTTTCCAAAAGAAAGTAAATTTTAAAAAGGACTAGCAAAATACATTCCTAACTCACAGGTCCTGCTGATGTCAGTATGAGCTGACACAAGCACAATTGAATGTGACACTTATCAAAATATATGATGCCCTCTGATTCAATATTTTCACTTATAAAAAGGTGTACTACAGACATACTAATACACGTGTACAAAGAAAGGTGAATCCACGTAGGCAAACATATTCATTGCAGAACTGTTTATAATAGCAAAAAACTCAAACTGCCAAAATGTTCATCAATAGGAGTTTGGTTAAATCAGTTATAAAACCGATAATGAAATAATTTGTATTAATAGCTGTTAAAAAGAATAATTGCCTATTTGTTCTGATATGGAAGGATCTACAAGATACGTTAAGGTGCTCAGTCCGGCAGCACATACACTAAAATCTGAACAATACAAGGAAGATTAGAGCATGGCCGCTGCTCAAGGAGGATATACAAATTTGTGAACCACTTGACATTTTTTAAATAAATAACAAAAACAAAAAATACATTAAGGAAATAATAATACACTAGTGATACGGTTTCAATGTTGGCCCCTCCAAATCTTATGTTGAAATTTGATCCCCAGTGTTGGAGGTGGGGCTGGGAGGAGATGTTTGGGTCATAGGGGCGGATCCTACACAAATGACTTGGTGCGGGGGGTGGAGACAAGATGGCTGACTGAAGCCAGCTTTAGACAAAGGTTCCCATCCAGACAGAGAGTTAAAGGACAGAAATTTAGGAAGTAACCTGGTGGATTAAAGCTGCACCAAGAGAGAAGGTTGAAGAACGCACATCAACCCCACTGAGGTGAGCTGCGACCCCAAGGATATAAACAAAAGGTACAAAATCCATCACCAAGCAGACGGGAGACCCCTCCCCAATGAGAACGGCTCGGAGTGCCCCACAAACAAATGAGCAGAGTTCAAAGGTCCTCCCACTACACTCCAGGGGAGAGACCCTCTAAAAACTGGACCTACCTCCCCTACTAGGGTGCCATGGTGTTCTCCTGCCAGGCATAAAACTGTATATATTTTCCACCTGCAATTCTGAGCTCCCAGTACTCCCCTCCACTCTCACTCTGAGGTCTGGAGGACTCTCCCCCAGGAGTCCAGATTCTTGGGTGATTTCTTGAGGGGTGTGGACAGGGCCTAGACTGCAGCTAGTCAATGCTGATTCTGCAGCACAGGATTGAGGAGAGGACGGTCAGCTGAGAGGGAACCGCACCAGAGCAGCGGTGCCCCAAAGCACAAAACAACAGCCGTTTTTGGCAACAACAGTGCGCACTCCCGGATATTCCGAAGCCACACTTCCTGTCTCCCTGGGCAACCAGAGGAGGCCGGGCATCTTCTCAAGTGGCAACCACCACGGAACAGATCTGGGACGCAAACGTAGGCCCCATGAGTACAGGGTTTGCCTGAGGTGGTACCAGCATGGGTGGAGCGTGGGGACTAGAAAACTGCACATGGAGAGCTGGGAAATTCCCAAGGTGGGGCTGACCCAGAGGACCACTTTACTCAGCCTAAACGCACCCAGCCCTCAGGGGATCATCAGCCTATAGACAAAGGAAGGCAGGAGGCTAGAACTGACAGCTAACCAAATACAAACCTGCAGGAGCAAAGACAGGGCCTGAGGCGCAGGCTCTGGGAACTCAAAACAGCTTCTCTTCTGCAGGGGAATTTAGCAGGGACAGAAACAAATTCCCACAAATTGTTCTATTCCGTCAGTAACATCAATCAGGGGCGGGGCTGGAACTGAGTGAACAACCCCCCAGCCTCCATCAAGCGCCCGAAGTTGTCAGGCCTCACCTCCTCCTGCTGGATAGAGGTAGAGCGCAGCGGCCTGGCTGAGCAGATATAGATTTCCTTATGATTCAGGCAGGTGCAAACCCCTGGAGTATATGTTCACTAGAAGCAACTGGGTCACAGCCCTGTGGGGCTATCAGTGACTGGGTGTGACAGAGGTGCAAGGTGGGGAAGGAGGCATCAACCTTCCCAGACTAATCTATTTTCTGGGTGGATCCTCCTGACTTCATGGAGCACCGGAGCAAGTCATAACTGTGTGATCCAGTTGCCAGAGACCTTTTAAACTCTCCCACCTGAGATAGGTGCTTTCTGAGACAATTGATTAGGACCTTTTGAACTGAGCCAATCGCCGAAAGACTATTCAAGTGGTGCCCTGGGTGTGTGGTTGAAGGAAGATTTGATTTTCCTTTTCCAATTGTTGCCTATGGGGGGCAGGGTGACTTAATTGTTAGTATTTCTCCACAGCTGAGACTTCAACTGAGAGTAACTGTTTCACTAGGGTCGGACAGAGACCAGCTGAAAACAAGACAGAACCACTTAGCCCCACCACACCAAACAGGTCCCCAGTTTCTCAGGCCATAGCACTGTATGGGTCCTCGACAAAGCTCCAGGGGAAAAATCAAACAGTGTAAAATAATCATGCGGCAGAATCAGCAGAAAAACTCTGATAACATGAATAACCAGAATAGATCAACTGCCCCCCCAAGGAAAGATATGGCAGATGTAACTGAAGATCCCATTCATAAACAGCTGGCAGAGATGTCAGAAATCAAATTCAGAATTTGGATTGCAAACAAGATTAATAGAATGGACAAAAATTTGGAATTCGAAATTCAAGGAGCAATTCAAAAGTCGGAATTAGAAATTCGAGGAGAAATTCAAAAGTTGTCTCAAGAATTTAATGAATTTGGTGGTGCCTGTAGCTCAGAGAGTAGTGTGCCGGCCCCATGTACCCAGGGTGGCGAGTTCAAACCCAGCCCTGGCCAAACTGCAACAACAAAAAAATACAAAAATAAATAAACTTCATTAAAAAAAAAAAAAAAAAAAACCTACTTAAAAAAAAAAAAAAGAATTAAACGAATTTAAAGACAAAACCACCAAAGATTTTGACGCACTGAAGCAAGAATTTGCAGCCCTCAAAGATCTGAAAAATACAGTAGAATCCCTCAGTAACAGAGTAGAGCAAGCAGAAGAAAGGATTTCTGACATTGAAGACAAAGCCTTTGAACGCTCCCAAACTCTCAAAGACGAAGAGAAATGGAGAGCAAAAATGGATCATTCTCTCAGAGAGCTCTGGGATAATTCGAAGAAGGCTAACATCCCTCATTGGAATCCCTGAAAGTGATGAACTGGCCTTGCAAGGCACAGAGGCCCTTTTCCATGAAATTATGAAAGAGAATTTTCCAGACATGCCAAGAGATTCTGAAATTCAGATAGCAGACAGTTTCAGAACCCCAGCACGACTCAATCCCAATAAGACATCCCCCAGGCATATCATAATCAACTTCAATAAAGTTAACATGAAGGAGAAAATTCTGAAAGCAGTCAGACATAAGAAATCCATTACGTACAAAGGGACGAATATTAGAATGACTGCAGATCTCTCCGCTGAAACATTTCAAGCCAGAAGAGGGTGGTCATCAACTTTTAATCTCCAAAACCAAAATAACTTTCAACCCCAGATCCTGAATCCAGCTAAACTGAGTTTCATTTATGATGGAGGATTAAACACTTTAATGACATTCGTATGTTGAAGAAATTTGCCATAACCAAACCAGCTCTTCAGGATATTCTCAGACCTATCCTCCATAATGACCAGCCCAATCCTCTACCACAAAAGTAAACTCACTCAGAGACTTTTGATCAAACTCCAACTTCCACAGTGGCGAAAGGATTAAAAATGTCCACTGGACTTTTGAAAAACTCGATACCCAAAATTTACCAGACTTATCAATATTCTCCATTAATGTGAATGGCTTAAACTGCCCTCTAAAGAGGCACAGTAGCTGACTGGATACAAAAACTCAGGCCAGATATTTGCTGCATACAAGAGTCACATCTTACCTTAAAAGATAAATATAGACTCAGGGTGAAAGCATGGTCATCCATATTTCAGGCAAATGGTAATCAGAAAAAAAGCAGGTGTTGCAATTCTATTTGCAGACACAATAGACTTTAAACCAACAAAAGTAAGGAAGGATAAGAATGGTCACTTCATATTTGTTAAGGGTAATACTCAATATGATGAGATTTCAATTATTAATAATTATGCACCCAACCAGAATGCGCCTTAATTTATAAGAGAAACTCTAACAGACATGAGCAACTTGATTTCCTCCAGCTCCATAACAGTCGGAGATTTCAACACTCCTTTGGCAGTGTTGGACAGATCCTCCAAGAAGAAGCTGAGCAAAGAAATTTTAGATTTAAACCTATCCATCCAACATTTCGATTTAGTAGACATCTACAGAACATTTCATCCCAACAAAACTGAATACACATACTTCTCATTGGCCCACAGAACATACTCCAAAATCGATTGCATCTTAGGTCACAAGTCTAACCTCAGTAAATTTAAAGGAATAGAAATTATTCCTTGCATCTTCTCGGACCACCTGGAATAAAAGTTGAATTCAGTTAACAACAGGAATCTGCATACTCATACAAAAACATGGAAGTTAAATAACCTTATGCTGAATGATAGCTGGGTAAGAAATGAGATTAAGAAGGAAATTGCCAAATTTTTGGAACAAAACGACAATGAAGACACAAATTATCAGAACCTCTGGGATACCACAAAGGCAGTCCTAAGAGGGAAATTTATAGTACTGCAAGCCTTCCTCAAGAGAACGGAGAGGAAGTTAACAACTTAATGGGACATCCCATGCAACTGGAAAAGGAAGAACATTCCAACCCCCAGTAGAAGAAAAGAAGAAAAGAAATAACCAAAATTAGAGCAGAATTAAATGAAATTGAAAACAAAAGAATTATACAACAGATCAATAAATCAAAAAGTTGGTTTCTTGAAAAGTTCAATAAAATAGAAAAACCTTTGGCTAACCTAACCAGGAAAAGAGTAAAATCTCTAATCTCATCAATCAGAAACGACAGACGAAATAACAACAGACTCCTCAGAAAGTCGAAGACATTTGTACAGATGCATATATTACCTAATTTTAAATGTTTTCATTTACTAACCTGTAAAAAGTCCCAGAATATACTTTCACTTCTACCTCTAAATCCAAGCTCAATAAGAAAGCACCCACAGGTGTGTGTGTGTGTGTATATATATACATATATATATATATATATTTTTTTTTTTTCAAATGAGCCTTCCTTGACCCATCCAATGTAAGCAGAAACACAGGTGACCAAAGATGTCACAGACAATTCTGTCTTAACTTCAGAATGTATTTCTGTACACATATTGGATTATAGGTACCTGATGGTCCAAAGTAATGAAAGTACTGCATAAATACCTGGTTTGGAATGAAGTAAAACCAACCTAATTCTCCCACTCTCATCATTGCTCAGCTAATCTGGTGCCAGCCACACCAGCAAGGTGTCTGGTAAGAATCAAAAGAACTAGAATGTTGCCAGTTTCTAACTAGCAAACAAGGCACTGACTTTTGAATTTGGCATTATCTAGGGTCTAGATATGCAGTTCTCAAATCTTAGTGCGAAAATCTCCTGGGATATTTGTTAAAAATGAATATTCCTAGCCCTACCCTCAGCTTCTGATTCAGCAGGTGAGGACTGGGAATCTGCACTTCCACGAGTACCCTGAGGAGATTCCACTGCAGATGGTCTAATGACCATCCATCTACATCAACAATTTTCAACCTGTGTGCCTTCAGGCACATGAGTGTATTTGTAAAGATTATTAATTAAATTATTGAAAGAAGTTCAAAGCACAGTAAGTATATTCCTTTTTTTACTCCTTTCTGATCAATATAATTTAAGGGTTCCACGGAAGTTTAACTGTAGGTTCAAGTGTGCTGTGAGATAAAAAAGGTTGAAAAACACTGATCTAGATGCTTTCCTCTTGGTTGCTTGGATTTTGTGTTTTCTTGTTTTTTGGGTGAGGGAAGGACAAAGGTTTGGGTTGGAATGTATTCTATAAATGGTAGGTCTACTGCATAAATGGATGAAATAATGGATAGATGGATAGGTGGATAATTGAGGAAAACTTTAAAAACAATTAGACTATAGACAAATAGAGAAACAGACTAGGAATTCCAGGAAATGGAAGTAACATAAGCAAAAGAAAGATGTAAATAAGCAAACTATGCAAACTACCTGGAAGGGGGACTATAAAAAAGCCCATCAAAAGTTCAGGTTTGATTTAGAAATGAGTTAGTTATGTGGCTCAGTGGGCAGGGCACTGGCCCCATATACCGAGGGTGGCAGGTTCAAACCCGGTCCCGGCGAAACTGCAACAACAAAAAAAAAGAAAGAAAGAAATGAGTTACAGAAAGTGAAGTTAAGGCTTTACTGTGAAAGGCAAAGCTACAGAGTCTGGACTTGACTTACGAGGCAGTGTAAGCTGTAAGTGTTTTGAGAAAATTGGGCAGCAGAAGCATAGAAGACTAATTTGAGCCTGAAAAAAGTGAAGGTATTAAAATTCCAGCTTCATGCCCCAAAGGCCCACAAGGTCTAAGAAGCACTGTGCATGGAAAGAGTCAGATGTGTGACTTCTGAGAGAGCTGACGAGATTTCCAGTTTGGAGACTGGGAGTACGACAGTACCAACCACAGACACAGTGAAATCAAGGAGAGTTGGTGAGGAGGATGGGAATGAGCTTCAGAGAGCTGGAGCTGGCAGGACTAAGGGAGAATTTTGCCTAGCAGTATCCCCAGCCAAGAGAAGGCTGCCATGTAACGGTACTGGGGAAAAGAGGTGATCTTTAAATACTTGTTGCTGCTTTAGGTCCAATTTCTGTTTTTAAAGCTACTTTTACTTTTAGTTTGAATGGGGGGAAGGGGTCGTGAAGGGGTAAGTAACTTTATCCTTTTCATCATCTATATTTAACACCCTACCTCAACATGTTTAAACTCCGCTTTGCTTTTTTTTTAAAACAGAGTCTCACTAGGTGGCCCTCTGTAGAGTGCTATGAAGTCACAGCTCACAGCAACCTCAAACTCTTAGGCTTAAACGATTCTCTTGCCTCAGCCTCCCAAATAGCTGGGACTACAGGCACCCACCACAACACCTGGCTGTTTTTTGTTGCAGTTGTCATTGTGGTTTAGCTGGCCCAGGGCGGTTTCAAACCCACCAGCCTCGGTGCATGTGGCTGGCGCCGTAACCACTGTGCTACGGGCACTGTGCCACTGCTTTACTTTTTATCAATAACTTATACTCTTCTTCTTACCATTTTAATTTCATCAATGTTTCTCAACTTCCTGTTTTCCTTTTCTTTTTTTTACAGTTTTTGGCTGGGACTGGGCTTGAACCTACCACCTCCGGCTCATGAGGCCGGTGCTCCACCCCTTTGAGCCACAGGCGCCACCTCGTTTTCCTTTTTTTACTTTTACATTAGCTTTTTCATTTATTTTATCTTACAAGTACAGCCAGAGAACAAGGAATAGTCAAAACAGGCCAAAATTTAAATATTCAGGTAAACAGTAATTTCCCTTGAACTTGAGTGTCTCCTACATGTCAGATATATTACTAAATACTCTGCATGGATTACTTCATCCAGTCCCTCAATCCTGTGAGGTAGGTGCTACTACACAGTATTAGGGCCATATTATATATAGTTAAGGGCTCGGAAGCTCAGAATGGTAAGGCAAAGTCCACAGCACACATATGGTGAGACTTAGGTTTGAACTTTGAAGTCTAGCTGAATCAAGACATTTGATCATGGCTCAAACTGTGTCTCTTTATGATAAGGAAGCAACAGTGAACCTATCACCTCATCTCCTGAGAGTCAAACTTGTCAACATTCATACATGTGTGAGGTTAGTAACTAGAAGAAATCCACAGACCGTCAAGTGACTACAATGTTTGGAGCCACATAAAACTCCAATCAGGCAACTTGGCTAAATTAAGAAGGCTGCTGCCTCATATCCACTTGGAGAAAAGAATATATTAATAGAAAAGGAATTATCGGGTGGCGCCTGTGGCTCAAGGAGTAGAGCGCCGGTCCCATATGCCGGAGGTGGTGGGTTCAAACCCAGCCCCGGCCAAAAACCACAAAAAAAAAAGAAAAGGAATTATCAGCACAGTCTAGAAAAGGCACTCCCTGATTGTAAGAACTTGGCACCTTTCACCCAGCACTGCTCAGTACAAAGAGAGAAACAGATGCAGGTGCCAGTGACCACGCCTGCTCAGGTCATTCCAGACACATCTTGTGCAGCAGGAGTTATTTATCACCCCTCACAAGGGACTGTATGAAATGAACATCCTTCACATTTATCTAATCTGCTTGTGGCTCTGCACTTCCTGATTACAATTTGGCTTCCCATGTGGACTTGCCAACGAGGAGGAAGTGTGCCCATCTGCTGTGTCATCTATACTGGAGAACCACGGTTCACCACAATCACACATATCCTGAATGAATGCTAGTTTATACTTCGGTCTCTGGTAACTGAGCATACGAACATTTCATGAGCTCTAATAAAACTGAGTATCTGGATGTGCTCGCTTTCATGCAGTAACCATAACAAAATCCTATCTCTGTCTCAGCAAAAGTTAACTGACCACTTCAAATGAAACCTCAGATTCCCAATTAATATTGTGCAAAAATTAATTATATGCTGGTAATTTGTTGTAGTTGTGGACGTTCACTGTGATACTCTCTCTACTTTTCAGTATGTTTGAAATTATCCATAATTAAAAGCAATGAAGAGAAAAAAGAACGTTATTCCAATTCTTTCGATTTTCCAATATATGAAATCTAACTGAAAAATCTAAGGACTTCCAAGATTTTAAAAAGTTAAAACACATGTTTTAATATAGTACAGTTGTGTAGTCTTATGTAATCAACTTATAAATTCACTAAAATTCTAATAAAATGCCAGGAGTCATGATGGGTATGTGAGACACCTGGCAGATTCTAAAACTCATACGGAAACATAAAATTGTAAGAATAGCCAGTCAATTCTGAAACAAATAAGTAAACAAGCAAAAGGTGGAAAGGGGGAATCGCCTATATGTTGATTTGTAAAACAGCTTTAGTACACATCACAGCTTAGAATCTGGAGTTAGCACAGGGATAGACAAATAGATCAAAGAAAAAGAATAGGTAGCTTGAGAAGTGACCTATGCGTGTGTGAAACCTGGGTACTACAGTGGTGGAGGTGGGACTGCCGATCAATGCTGAAAGAATGGACTCTTCATTATTTTCGTTTTGTTAAAAAATAAAACTAGGTCGCTATCTGACACCATCTATAATAATAATTAAAAGAGACCAAATGTGAAAAAGGAAACTTTATAACATGTAGAAAAAGGAAACTTTATAACTTTATAATGTGTAGAAAGTACGTTATAAGATAGATAGATATAGATACAATAGCATATCTTTATGACAATGGTAAAGGAAAAAACTAATGGATTGGACTACCGGTAATTAAAAATCTCCTGAAAACTTTAAGACCAAAAACAAAGGTGTAAGTAAACCACATCCTGGTAGAGGGGTTGCATATATGGCAGACCAAAGGCTTCTACACGTTATTAAAAACAAAACAAATAATCAAACAGGAAAACAAGCAAAGGGCATGAATAAGCCACACACAGGACTGGACCAAGATCATGAATATGCCACACTACTTATACAGTGTAGGATAAAACGAAACAATCCCCGTTACTTTTTTTTTATATGAAACTTCTTCTCATCCTTTATTTTGAAAAACTATCACATCAAGTTTCTTGATAACCAGAATATCAAAATTAAAGCTCCATTCAAAATTTAGGCATAAATTTTCCTTGATCCCCATTACTTTCTAATGGGGCGAGAAGGCATCACATAATAAAATGAATGCGTAAACTTAATAGTGTATTCAAAGTGGAGTGACGCAATGGAATTTATTAATCAACAGTGATAGATTTTGACATCATAGAGTTGAGTTGATAGGAGAAGATTTTAGAAAATAAAACAAAAATCTAAGATGACACCCCATAGTATTTACAGGTATATATAAATGTGGGAAAATATAACTGGCTATGTACCAGAAAGGGAAGTGGAATTTGGGGAATGTAAATTACTTTATCTGTAAATTTTTAAATAAAATATTCTGAAGTGACTAAAAAAAAAAAACACGTATTTAGAAACAGTCCCTTAGAATAAGGGTATTTTTAGGTTAACTGTGTTCTGATGAACCATTAAGAGCGAGAGGACATTCTAGCCCTCCCCAGTGATGAGCATAAAGCTATTGCAGACACACAGTTCACGCCCACAGACTCAACATGCTTATTCGAGGTACCTTGAACACCGGCAGCTTCTGCCTCTGTTGCTCTATTGAAAGGGCAGCGTAAGGGTTATATACAATGGTGGTCCCAGAGTTTTCAGCAAGACTTTGTCTCTCTTCAGAGATGCTGACACCTGGCCCCTCTGTACCTGCAGCAGAAATGTTTTTTCAGATTCTCTGATGCAGTGAACAGAAAAAGGTGTAAAGGTTATAAACAACGATATACAACAGAAGCAATCCTTTTTATCTCAAATTACTAAAAGGTTTTCAACTTTAACTCGAGGACAGCATCTAGAAAAGTAACTATCAGAACACGAAAATCTTCCCTAAAAACTTCACTGCAGCATCAAGAACAAAGGAGATGGCAGTCCCACTGGACTCCAAATTGGTCACCCAGAACTGCACATTGTAGAGACAGTGTCTTTACTTCTGACTTCCATGATATTGAATTCTTAACAGAAGTGAAAGAAACCAGTGGGGATTAGCTGAGGCAAAAGGATGAATCCTACCACTGTGGATGGCAACACGGCTCAGAGAACAGAGTGGGGGACTCAAAGCAGCTAGGGCTTTTTCTTTCTCCTCTCTTGGTACCTCTTGCAGGTTCCTTTCACGCCCTTAGGTTGGTTTCTCTACAGGGGATGGAAACGGGGCTGCAGCAGGGCCAGACCTCAAGCTCACACCTCCTCTCCCAATCATTCATTCACTCACCTGGTGAGGAGGGACTGAGGACCCACTCCGTGCCAGGCACTGCTCTACATGCTACAAATACAGCAGTGAGCAACACAGATACTGGCCTGAACCTCTCGGGAGAATGTAACTTAGTGCATGAAGTGGTCACAAATGGTACGTGAAAAAACAAAGATACTGCAAGGAGGACTGGGAGTCCCAGGTATGTGCTGTGTATGGCGGTGGGGAGGCGATTTTATACTGGACAGTCAGGGATGGGCTTCTTGTCCTGCTTAAGTCCAATGTCCACTCGGATCCAACCACCCCCAACTAGTAGAGTGGGAAGCTGGGAGTGGCAGGCCCTCTGGATCCACAGTCAGAGTGATTAGATGCTGTTCCCAGAAACCTCTGTGCTGAGCAGTTTAAATACAAATATCTACCACAGCCTTTTGCTAACAACTATGACAAACTGGTGCTCAGGATGGTGAGGAATAGGCAAGCTTTATCTCTTCATGAAAACCTGTTGAAAGTAACACAGATTTTTAACCTGAAAAGGAAAAATTCTCAGGAGAAACATGAGTTCATATTTTAGGATCAGCTTCCGTAACTTTTCATGCTGATTTGTTTGTGCAGCCCTAGGACAGAACTAGAAGTAAAAATAAATGATACAGGGTTCAGAATCAACTCAAGGAAGATACTTCTAAAAGGCAGAGCTATTCAACACCAGAGTATGCAGCCTCGTCAATGAATAAAAATTCTCCCCAGAAGTTCAAAACTGTGCAGCACAGCCTCCTATTGGGGGCACTACAGGGATAATTATCAAAAACTATCACCTCCCAGGTCAACTCAGAATCTCTGGAAGGACAGGGCCTTATGACAAGAATATTCAGCCCTCTGATTTATTCTTAACTTTTTTTCAGAGATTTCAGATCCCTTCAACAATCTGATAAAGGCTATGAACTCCCTCACCTCAAACATGTATCAGAATGTACTTTACCAAAATATAAAATGCTGAGGGTCCACACACCCCCTAGAGCTAAGATAAGAACCACTGCTTTAGATCTCTGACCCTCTTCTACTTATGTCCAGGAACACAGTTGTATTCTAGAGGTTTCAGATTGCCAAAAATCAGCAATCACTGCTCTGTTGCTTTTGCCAAAATGTTGATCTTCCTTTCAACAAGATAAAAGATAGAACAGGACCTGGAACAAAGCCTGCACTCAAAGAAACAGCTGCCTTTCCTTTCTTCCTTTATTATCATTACATCTTTTCCTTTCTTTTTTTTTTTTAAGACGAGAGTCTCACTATGTCACCCTGGTACAGTGCCGTGGCACATAGCTCACAGCAACCTCAAACTCTTCGGCTCAAGCAATCCTCTTGCCTCAGCCTCCCAAGTAGCTGGAATTACAGGCACCCACTACAATGCCTGGCTATTTTGGTTTTTTTGTTTTTTTTTTTTGAGATGGAGTCTCACTCTTGCACAGGCTGGTCTCCAATTTCTGAGCTCAGGCAATCCACCCGCCTCAGCATCCCAGTGTTGAGATTACAGGTGTGAGCCACCACACCCAGCCTATTATTCTTAGAACTTCTTAATAAATCCTTGTAATCTTTACTCAAGAAAACTACTACAGATACTTATCACCTTCTGCTGTGTTTTTGTCCTGAATGTGGTCTGTTCAAACCACATTTTAAGCCTTCACATTCTCTTTGGAAAGGAACACTTTAATACTACTCCTGCAGGTCTCTTGCAACTTGGTCTCTTGTCCTACACCAACGTTTGACCAATCCATGGCGGGGGGGCGGAGAAGGGGAGCTTCTCTTCTACCCCCTCCCTCCCTTGTCTCTAAACCATAGTCCAGCCCATCTCAGCGTATTCTGTTATGAGCACTTTACAAGAAGAGCTACCGTCAGTCGATAAAACAGCATCACTTCTCCTTGCAAAACACTTGATTCAGCCAAACAAGAATATCAGGGCTGGCTTGGCGCCTGTGGCCCAGCGGCTAAGGCGCCAGCCACATACACCTGAGCTGGCGTGTTCAAATCCAGCCTGGGCCCACCAAACAACAATGACGGCTGCAACCAAAAAATAGCCAGGCGTTGTGGTGGGCACCTATAGTCCCAGCTACTTGGGAGGCGGAGACAGGAGACTCGCTTGAGCCCAGGAGTTGGAGGTTGCTGTGAGCTGTGATGCCATAGCACTCTACCCAGGGCAACAGCTTGAGGCTCTGTCTCAAAAAAAAAAAAAAAAAAAAAAGAATATCAGGGCTACTTTCTCTCTAGTAACGTCCCACTGCCCCCTATGGCTTTTTATGCTTGTTTTATCCTCAAGAGTACGCTCTATGTTTAAGGGAGTAACAAGTTGATAATTTTTGCAAACCATAACATCTTCATTTCTCCACCTTTAAAATACGACTGCTAACAGTACCCTCAATCCCACATTCCCTTTAGCCCAGTTTTTCAAAATTTGAGTGGTGACCCATTAGTTGGTTATGAAATAAATATAGGTCATTCCAGCACTTCTAAAAGCATGAAGTAGATAGCCTGGGCAAGAGCAAGACCTCAGCTCTAAAAAATTGGTGGGCACTGTGGTAGGTGCCTGTAGTACCAGGTACTTACTCTGGAGGCGGAGGCAAGTAAAAAAAAAAAAACAAGGATAAAGCACAAATAAAATAGAAAGTATCAAAGAACATTCCAGAAAGCAACATTGTTTTTATACAGCTTTTTTCAGTTGTATATGTGTGTTAGATCACAACACAATGTATCTCTTACTCGGAGCAGGTCAAAAAGACTTCAAAGCTGTTGCTATAAATTCATCATCAACCACATGGTCAGCAATCACTAAATATTTATCAAATGAACAAATCAAAATGAATCAGTCTTTCTGATCCATATGTACTCTCAAATCTGGGTAAAATTTGTTTTCTAGGAAAACAAATGGTCATAGAAGACCATTAAGTCAAACCAGTAAGGCAGAGATCACAATCTACTGGCTTAAGGTCCCCAGATATGTACTATTCTTATGTTTTAAATAGATCATTTAAAATAACACGTAAACATTTCCCATTCAAATTTGGACATTAGTCTTCTAAAAAAAAAAAAAACAACAACAACTAAGCAACTCTAGTAACGATAAGGTGGACCTCAGTACAGCTCCCTACTTTAGAAAGCATATGCAAGCTCCACTGTACACCCATACCATCCAAAGCTACCCCGTGTACACACATTCTGCCACAGTACCTATCACTCCCTATTAATTCCACCCAGCACCTTCACTCGTTTAGTTTGAAAGGCCTCTGTATTTACTACAGCCTATGACTCCTGACCTACATGATTCCAACACATAGCCTTATATGCAGCTTCCATCACCTCCTTGACCTTCACCCTGCATTTCGCACAACATATTTCATATCATGAACTTGAGTTTACTCATCTGTAAAATAAGAGTATTATCACCATCAAAGACACACTGTGACTTTATTAAGGTGCTGTAAGTGAAAGTTACTAGCACAAATCAAGGGCCCAAGAAATGTGCACTAAAGCTATTCCCACCTCAAATGATGACAACATAGTTTACCCAGACTAGTGGTTCCCAAACTTTGATGCATTTCTTAGAGACTTTAAAAAAATACTGATGCCGGGCGGCACCTGTGGCTCAAGGAGTAGGGCGCCGGTCCCATATGCCGGAGGTAGCGGGTTCAAACCTAGCCCCGGCCAAAATAAAAAAAAATACTGATGCCTAATTTCCCAATATGGGGTACAACAGGATATCAGAATTTTTTAAAGCTTCCCAAGTGATTAAACTATAGAGCAAAAATTGAAAATCACTAACCTTAACTGTCACCCAAGCCAGAAATCTAAGTCATTACTGACTTTACCTTCTTCCACTTCTACTTCTAAAATGTCTCTCCAAAAAAAGTAAAATAAAATGTCTCTCCAATAGGCCCTTCTTCTCAGCTCCCAGGCCAGAATTGAGGTTTTCAACATCCCTCCTGGATTTTACTAGTAACTTCCTTAGAGTGTCCCTGCCATTTCCTCTACCATCATTCTCCAGACAACTGCCAGAATTAGCTTTCTAAAATAAACTTACTGTGTCATGCCTCTGCTTAAAAACAGTGAAGTTCAGGGGCACCGACCCCATATGCCAGAGGTGGTGGGTTCAAACCCAGCCCTGGCCAAAAAACCGCAAAAAAAAAAAACAGTGAAGTTCAAATTTCCCTTTTTTTTTTTTTTAGACAGAGTCTTACTTTGTTGCCCTTGGCAGAGGGCCATGGCATCACAGTTCACAAAACTCAAACTCAAACTCTTGGGCTTAAGAGATTCTCTTGCCTCAGCCTTCTGAGTAGCTGGGACTTTAGGGGCCTGCCACAACGCCTGACTATTTTTAGAGACAAGGTCTCACTCCGGCTCAGACTGGTCTCCAACCGGTGAACTCGGGCAATCCACCCACCTCAGCCTCCCAGAGTGGTAGGATAACCGGCATGAGCCACCACGCCTGGCCTCAAGTTCTAATTTCTTAACTTGCTGTGAAGACCTTTACCTACCTCTCCAGCTTTATCTCCTGCCACTCCTCCTACCACTTACCATGATACTACTCCATTATTCTGGGTTTTAGACAAATCCCATTCTGCCTTTGTTCACGCCGTATGCTTTACCTAGAATTCCATTCCTCTACTTCTTCATAAAACAAAACTTTAAAAATGTTCACCCCCTTTATGAAGTCTATCTTATCCAGACATTCAGCTTTTCCCTTCCTCTTCTATACTGCCATTGAATCATAATGGCTACATACCTGTGCTAAGAGCCTTTTATGTATTAGTCTCATTTAATCCCTAGAACAATCCTTTGGGTAAGTATTACACCCAATTTACAGATGGGGTAATTGAGACTTTGAGAATTTAAGTGACTCTGTCAAGTCACCAAGTTTATAAGAGGTAGTCAAGATGAAGACTACAATATGACTTGAGAGCCCAAATTCTTTACCACCACCTTATTCTGCCTCATTTTAAAATCTCTAGTTCTAGAGGATATCTAACTTCAGGTTCAATTGAGAAAGAGCACCTTGAGAACAGAATACTGCTCATCTATAATCGTCTCCTGACCACAGGGTTAGGTATTCAATAAGTGTACCTTCAATGAATGAATGAAATAATGGAATAAAGCTCTTAGAATAAATCCATGTTCTTTAACCAGAATAGTGGCCTGGTCTGATACTTCAAGATTCACTCAAGCCTTTAGTATACTTAACATTTTCACCTGTTCCTAAAGGCTTAAAATAAATAAAAGATACCTCATTACTTGGAGAAATCTTAGTCTTGGCTGAAAATAAAACTCAGCATGGATAATCAGCTGATAATTTGAAATGCTGAATCATAAAATTGTCGCTAAGTGCCAAACTACAGATTTTTATTTTATGTTATTTTATTTTGAGACAGAGTCTCATTTTCCTGCCCTAGGAAGAATGTCATGGTGTCATAGCTCACAGCAACCTCAAACTCTTGGGCTCAAGTGATTCTCTTCCCTCAGCCTCCTGAGTAGCTGAGACTACAGGCACCTGTCACAAGCCAGACTATTTTTGGAGACAGGCTAAAGAAAATAATACTAAAGAAAATAATACTTCGTCTTTTTTGTGAGCACTTGCTCTAGTCAGACCACGCATGTGCCCACAGCAGTGATGTTATTATTCTGCCCATTTTACAGTTGAGATTTGCCAAGGTCACCCTATTACCTTAAGGAAGAGACGAAAATTCGAACCTGGTCAATCTGACTCCACAGCTTGGGCGCCCAGGCCCTGAGCAGCATCGTTTCTCGGGCCCCACTGCAAGGGAGTAATAAGGAAAGTACCACCCAGGAAGGTAACAAGGCGTGAGAGCTTTAGAAGTCCCCGTCTCACGAAGTGGGCAGGACAGGTAGCATAACGAGACAAACGAGACCTGACGAGTCTGGTTTGGAAGATTTTAACAAGGTCACACAGAGTTTCTGTCCAAGCTAGGGAAGGATCCCCGAACAGCTCAGGACCACCGTGGGAGCCCGAAACGCACAGTCCACCCGCACAGAAACCGCACTGCCTAGGTCGCCAAGGTCAGCGCCCAGCTCGTTGCAGGCCCCGGGGAACCGGCTGCAGCACCAAGACCGAAGTCAAGCCGCCGCATCTGCCCAGCGTTAAGACAAGGGCCTTACCGGGTCGCCAGAACTTCACGGGTCCTACCGGCGCAGCCATGCTGGGGTGAAAGGTCACGAGGAAGTCTCCACCCTCCAGTCGCGCGCGTGCACCGAGGGCCCAGGGGGCGTGGTGCGGTGCGAGAGGAAACTCTGCCCAGGCAGATCGGAGGGCGTGGCGGCCACGCCCCCATGGGCACCGGCCTTCCGAGCCACGTGATCTACTGCACGTCAGTCCAGCGTCCGGCCCCGCCTCGGGCCCGTGTGATCCCGCCCCGCCATGTTGGAAAAAAGGGCGCGCTTTGCCGCCTCACTTTAGAGGGTGGATCCGTGTTCTCCGCAGCCTTAGGGGAGTACGTCGTGGCCTGCACGCCGGCTGCACGCTTGCGGAAGGGAGGATATTGGCAGAGCACCGTCGCTGCTAGTGTGGCATCTTGCAGGCAGTGGGCGCTGAGGCGGTGCTGCTTGGACTAACTACGAAATACAGTTACTGGCTATCCTCACTTTGCTCCTTCTCTTAGTCCTGCTTTCAGATTGACGTGTGATGAAAGTAACTACCTCGGCTCGGCGCCCGTAGCTCATCGGCTAGGGCGCCAGACACATACACCGGGGCTGGCGGGTTCGAACCCAGCCCGGGCGCGCCAAACAACAAAGACAACTACAACAAAAGAACAGCCGGGCCTGTGGCGGGCGCCTGTAGTCTCAGCTACTTGGGAGGCTGAGGCAAGAGAATCGCTTAAGCCCAAGAGTTGGAGGTTTCTGTGAGCTGTGACGGCACAGCCCTCTACAGAGGGCAACATAGACTATCTCAAAACAATAAATAAAAATAAAAAAATACTGATACTCCATCCAATCCTGAATCACTCTCAGAGACTTGGCCTGGGAACCTGTATTTTAAGAAGCTTCCAAATTCTTATCATTAATAAGTTTGAGAAAGATTCCACTAACTCAAAGGAGAGTTACTGAGAAGTAATGAGCTTAAGTGGAGGAAATGCTTTACAAGTAGGCGATTAATTGGCAGGAAATGAGAGGGTTTGAAATCTATGCATTTTTAAAGCTGTGAAGAAACTTCTGAATTCCTTGAGTGAAATGGCAGCTATGACAAGAGCAAGGTCTCGGGAGACACGCAGCCCTGACTTGGAGATTCGACTTTGCCATTTGCTAGCTCGTAGCTGTCACTGAATCTTAGTTGTAAAATAATGTTTTAAAAGGTATGAAGTAAGATTACACGTAAAGAATATATCAGGCTGCAAGACACAGCAGGCAATCCATGTTAGCGCTTAGAACCTCAACTCAAACAGCAAATCCACCAGAGGGAAAAGTCTGAATTTACTTGCATAGACTCATGCAACAAATAACCTCCTTTGATTTACTACCATAAATATGAATGGAATTCATAGTCCTTTCTAGAATTCTCCATCCCTCCTTTAAAATATCCTCATCCTTTAAGGGCCACCTCTGAATTCACTCTCCAACTTAATGCATTCTCCTGTAGAACCCATAGAACCCATATGCTCACTTTTAAGATAGTATTTACTTAGTTGAACTATACTATTATACTGGGACCTTCCTGAGGACAAAGACCCTGTCACATTCATATGTATAACCAAGTAACAAAGCCTGTTGAGTAGCATATATGTGAACGCCATACTTTGTACTTTGTTTTAGTTCTTCATGGAATTGATTCTTGTTTATTTGTTTATTTTTTGAGACAAGAGTCTCACTGTATGGCCCTTGATAGAGTGCTGTGATGTCATAACTCACAGCAACCTCAAACTCTTGGCCTCAAAGCTATTCTCTTGCCTCAGGCTCCATGGTAGCTGGGACTATAGGCGCCCGGCTATTTTTTAGAGATGGGGTCTTGCTCTTGCTCAGGCTGGTCTCGAACTCCTGAGCTCAGGTGATCCACCCTCCTTGGCCTCCCAGAGTGCTAGGATTACAGGCATGAGCCACAGCGCCCAGCCTGTTTATTTTATTGTATTGTAGTTGTTTTTATCTTATTTTATTTTATTTTATTTTATTTTATTTTATTTTATTTTAGATAGAGTCTCACTTTGTGGCCCTTGGTAGAGTGTTATAGCATCATAGCTCACAGCTCTTGCCTCAGCTTCCCAAATAGAGTAGCTGGGACTATAGGCACCTGCTACTAGACCTGGCTAGTCTTTCTATTTTAGTAGAGATGGGGGTCTCACTCTTGCTCAGGCTGGTTTTAAACACCTAAGCTGAAGCCATCCACTGGTCTCAGCCTCCCAAAATGCTAGTGTTGCAGGAAGACGTAGCCCAGTGGAGAGAAAGAGCACCCAAACACCATGTTTATAAGAGGAAGGGCTTTTATTTCAGCCAGTGGAACTTATGACATAGAATTTGAATGGCTGCACTCCCTGACTGGCTTGGTCTTTCCCTTTTTATCTCCAGTCAAAAAAGTTCCAACCTACAGGTACCTTTCTCACTGGTCAGTTTGAATCAAGCAGGAGATGCTATTCCAGCCCCCACAGAACTCCAGGATTTCACAGAAGTAGGAATTTTCAAGTTCCAGGAAGTTAAGTCTATAAATTCCCAAGAGCTGAGGGAGAGGAACCTGCAGGTGTATTCTTGTGGTCTCCTTGAGAAGACCTGTTCTCCTGGACCTCGCCCTTCCCAGGTATCCTCTCTCACTAGGATTACAGGCCTGAGCCATCATGCCAGCCTTTCCTTGTTTTATTTGGGTCTTGTTTTCACTAAAGGACCAAATATAGAAACCAAGGTTTACACGTGAATACAAACAAAAATGAAATAAATACCATTTTAAAAATTGTTTCTACATCTTATATATTACTGATGACTTATATGACAAATCTTCTGTTTATAAGGAGACAGTAGATTGGTCATTTCCAAATTATTGGATCATAATCTTAAAACTGGAAGAGACTTTCATCAATATCTAGCATAGCTGGGCAAAGAGACTAGCCTGACCAAGAGGGGGATCCCATCTCTACTAAAAATAGAACTGAAGAGCCCAGAAGTTCCAGGTTGCTGTGAGCTATGATGACACTGGCACTCTACCCAGGGTGACAGAATGAAACTCTTAAAAAAAAAAAAAATCTAGCCTAAATTTCTTTCCTTATGAAAATTGAGGTCCATAGAGATTAGAAGGACTTAGGCAGAATCAATGGGATAATTTAGTATCAGAACTGAAAGTAAAACCCAGGCTTTCTAAGTCCCAGCCCAGTGTTTTTTCAACCACATGGGCCATTTAAAGCTATGAGAGTTTAGCTCAGCTAGGAGACAGTTCATCTGCCTCAGAAAGTTCTCAAAGTCATACTGTCCCCAAAGAGTTTTATTGATTACGTAGACTTTGTTTTTTTGGAGACAGTCTCACTATGTCACCGTAGGTAGAGTGCTGCGGCGTCACTGTTCACAGCAACCTCCAACTCTTGGGCTTAAGTGATTCTCTTGCCTCAGCCTCTCAAGTAACTGGGACTACAGGCACCTGCCACAACGCTTGGCTATTTTTTGGTTGCAGTTGTCATTGTTGTTTAGCAGGCCCGGGCCAGGCTTGAACCCGCCAGCCTTGGTGTATGTGGCCGGTGCCCTACTCACTGAGCTATGGGCGCTGAGCCATGCTTACGTTTCATTTAGAGAAAATACTTTAATAACCTACATATTGATGGTGTGATTTTATTGTCACAAACTAGAATGGTCTTAATAGATTCTTAGTCTTCCTAATTAACTATTTTTGAGAAAGAGGCCTAAACTACTTCCCTAAAATTAAAACTTATTTCTGGAGATGGCATTCAGGATTTATGTCCAAGAGTTTCATAAAATTTTAATCATTTCATTATACAGAGATGAACTTTGCAACTTCCAAATGATCATAGCTTTTCCAGAAAGATAATGATCTTCAAAATCATGTTACATGGATTAGATATAGAAGTTTTTCTATGCCTATGGTAATTGGTACTTTCTGCTTTGAAATATTTCCAGACCGATCATGTTGACCATTTTGCATAGGATTTAGGGGTTTTCCTTTTTTGTACCAGTTAAGGATTTTATAGATATAAGTGATAGAAAAACCCAACCCAACCTCACCTAAGAAAAATGGCTCATTCAAAGCCAGGCATGGTGGCTTGCACCCGTAATCCTAGCACTCTGGAAGGCGGAGGCAGGAGGATCCCTTTAGCTCAAGAGTTTGAGACCAGCCTGAGCAAGAGTGACTCTGTCTCTACTATAAATAAAAAAATTGGCCAAGTGTTGTGGTGGGCATCTATAGTCCCAGCTACTCAGAAGGCTGAGGCAAAAGGATTCCTTGAACCCAGGAGTTTGAGGTTGCTATGAGCTAAGCTGAGGCCATGGCACTCTAGCCTGGGCAACAGAATAAGGCTTTGTATGAAAAAAAAAGGAAGTCTCTTAAACTAAAATGTCCATGAGTAGTTCTGACTTGAGACACAGCTGCAACAGGATACATATGACATAATCAGAACTCTTTCTGGTCATGTTTACCTGCTACTGACTCAGGTGTAACATGATAACAAGAAGGCCATGTTAGAGCTCTAGCCACATCCCCAAGCATCAAATCTCTTTCCAAAATTCCCTGGCAAAAGTATCTCTGGCCAAGTATCCATCCCTAAATCAATCACAAAGACCACAGAATATGACGTACTAATTGGCTTAGGTCTAGGTCACACATTCCAGCCCCAGAGCCAGGTGTGGTTAGCTTCACCAGAACCAAATGAGCTGAGAGTTGGGAACAGATGGTTCCCCAGAGGGAAATCTGAGCATATTATCAGAGCATGAATGATTGAATGAATGAAACAAAAATAGCAGTCGTCCATTACAACCATCCATGTATCCATGTGCTAGAACTGTTAGCCTCCTAAGAAAACTTCTTAACTACCTTTGGTTGCTTCCATCAAGCCACACCTGAGAAAATTGTCCCACAAACTGAAAGAAGGTGGTACTTTGCAGAATTACTTTAGTGAGTTGTACTACACTGGGATTTTCCACTAAGTCTAAGATATAGCCCTGCACAACTTGTAACATATGTAAGCCTGTCTGGTTTGTTGGCTTGTGCACAGATCATCACATTCACACACATATTAGCATAAGCAAAAGTGTTTACTTAACTTCAAAAATTTGGGTACAGAGTTGTGGAGAAATCCCTGGAGAAAGACACTTTCTATCTCATTGGCCTAAGGGGACATGCAATTCTAGAAAGTCAGATGAGTTGAGGAAGGCCTCCTTAGGTCTGTAAAATGCTTTCTACACATTTCTACACATATGGATGACCATATGCTTTACTCTTGAAACTGGGACACTTCTGAGAATAAAAGGTGTTAACCAGATGGGACCTGAGGATAAGAGACATAAACTGGAACTCAGCCAGGCAAACTGGGGCATATTTTCTAGGTGTGTGGCACCAGTAAAGCCCAGCTTAACAATGCTTTGCTGCATGTATTCAACGTAAGATATATATTCCTTGCTCACAGAATGTGTCTGAATACACTCAACTCACGTACAGTTTCAGACAGTTACCCTGGTGGAGTTTAAGGGTCTAGGCACCCTCCACAGTATGCTATTATCAGGATATGCTTACCAGAATGCTTCACAGTAGCACTTTGTGAAAAGATTCTTCTTTTTTTTTTTTTACTTAGGTCAGCACTTTATTTCACACATTTGTAATACATTTAGTTCCTTTGTTAAACTCTATGTTCCATCCTGGGATCCTCCAACCTGGCATTATTTTTTTCAAATTGCATTTATTGACATTGACTTTTTGTGCCATAAAGTACACTGTATTTTGACAAATACTTAATGTCTTGCAGTCACCATTACAGTAGCCTGCAGAATAGTTTCAACAAGCTAAACAACCTCCGTGCTTCATCTACTCAACTCTTCTCCCCTCCCCAGCAACCACGGATGTGTTTAATGCCTTCATTTCTCTTTCAGAATGTTGTATCATTGGAATCATATAGTATCTGACTTTTTTCAGATTGGCATCTTTCACATAGGAATATGGATTGGGTGGCACCTGTGGCTCAAGGAGTAGGGCGCTGGTCCCATATGCCGGAGGTGGCAGGTTCAAACCCAGCCCCGGCCAAAAAAAACCATAAAAAAAAAAAAAAAAAGGAATATGGATTTAAGATTCATCATAGAATCTTTTTGTACCTTGATACCTCATTACTTTTTTTAAAAATTTATTTTTATTTTTTATTAAATCATAACTGTGTACATTGATGCATTTATGGGTTTCAGTGTACTGATTTGATATACAATGCGAAGTGCTTACATTGAACTAAGCAACACATCCATCACAATTATACTCTTATTTATTTATTTTTATTTTTTATTTTTTTTAGAGACAGAGTCTCACTTTTTTGCCCCTGATAGAGTGCCGTGGCGTCACAGCTCACAGCAACCTCCAGCTCTTGGGCTTAGGCGATTCTCTTGCTTCAGCCTCCCGAATAGCTTACTCTTATTTTTTTTAATTATTATTTTTTATTAAATCATAACTTTGTACATTGATGCATTTATGGGTTCAGTGTACTCCTTTGATATACAATGGGAAGTGCTTACATTGAACTAAGTAATACACGCATCACAATTATACTCTTAATAGTTTTGAAATGTACCATTGCATCATGTACATTAGGTGAGGTCCCCCCAAATACCCTCCCTCCTCCCACCTTCCCCCTCCCCTCCCCTCTCTCTCCTTTTCCCTTCTGCTTTCTGGACTATAATTAAGTTTTACCATTCATATGAATGTGTAGGTGATTATATATTGATTTCATAGTAGTATTGAGTACATTAGATACTTTTTTTTCCCCATTCTTGAGATACTTTACTAAGAAGAATCTGTTCCAGCTCCATCCAGGTAAACATAAAAGATGTGAAGTCTCCATCTTTTTTATGGCTGCATAGTATTCCATGGTGTACATATACCACAATTTGTTAATCCATTCATGGGTTAATGGGCACTTGGGCTGTTTGCATGTCTTGGCAATTTTGAATTGGGCTGCAATAAACATTCTGGTGCAAATGTCTTTGTTGTAAAATAATTTTTTTTTTTAGAGACGGAGTCTCACTTTGTCACCCTCAGTAGAGTAACGTGGCATCACAGCTCACAGCAACCTCCAACTCCTGGGCTCAGGCGATTCTCTTGCCTCAGCCTTCCGAGCAGCTGGGACTACAGACGACCACCACAACGCCCAGCTATTTTTTTTGTTGTTGCAGTTTGGCTGGGGCTGGGTTCGAACCCACCACCCTCAGTATATTGGGCTGGCACCCTACCCACTGAGCCACAGGCGCCACCAGTAAAATAATTTTTGATCATCTGGGTATATACCTAGTAGAGGAACTGCAGGATCGAATGGTAGGTCTACTTTTAGTTCCTTGAGTGTTCTCCAAACTTCTTTCCAAACATTTTGTGAAAAGATTCTTGTAAAAAATTCTTAGCCAGGCACAGTGGCTCACACCCTAATCCTAGAACTCTGGGAGGCTGAGGCAAGTAGATTGCTTGAGCTCAGGAGTTCAAGACCAGCCTCAACAACAGCAAGACCCTGTTTGTAAAAAAATAATAATAATAATAGTGGCTCGGTGCCTGTATCTCAGCGGCAAGGACACCAGCCACATACACCAGAGCTTGGGTTTGAACCCAGCCCTGGGCTGCCAAACAATGACAACCACAACCAAAAAATAGCCGGGCATTGTGGAGGGTGTCTGTAGTCCCAGCTACTTGGGAGGCTGAGGCAAGAGAATCACGTAAGCCCAAGAGTTGGAGGTTGCTGCTTTAAAAAAAAAAATAGTGGAACAGTATTCCAGAAATTTTTTTTTTTTTTAAACAGAGTTTATGTCACCCTCAGTAGAGTGCTATGGTGTCACAGCTCACAGCAACCTCCAACTCTTAGGCTTAAGCGACTCTCTTGCCTCAGCCTCCCAAGTAGCTGGGACTACAGGCACCTGCGACAATGCCCAGTTATTTTTTGGTTATAGTTGTCACTGTTGTTTAGCAGGCCCGGACTGTATTTGAATCTGCCACCTCCTATGTATGTGGCTGGCACTCTAGCTACTGAGCTACAGGCGTCGAGCCAAGAAAAGAAATTCTTACCTTCTCTTAGAACCAGGAATCATTGTTTTTTCTGTACCTGGATTAACTTTCATCTTGAGGATATTGTGCATTAGTGCATTTCACCACTTTCTTGTCCTGGTTACTGGAAAGCTTAAACATGTAGCCTACACACAGTAATTGTGCACATCGTATCGTGCACGTTTATCCTCACTCCTGACTGCATTGTTTAGCCCTCACCCTTGGGTTTCCTTCAGGCAACTTTTTTTTTTTTTTTTGAGACAGAGTCTCACTTTGTTGCCCTTGGTAGAGTGCTCTGGCATCATAGCTCACAGCAACTTGCGGTAGTTGGGCTTAGGCAATTCTCTTGCCTCATCCTCCCGAGAAGCTGGGATTACAGGTGCCCACCACAACAGTCGGCTATTTTTGTTGTTATTGTTGTTGTTGCAGTTTGCCTGGGGCCGGGTTTGAACTTGCCACCCCTGGTATATGGGGCCAGAACCCTACTCACTGAGCCGCAGGCGCCGCCCCTTTCAGGCAACTTTTAATAGACAAAACCTCATACCTAAGGTTCTCTTGTTCACTTTAGGTCCTCTAAGGAAAAGATAGATACTCCTCATCCCAACTGCTTTCAGAGGTAGGGTAGCCATCTATTCAATGGATTCTTTTTTTATTACTATTATTTTGATTCCTTAAGTTTTACAAGAGAATATCAACACTACAGTCTGATTGGGTTGACTGTGAAACTGCATGGATTGATTTCTAATTCAGACCAGCCATCAGGGAGAACAAAAAACAGACAACTGAATTTGAATAACGAGTATTCATTTGATGTAAATTTTTATCAATATTGATTAGGTATGATAATGGTATTGTGGTTTTCTAAAAATGAGTTACCTTTTAGAGATCTCTTGAAATATTTGCAGCCGAGTCTGTAATGGCCAAATCTGACAGAAGGGCAGAGGAACATAGTTCTTTCGCAAGCAGGTGTAACGAACATTTTTGAACCATAGGTGCTGCTACACTCACTCTCCCCTCTCATGGGAGCAGGCTGGAGAAGCAACACTGCAGCAGACTCTGATGCAGGTGGTCCTCAGATCTCACTTTGGGAATACTTTCCAGTCTCAAGCCCCAGAAAAACTTGGCTTATTCCCAGAGACTGGACTATTGTACAGAATTCTACGTATCTCTTGCTCTAACTTCTAATTTTTGGCAACACTTTCAGAGAATAATGGTTTTGAGTCTTGCTCCACAAAAAGAGAACTCTGTGGTCTGTTAAGTTTGTGACAGATCATATACCAGCCCTGCTCTGAGAAATTCACTGATCGTTACTTCAAAGATCTGAGTAGTCCTGCAATATAGAAACCTGTTTGAATTTTAGTCCAGCAAACCTTTATTTATGTGATCTTATTAACAGTTCCATAGAAGATCAAGTTAAAAATTTCAAACAAAATTAAAATATACTATCATAGATTAGGATTTTGTACCTGCATTTAAGGGAACTAAGTTTTTGTTTTCCAATCCCCAGTGCATTAACTGCCCTCTCAAGATACACTCCCCAATGCCTCCACACTGCATATAGACAGCTGTGTTTAACAGCACTGACCTTGGAACCTGGAAACCTGTGTTTAAATTCTAGTGTCACCATTTATAAGTCACATGATCTCTAATATGCTACTTAATCTGAGCCTGTTTCTTTAATTTTATGTATTTTTCTGAGATAGAGTCTCACTCTGTCACCCCATGGGTAGACTGCCATGGCGTCATCACAGCTCACAGCAATCTCAAACTCCTGGGCTCAAGTGATCTTCTTGCCTCAGCCTCCCAAGTAGCTAGGACTACAGGCATGCACCACCATGCCCAACTAGTTTTTCTATTTTTTTTTTTTTCCAGTAGATATGGTGGATCTCACTCTTGCTCAGGCTGGTCTTGAACTCCTGAGCTCATGCAATCCACACACCTCGGCCTCCCAGAATAGTAGGATCACAGGCGTGAGCCACTGGGCCCAATTTTATGTATTTATTGTGCACATTCATCTTGTGAACACTCATTTCCAGGAAACGCACTTGAATTCAATATAATTTATGTCTACCAGCTTTCAGGAAAGTTCTTTTTAATGATAAAGCCCAAGGTAGAGGTATATGTTGCAATTTACATTTTAAAACCCCAGAGTATATGCTGGTTAAAGAAACAAAGAAAAAAATACCAAAATACCAGGGCCCAGCCAGGGTGGAGCTTCTCTAGGAAGCGAGGGAGGGAGGAGTGGAGAAGGGAGCTTGAGGGGGGGGGCGCTTGAGTACAGGAAGAACAAGCCTCAGTTTCCCCATCTGAAAACTGGAAATAAGAGCTGTGCAACCTACATAGGTCTCTACTACATTGTTGTGAGAATCAAATGTGACACATATGAAGTGACCTAAGACCTGGCTGGGCACAGCAGCTCACTCCTATAATCCAAACACTTTGGAGGCCAAGGTGGGAGCCTCACTTGAGGCCGAGAGTATGACACCAGCCTAGGCAAGCATACACATAGCAAGACCCCATCTCTATAAAAAATTCAAAAATTAGCCAGGCATGGGTGCCTTAGTCATAGCTACTTGGGAGGCTGAGGCAGGAGGATCACTTGAACCCAATAGATTAAAGTTACTATAAGCTTTGTAAAAATAAGCAAAGTTACCATGAGCTAAGATCGTGCCATTGCACTCCAGCCTGGGCAACAAAGCAAGATCCTGTCTCTAAAAAATAAATGAAGTGACCTATACCTGTAAAATGGTTTCAAATTACAACATATTTATTCAAGGCTTAGCCCAGAGTTGTTACATCCAGACATGGACCGGTTTATGTTTGCTTCACAGCCAGAGATGACAGCACAAAGCCAGCAAGTGACCTGCTCATCCTGAGAGTCCCGACGTGTACGAGGCAAGAGCATCAGCACCGGTCGTCCGCATTCTAGGTGTAGACTGCTTTTGCTCTCACCAAGTCAAAAGGAGGAATAAGACACATCATAACTCTCTTCCTTCTGTTCATGTGAATGAGACAAAAATAGGATTCCACAGTCTGATTAGCAGGGTGTAGAAACCAGTCACATCGCCTGCCACTGGAGCAGGAATCTGAGCTAACTGGCATGTCCTCCTTTGCCTCTATTTTAGGATATCAAATTGCTAAATCACTGTACACCCATCTGATGAAATGAGGCCCATGGGGCCAGTAGAGTTCATATCAGGGATGAATCTAGGAATGTACACTACAGCCTCCTTTGGCAGAGAAGCAGAGAACCATGGTCCAAATAGAAATAGCTCCTGCTGCTGCTTTGAATAAGAGAAAAGCCAGAGCACATGCAAAGTCCTATTTCTGCCCAGCTTTCTCACTCAAACTATAGAGGAGTATTAATATTTAAACTGCTCATGAAGGTATAATCCCAATATTAGCTTTATGTCTTCTAACTTTTAAGTGAATATATTTTCCCTTTTACTATTTGGATCATCTACTTCTTCTCTGCGCTGACACTGTAAGAATAACTGCAAGGTGCATTTATGTGTGACACCCTCCTAGATTTAAAGAAAAAAGTACCAGAGGGAAAGGAAAAAAAAAAAAAAAGCACTCAGGCAATCAAAAGTTCTTTGTATTTTTTAATGCTAAGAACAGATATTCTAAAGTGATAAACAATTAAGATACAGTTTTCTTTTTCTAAACCGGATTTAGATCATAAAAACAATGGTGATTCAGACTTCTAAAACAGAAGAGCGCACAAATGAATAAAAATACAAAGCATACTCCTTCTCAAGGACTTCTCCAGAAAAGACCCACTGAACTAGTGGCTGCGGGGCTTTGGAGAGCCAAGAGTTACTGCTAACCTGTTGATATGGTTATCAACAGATCTGTCAGAGCTTCCAGCAGTTAGAGTCGACTCGGATTTAATTTTGAGAAACATGGATTCAGACACCTTGGACGCCCTCCAGAATGAACTCACCTGCCCATCGTATGCATGAACTACTTCATAGACTCCATCACCATAGACTGTGGGCACAACTTTTGCCGGCCCGGCCTCCACTTCTGCTGGGAGGAGACCCCAGTGTGCTGCCCTCCAGTGCAGGGAAAGATCAGAGAAGGCAGACTTCAAAACCAATTTCCTACTCAAGAAGCTGGTTTCCCTTGCCAGGCAGGTCCACACCTCAGAGAAGCAGATCTGTGGGGCACACATGGAGGTGAAGGGGCTCTTCTGTGAGGCCGACAAGACACTGCTCTGTGGGTCCTGCTCGGAGGCACCAGAGCACACAACTCACAGTCTCTGTCCAGTAGAATGGGCTGAATAGTCCCAGGAGGAACTTGTGAAGAAAATGGACTCTTTATGAAAAATGACTCAGGAGCACAAAACCATCTAAATCAGGAAACCAGCAAAACTCATTCATTCACAGACTACGTGGCCTTGAGGAAAATAGTGATCAAAATTCCCTATCAGAAGATGCATCTAGTTCTCCATGAGGAGGAGCAATTACATCTGGAGATGCTGGACAGAGATTTTCCGTCAACTTGAAGACAATGGAGAATGGCCCAACAAAAAGGATGAGACACATATACAGAAAGCTGACAGACAAGCCACAAACCGGCCCTGGAGCTGCTGTAGGACCTGGGAACAACTGAGTTGGTGCAGACGCTAAAGCCCCAGCCAGTGAATCCAGAGCTCAAGTGCTGGGGGTAACACTGGAGAATCCCAGATATGCTGAGCAACTTCAGGGTGGAGGATCCTCTGAATGTGGAAATGGCCACTTGTTATATAAGACTTAATGAGGACACGAGAAGTGTCCTATTTGTAGAGGAGGATCACGGTTCCCCCTGGGAGACCAAGACAGCAGGGACCCTTGCTCTACGGGGCGCTTAGGCCTTCACCTCCAGCAAGCGTTACTGCAAAGTGGATGTGATACACTCTTCCAGCTGGGTTCTGGGAGCAGGTAAAGATTCTTGGCCACAAGACACCAATATTATCGATTCTGACAATGCATTTTTGCTGTTTTCTTTAAAGAAGAACAGTCATTATAGTCTGGCCACCAAATCCCCACCCTTAGCTCAGCATGTGCAAAAGCCTGAGGGTCAGATTGCGGGGGTTTCTGGATTATAGCAATGCAATAGTGAGCTTCTGTGACGTTTATAAAGCTTCCCTCCACATGTTTTCTCAGTTCCCCCTTCTCTTACCGTCTAAGGCCTTTCCTTTACCTATGTTCTCCATGAAAGTTCAGTTTTCATGATAATTTTGGGGGGGAACTTTCATGTCTGATGAAACTGTAGTTCTGAGACCTCACGGGAAGCAACAGGACAGTGCAGGACTGTTTTTGAGTTCACTGTAACTTTAGGAAACATAATGTATGTTATAAAATGGGATAACCCCAGTGAGTGTGTAACATTTTTATTCCATTTTGTTGTAATAAAATTATTACATCAAAAAATATATTCCATCTCTTACCTGAATTGACCTTAGAACACCTGAATATTCTCTTTAAGAGACATCAGTACAGTCACGTGTCACTTGACAGGGATAAGTTCTGAGAAATGTGTCTTCAGCCCATCCCGTAGTTGTGTGAGCATCATGAAGTGTCCTTACACAAACCTGGATGGCATAACATTCTACACACCTAGGCCTTATGACATAAACCTGGACAGCGTGTTATTATGCCGAATACCACAGGCAACTGTAACACAGTGGTATTTTATGTATCTATAAACAAAACATAAGAAAAGTATTGTAAAAATATGGTATTATAATCTTATGGGAGCACCACCGTATCTGTGGTCCACCACATCATTATGTAGTGCATGACTGTACTAAAACTGTGCAAAAAACCCTACCCATAAACCATAAAACCAGTACCTGGTTTGTGCATGACAAAAATAAAACAGAAGCATGTAAAATAATGTGCAGAATTCAGACAAGTCAAGGGAAAGAAAGGCAATTAGGGACACACGTTTTAAAGCAGGAAGCTTGGATGATGCCAAGCCTGGCTGAGCCCAGGAGTCTGAGCCCTGAGCAGTTACTGATAAGAAGGATAAAGTGTTATATCTCTAATAGCAAGCAAATTAACCGGTGCTCTGTTAAAATTTCCAGAGTTAAAACCAAGGTAGTTTTCGGTAAAGAATGTTCTCCTTGACAACATGGCCAGCATGTTGTTGAGCCGGGACCTGATACCAGCAAAGTGAAACTGCCGCTCTTTATTCAAGTTTCTAAAGGAGTCTCTCAAGTACAGATCCAAGTGGGGGGTGCCCAAGTACTTGGGATATCCAGGACTGTGGACATCGGTGGCTCTGATGGAAGCGTGGGAACCTGTGGAGCTTGCCACGGATCCTTGGGAAGACAAGGAGGAAGAAGACTTTAAACTGGAAGATCTCGAAACAGACATTTTTGAGACTGGTGACCCTTCTTTAGATGGGGTTCCCTGAGTAAAGAGCATGTGCTCGTCCGAATCAGTCTGAGTGGTGGCCGACTTGGACCAAACCATGGTTTGGGAGCTCACTCCCCTGGTGGGGACTGCGGCTTGGGTCCCGGCACATGCCATGACAGTGCTGACTTGTGTTCCCACATGCACTGCACACACCTGCTCTCCTGGCTCTGTTTGTGTGGCCACATCAGCAGACTTTCTGCTCTCTGGTTCATTCTTGTGGCTGTTGAAGTGGTCTTCCTCACTAAGGGTGGAGGACCCTGAGTCGCGGCACTTGGTCTCCGCCTCGCGCTCGGTGGGCACCTCTGAGTCCAGGTCACTCTTCCTGGGTGTACTTGAGAGTCTGGCCAGCCGCATGCGCAGCAAGTTGCCCAACGTGAGCTCCCTGGACTGTGGTTTCTGGTCAGCCAGATAGTCAAACTTGTTGCTGATCTGGAAGTTAGACAGGAGTTTGGGGCTGATAGGCGTTGATTGGGCATAGAGAATTCGGAACTCCAAGTCAAAGTGTTCCACCACTTGGCCAGATAGAATTACCAAGTTACTGCTGTTCAATTTGCCATCCGTCCATGTGAAACTTAAGGATTAAAAACAAACAAAACAGAAGCTGGTAAGGATGAGCAATTTTAGTTTATTTACCACCAATCTGAATAATATAGCCTAGACCCTGCCACATCAGATTCACAACTTTGGTGATCTCATACCTCCCATTTAGCATGCGTTCAACTCACCTCATCACATGTATGTAACATACGTATGCGTTAACATAAAAGGAAAAAGAACAACTGTTTAGCCAACACACTAAAACTTACACAATCCTCAGCCTCAGAGTTTATTTTTAACATTTGTACAGTAGCCTTTTATTTTTAATATCTATTATGTCATGAATTCATAGGGAAAAGGTTTCAGCTGCTCAGGGAGGTGCCTTTCCATTGAGTGTAACAAAGCTTGCTATGCCTATTACGCCATGAATTCACGGGGAATAAGTTCCAGCACCTTATGCTCCTGTTCTGTTTGTTCTCTTGGTTCTCCTGTGTGCTATGCTGTAGCCTATTACGCCATGAATTCACGGGGAATAAGTTCCAGCATCTTATGCTGTTTGTTCTCTTGGTTATCCTGTGTGCTATGCTGTAGCCTATTATGCCGTGAATTCACGGGGAATAAGTTCCAGCATCTTATGCTGTTTGTTCTCTTGGTTATCCTGTGTGCTATGCTGTAGCCTATTACGCCATGAATTCACGGGGAATAAGTTCCAGCATCTTATGCTCCTGTTCTGTTTGTTCTCTTGGTTCTCCTGTGTGCTATGCTGTAGCCTATTATGCCGTGAATTCACGGGGAATAAGTTCCAGCACCTTATGCTCCTGTTCTGTTTGTTCTCTTGGTTCTCCTGTGTGCTATGCTGTAGCCTATTATGCCGTGAATTCACAGGGAATAAGTTCCAGCATCTTATGCTGTTTGTTCTCTTGGTTATCCTGTGTGCTATGCTGTAGCCTATTACGCCATGAATTCACGGGGAATAAGTTCCAGCACCTTATGCTCCTGTTCTGTTTGTTCTCTTGGTTCTCCTGTGTGCTATGCTGTAGCCTATTATGCCGTGAATTCACGGGGAATAAGTTCCAGCATCTTATGCTGTTTGTTCTCTTGGTTATCCTGTGTGCTATGCTGTAGCCTATTATGCCATGAATTTATAGGGAACGGGTTCTAGGAGCTCAGGCTCCTTTCCATTGGTTCTCTGGGTGGAGAAGGCTGGCACTTCAGTTGAACCCAGGTACCTTTCTCTTTGGTGTCCTTTTTCTGATCATTTTCCTTCATGCCTTTTAGGAAGCTATCTCGGCTCTTAAAGTCCTTAATATGCTCAATATGAACATTAATGCTCTTGGCAAAAATCTTGCCCTTGTTTGTTTATAACAATGCCAACAGCATGCTGGGTGACGCTGTATACTCTTCCAGTTTTGCCATGGTAACATTTGCGTGGCATGCCTTTTTGAACAGGACTCATTCCCTTGATGTCTACAATATCACCTTTCTTGGAGATTGCATATGTGTGGCCAAAGGAATAAGCCCACATTTTCTAAAAAGCCTAGACAGCGCATGTATTGGGTGTCTGTCCTCTCTCCCTTTGAATTTGTCATTTTGGTGAATTACTGGAAGATGGCGTCTCTGGCCAAAAGGAAAGACTCAGAGTTTTTAAAAACCCGAAAGGGCTTTTAAATACTCAGACTAGGGACCATAATTTTAGAGGTGAAGAAACCAGCTGGAGATGTCATAGCAGGGAGCTACTGGTGGAATCCAGGTCAGGCCCTAGTCCTTATCAATTGCTAATGCCCCCTTCCTTACTACCTCATCTAGCACTACCATGTCACAAATCACCATTGCTCCAGACATGTTAGAGCTGACTTGCGGCCATTGGCCTTCGCCCGTCCAGCAGGAATCCTTTCCCTTTCCTCTGCTATCAGAACTCAAGCGCACCCCTACCCAGGGAAGCTTTTATTTCTGCACCCTCTCTAATCCCAATGAGCCAGGCATGTGATCCAGGCTAACCAGAGATCCTATGCCTGTGGATACTGGGATTCATCCAGGGGGACATGTAACCCCATCAGGGCCAAGTAATTTTTCAGAGATTGACAGCAGTACTGAGAGAAAGAGTTTCACTCTTTGGAAATCAAGGCTATGTCAGTGAGCCAGGATCTTGGCCTTCAAAGGGAAAGCCTGCCTGAGAGTAAAGATCAACTAGATTCGAAAAGGCAGAACCAGTATTCTGATCGACGTACAGCTCCCTGGTCAAAACCCAACTGCACCTTTCTACACTTCCAAGTTCTGCCATTCAATAAGTTTCATTTTGCATAAACTAGTTTGAGTTAACTTTCTTACACTTGCAATCACCCCAGGGATATAGAAATTTGTAAAAGTAGGTTTAAATGAGATAGTAAAACATAGTGTCAACTTTGTCTTTTGCAACCAAAAATGTCAGTTAATGGAATCCACCTGAGAATTGCCTTCAAAGCCTGAAAAGGAAGATTCTTTTGAAATGAGACAATGTAAACAAAGCACAAACATCAGGATTATAAATCAATCATCCTCAACAAATGGAAGCTATCGTTGTTACCATTGGCAGCATGTATCATTTGCAGAGGGTAAATTTTTTTTATTTCTATGTTTTAGAATAGCCAAAAACCATTTGGAGCTGTGTTTCATTAATATAGATAAATCTTTTTTTTTTTTTTTTTTGTAGAGACAAGAGTCTCACTTTATCACCCTCGGTAGAGTGCCATGGCATCACACAGCTCACAGCAACCTCCAACTCCTGGGCTTAAGCGATTCTCTTGCCTCAGCCTCCCGAGCAGCTGGGACTACAGGCGCCCGCCACAACACCCAGCTATTTTTTGGTTGCAGTTTAGCTGGGGCGGGGTTTGAACCCGCCACCCTCGGCATATGGGGCCGGAGCCTTACCAACTGAGCCACAGGCGCCACCAATATAGATAAATCTTACTCTGGGTAAAAACATAGTTTCTTCCTGCCACTTATAAACTTACAAAAGGAAGTCTCACCAAGGGGTTCAGATTTTGTTCTGACCGAGGATGGTACTGTTTGAAAAGTATCAAAGAGTTCCTTAATCTTATCACCTCATCTTCCCTGAACCTTTGCATTTCAACCTTTACTCACGGCTGACACATAATTATCACTCAGGGACACTCATTTATTCAAAAATGAGTTTTTCTTTTTAAAACTCTACAAACAGCTCTCATACATACTATCAGACAATCTTATGCAAAAGTGGCGAAACACATGATCATTGGAGCCACATAAGTAAAATGGCACAACTTCTGGAGATGGGTATAATTATGTCCACCCTCCATTCAACTTCCCTGTTGTCTACCTTAAGGCACCATTGCCAAAGTGAAACTTCAAAGGTGTGGTCAGAAACATGACCAGTATTTTCTAGACTAAAGAACTAAATTACAAGCTTGAAGCAAAGGAAACGATTTAAGTCTAAAGGTGACAACATTGGCTTTGCCTTCAACATGGATGCTAATGCCTGCAAATGCTCCTACCCTTACATAAGCAGGGCAAGTAAGGTCAAAATTACTAAGGAACAAGGATTCAGACACCAAATTCATCCACCTGGGACAGGGACTGAATCTAGGAATTGCTAACTGTGTGGCCTCATGGCAAGTTTATCTTCTGCATTTTATTTTTACAAACCACAAGACAGGAAGGTGATGCCTACCTTTAACTCTCTCTCTCACACACACACACACACACACACACACACAAAACCTTGTTAACTCTCTCTCTCTCTCTCTCTCACACACACACACACACATACACGGCATGTATCAGAATGATTAGCAATAAAGGTTCTCATTGAGGAAAAAAATTTTTACCTTTATATGACATGTTTCTTCCTAAGAGCTTAGATTAATAAGCAATGGACAGGTTAGAAACTTACCTGTAGGAGCCTGTTGCCACGCGAATGCCGTCAATCAATGTGAACTTTTCGTGAACCTTCCCAACAATTTTCGTTCCTGATCTTGCATAGTAGATGTTTCCCGTAATAGTCCGAACTGTCATCAGCTGTTGACAGGAGAGTGGGAGAAAAATGAACAGTTCAGCAACACTCATCTGGGGAGCAAATGATTAAGACAGGAGGGCTAGCTTATAATTCCCAAACACACTTACTGGCAGATGCCTGGCTTAGCGTTGCCATGTAGTGGCAACACACGTGACATGCTAGCCAGATGGTTCTCAGGACTCCACTTCTCTCTCACGCCATCTTTTCATATGTCCTTTTCCTATATTTACTTGTATATATGCTCTAAAAAAGATTTACCTTTTTGGGATACTGAACAACAGAATCCAAGCAATGATTCTGAAGCAAACTAGGCTGATCTTTCTCCTGCTCTTTTGTTTAATAGCATCACATCAGAATAACTGCCCAGCCTCACGTACCCCCCGCTCCTAATGGGTATAGGGAAGAGGAGCATAGGACGAGCCTTCCCTAACAGGATGCTGAGGCAGAAACATCACACGCAGCTTAATCAGCATTGTCACGTCTACAAATGCGTAATTACCAAAAAGGGACACTGGCACTACACAGGATCGTATACTGCACCTGTATGCATGATTATCTGTCAACTGACACAAGTAAATTACACACAATGATACGTAAAATTCTAAAACAATCTACATTCCCTGGAGCAATATATTGTTAGAAATCTTACATACTTAAGTGTTTAAGACTTTTGTTTGACTCATTCATTCCACAGACCTATAGAGTCCCTATAATGAAAACCTATGTCCACCATCTACACAAAGGTTCATGGCAACTTTATTCATAAGAGACAAAAACTGGAAACTATTCAAATGTCCTTCAGTGGATAAATGCTAAACTGTGGCAAAGCCATACTATATATGATAGCACCTGGCAGTAAGAAGGAACAAACTGTTGATACATGCAACTACTTGGATGGATTTCAAGGACATTGTGATGGGGGAAAAGCCAATCTCAAAAGGTCTCATACTATATAATTTCATTTATATAAAACTCTAAATGGAGGAGAGAGGTTTGGGGTACTCCCACTGAATGGGTACAATGTAGGAGCATATGACACACTTTTTGGATGCAGGCCATAACTACAGGAGGGATTCTACCTAACAAATTCAAATATTGTGATTTGGTTGTTTGTACCCTCACATTACCCTGAAGTCTTCTCAGTTTCCCCAGAGACTGCATCTTATAGGACACTATCAAATGCTGGAATTTGGCTGGGTGCAGTAGCTCGTGCCTGCAATCCTAACACTTTGGGAGGCTGAGGTGGGAGGATTGGTTGAGGCCAGGGATTTGAGACCAGCCTGAGCAAGAGCAGGACCCCATCTCTATAGGACTTTTATGCCCCAGAATCAACAATTTAAAAAATCAACTTTTATTTTATTGTGGTGATTCATGAAAATAAAGATTTTAAATCCAGTAAGTTCCCTTTGAACTTTTATAAATCTTCACTATCAATTTAAAAAAACCTCACAATGACAAAACTACAGCAATAGAGAACAAATTAGTGGTTGCCAGAAGTTAAAGATGGTGGCAGGGAGGCCCAGAGAGCAGTGAGGTGCCTGCAGAAGTGCAGCAGGAGGGAAGCTTTATAGTGACAGACCAGTTCTGTGCCCTATGTACACAGTGCAATGAGACAATGGCATGGAACTACACACAGTACACCATGTCCATTTCCAGGCTTTTTGTTTTGTTTTGTTTTTGAGACAGGGTCTCACTCTGTCAACTGGGCAAGGGTGCAGCGGTGCCACCATGGGTCACTGCAACCTCAAATTCACAAATTCAAGCAATCCTCTAACCTCAGCCTCCCAAATACCCAGAACTAAAGGATGATGTCAGGTTAGTTTTCCTACTTTTTGTAGAGTTGGGGTCCTGCTCTTGCTTAGGCTAGTCTCAAATCCCTGGCCTCAACCAATCCTCCCACCTCAGCCTCCCAAAAGTGTTAGGATTACAGGCGTGAGCTACTGCACCCAGCCAAATTCCAGCGTTTGATAGTGTCCTATAAGATGCAGCCACTGGGGAAAGTGAGAGAAGAGTATAGGAATGAAATTTCTCTATGCTACCTTTACGAGCTCTGTGAACCTATCATTATTCAAAGTAAGCTAAAAACAAAAGACAAAACAAAAACCATGGCAAGAGGGCGGCGCCTGTGGCTCAGTGAGTAGGGCGATGGCCCCACATACTGAGGGTGGTGGGTTCAAACCTGGCCCCAGCCAAACTGCAACAAAAAATGCCGGGCGTCATGGTGGGCACCTGTAGTCCCAGCTACTTGGGAGGCTGAGGCAAAAGAATCACCTAAACCCAAGAGCTGGAAGTTGCTGTGAGCTGTGATGCCATAGTACTCTACCGAGGATGATAACATGAGACTCTGTCTCTTTAAAAAAAAAAAAGAGAGAGAGAAAAGAAAAACCATGGCAAGATATAATACCACTTTTGTGGTATCCTTACCAAAATCCAACAACCTGAATTTAACCTTGAGGAAACAAATTCTACAGGAAACTGGCTAGTATTCCTCAAAAGTCTCAAGACTCAGCTGGGCATGGTAGCACATGCTGTGACCTCAGCTACATGGGAGGCTGCCGTGGGAGGATCACTTAAGGCCAGGAGTTCAAGATCAGCCTAAGTAATAGAGTAAAACACCCATTTCTTAAGGACAAAAAAAAAAGAGAGACCAAAAAGAAAGATAGATTAAAAGAAGCCAAGCAAACCTGACAACTAAATGCAGGTGTGGTTATGGATTAGATCTTAGACCAGAAAAGGGGCATTAGTGGAACACCTGGTGAAATTCATAATGTCTACAGATTAGATAGTATTATATCAAACTTATTTCCTGATTTTGTTAGTTGTGCTGACATTTCTAAGATGTTAACATGTGAAGAACTTGGGCAAAGAGTATTCAGGAATTCCTTGTATTATTTATGGATTTTCTTTAACTTTTTTTTTTTTTGAGACAGTCTTACTCTGTTGCCCAGGATAGAGCACTGTGGCAACATCATAGCTCACAGAAACCTCCAACTCCGGGGTTCAAGTGATCCTCTTGCCTCAGCCTCCTGAGTAGCTGGGACTCCATGTGCCCACCACAACACCTAGCTGATTTTTCTATTTTTATTATTCTTTTATTTTATTTTATTTTGGCCAGGGCTGGGCTCAAACCTACCACCTCCAGCATATGGGGCCAGTACCCTACCCCTTTCAGCCACAGGAGCCGCCCTATTCTTTTATTTTTATGTAATTTATTTATATTTTTTTGAGACAGAGCTTCAAGCTGTGGCCCTGGGTAGAGTGCCGTGGCATCACAGCTCACAGCAACCTCCAACCCCTGGGCTTAAGCGATTCTCTTGCCTCAGACTCCCAAGTAGCTGGGACTACAGGCGCCCGCCACAATGCCCGGGTATTTTTTGGTTTACTTGTCTTTGTTGTTTGGCAGG